>NC_089503.1:23172104-23827937 GCF_036850995.1 Saccopteryx leptura
AAATTGTCTTATAATTCTTTCCATCAGCATGCTTCTTATTGCAAGTCACTGCTAGAATTTGTCGTGTTGCCTAGTGGGGCTCAGGAAGGAAGAACCCTCCCTCAAAATGCTCCCTGCCGCCAATGCTCTCTCTTATCAGACGCTGTTTGGGATGAACATCCTCCTAGAAAGAATGTTTTAAGACAACTTTCAAAATCTGGATGCTCTTATCTGTCCATGAGATCTGATAGTCTGATCACCTATACCATAGCCAAGTATATAATTTAACTAAGATTTAGCCCTGCTAAATCTTTGGGCCACAAATGATATTTTTTTAGAATGCACCTTATTCTCTGTGTTCTGGAGGTACAATGGACACTATGCAAACCTGCATCCATCCACTGCACACTAGCCTTCATGAAGCTCTTAACACACTTAGGTTTTCTGTTTGTGCAGTCCTCTGGGATTGTTTCACACAAAGGTAACGCCTGCCCCGTCTGCTGCCCCAGCTCGTTACACTTATTTCTAGTAAAATGTTCAGCATATTGTATCACTGCAGCCTGTAAGTGTCATACCTACCATTCATGCACTTTCCTTCCTTAACCAAGTATGCAGTTCATTCATCCATGAATCAAAATGTATTAAGAGGTCAAAGGGTCAGGCATTGCGCTAGATAACAGGGGCGCCGATTAGCGTTAACCAAACCAGTTCTTTGGCAAATGGACTGGAAATGTATTTTCCCCACTCACTTGTGAATTTATTTTTGTTGTTCTCATTTATTTCTAAAAGTTATTTCTAAGAAGTATTTATGTATTTAGACTATGAATCCTTTGTTCTATTCTGTGTTGTAGTTTCTTGTTATTGTACATAAGGAATATATGTTTCCATTATTGTTTCTTCTTTTAAATATTCACACAGCATATCTTTTTCGGGAGCTTACTAGTCTTAGAGAGGGGATGGCATGGGTGAGGAGGAAGACTAGTGGCAGAGAGTCCACAGAGGAACCTGAAAGGGGTCTCAGGAAAGAAATATATCAATAGTAGAGAGAATTGAGTAGATAGATGTGTGAGCTATTCTTGAATTAGCATCAAGAGATGTGATCAGGAAAGTGGGAGTAGCAGAGGAGTTAGTGATAACTTCCATAATACCTGGCACATACTGGGAGGTTGATATTTATCTGCTGAAAAAACTAAGTGATTAATTCAATGACCCCTTATGTTGAGAATTTTTTACCTGTAAACCCCAGTAATTGTTAAGGAAGTTCGGTATTGTAAGACATAGGCTTTATAGTTAATTGCAAAGATCACCCTGATTCTTCATCCGCTTTTATCATATAATTTTAGAGTACCCTCCCATTGAGGGTGAAGTGACCCAACACATTTCTTGACCAAATGATTTGCGTAAGCCAATAGTAAGTCAGTAGATATGATTTACACAGAAGCTTGACAAAAGTACATAAGCCATTCTGCTTGCTCTCCTGGACTTCTACTGACAAGAAATGTCTTTATCCCTGGCTGGATAGCTCAATTTGTTAGAGCGTCATCCTGAAACACAGGGGTTGCCGGTTCGGTCCTTGGTCAGGGCACATACGGGAACAGAGGAATGTTCCTCTCTCTCTCTCTCTCTCTCTCTCTCTCTCTCTCTTCCCCTTCCTCACCCTAAAATCAATAAAATAAACATTTAAAAAATTTTTAAAAATGTGTTTGGGCCAAGCTGATGAAGAGAGAGATATATAGAATCAACCTGAGTTGCACCAGTACCCTAGCTAAGACCATTTTAGGTCAGCCAACAATGAAACCAGTCAAGATGAAAAGATCCATTTAGGCAATCACTGACTGAACTGTCGATTCATGAGAAATAATAAACGATTGCTGTTTTCAGCTGCCAAGTTTCAGGATAGTTTATTATACAGCAATAGCTAACTGATACATGTCATAATTCTCTAATAGAATTTTTTTATTTGGTGGCATTTTATTAGTATTTTTATTTCATAATTGAATTATCTCATCTTTCTAATATTTTGTGTTGCTATAGTGAAAAGGATACTCAGTAAGAGTCAAAAGCTATAGGTTTTCCATTTCCTAATATCATAATGTAAAGCCAGTGGCTGCGGCCACCATGACAGCCACCTGGCCTGAGCAGGTTTGCATTTGATTCAGACAGATGGTAATAAAACAAAGGAGCCAAGAACTAGTGGGCCATTACCTTTAATCCTAGCTCACACCCAGCAGGCGAGAAATACACACAGTGGGAAAACATTTCCCTTTCTATTCAGGGCTCCCAAAGCCACTGACTCATCCGAGTTTCCTAGAATCAAAGTTTCTAGCTCACCAGCCTTATTCACCTCTGTTCCCCATCTCCTTCTGTCTGCACAAACTCTGCACAAACTGGCTTCTCCTTCAGCACTCCTCCATCTTGGCTGCCTCTCCTCTGCAATGCTAATTTCAGGAACAGTGAGAGAGAGCCCCTGGTCTCTCTTATTTTATAGTGTAGAAATTAAAGCCTTTAAGCCAGTGTATAAATAAGGAAGTCTCTGATACAAAGCCACTTATCTAAGGCATAATGGGATTCCTCAAAAGAGTGCACCGCCCTACATCGTGCAACAGTCGAGAGTGTGGGGAAAAGTTTAGTGTTGAGAAGATCTGAGTATTTTTTTTTGTATTTTTCTGAAGCTGGAAACCGGGAGAGACAGTCAGACAGACTCCCGCATGCGCCCGACCGGGATCCACCCAGCACGCCCAACAGGGGGCGACGCTCTGCCCCTCCGGGGCGTCACTCTGTTGAGACCAGAGCCACTCTAGTGCCTGGGGCAGAGGCCAAGGAGCCATCCCCAGCGCACCCGGGCCATCTTTGCTCCAATGGAGCCTCGGCTTCGGGAGGGGAAGAGAGAGACAGAGAGGACGGAGAGGGGGAGGGGTGGGCACTTCTCCTGTGTGCCCTGGCCGGGAATCGAACCTGGGACTTCCGCACACCAGGAGATCTGAGTATTAAAAGGGTGTTGAAAAGATCTTAGTATTAAAGGGTGGGAAGGCTTAGTCTTAAAACTAAGCCTTAGCCTATAATGACTTTGCCAGCTTACAGCCTGTCTTCCACACCCCAATGCAAACTGTAATGAGCAAACATATATATCATATTTACAAACTTCTTTGACCTACACATAATAATTATTTACTTACTCAACTATGTGAAGTATTAAAAAAGTTTTTAAAAGTTCTTATGAAATCAATCATAGTTTAGGGGGAAATATAGACAGGAGCAAATCATTGCCATCTGTCATCGACCAAAACATCAATGCATGACTGTAATGGGGCAGAGTCTGAGTAGAAGAGGAGATACTATAGAGGAGATGTTTAAAAAAATAAAGAAATTTGCTTATCTACATGACTTTAGTTTCATTATATTACAAGGAACAAAGGCTAGATTTCTATTAGGGTATCTTCTGGCTGTGGATTGCAACATTCTTGGAGTATTGTCTAGTGTAACGCATGTAGTGAGTTCCCACTAAATATGGCATTTTATCATTAAAGTAGTTTTCCAAAGAAGTTAATTCACATGTCATTCATTATGTGTGGCAACAGAGGCAAGCTTGATAGGATTCAGAATATTCTGGTCCCTGTTAAGCAGTACTGAAAGTGAAAAAAAAATTTGTAACATAAAAACTCAAGTCTTAGGTATGTATTATGCTTGAATAGAGTAGCCTACAGTCCGTTAAATAAACTTAATAAACACAATAGACACATCCATATTTTCTCTATTTTCAAAGTTACTGAATTCATTCTTTTTGCTATTTTGTATTTGTGATTACAAGATGCTGTCCTCTGCTGTTTGCTAAAGATTATACCAGGCAGAGTCACCAGTACACAGTGAAATAACATGATAGTTATTTTCAGTTCCCAAATGCCTACAAATCAGCACAGGAGGACAAACAGAATCCTGGATGTCCATATTAGCACAGTGCCCCTCTTCTCCCTAGTCATCTCAATTTAATGGCTTTCGTCCTGTCCTTGCTCTTTGGTAATTAGATGGGCTAATTGGAAGTGTGACAATGTAATCAGTTCATTACTCATTAGCAATTACTTCTTCTAAAAGAGCTTTTATTAAAAATTTTACTTGAACTCATACCCTGTCATTGTTGACAGTACCTGACAACTTCTGAATAAATACATTGATGCTGTTATTTAACAACAACTTAGTTTGCATGTGTATTTGCATGACAGTTCCCTACTTTTTTGCTTATTACAATTCTCTTTGAGTAAGGCCATTCCATGACGGTTGTGACAGTTCCATTCCCCCACAGGGTTACAAATTTACCTCTGGGATTCAGAGCTGATAAGGAAAGCCTGCATCCTCATGATTGCCTTACATGTATGTTTCTTGTTCCTTAAACCTAGAAGTTCCAGTAACATTGGAACTGATTGGAATTTATTAGATCTGGTTTCAAAACTTGCCTGTGTCATTTACCAAGTACGTTCCTTTAGCTTCACTTCCCCCATCTTCAAGGTGTCTCAGTGTAGTACTCCAGACACTGGGAACTACTGGTGTCACGTGGGGAAAACCTACTCAAGACATGAACATATGTCAAGAGGAAGAGAGAGGGAGGCCTGCCAAGGGAGGCAAGAGAGACCTCCTGAATCTCCTTCTCCTTAGCTTTTATTATCAGAAGCAGAACAGAGGTAACAGGATTACAAGGGAGGGAGCCCAGGTAATAAGGGGAAAAATGATTAATGGCCATTTTGCTGACATGGAGAAAGGGCCAATTTGGTCAGAACATTTCTTTCTTTTGCTAATTAACAAGAACACAGGAAGGGGCAATCCAGAACCTCTAGGCCAGGGGTTTCATGTGAGCCATGAACGTCACATATTTTAAAATGTAATTCCATGAGAGCCATACAATACATTTAACACTAAATACAAGTAAATGTGTACATTTTATGTAAGACCAACACTTTTAAAGTACAATATGTCTCTGAATTCTTTTTAATAACATTGTTATGCTGTTGCTAGCCAATGATGAATAAAGTACTTCTTACCATTAATGTGACTCCTGGTGCTGCATGGTTTTGCTGATGGCTTTGTAGTCTGGTTGATACGTGGTGAGGTTAAGCTTCATGCAGGCGTTGAGACTTCCATCCGTTAAACGTGATCGTAGGTTGGTCTTAACGTTCTTTAGATGTGAGAAAGACTGCTCACATGCATACAAAGAGCCAAACATTGTCAGTACAGCAGTACTCACATGCTGCATTGTGTAGTATGTGATGGGAAGCACAGTCTAAGTTTTGACAATCAACTGGTCTGTGGGTTGAAGTTTTTTCATTTCTCCCCACTTGTGTTTGCTCGCCAACTCTGCTTGCTGTCATGCAAGTCTTTCCAAATCTTCATTCAGTGACTTGAACTTATTCACCCAAATGTCTGAGGCCTTCAGGTCAGCAGCTTGTAGCTCAAAATCTCTGATGGAGACATGGGGGATGTAACTCAGGTCGGTGCTGTCCACTGCACACACGTGTGGATGGGTGATGAACTTAAAAAGACGAGTGCGCTCACAAATTCTCCAAAGTGCACTTTGACTGTCTGCAGGAGATTAGATTGAAGCCCGCTAGCTGCTGGAGATCATGATGTTGAGCAGGGTCACTCACTGTGCATGCATCTTTAAACTCTCCCAGTTTTTCAAAGTGTAGAAATGACCTGTTTCAGTGTTGGTGATGAAGAGTTCCAGCTTGTTTTCAAATGCAAACACTGCTTGTTGAAGGGATAAGACTGTATTTCCAATGCCTTGCATTTTCACTTTGAGATGGTTCAGATATTCAGTCATGTCCACGAGATAGTAGAACTTCAGGAGCCACTCAGTGTTAGCTAACTCAGGATGCTCTACATTTTTCATTTCAAGAAAAGTTCAGATTTTGCTCAGACAAGCCACGAAACAGCTGAGCACCTTCCCTCTTGACAACCAATGCACATTGCTATGCAGAAGCAGACCAGGATAATTATTCCCAACTTCATCCAGCAGTGTTTTAACCTGGCGATCATTTAAAGCTCGGGCAACAATAAAGTTGACCACCCGAATGACCAGTGACATCACCTCACCAAGCTGCTCGCCACATATCTGAGCACAATGTGCTGCCTGATGTAGGATGCAGTGAAAACTTAGGATCTCGCCACATATCTGAGCACAATGTGCTGCCTGATGTAGGATGCAGTGAAAACTTAGGATGGGTCTCTTTTCATGTTCATGAAGAAGTGTTAAGAATCCTCTGTTTTTCCCCACCAGGCACAGAGCACCATCAGTACACACCAAATAAGTTTATCCATCGGTAGATTTGTTTCTTTAGTGAACTGAGTGAAAGACTTGAATAAATCCTCCCCTCTTGTCTCTTTCATAGGCAAAACAGCAAGACTTTCTACACGTAGTGTGTCACCGACAGCATACATTGCAATCATGCTGAACTGGGATAAATAGCTTACGTCTATTGACTCATCCAAAGCAAGAGAAAAGAATGATGCTGCATTTATGTCCTTCACTTGTGTTGCCTCCATTTGATTTGCTATCATGATGGTATGATCGTGAACAGTTCTTGCCGACAGACATGTCTTTTATTCATTTGATTATCTTGTCTTTATCCAAAAAGTCGTCAAAAAGTTCATTGGCAACATCAAGCATAAATGTTTTGGCATACTCCCCATCTGTGATGGCTTTCTGTTTCTCACAATTGCTAAAGCACCAGCAAAGCTAGCCGAATTTCAGTCACCTCATTGGGTCCAAACACGGAGTTGCTGCTGACTAGCTTGCACTCTGCACAGTAGCTCTTGACATGCTTTCTTCCTGCTGTCCCCCACTGGATATTTCGATGCAAATGTAGTATGGTGTGTGTTGAAGTGCCGCTTTATATTTGACCCTTTCATTGATGCAATTTTATCATTGCATATTAGACACACTGCAGAACCTACTCTCTCCACAAAGGCGAATTCCTCTGTCCATTCCTGTTGAAAAGTACGATACTCCTCATCTTTTTTTCTTTTAGTTGTCTTCTTCATCAAAGGGTTTCTGCAATTAGCTAGCTGACTACTTGATTAAAAGGAGGAATGTTTACTTCCTGACCTCATAATGACCCGTGTACGTTACTCATTATCCAATAAAAATTTGGTATTGTCCCGGAGGACAGCTGTGATTGGCTCTAGCCACCTGCAACCATGAACATTGAACATGAGCGGTAGGAAATGAATGGATTGTAATACATGAGAATGTTTTATATTTTTAATGTTATTATTTTTTATTAAAGATTTGTCTGCGAGCCAGATGCAGCCATCAAAAAAGCCACATTTGGGGGAAAAAAAGCCACATCTGGCTCGTGAGCCATAGGTTCCCGACCCCTGCTCTAGGCTAATTTTCTAAAGCCCGTTCACATGCATTCCTTTGTGTCTGCACAAAGGCCACCCACTCACACTTTCTTGGTGTTTTTAAATGTATGGCCAGTAGGCACGGCCACCATCACAGCCACCTGGCCCGTGCAGGTGCACATTTGATTCGGACAGACGGTAATTAAACAATGGAGCCAAGAACTGGTGGGCCATTAGCTTAAATCTTAGCTTGCACCTGGTGGACAAGAAATACACACAATGGAAAAACACTTCCCCTTCCATTCAGGGCTCCCAAAGCCACTGACTTATCCGAGTTTTTCTAGGATCAAAGGTTTATACCTCACCAGCCTTATCACCTCTGTTCCCCATCTCCTCCTCTCTGTACAAACTCTGCACAAACTGGCTTCTCCTTCAGCACTCCGCCATCTTGGCTGCTGCACCTCTCCTCCACGTGGCCTTTCTCTGCTCTCCTTTATAGTGTAGAAATCAAAACCTTTAATCCAATATACAAATAAGAAAATCTCTGACACAAAGTCAGTTATCTGAGGCATAATGGGATTCCTCATAAGAGTGCACCACCTCAGGGTGGGAAAGGCCTAGTCTTAAAACTAAACCTTAGGCTATAAATGACCCTGCCTACTTACAGCCTGTCCCCCACACCCAATGCAAACTATAAGCGAGCAAACATATATATCAGGGGTCCCCAAACTACGGCCCGCAGGCCACATGCGGCCCCCTGAGGCCATTTATCTGGCCCCCGCCGCACTTCCGGAAGGGGCACCTCTTTCATTGGTGGTCAGTGAGAGGAGCATAGTTCCCATTGAAATACTGGTCAGTTTGTTGATTTAAATTTATTTGTTCTTTATTTTAAATATTGTATTTGTTCCCGTTTTGTTTTTTTACTTTAAAATAAGATATGTGCAGTGTGCATAGGGATTTGTTCATAGTTTTTTTTTATAGTCTGGCCCTCCAACGGTCTGAAGGACAGTGAACTGGCCCCCTGTGTAAAAAGTTTGGGGACCCCTGATATATATCATATTTACAAACTTATTTGACCAACAGCATCCAAGAGACATTCACTCAGGGCTTTTAACTAAAGTTCCCCAATCCAAGGCATAGAGGGTTCAAGGTTAAATGGGTGATTCCTTACATCTCTGGAAGATGTTCTTAAGGTGGTGTATATGAGACTTCAGCAAAAGACCAACCCATATGGATGCCCAATAGTCACAGGTTGAGTCTGAATAGAAATTGAAAACCCAATGACTAATTCAAGGTCCTATAGTGTGAATGGGTAGCTGAGGTGAAAAAACAATTGTAGCTGCTGAATGGAAAGGTTACCACGAACGGGGAGGCTTTTCTTTCTCCTTTTGGCTAAATAGCACAGATTCTTCCCTGCTGCTTGGTATGATAGATGAATTCATTATGAAAGGCTTTAAAGATGTCTGGTAGGTAGCTAATAATCAGCCTTGAAAAACAAATCATTGGTCTTTCCCTTGTTTTCAAAGTCCCTAGAAAGAAAAGTTTCGTTTCAAATGGCTTACAGCTTACTTCAGAACCGGAGGCTAGACTCCTTTGAAGCCTTCTAGAGCACCTCGTGAGTGCACTGTTTAATGCTTTATTAGTAGATAAACTGTAATTGGCATACAAGGGTAAGAGCTTCAAAAGACAAATTAAAGTTACAGTCAACTGCCCAATAGTGTTTTGAAGCAATCAACACAGCATTCATTTAAAAATAGAAGCAACAGCGTTACCTCTAAACAAATTCACATTTTGATGCAATTCATAACTACATCAAAGCTCTCCTAATAGATGGAGAAACTGTAATCCATCGAAGTTCACATGTAAAGAAAGGCCTTCCTCTTGCAGGTGCTGATATCTGAAATATGTGTTCGAGTATGCGCTTAATACCCGAAGAATATATAGTTACAATTCTTCTATTATTATTATTATTATTATTATTATTATTATTCTGAGCACTAAATGAGTGAGTAAATATGCATGCATTATAAAGTGGACAGGAAAGGGGGAAAATAAAAGAATCTTTGGTGTGAACTTGGCTATGCCCTTGATGTTGCCTTAGAAACTTTTGCCACTTTCCTGATGATTTGTCACATAAAGACTCAAGGGTTAAGTATGTATTGTGCTTGAACAAAGTAACCTACAGCCTCTTTAAAACTGTTTTTTAAACCAAACACACATTCTGACCTCTGAAAAGTAACGAAAATTATCACATTAATTATGTAGCTGGAAACAGAGAAATATTTCCTTGCCTTCCTCCCCCAACATATATAATTTTTCTTGTTTGAATTACCATTCCCTATTTTACCCTTTTTACATCTCAAGGTTACATATCTGAATGACATAAAATGAGTAATCATAGGTTACAGAAAAGGCCTTAGGACAATTATATAGTAGAGCAAGAAACCAGCATAAATCCATTATTAATAACACTATTTTCTGGACCCCTCCACCTAAGAAGACACAGTGAAATTGAAATGTGCCACCAGCATCCCCTTCCCCAACATGACTTGTTGGAAAAGCCCACAGCCAGGAGCGAGGCATGTTGCAATTGAGTTGTCAAACTGTCCTGGATGTCTTGTACAAACTGAACAGGCCAATTTACTGCAACACTGCCTAGGCTAAAGGCACCTATCTTGTCTTTACAGGGTTTCCTCCTGGTGAGATTATCCAGCGGGACAACAGGCTCCCTTCCTAACAGCTTTTCTGCTACTCCTAGATTCCTTCTGATCAGCTTATCCTAGGTAATAATAGCACTGTGTTATCCTTCCTTTGTGAACGGTCTGCTTGACTAGTTAGGGGAGCAGATCTTGCCCTGCAATCTGAAAGCAACAGCTTTGTGTTTTGGGTGAGATTTTTTTAATTCTAGGGGTAGTTTGATTTCATTGTCTTCCGCGGTGTAGCTCCAGCTCCTGGCTTTCAGTATGAAAACAGGCAGGCTTTGGGGGGGGGGGGGGGAATGACAAGTTCTCCCACACAGCACCTGAGTTTCCTTGCCTATTACTAACCTCGGAGCGTGGGGGTTGCTTTGAAACGCAGCTGTTCTAGCTCTGCCCTCCAGGTGGCAGCGGTGCCCCACCGCAGAGGCTCCAATCCCCTCTTCCTCGACTTCAAGTGTTAATGCAATTGACCAATCAGTGCTAAGATGATGGGAGGTAATTGGGTAATTGTATTTTACTGATCACAGAAGAGAGAGGGGAAGGAAAAGGGGAAGGAAAAGGGGAAGGAAACAGGGGCAGAGGAGAAAAGGGAACTGCAGTCCGAGAGGAGATTTGAGGGAGCTAGGACCGTAAACGTCGGGACGTGGCATTGGCCGAGGGAAAGCTTGGACTCAGGAGCTGCCGCTAGCACTGGGAGCGCATTTATTTATTTGGGGGAAAGGAGGATAGAAAGAAGAGAGTTCAAGCCGAAGTGAATGGACAGGGCCCGGGGTTTCTGCCGCGCTGGGAACCGAGAGCAGGGGCGCTGGCGCTAAGGTCGGCGCGGAGTAGCTGCGCTCCCGAGGACGCGTCTCCTCGCCGAGGACCAGCCAGCGTCGGCAAGGTCTGCGCCAAGAGGAACCTACTTGTGGCTCCAAAATGTATCCGACGAAGCTGGAAATGAGATCAAAGCTGCAGTTTCATTCGAGGAGCATGAGAGGAGCCCGCGATTAGGGATTTATTTTTCGTTCCATTTGTTTTTTCTTTTTCTTTCCATATTATTTTTTAATTTGTCTAACGTACCGTCGGACCCCGCACTTCGCCGTCCCCGTTTGAAATAAAAGCCCAGTTTGAACTTCTTTTCGCCGCAGCGGCCGGGGGTCCGCTGCCCGCGGATGGAGGAAAACGGGACCCGGGGGCTGGTAGGGGCCATCGGCGAGAGACCGCGTCACGCGTCTCCCCAGTGATCCCGGCCCTGCTCGCGGAGTTCTGCAACACCTGGAGGAACTGGACCGGGTGCCGGGGTGGGGGCGGGGACAGAAGAAGCAAAAGCCACCCGAGCCTTAAAAAATAAAAAAGAAAGTAGTGGGGTGGGTGGGGGGGAGGAATGGGTTTCTTCTTGACAGCTGACAGAGCCTTGAAATTTTCCTCCACTACCTCCGCCCCCGCCCCCACCCCCCGCACTCCATTTAACGTGAGATTATGAAATTGCAGAGGCGGTGGTGGAGGGAAGGAGACAGGATATAACAGGGAGTTTGGAGGGAGAAGGGAAGGTGGCTGGCCGAGTGGCTGAAATCAAAAATCCAATTGCGCACTGGGTTGTGATGAGAAATCTAATCAGATCTTTGGAGAAGGGGCCGGCCGGAAGGGTGACGAGTGGGGGGAGTTGATCCCCAAATTATTCGAAAGGGGGAGGGCGCTCGGGAGAGGATTCGACGATGTAAAAGGAGACTTTTTTTTTTTTTTTTTTTTTGGTGGCGGTGGCGGTTGGGTGCCTTGCAGAAATGAAGGATGCGGGACGCAGCTCTCTCTTGGAACAGAACGCAGTGGATTGTGCAAGAGAGCAGGAAGAACGAAGCTTTTTCCTGTGAGACCTGGATCTTAACACAAATGTGTATATGTGCACACTGGGAGTATTGAAAAATGAACTAGATCAGTGTCAGACCCGCGGGAATTGGTGTGCTCTGACATAAATAATCATAAAACCGCTGCCCCCCCCCCCCCCGCCCCAAAAGGATGATTGGAAATGGAGAACCGAGCAGCCACAGAGAAAAAGTATGTTCCTTTTTTTCTATAAAGGAGAAAGTAAGCCAAGGAGATATTTTTGGAATGAAAAGTTTGGGGCTTTTTTTAGGAAAGTGAAGACCTGATATGGTGGTGTTTTCGAGGAAATTAATAATACATCTGCAAAGAAATTTTGGAGAAGAAAAGTTACCGCGGCAGAATGAGGCATGGATTTGGGGAGAAAACCCAGTGGGGCACAGCTGGATTTGTGCTTGTGTTGACTAAAATTGATGGATAATTGCAGCTGGATTTTTCATCAACCTCCTTTTTTCCTTTTTTTTTTTTTTTTTTTCTTGTTGGTGTCAAGATCATGTGTTTTCGCTTGTTCTTAACCACCTGGATTTCCATCTGGATTTTGCTGTGATCAGTCTGAAATACAGTGAGTGATCCTTATTTTCTTATTTATTGGTGGAAAAACAACAACAAAAACAGTACATTAATTTAGCGTTCCTAGTCCCATTTTTCCCCTCACCGCCTTGAGCGTAGTTCTTAAAGACATCACCATAGGGGGCCAGAAATAAGAGAGAGGGTGGCCCACGCATTTGCTCCCTTAGCCTGGAGCTCAGGGCTAAACTGGTTTGCTATAACGATGCAGGTTGTCTGCATCCTGGGCAAATGCCTTTGCCAGTGTTCCTCAGGGGAGAAAAATCTCCCCGAGAAAGCTGCTGCAGTGTAGGGTGCTGTACTGTGTGATTGACACTCTAGAATGCATTTAAGTTGCACGGCAGCCCGGGAGTTGGACGCACTAATGTTTCGCCATTGGAAATCGAAATCGAAGGGGCTTAATTTAAATTTCATTATCCAACCTGACATTGCAGATCAAGGGAATGTTTCAACACAAAAAAAAATATGGTAATAAAGCCAGCAGATGACGGGCGGCTTCTAGCTCCTGGTGGGTTGAGGGAGGGACAGAGGGAGTATGGGTATAGGGCACAAAGTGGTGGAGAGAGGTGGCTACACTTTTCCCAATCTTTGTTGCACACACATGCTCCACTGGGGTCTCCAGATTACCTAGGTTTTTGCTAGTGTTAAGAAGGAGAGAAGGAGGACCCACTTCTCTTCAACCTCACCTCCTCTAACCACTTCTTTGGATAACATCAAGGCTGTACCTAGATTGTTAGATTGCTTGAGCAGTTGGCTTGAGTTTTGCCAGAAACCTTCAGGATATCACCAGGACAGGGCTCTTGGAGGAAAAAGGCAGGAATTGAGTGTCCTGTGTGGTAACTTAGGTAAAGGAGCTAATGAAAAGGCCTGTGTGTTGAACACCAGTGATTCTCATGTGACAGCGTTGTGTTAGGGGAATGAGGCCAATAAAAAAAAAATAATAAGCTGAAAATGCTTAGGGAACCTGAGGGCCAGTAGGATCACCTCTCTTTACATCTCCTTCCTGCCTGGGTCCTGAAACTGGCTGGCTTTCTTCTTTCTTTTCCTTCCTTCCTTCCTTCCTTCCTTCCTTCCTTCCTTCCTTCCTTCCTTCCTTCCTTCCTTCTTTGCCCTCATTTATTCCTCTCTGGGGCCTTCTATCAGAATCATTGACTCCTAGAACTTCAGAGGCAGAAGGCTCCTCAGAGACCTCATGACAATAAAAAGGAAACTGAGGTGTAGGAGGAACTATAACTTTTTGGTTAATAGCCAGACCATATGAGACAGGTGACCCATCCAGGCTCCACAGCAGACAAAACTCAGTATGGAATCCGGACTGGATAAGAGTCAGCCTTTCCTGGTGTGGCTACTTCTGTCCTGACAGCTGCCATTTTCATCTGGAAGTGTCGAGGAAAGTGCCTGTCCTGTGAGCTGGAAGTAAGCTCCCGCCATGCAGGACTTCAGGGCTAGCCCCTCTTCACCATCTCCAACACTCATATCCCTTTGACTCCTTCTTTTTTTTTTTTTTAATGGCAGAGCTCAGATAACCCTACCTTTAATATTGTTTAAAAAAATAAATAAGATCCAGAACTCTGTGGTTTACCCTGAAGAAGAAAGGCAGCAGCACTCTCCTGGGTTCCTTCTTGGTGCTGGGCACATTTAATCCAGTGAGTGAGTGGTGGTCCCTGGAGAGTCATTAAAGATCCATCGAGTTAGATTGATATGAGAGAGGTGATAATAGAAACCAGAAACACCCTGCTAAAAGCATTTGAGCCTTTCTTTCCCTCGCATCATCTATTCTTATCCTTTTCATTACTCCTTAACTAAACTAGCCTACAGCTGAACACTTCTCTAATTTATTTTCCTGGGCACATGTTTCCTGTTGGGACACAGATCAGGCAATAAATTTACCAACCCATGAAGATAATCATGCATGGTTTCTCTTCCCCCCTGAGATCTCTGTAGGCTTCTGTATATCTTATCCTTTCTTGCAGCTAGCTTGCTTGCTTGCTTTCCTTTCCTTCTTTTCTTCCCTTTCCTTTCCTTTCCTTTCCTTTCCTTTCCTTTCCTTTCCTTTCCTTTCCTTTCCTTTCCTTTCCTTTCCTTTCTTTTCCTTTCTTCCTCCCTCCCTCCCTCTTTCTTTCTTTCTTTCTTTCTTTCTTTCTTTCTTTCTTTCTTTCTTTCTTTCTTTCTTTCTTTCTTTCTTCTTTCTTTCTCTTGTTTTGTGTTTACATGACCTCAGTTAAGTCATTATTGTGGTCAAAGATAGACTCAAGTTCTTGCTTAGCTGCCAGTTAGCACAACTGAGGAAAAAAAAATGTACTTTGGATGTTTTTACTGGGTAGTTCAGCTCTGGACTTCCTGGGAAACCTAGCCTTGTAATCAGCTTGCCTCTGCCAATCAGGAGTGGGGTATTTTTGTTTTGTTTTTTTACATTAAAATTTATTCACTGCTACTCCAATTAGACCCCAAAGTGCACTCCTCTCTTTCACATTGTCACCCTCTATCTGTACCCTTCACATTGACATACACAGGCAAACTTTTCTGAATGAGAGGAGAGAAGAGGTTGGGGGAGGGAAGGAAAGAGAAAGGGAAGGGACTGAATTTCTTTAAAATTGTGGGCTGAAGTGTTTCCTCCCACAGACCTCCGCTTAAAGCATGATCGTCAAATCTGGAGATGATGGAGCACCCAAGGATATCATCATTTTTCATGCGGTGAATCACTCATTTCCCCAGCACGACAGCTTGGGACTCATTGCCCAGTTTGGGATTAGCTCTTTTGGTTTGGCCATCAGAGTTGTCTGCATTTTAGGCAACTCGTTCGTGGACCAATGAGAGAAGGATGGCCACGGGAGACCTGGAAACTTAACTCATGAGCTCATTTCAGGGCTGAAGTTGGTGCCCACTGAATAACTTTTATGAGTCAGTATTTGTGTACTGGAATTCTGCTGAGGATCACAGGACTATAAACTGCTGGGTTTTGCAAATTTTGAAGTTCCCTCTCTAAATATCTTTTTCCCCTAATTTTTTTTTCTTTTTATTAAATTCATTGGGGTAACACTGATTAACAAAATTATACAGGTTTCAGGTGCACAGTTGTACATCACGTCATTTGCACACCATGCTGTGTGTTGACCACCCCAAGCACTCGAAGTCAAATGTCTGTCCATCATCATTTTCTCCCCTGTATCACCCCCCCCCCAATCACCCCGCTGTTGTCCTTGTGCATGATTTTTTTTTTCTCTAATTTAATAGCCAGTACCTTTTGGGCCACATATTTAATTTCCCTGGCCCTCTGTTTTCTCATCGGTGGGATGGGAATGATAATATCAACAAATTAGCATTTAATTTGAATTGTTAGGTGAATTAAAAATAATGTTATGCAAAGCACCACGCATAATAGGCCCTCTGGAGAGGGCTGTTTGTTATGATTGTTCTGGGATTAATTTGGATTAACTTCCTGGGAATGAATACAGACTGGCCAAACATTTTACCAGTTTTAGTGGCTACACTTGAGAACAAGAGAATGTGCAACTGACCTTACAGTGGTTGCCAGATTCTTCTTCTGGGATCTTACCAGGACGGGCCGGCTGGAATAGAACATTTTAGATTGAAATGCTATTTCAAGCTGGAAACTGAAAAATCAAGATTTTTCTCCTTACTGTATGGAAAAATAAATCTCAGCACAGATAATGTTAAATGATATTTTGAGGGGGGGTGAAGGGAATTAATACTCTCATAGTGTTGCTATTATTTTGGTCTAAAAGTTGCCTATGATAGATCTTGTATATTTAATGGATACTTTTAAGTGCATATTACATTGTCTGGACCCGAAATGCACAAAGTAAATACAGATTTCTAGGCATTAATATAATTTAAATTAGATGGTATAAAATTCCATTTCTAGTATTAAGGCCCCCATGTGACAGTTTGAATTCAGTCTTCCTATTTACAATGAGTCCTGTGTTAAACATCTACGCTTTGTGATAGGATAAAGGCCTGATAGTTTTTGGAATCCAGACTTTATGTAGACATAAGTGTCTTATTGTTTCCATGTTCAAATCTTCCAACACCAACTCAGTAATGGTTGTCTGGGGCAGCCAGTCACGATCTTTGTTCATATTTCACTCCCTAGCACAGCAGCTCTGTGTTTTGTCTGTTTCCTCAATATGTTTCCAGAGACCTGTTCCCCCTTCGAGGGGAAAAAAAAGAGCCCTACTGTGGTAATTGTTGTTATTCTTGGTGTTATATTTGTCGGTTATAACTGGACAGTCAGGCTGAAAAGTTTGTTCAATGCACTTTTATATTACTTGTTTTCAATTCCAAAGTCAATTTGACATCGGCGTTGATTTTGGAGAGGTATCCTAAAGTTAACCATGTTCACTGATCTTAAGAAGACATTATCTACAGAAGTTCTTACCATGTGATTAGTTTTCCTTTCTTTGTCTGTTTCCTAAATGTGACTGAGAAACTCAGTAAACTTGGATACTGGCGCCCTAAATGAGTTTACGTACTCAGCTTTCCACTGGGTCACGTGTGTCACAGCTACCATTTAACCTCTCTGAGCCTGTATGCTTATCTGTAAAATAGAGGTTGTAAACAACCACATGGATGATATCTGATTGCGTTTGTCAGACACAGCAGGCATTCGATAGATGTACTTTCCAGTTGGACATCTCTGACTTTGGTTATGGTACTGCACAGTTTGTAGGAAACAAATACGGTCCTTGGTTTAGGGAAGCTGTTCATCTAAAATCATGTTGGTAAAGAGTAACAAAGGGAAAACACATGGACAAGATTGAGGTTGGGGGAATGAAAATAAATGCAAGCATTTTGTTAAGGTTTGCACTTTCAAAACATATTTGGAAGTGCTTTAGTGAATACCATTCCCTCAAGAGAAATGGAAATATGCTTTGTGAATTGTGGAAAATACACTCTGCGTCCATGTAAAATTTCATTGGATTGTCAGTTATTTTATAACACAGGCATAAAACAAACAGACAAACTAATGGTTTGTAAATGATATTTTGGAAGACTCGCCAAGGGGGTAAGAGTCTGTTGCATTCTTCTTCAAAATGATTTCTCTGGAGAAATATCAATTTGACCATTGAAGCATAGTTGGGCAGATCTTGTGACTAAAGACAGTGTGCTTATAATACTCTCTGGGGTAAGGATTTGTATTTGTGCTCTGGCATGTCCCTAGCCCCTCACAGGAATATCTGTGAAATAGTGTGCCTGTGATAAATAGTTCTTGGATGACTAATTGAACTTGCTTTAAGAGGCATTTCCTCCAAAAGAATCAAATGCATGTACACACCTATGCAACGTATAGAAGCTTAATGAAAAATACTGATGAGTGCATTGACATTGTGCCTGTGTATGAGTGCGTGTGAGTGTGCATCACACACAGATATTAAGCGCCATTGGGTAGTCTCCTTATGTTGGAAAAGATAAGGCCTCAAAGTTAGGGCATGCATTGTGTTTCTTTTTATTCCTGATACTGTCAGTAGTGGACTGTAACAATTTATACATATTACCTCACTTTCCTTATGTTGGTTTTATATTCTTCTTTGTAAAATAAAAGTAAAACTAAGATTCCTTCAAACACTTAAGATTTTAGGATTATGAATTCACAATTTACTACCTAGGATTTCAAGATTCCTAGGAATTAACAATTTGAAATTCTTGATCTCAAGGTACAAGTTTTAAAAACGTGGAGGGAAACAGCATAGTAGTCTCAGAAAAAGGCGGAATTGGTCTTATAATGGTTGATATATAAAGTAAAAGGTAAAATAAATCTCCAGAAGGTTTGTAGAGGAAATGCAATTAGATTTGGAATAGATACATTCAATTTCAACTTTATTTACTGGCTCTTAGTTGGGGGATCCTAAGTGAGCCTATTAACCTTGCTATGTCTTAGTTTCCTCAGCTATAAAACCGGACATAATTTTTCCTGAAGTTTTGGGCACATTAACATGTCTAAATGTCTGACGCCTGGTCAGTACACAATAAATGCTAGTTCATCTTTCATGGAAATCTTTTGTTACTTTCCACAGAAAAGGGAAAATATTAACTGAAAATCTGTGAGTATTTTATGCTTTCCAATATTATACTGAGTATGTAAATAAAAATCTTTTGCTGACTCTAGGTATAATTATATTTGATAATGCTTTCCAATGTCAATCAGATTTATAATAAAGCCTAAACACGATGAAAAACTTATATAAGACTCATAAACTTTTATTTCAACTTTGTCCCAAACAGACAGCAGCTTTCTGTGCTTATGGAAGCTTTCAACACTTATGGAGGTTATGAGTATAATTTCCTAACAGTGATAGTAACTACAATTTATTAAGCATTTGATATGCACCGTTACTTCGTTGAAAACAGAACATATAGTTTTCTTTTTAATCTTCAATTTAGGGAACTGAAACACAAACAGGCTAAGTAACTTTTCTTCTTTCTTTCTTTCTTCTTTCTTTCTTTCTTTTTTTCTTTCTTTCTTCTAAGTAACTTTTCTAAGGTTATATAGCAACAAAGTGGTGGAAATGGAAATAGAAACAAGGTTTCTTCTGACTTCAGAAATGAAATCAGAATAAGTCAATTCAACTTGTTGACTGGTAACACATAAACATGGTAGCTTACTGTCATCTAACCTGGTACTCAATGTGAATGTTCTAATTGAAATTGAGAAGTCTGCAGTCTCCCTTTCCCCTGTTTCTTAAAACGAAGATTGTCACCACATGCTTAGGTCACCTTGCATATGTTTGGCAGTCTTCAGTAATATCCCAGTGTGCCCATAAATGAGGAAGGGACAACTTCTCAGAAAGATGGGAACATTTGTCTTAACTCAGTTGATGTATCTAAAGGACAGAAAAGCTTTGTAAAATGCTATGAGATCATTTAGAAACTCAGAACTGTGAGTGAAGTACAGTACATGCTGGAAGTATGGAGTTTAATTCCAATATCCAATGCTCATGGAACGGGTGTGCTCGCCCTTCTCGTCGTGTGTGTTCTCTCTATAGCACTGGCTAGAATCATTGCTGCTGGCTTTCAGAAGCTCTTCCAGGGCCTCCGGGTGCTGCTTGCTATAACTTCCTGTATTCATTTCACTTCATTCTCCTGCTCTCACCTTAAATGCTGGGGGATTCCCCTTTGAATCTGTTGCAATCCCAGTCATTCTGCATCCTTGAGGTATCTCCTGGGCTTGTCTTGTGAGATGACACTCAAATCTTTGGCCTCAGCCTCTCCTGTGTGTGCTGAAGACTCCTGAATCTCCGTCACCACCAAGATCCCACTTCCTTAACCTCTCCTTGCAAACTTGACACAAGTGTAACACATTATTTTCCCACCGGGAGGCTATGTAGTTTCACTTCCAATGATATCTCTATCTTGGTAAGCTCCCTCATCTCCAACCGCTCATCAAATCTATGCACTATCTTAAGCTCAGCGTTTTTGTCTCTGAGTCCCGATTCCATCGTTACTCTCCCAGCTATCTTTTTTACTTGCTTATCCTTCTGATGGCGCCAACTTTTCTTCATTGTAGTTCATTATTCATTCTTCCCTCGAAAGGATCAACCTAAGAAATAACACTAAAAATCTCCTTCTCGCTCTTCTATAAATATATTTATGGAATAAAATGCAGATTCTTCTCTTGATAATAAGGTCTGGCCAACCGATTCATGTCCTCTCTGTCTACCTGCCATTTTTACTGTTCTATTCTTCTGGAGATATCCCAGACTCCTTTTAGCACAAAATTTGTGAGCTTTACTCTATTTGTCTGTAACATACTCTTTACACATCAAAGTTCAAAACAGGTTACCTCTTCTGAGAAAATCTCCCAGGTCTCTTTGGTCTATTGAGTCTCTCTGTCATCTGTACACCAACATTTTATTCATACATGTATGTTACCTCTTATCGCTGTTATAATATATCTACTTATTTGACCAAAACCCACTAGGTTGTGGTTTATTTGAGGATACGGTTCTCATCTTGCCATCTCTGACATTTAAAATAGCTCACAGGAATTTTTAATATATTTTGGTAGAACCAATAAAAGAGGACTGATACACAGATCTAAGGGTGAAGAGGTTTCTTCAATTCAGTTTATGGTGTAGGCCATTATTTTCCAATATTTTTACCACTAAGATCACCTTTTATTATTTTTCCTCCAGAGACCCATGTTTCAAAACTCCTTTGCCTAATAAATGCATTGCAATTTGTTCCTCCATGATTCCTAATTAAAAACACATACCTGCCAATCATCATTCTTGAAATGCACTGAATGAACATTGTTAACATGATTTGATATAAACTGAGCCAAAAGAAAAGATGTTTTAATTACCTTATGCAATTGGGTGAGAACATGCATTATGTCTAGCTGGCTTTTTCAAATATTGATAATAGTACTGTAAATACATTTTAATGCTTATTGGATGCTCTAATTGATAGCTGCTAATGGCAGACTGCAAGTTTTACAATGCACACTCCTCAGTGGTATTATTTAAAGAATATTGTTCACAAAAAAGAAGGTGCCCCTTGAAGTTGTGCTTTGCATAAGCTGCACAGTTTTATAAAATGGGCCTTTCTACTTGTGGATGACTATAGAAAAATGACAATAAATTTAAATTTGAGTATGGCCCAAATATGGAATCATGCAAAGAGAGAATAAAAAAATGATTTTCTTCGTAAAAGTGACTGCGTTAAAAAATTTGATGAGCTGCAGTTACTTTTCACAACATGTAAACTCCTGGCTTTATAAAACCAGCTGTCCATTTTCAGGAGGTGCTTCAGCTTCATGCTTCGGAAGGATGCTTCCTCCTTTGTTACATAAGAAATAGCAGAAGACACTGGATTAGGTGAAAGAAGGTACTATAAATGGTAAAGTACTGATTTGTTATGGTTTAATTTTATTCTTCAATCTCTGAATATAAATGCCTTGACTATGTTGAACATTTGTTTTCCTTTTAGACCTTTTAAATAAAGTTTTTCTTCTACTTTTAGATAAATTCATTCCAGTTTAGTGATTACCGTGCTTAATCTAATGTTAGCATTAGTAAACCAGAGAGCACTAATAGCAACGATTACACCGTGCTTTTTAAATGTAGCTATCCCTCTGTATCCTTTCAGCAACATCTCGGTCTCAGAACACCCAAAGCAACATTCCCTGATTACAACATCCCTCGTGATAAAGCACTGGGAACTGGGGAGGCTTGCAGGGAAGTTTTATTTAGAAGGGCCAGTGCTGAGTGTGGTCTCTGGTTCTTCACAAACTAAACTGCTGAGACAATATGGTTTCCTTGGCAGGGGTCCATTTGTTTCATTCCATCGATTTTAACCAAGTCACTGTAGGAGAATTTAGCCATTTGTTTGTATTTCTTTATTTGTTGCTCAGATAGGTATCTGTGATGGGTGGGGGAGGGAGTATGGGTTTAAGAGATTATAAAAGAGTGAGGTCTATTTTCTTATGATGACTAATGTTGACCTATAATTATTAAAATCAGTGGTTATTATATATGTGGCCTTGCTGAGAACAAGTTGATTGATTGATTAGTGGTGCTTTAATAGATTGACTATTGTCCACAGAGCTGATCTTCTATTTATTTATTTATTTTTGAGCTTAAGACACATTGTACTAAAAACTCATTCTCAGGGCACTTGATATGTTGCTTTTGAACCAATGATTTGATAATTATGTTGGAAAGTTAAGTAGCTAAAATACGTTTGTTTTTAAGAAAGTTTCATGACGCTTGAAAATGTAAAGATGTACCTCTCTTGAATGGCTTACAGTTGAATGTGAGCCAGCTCTCAGAATGTGCTGATTTTTACAACTTGGGGGGCGGAGGGAAGAGAGAGAGAGAGAGAGAGAGAGAGAGAGAGAGAGAGAAAGTAGAAAGAGAGAGAGCACAAGAGAGAAATTGCTGTGAGCCTGGCTGTTCTAATCTGGACGAGAATGCTTAGTGGGAGGACCTCTAGTGAGAATGGCCTCCGCAGGGACCAGAGCCGGTATGTGGGTGAATTCAATTAAGTGCATTATGGGGAGTGATCTGGGGAACTCCAGTGTCTTCTAACTGAAAAGGCAGAAAGTCAAAAGTCACCCTAAAAGAGTTAACATCGACACAGTGGTGTTCAGGAAGGCGAGAATAGGACTATGAAGGCTTTCTCTATAGTGTTTGAACGTTGCCATGGTGATAGTTTCCAGCAGAAGTTCTATGTTTTTCAATTTCCCAAAGCAGCCAGCAGCCTTTTCCCCTCTTCCCTCTCCTCTTCGCCTTCCCTGTTGCCCTCCCTGGGTCCCCCAGTCCTTAGTCCTTATCTCCCCATCCTTTTCCTCCTCCTCCTGTGTTCTTCCTTTTATTCTCACTTTCTTAACTTGTTCCCCGTTCAAAAACAAAAATATTCCAACTCCACTCGGTCACTTATAGGCCACAAGTGAGTCAGAGGTATAGCCTGCTATCCAGGTTTCTATTCCCCTGTCTGTTTATGTATTAAAGACCTAATTAGACGGAAGCTGTGGATTGAAGAAGGGTTGGGCTTTCCCTTGTTGGTAGGACACAGAACATATTATAATGGTTGGTGTTGTGGTGATATGTTAATTGGATCGCTCCAGGCAAGTGCAGAGCATCAGTCTCTGACAATTAGAAAGAACAATGACTTTACTATGAACGAGCCCCCTCTCTTAATCAGTGGAAGGATTAACATGCATTGCAGGTCCCTGGAAGGTTTCTGAAGACCCTGAGAGAGATCTGCAGTTGGAAATGCCCCCTGTCTCTTTAAGGCGGCTGCCTCTCGTTTAGCTTATTTTATTACTAAAGAGAGAGAAGTGAGGGGGCAAGGAGGGGCCTGGTTGGTGGGGAACCCTATAGAAGACCTGGGCCAAAGGATATATTGCAGGCGGTTGGGAAGAAATTTCTGCCTGGGTAATGCACGTGGCCAGTGAATTGTGAAATGGGTCTCATTAGAGCCTTTCATATCCCGGCATGTGCCAAAGTGCTTTGCCGGCACAGGGCCATCTCTTCAGGTCCAACTCTGCTGCTGTTTGCTGCAGCGAAGAAGGGACAGAGTCTCTGTCTGTGTTAAAGCCTTCACTCCCATCGCTCTCTGTCTACTGTTCATTGTAAGGCACCCCTGGGCCTCTCAGTCCGGCCAGGGATGAGGCACAACAGGGATGAGGTGTTTGTACAGAAGAAAGAGATAGGAAGGGTTTTGAGCATCATGGATTGGTTGGCAGCGGCCGGTGGGTCCTGAGACCCAAAGGTTCCTTCTCTTTTTCCCGGACATGGCATCCAGGCTGTCTCTAGGACTCCCTGCAAATACGCCTGGATACTTACCTTCAAGAAGGGATGGGCAGTTCAAAGCCAAATAAGTCATCAGTGTTATTAGATGAAGAGAAACTCTTTATTTTATGTTCTCAGATGTTAGGATTAAATTTTATCTCCCAATGTGTAACCCCATCAATTTTAATAAAAGTTGCTGTATGCTGGCAGAACACTATGTGCAGGTGCTTTGCATGTCTCTTATTTAGAACACCCAATGGTTCTACAAGGTGGACAATATAAAAATGTAGAAGCCAGATCGAGCTGAGCCCTGTCATTTCTTAAATCTGTGGCTTTGGATAATTTCACTTACTCTTTTGAATCTCAACTGTCTTATCTGCAACGGAGGAATACATATAGTACAGAACTGTGGTGAATTTATTATTGAAATAAAACACATAGAGCTTTTTAGCAGAATGCGCATGGAAAACACTCAAGCTATTATTTGTAAAAATATAAGAGGCATTTTCATACAACAGGATTATGAAATAATCACTAGAAAAGTGCCTCAGGCAGAATGAAGTTAAAAATAATTTAGGGCAGATTGTTTCATGGAAAGGGAAGAGAAAAAGCATTAGGAGATGAGTTTCTGAATTTGAAACGGTAGAGTTCCTGATGTGTTTCGTGTAAGTCCACAGCTTGGAAAACAGAATAGATAGGACCATTGGAATACACTTTGGTTCTAGTCATGTTAGATAGATGATGCTCATCCATCCATGTCAGAGTTTTCATGTGGGGCTGATCTCTCAGGCATTGTATCAGTTGTGGTGCCTTAGACTGGAAATAAGGGAACCAAATCTAACTAGGTTAAACAAAATAAAAGAAGAAAAAAAAGAAAAAGAAAATTTACTGACATGCGATTCTAATTTTCTGATATGTGGTTCCACAGTTCATGAAATTCAGGTGTGATTTTTATCCAGTTGTTAACAAGGTCAAAGGGATTTCTCCTCGACTTTCTGTAATTCTCCTGGCTTGCTGCTCCTTCATGGGCCATTTTCATTCTCAGGCTATTGTTTTGCATCCTCTCACCTGTCCACTAAAGAAAGATTCACATTTTCATCCCACTGTTCCCAGAGAGCATCTTGCAATCAAAGCTGATGGGCGAGGTGAGGCCATATGCTCACTCATGGATCAGAAACTGGCTTCAAAGGAATGGAGGTGATGTTCACATGCATCAGCACTCAGGGGCTCTTGTGAGACAATAAGAATTAGGTGCTGCGGAGGTAACCACAAATTAATGCCGCAGGTGGAAAGTGGGAAACATAAGTGATGTTTTAGATTGTAACTTGCTAGAAGGGTTAATTTTATTTTTACTTCTCTTTAATGCTCCCTTGCATTTAGGTATTGAAGTTTTAATAATCATCTGAGGAGTCTTGTTCTTCCTGCAAATCATCTGGCTGTAGCTATCAATTTTTCAAAGGAACACCTTGAGCTGCATTCATACTATTTTTGCATTGCTCTTCTCATCTCCTAGGAATAGGTTTTTGGTTTTGAAAGAGAATTTATAGGCTTTTGAGGAAGTTAGGACACACAAATATAAACAATACTCTTCAGTCAATGAAAACCCATTGGTAGAAGTTCTTGAAACTGTCTGGAACAATCATGCTGCTGGTCATCTGTACATCCCTTCCTGAACTCTCCATGCTGCCTAGCTGCCTAGCTGGGGATGGTGGTCCAGGGAATACGGCATCATGCCCTTTGCTTCTTCATAGTCAAAGTGGAAGATGCAAATGTTTATTAAGTAGATCTATTCAAAGAACAAGACTGCTCACTAAGTGCAAAAGCATGGAATGATCTTTTCTGCAACCTGTATACTGTATGTACCATAATGAGCACAGTATAGACACTTTATTCAACTATGTGTAGTGACGTGCTCCAAGTTAAGACTCAAATCAAGTTCATTTGCTTTTTGTACAATTTGTTACAGAGCAACAGCTGCTGGAAAGTTTAAACAATGAAGAAGACTGCCAATTTTCACCACCTGTGATATGGTAGGAACTGCATTGGGTTATTTGCATATTTAATCTCATGCCCTTACAAAAACTCCAATAATACTATGAAAAATATCAATCATAGGTGATGTTTATTGAGTGATTACTATATATGTAGACACTGTGCTACATGCTTTATCTTTGTGATAATATTGAGTCCACAAGGAATTAATCACTTTTGTTAAACATGAAGAGAGGGAAGCTTAGAAAGGTTAGGTGACTTACCCATGTCTCAGAGTGAATAAATGCCAGAACTCCACTGGGAACTGGTCCACTCTGTGGTTTTTATACTGTGCTGTGCTGTCTCTCACATGAGACTATTAAAAAAAAAAAGCACTTAAAGTTTTTTTTAAATTTAAAGAAATCAAAACACCAAAGATATGAAATTCTTTCCTAACCTCACTAGCTTTTTAATTATTCTTTCCTTTTCTCCTCTTTTTCCCAGCTTCTCCAGCTTTTGATAACCACTCAGAGCAGTTTTCAGCTTCTAGTGTAGCCTAGGGCAGCTGCCCAAATACAGCTCCAGATATTTGAAAGTGAAACTTTTCTGCACCACTTATTTTAAATATTTTTGAGGTCACCAGAAATAAACCACAAGAGTGTTTTGGGAGGCCTTGTGCGTCATAGGGAGTGTGGAGAAACATTTCATACCCCAGTGGTTTCCTGGCAACTGAACTTTCAACACCTCTGTAGTAGTGGGCAGGCCTTCTTCTTTAAGATGTAATGATGCCTGTAGTCCCAGGCGCAGCTGTCTAAGGCACTTACTTCTTGTCTTGGTTGTAACCATCAGAAGATAGCCTCCTTTGTAAGTAGAAAAGGGGCATTGGGCCTTTTCTTCCATTGCTCCTAAGACTCTCCTCTTCCCTACCAGGATGTTATGTGGGAGAGGCAGAAGGGATGGGAGCTCTCAGACACTGTTTTTGCTGCCTTTCCCAAGAAGCTACTAAACAAAATTGCTGTTCTCAGCTCATCCAGGCATTGGGCCAAATAGGAGGCAATGCCCCAAATCAATTTCCTTATTTCTTCAGCGTATCACCCTTTCTTTTACTTAGGAGACAGGCATGGCAGGGGTGGGAAAAACAGGCACACCACACTACATTTGCAGGATCTGTGAACATCAAACACTTGCTCATGTGTGTGCACGTGTAAATACATATGTACACACAGACATGAGCCCCACTAGCTTACCTCAGTGTCCTGAATCCCCCATGACTTCTGACGGGCCTTATAGACACCTACCATTTATCTTTCTCTACAACTCGAGATGCAAAGAGAAAGAACTGCAGACTGGGGCAATAAACTCTGGATTCAGGGCACAGTTTGACAGCTGAGAATTCATATTGCCTACTCTACATGTGATACAACATCTTGTGTTCAAAAAGTAAAATGTAACTTTAATATCAGTTGAGGCTTTTTATCCTGCTAGTCTAAGGCTTTCAAATAACAAACTGAAGAAGCTTGGTGCTGCTCACTATTTTATACTATCAGAACTACAGTTTCCTGTCCCTTGGGGCAGGCAAGGCAGAACAGCTTCTTGCTCAGTGGTAGTCAGCCTGGTCCCTACCGCCCACTAGTGGGCGTTCCAGCTTTCATGGTGGGCGGTAGCGGAGCAACCAAAGTATAAATAAAAAGATAGATTTAACTATAGTAAGTTATTCTATAAAGATTTATTCTGCCAAACTTAGTGAAAATCTGACATAAAGTACTTGGTAAGTAATTATTATTATATGCTTTAACTTGCTATAACTCTGCTTTATAAATTTGATAAAGTAAAGTTACTTTCCTACTTTATAAATCACCATGACAGTGGAACCGGTGGGCAGTTAGAAAATTTTACTACTAACAGAGATACAAAAGTGGGCGGTAGGTATGAAAAGGTTGACTACCCCTGCTGTAGAGCGTTTCTAGGTTGTGCAACTTTTCTACCCTAATTCAAGCTTTTAGCACTTCCAGGGTCCAGATAACTATAATCACACCCTGATTTGCCCTCTCCTTCCAGTCTATCTTAGTCACCACTCATTTATCTCTCGGAGGCACTGTTTCTGTGCTGGTGAGTCCTCCCTGGGTGGCTGGATGCTGGACCCTGAAATCTGGCACCCCTCTGGAGGGCCGTCATATCTCAGCTCTTCTCTCAATTCCCGTGAGTGTTTCTGGGCCATGCCATGCGGTTCTCCATGTCCTATGTCTTGCTCTGTGTGGGTAGTTGTTCTCTCTGCCCATTGTCTGATTCTTCACATAGAGTGAAGGCTCCCTGAGGGCAAGCCCTTGACGTTCAAGCGCCTGTGCTCTCCTCCGTGCATTCAGCACAGGAGATGATGCCCTGTGTTTGCTTCGTAATGGAAAACACAAGGTTTTACTTTACAAGCTTCCAACTGCTGATCCTTTTGTTTTTAAAGTATTCTTTGTTTTTATTTAGATTTTAATGAATTCTTTTTTTTTTTTTTTTAACAGAAGGCCTCATTGAGCCTACTTGTAACCTTTTCCATCGGGATGCCTACCTTACAGGGTGCCATCTTTGAAATAAAAAAAATAGCTCTCTTGTTTTGCTAGGTTTTGCTGAGTTTTAGGCCCCTTTAGAGAGCTCCTTGCTATTTGAAGACCAGTAATTCGGAGCACCATGTTTCTTCTGGCTGTCGGCTTAGCAGGGATGTGGCGTTCCTTAGTCAAAGTGATGTGCTTCTGTGGATGAAGGCTTTGTCTTCCTC
Source organism: Saccopteryx leptura (assembly GCF_036850995.1). Taxonomy (NCBI): domain Eukaryota; kingdom Metazoa; phylum Chordata; class Mammalia; order Chiroptera; family Emballonuridae; genus Saccopteryx; species Saccopteryx leptura. The sequence goes on from NC_089503.1 coordinate 23,200,532, forward strand.
ACAGAGCTACCTGCACCTGTGTCCTGTAGTGCTGACATGACCGGTTCATTTCTCAGGAATTCCCAAGGGACATGCCTGCTCATGGGTGCCAGCATGTCTTTTTCCAACTTCTTGGTCTGTGAAAGTTAAAAAGACCATAATGAAGCTGTTACTCTTAATGTTTTAAATCTCCTGCTCCTATTTGCATATTATTCTAAAAGGTAATGTTGGTTCCTGAAGCTAATCCACAAAATGGGCTGGTGTCCTGATGAGGTTTGCCATAATAAATAGAGGAAACAAAGCAAAATGCTTAGAGTTTCTCACAGAATTGAATTTATATGATTAAGAAACTTTAGTTTTATATTTTGCTTGTATTTTATTAGGGTCAAAATGTGCTTTTTGCAAAGGTGAACAATAATGTTGGTGTGTAGTATTTTAAAGAATTTTCTATTAATGTAATTACTTGGTAGGGTACTTTATACACACACATGTATACATGCAGGGTGGGCAAAAGTCAGTGTACAGTTGTGAGCACACTCAACAGTTTACTCTTGTATTATTATTTATTAATTACTGTATTAACTGCCATGTGAACAACTATAAACCCTCTTTGCCTACCCCTGTATATATATATATATTTATATATCTGTGTCTACACAAGTACCTGCTTTCCCTGTCCCTGTCCCCCCTGTGTACACACACACACACACACACACACACACACACAGGTTTATGACAAATGACTGCCATGTAGGTCATGCACTTTAATTGTTCAGTAGTCCAGCACTGTCCTAAGCTATAACTGTTAGAGCCCTGAAGAAACCTTGAACTGGTGAGAAAGATGGAAATGTGAGCCCACATCCTGATAGCTTCCTCAGCAGCAGCCTTGTAATGGCCCTTTCTCCCCGCTGAATGCCATTGTCCTGGGTAACATCCCAGTGCTGACCTTTGGCTGTAGAACCCAAGCAAATTACCTCCCTTCTGTATCTGTACAATGAAAAGTTTGACTTGGAAGCTCGGCTGTGTTGTTTTTTCTTTTTGGCTCTCTCTTGCTACAGTCTAAGGCATTTTATAGAACTATTTGCAAGTAACAGGGTGATCTGTATCAGAGAAGTAGAAATTCATTTTTCGTGTTCCCCTTCTCAGATCATCTGGATGGCTTATTTTCTTTCCCCCCATCTCCTTGCCCTCCTCTCTCACTTTTTTCATCATGCTTATCAAACTTATTTCTTTCCTCTCCTGTCTCTATCTAGCCAAGTCCTTCTCCACATTAGAGTTCACTCTGTGTGTGTGTGTGTGTGTGTGTGTGTGCGCGCGCGCACGCGTGCGTGTGGGGCTATTCCGCAGGGTAAGCACTTCATTTCAGATTTGCTGCCACTAATTAACTACAAAATTAAGTAGGTGAATTCATTGAATCAGCACTTGGTTTGAAGTTTATATTAACTCATTAAAAAAGAAGCCCTGGATGTGGCCAGAGGCTTGACGGGAATCTTTCCCTCCCCCCAAAACCTCCTTTGACTTCCCACACTAACTACTATCTTTACTATCTTGCTGTTTCTCAGAAGTATTCATGTGCCTGGGCAGCAGCCAAATGACCCACCGAAGCTGCATCAGACAGGAATTCCATTCTTTGTGACTATAGAAAGAATCATGTCTTTGTTCTTTTCTTTTTTCCCAGCTTACTGGCCAGGACTTCAGTCCTGCTTTTGATATACCTGGGAGAATTCCCTCTGAGCATCTACTGATATTTCAGTGAGATCTATTCTATGTCAGATGCCTGAATAACCCTGCCCAACTGCCTCCAGTTCTATGAGGAAAGTAGGTCTGCATACCTGGTTGAAATGTTTTCCTCATTTTCATCAGAAAGAACTTACATAAGAGGATGTGAATAGGGTTCCATATACCAACAAGTAGTTTTCAGGAAAAATATTGACTTTAAATCTATTCTTGTTTCTGTTTGTAATAATTGTATTTTGTTTCATTCTTCTTTACTTTACCATATAATAACCACAAGTGAATGACAGGTATGGTGGCCATTTGTCACATAATTGTGTTTACCTTTTTGTGTGTGACATTTTTGCCATTTATATAGGGATTCCTGGCTTTTCTCAAATCCTTACAAATAGCATCTAGCTGATAAAGTATGTTTTATGACAGAATAGAGAGGAACATGGTTTATAAAATACTAGCATCCATTGTGAAAGAAGCATTTCTTGGAGCCCATTCAAGCAGTTCAGTTACTTGTCTAAAGCAATTACATTAAAAGAAAAATGGACTAAATATATGATTTTCAATACCTTCTGTACCTCATGCCCCTCTTAAGTCCTGAACCACATGTCTTTCCTTTAAGACAGTTCATTTTCTTTGTTTCATGTATTAAACTGTACACTCTGATTGCTATCATAAAATGACCTTATGTTCCTTTGCAGCAGTAGGAGTGGTCTATTGTCCCATCACCATCACTTCATATACACATCTGCCCTGGCACTGATCACATCATTACTAATGATATGTTTATTATCTATCTTCCCCACATCATTCCGAGCTTTTTCTATGTAGGGTGGCAGCTTTATTCATCTTTCTGTACCTCTGTGATACATAGTAGGCACTCTGCCAATGTGGAAAGAAAAACAAATGAAATGGTGAACACTTACATCTTTTAAATTGTTTAAAACAGGGGTCCCCAAACTACAGCCTGCGGGCCACATGTGGCCCCCTGAGGCCATCTATCCGGCCCCCGCTGCACTTCAGAAGAGGCACCTCTTTCATTGGTGGTCAGTGAGAGGAGCCTAATTCCTATTGAAATACTGGTCAGTTTGTTGATTTAAATTTACTTGGTCTTTATTTTAAATATTGTATCTGTTCCCGTTTTGTTTTTGTTTTTTACTTCAAAATAAGATATGTGCAGTGTGCATAGGGATTTATTCATAGTTTGTTTTTTTTTATAGTCTGGCCCTCCAACGGTCTGAGGGACAGTGAACTGGCCCCCTGTGTAAAAAGTTTGGGGACCCCTGGTTTAAAACAAGATGCAATTCCTGTAGCAATAATACAGTTTGTGTTTGAGTGAAGGTTTTTTGTTTTTTGGGTTTTTTTTTGCAAAATTCAAGTTATCTTTTGCAAAAAACAATTCACCATATTGTGAATTATTATGTGTAGTAGTGCTATTAAATTTATTCTATTCCTTGGTATTTTAAGACCCAGCTTTGGGTTCTAGAACATGTACAAAGCATGGTTTTAAAAATGAAATGGAATCACTGTAACTCCAGGAACCGGTTTCAACCAAGTGAGATTTCAACCTGAAATCTTCAGTTACTTAAGGAAAAAACATTCTTTTCCGAAAATACTCAGCAAGCTCTACTTTTTCAGAGTACAACTACAGTCGTCCCTCACCATATCGCGGGTCACGTTTCATGGTCTCACTGTGTCGCAGATTTTTAAGTTGTATATATCTTAATTTTGTATCATGGATTCTTTTGCTATATCATGGAATTTTTGTGGTATATAAGTATTTTTATATATTTATTATTTTAATTATTATTGCCATATAATAAGCAAAATAAGTGTAGTAACAGTTAATAACAGTAGGGGAGAGGTTTGTAAGAGTGTAGGGAGGGTTTATAAAGCCTTAAAATATATATAAATAGTAAGATAAATATAAGGTCGCTCCTTCTCGGATTTTCACCTATCGCAGGGGGTTCTGGAACCTAACCCCTGCGATAGGAGAGGGACCACTGTGTTTTCTTTTGTAAACATATTCTGAGAGAGATAGAAAGAGAAAGAGAGTGAAAACCTAAGGCTACATGGCTTGTTTTAGGCGGACCAAATTAAGTTGATAATTGTTCATTCCCTTTTAGCATCCTATAGTATAAATATAAACATACAAGTTTTCCCTAATATTTTACATTCTAATTCAGAAAAGCTCCCGTTTAATAATAACTAAAATGCGTATGTGTGTATGTGTATATACATATATTTACACCTATATACATATACACATACATGTACATTTGTATATGTTAATATGTATGTATTTTTCCACAGATATACAGTTATATTTCTTGGTAGATGATAATTTAGAAGTCTGTATTCTACTTCTGGTGTTGTGCTGTACAAGATGTTTTAATGTAACAGTATTATGCATGTTATTAAAACATAAATAAAATGTGGGAGCCATGGCTGGATACCTCGGTTGCTTAGAGAGCATCATCGCAAAGTGCAGAGGTTGCTCGTTCAATCCCTAATCAGGGTACCTACAGGAGCAGGTCTGTGTTCCTCTCTCTCTCTCTCTCTCTCTCTCTCTCTCTCTCTCTTGTTCTTTTGCTCTCTCTCTGCCTCCCTTTCTTTCTCTCTAAAATCAATAAATAAAAAACATTAAAAAGTGAAGATATTTTTAAAAATTAAAAATAAATAGAATGTGAAAGATTAGAGGGTATTAATGTATTATTTTACACTTGTACAACCAATTTATTTTATCATTAAAAGAAGGATGTAGTTGTAGTTAGAATTAAGTTGCATATAATCATTGCTCCTTCAATAATTCGTAAAAGAAAATATTTTAAAATTGCAGTCCTTTGAAAGCCAGATACTATTATCTTAACTCTTTCTAATGAGGAGGATAGTCCAAATAAAAAGTTAAAAGTTAAACAAAATAAAAACGTGGTATAGAAATGTTCACATTGCTTTCCATTCAAGAACTTGCTGCTAAATTTTAGCTCCTGACATCTTTCTACAGTTTGGCTCTGATAATTAATTAAAGTAAAATAGAGTTTTACAAAGTACTGTTGAGTACGTTGGCCAATTTTGCTATAATTATAGACTCAAGGGAAATGTTTGCATTCCATAAAGATCTTTGTCTGAGATTAGAGAAGTTAGTATACAGATGATCAATTTTGAGTCAAGGAATTAAATCTGCACACACACAACTCTTTTTAAAAGACAAATTATCATTCAGGAATCCTTTTTTCCCTTTGAAGCTGTAATGTATTTGGTGTATTTTTAGTGACAGCAAAAGAGAATGAATCATATAACACTCTGTTCATGAAATCTGAATAATTTAATTAATGCTTTTATGATAAGACTTGCTTTTCTCCAAGATGAGTTTTGGTTGAGACTTTGAATCAAAGAAAGATGTTTCATTGACATTATGATTACCTACTAGCAACTATATTATTATTATTATTATTATTATTATTATTATTACTAGATACACTAATAGTTAGACAAGACTGGAAGCAATTGTTTTTTCTCTTTGGGTCTTATTTACTTTGCAAATGTAATAAAAACTATGGAACTTTTACCCTTCCTCCTCTTCACATGCAATTTTTAATAATCTCAGGGAGTTCACAGAATCACTTCAATGGATCTTGGTTCAAAATTAGGTGGTTCATGCCCTGACAGGACAGGTCAGTTTGTAGAGCATCTGCCTGAAATTCAGAGGTTGCCGGTTCAATCCCCGGTCAGGGCACACATAGGAACAGATTGATGTTCTGTCTCTCTCTTCTCCCCTTCCTCTCTCTCTAAAATCAATAAAATAAGCATTCAAAAAATTATTTAAAAAAATAGGTGATTCTTGGAATGGATTTCCACGGATCATATGCAAAGCCACAACTCATAACAATCTTATACATTTATCATAGGCTTTGATTTTTTTAATTAGTCATGGATGTACCAAGAAAAACTTGAGTCCATTATGTTTCCAGAGAGTCATTTTATCTTGTTCCTTGAGTGTACAAAATTGAATTGACAGTATGCCGTACTATGTGGATAAATAATTTTTGTTGTTTGCTTTTATTTTTTTCTTTGGGGCATTCTGGAAAATGTTAACTGTAAAACAGCTACCACATAGCTTTTTTTCTCATGGAAATCCCAAAGTATTTTCTCATCATAGGTTCCATTTCTTTTTTTCATGAAACTTCTGTTTCTCTCAACTTCCTGGAACTCCTGAGTTTATCTGTGTTAGTTTATCTTCATTTTTGAGGAGGTCCATTATAACGTGCAAACATGGATCAATGTGTCATGCTAAGTTTTTTTATTGACATTTTATAACAATGAACTTTAGATATAATCTTTCAGAATAGGATTTAATGCTAGCCTGACAGGAATTATATTAATAACTAAATGAGTTCAGAGATAAAGCAAGTGGCCTGCACACTGTGGTTCATTCCTAATTTGTCAATCAAATAGGACTCAGTAAAATAAAATGCTCTCCTGTGATTTCCTGGATGTGGAATGCAGTTATGAATGAATCCATGGATATCCACAATGACATCCATATGTGTCAATATGTGTCAACCACAAAACTCCTTCCCTGAGAGATCTTCATGTTCTTTCATCCACACTGACAGGTTGGAGTCTATTATCTAGAGTTGATGGAAGTGAAGAATGAAAGTGTCATCCCCCAATGAGGAGTTTAGAGTTGAGAGAAATATTGGTTTAGTTGCTTGAGGAGGCAGGGTCAATCCCAAATTCACATTCATTGAAGCAGTTTAAGCCAGATCCAGGACCTGAGCCTATCTGACCTGAAATGCCAGCTGTGTGATATGGTAGCCACTACCAGTACATGCTGGTTATGAAATCCTGTCCATTACAAAGATCTTTAGGGTTCGTAAGGGAAGGCATTTAACTTTTATTCACAACCTTTGTGTTCTGTCATTTACGGGAAGTCACTTAACCCGTCTGAAGCTCTCTTTTCTGATCTGTAAAATGCAGCTTCTCTGCTGTCTCTCCCATACTTTGTGTTACTGAAAGGCTGGAGACAGATGGCGAAGCAGAGGAAACTACAGATTTTTTACACGTGGCAGGCTTAGGGTTTATAGTCTGCTGAAAAGGAAAAGGTCCCCTGGGGACTGATTTTGAAATGGCAGGCTAGTTGCTTTTCCTTAGGCAGGATGTGTGTGTGTGTGTGTGTGTGTGTGTGTGTGTGTGTGTGTGTGTGTGTGTGTGTATGGGTTGAATTGAGTGTGGGGATAATGATGAAAATTATTTCGGGATACTCAAAGTGCATCCAACCCTTTAGTGTATGAAAGCCTCTTAGAATTTTTAAAAAGGCTGCTCAAATTGAGGGTTTGCAGCTCTGTGGCAACACCTGGCTTATAGTAGATGCTCCAAGGTCATTACTCTCAGCCTTTTCCCAGTAGCCACCTTATTGAGCAAGGAAAAATAGAAAAAGCATCAGAGATGGCTTATCCAGATTGTTTGTATACACCACTGTGATCAAAATCACCAGATACGCATGATAACTCCCAACTTTGTTCTGCCTTTAAACAGTCAATGATCTTGTTAGTTGCAGCTGTAGACCCTGTGGTAGCGGAAATCTTTGTTTATTGAGTTTCTAGCTTCCAATCAACTGTGCAAGGAGCAACTGTGTGAAAATAAAAGTCAATGGCCCCCTCTTTCTCTCTTTACCTCGGCCTCATCATGAGAAGAATTAGGTTCTTAAGTTTGTTGAAAAAGTGGACTAAAATAGAAGAGAGTCTTTCCGCTGTTTAAAAAAGGAAAAGAAACTGTGCGCATTATGGCCTGCATTTTATCCAACAGAAGTTATATTTGGGCGTCTTGCTTCCTCTCCCCCAAGTGCATCGGAATCCGACTGTATTTGTAGAGACTTCTATAAAGAAGTAGTTGACTTAAAATGAGATCTTTAGGATGCACCCTAATCGAAACTGACTGGTAAACTTAGAAAAAGAAAAAAAATTGAACGCAGATACACAGGCTCAAAGATGAAAGTCTGTGATAAAGCAATGAGAAGGTGGCCATCACCACCTTAAGGAGAGAGATCATCTCAGAAGAAGACAAACTTACAGACTGGTGGATCTTGGACTTCTAGCCTGCAGAACTGTGAGAAAACAAATTTCTGTTGTTTATATGTTGCCTAGACGGCACTATTTTGTTATGGCAGCCCGAGATGATGGTGTTTTCCTTAACTGGAATGGAAAGTCAAGGCTATAATAATGGAGGAAGTGGTCTTATGTCTGTACACACCTAAAGGAATGCATTCTCTCATCTTTACCTCCAGCAAGCAGGCAGAGACCATAGGTGTAGCAGCTCACTAGAACAGGAGGTAGGGGACACAAGAATTGCTCTTTTAGGAGAAACCTTGGATTAACCCCAGAAGCCCCTCATGTGGGTTAGTTTCATGTCTTGGGAAGTATGAGATCCTCCCATTTTTCAGAAGAGAATTTAAGAAGGAATTCCAAGTTTTAAAAGAGAATTTATTAGAATTTATTCCAGGGTCTGCTTCATATACAGTATTGCCTTAGACCTTCTTCTGACTTCCTAAGTAAGACTTGCTGTTTGGGGATTATTGTTAGTCCTGGAATGAGGCAAGGATAAGAAATATACAGCCTTTGGAACACACAAAACTAAGGCTTTCTATCAGTAGCCTATTCAACATTACAACTTTAGTATTTACTGTGTAGTATTCAATAAAACAGATCTCAGGTTAAATAAAGGAGAAAGGAAAAGGAGACTTTTGTTTGGTTGGTTTTGTTGGCATTGCAGGGCAGTGATGATATTCAGTTTGGAGTGTTCTGGTGAGATTTATAAGAGCAAGATTGAGGTAAGATAGACTTCGAATTTTGTCATGGTTATATGCTATCATTGCAAGCTCCTTTAGAACTTATATTTCCTAAATATTGCTTTCATCACCATCAATAAAGATAATAGCAAATAGGCACAACCATAATAGTCACTGTAAATAGATGTAAGAATAAAACCCACTTCATTCTGTTATCATTAAGTAAAAAAGGGTATGCACCTAGTCTACTCTTTGGCACATAGAAAGAAATCGATATGTTTGCTACTATTATTCTTTACAATATATACTTTCAACACTTCTGTGTAGCGGACCGCTTTTAGGCTAAACAGACATATCATGTTGACTTGACTGCGAGGCACCATTGCTACTGCCTCTTATTATGAGAAATACCATGTTTGTAGCATGAGAAGTACAGCTGGGATGAGACTCCGAAAACTTCCTAGGATAGCAGCATCAGCTGTAGATTTTAAATAAATTCAAAATAATCTTATTTGAGGCCTGTAAGCTAAGCTAAGCTTCTCTCTAAAACACAAAAATTTAAGTACCAATATTAGCTTTATCCTTCAGAAGGTAAACACTGAAAAGTACTGAATTCAAAACAGCTTTATAGGGGTTAAAAACAATAGGGCTTGGTACAAAAAGACACTTAAGTGATTTGCCCTAGAGTCTCTAGGCCAGAGGTTTCCAGTCCCTGTGGTGTGTCAGGATAAGTTATCGATACAGAGCTTCACCTGCTGACTCAGACTCGGTGGGAATGGGACCTGCATATGAGCGTGTTTCCAAAAGCTCCAGGAGTGATTGTGAAGTCCATACAGTCTGTGTTGATGATCATGATTCTAAACAGACTCTCCAGATGAGTCCCAAAGGGTCATGTGTTAATAACCATATTTTCTAACGATCCCTTCGCCAATGCTGCAGTTTGATGTTGTATGATATAAATTCGAATCCAGTCTCTGAAAATTGTGAGGTTTTTCTAAAGGATATTTATTGATTTTTAAAATATCTCTCTATGTTCTCTTTTTAAAACTATATAATGCTGTAAGATGATATAATTTCATAGTGAATTTCAAAGCTCCATATAAAACTATAAAAATATAAAACCTCATGCAACATTTTCCTAGTACAAACTTAGAGAAACAAAAGCAGTTCACTTTCTACACAATTTAAGAAACATCATGATTTTTTATTTTTTGGATTGAAAGTCTGTGATGCATCATGAACCCATTACCCCTTTATAACTCACTTTGAAGTGTCTTTGGCTGGAATAGTTGATGATATTAGTTTCTCATTATAAAAAGTCATGTACTGTACTGGGAGCTTTGACAAGTTACTACCAAGAAGAAAGCACTCGTGTTCAAAGGACCTCTCTTTCTGGTAAGATGGGACTTAGCATAAGACTCTACCCTCTCTCAGGAAGGTAGTTTTGCTCTCTCATGTATAGTATGGAAAATTCATGATACACAAGGGTTACAGGGTCTTTTGCTGTGTAGGAAGCTCCATGTCATTTTCTTAAAAGATTGAATTTCTCCTCCTTCCATTGGCTTGCTGTCCATATATTATATGATCTCCAGATGGAAGAGGAACAGGAAAATCAATGAAAAATTGACATAGGGAGTTTATGGAGCAGAAAGCTAACAATTATGGAAAGTCCAATATGTTGCTGGAGATAGTAGGGTATCTATCGCACTTTATAGCATACAAACCTAGAAATTTTTCTGACATTCAGTCTATATTTCCCTACTTGCCTTTTAGTTTACAATTCTGTTCCTGTTTAAAGATAAACCTAATACAGATGCTCCTTGATTTACAATGAGGTAAACCCATTGTAACTTGAAACTATCCTAAGTCAAAAAGACATTCAATGTACCTAATTTACCAACCATTGTAGCTTAGCCTACCCTACCTTAAAATTATGCAGAACACTTATATTAGCTTACAGTTGAGAAATTATCTCATCGCCACTTCCCAGTATCACAGGAGAGTATCGTACCACATATCCCTAGCCCAGGAAAAGATCAAAATTCAAAATTTGAAGTAAAGTTTCTCAGGTAGTGTATCACTTTTGCACCATCATAAACCTGAAACATCAGAAGCAAACTGTTTTAAGTTGGGGGCCATCTGTACTTGAAATTGTAGATTTGACCATATTATACCTTAAGGCACAATTATTAGCTTTTCACAGAAAGGTCCTTACCAAGACCTGTAAGCCCCTAATTTAAACATAATAGCTGCATTAAAAAATATTTTCACTTAACTACATGGAAGCAGCTCTAATGTGTAAAATAAAGTAGGGCTCACTAGTATAATATAATTCAATTATAATAACTCAGTAAATTAACAAGTTTTGATTAAACACTTTTTACAAGCCAAGAATATGTATGCCAGAGAGTATGTAAATGGAGTTTGACATATATCTTAAGAATTATATATTCTGAGAACACTAAACTAACTCCAAGAAATTAGAACCCCCACAGCACCACAATGATAGTATGTCTTGAAGAACAGAATTGTATAATAGAAGCAGTACGTGCCATTGAATATCAGAAAAGGAACATTTAGGGAGAAGGTAACATATAAACTGGCCTGTGTAATAAAGAGGAGAATAAGAATGATACATGTTTGTGTTGGACAGAGATGAAGTGGTTCACACTCTAAAATTCAACATTCTGAAATGAATTTTATATCAACCAGTGTGAGGCAATGAGAACCACATGACTATAAGAGCCAAAGCCATTGCAGGCTAAATCCTGTCTTCATTATTTACCAAGTAGAATCCATTGGGAAAGACATGAATCCTTTCTTAGTTTTTTTTTTTCATGTTTAAATGGGGTTTATAAACTTGCTTTGCCCTTGAGAAAGGTTGTAAGAAATTCATAAAATACCTATGCACAGGATTCAGTAAATGTCTGTTCTTTCCACTCCCACTTGAAGTCCTTTGAGCAATACTGTACTCAGTATATAGTACATGCTAGACTTGCTGAAGAATTTAGATGGTTTCTTGGGAACTATTGGACTAGAACTTGGCTGTAGTAGTTTAAATTTATTATTATTATTATTATTATTATTATTATTACAAAAACACATTAGAAACCGTGCTTCACATTTGTACTGAAACATTGTATTAACCATTCAAAAAATGTGGAAATGGATTATCTACATATGTTTAAAATCTGTCAAATTCTTCTTTCTCAATCTGCAAACAAACAAATTATGTTTAGATTTGCTGTTGCCCCTGCAGCAACTCAAATCACTATGAATTGAGCAGACTCCTAGCAAGTGGATTTTAATGGTTTATTTATGTATTCATATAATCCCCCCATCAAATGCAGACCACATACTTGTATGCCTGAGCTGAATTCTATTGATGGTTTGTTTGTTTTTTATTTTTCTTGCTCCAAACTCTGCTGTTCAGATTTTAATTCCTGACAATGCATTAGTGCCAAATGGCACCATTAGTGCGGTTAGGAGTTGAATTTTGCTGAAATATTCAATACCTGCTGCTTCTATCCTCCGGAAAAGAGAACAGCCCAATCTTCTTCATTGGTTGTGACTATAGTTGAAGTGTGATTTTTAATTTAAGACACTTTGGGGTTGCAAAAAGAGATAATGGAATATTTAGACTATGGAGGATTTAGAAAGCAGGATAAAATTGAAGCCCTTTCTTAATATCCAAATCTGTGTTCACTCTAAAAAAAATGTTTTCTAACATTATGTAAATTCTCAAAGCACATTGAAATTACTTCAACAGGTGCAATAATAAAGTGACACTGCAATGCCTGACCATGAAGTACATGAAGCACAGGAAAAGGGCAAAGTAATGAGATTAATTATGCCAAACAGATAGTGAGAGACAGACCTACAGAGTTTACTCAAGGAAAAAAGGACATGGGAGCTGATATTTATAGCACACTGGGAAAAAAATGGTAGTAGGATTTTGCACAAAGTGCTACAGTAAAATGGAAGGAAGAAGCATTAATTTTGCTAGAGTTGGGAGAGGTTGAAGTAAAAAAGGCTTTATTTAAATGTATCTTGTCTTCAAAACAATTCCCAGTTGTTTGCAGAACAACAGGTACAACAAACTCTTGGACTGCCTTTTTAAATATGTGCCATAGGACCCTGACCTTCAGCTATTTAAGTCAGTGTCTTAAACAGTACAGGACCCTGTGTTTTTCTGTTTCCCTGAAGTAACCTATTAGTCAAGCTATATATGTAGAATTGGATGGTCTGCATTTGTTTCAAAACTGTGCCTTTCCAAAGAGGTGGGCAGACAGGAGCAGCTGGGTGTCTGGAAGAAGATGTGGGAAGTGTCCCCCCCCACCCCCTCTTCCCAGATTGGATGGGGAATGAGAACAGACTCTGAAATAGCAGGCACAATTTATCCTGAAGACAAAATTCTTCCTCCTGGCAGTTTTGCTTGGGGTCAGCACTAAGAGGAGAGAAAGAAGGATGGTGTAGGGTCTCCCATCCAAATCAGGTAGCAGAAGAGGCTCTTCAAAGGGAGCCTAGAGGTACAGGGTGGGGCAAAAAGGGTTATAGTTGTAAGTATGTGAAACAGTTTTTTCTTGTATTATTATTGATTGATTATTGTGTTATGAGCTGTACCAACAGCTGTACACCTATGTTTGCCATACTCTGTATTCATCAGTAGAGAAAAATAAAATTATTTTTAGGTTCCAAAAGGTGCAAGCTAACAGAGAATTCAGCTTAAATAATATGCAGGTAGTTCCTTGTGGGCCCTTATTTTTCTCACTTCACTGTGTTTTAGGGGATGACTCAGATGAGTGAGTCATAAGTACAAGTGTCAACGAATATAAAGTTCTTCACCAAGTTAACTGCAAAACCTTTTTTTTTTTAATCGCAATTTTAAATTCAGAATAGCTTTAAACATGGGGGAATGTAGAAAGAAACTCTTTAACTTATAATAGATTTGAAAGTGTTGGCAAAAGACCTACTTCCAGCACTTCGCTCTGCCTTTTTAGTCCCTGTACAGTGGAGGCAGCATCCTCTCCCACAAAGAAAAGCACATCGTCTTTGGAGGCGCACAGCACTCTGCTTTCAAATACTGGCTCTTTCACGTTCTTAAGTTGGTAGCTGGCATTTAATGAGAACTTACTATATGCCAAACACAGTTCTAAGATCTTTACACCTAGGTATTCCATAAGAAATAGAACAAGCTATTACATAATACAGAGATCTGAAGTACAATAAATCAAGCAAGATCTGAATTTCACTTTTCTCTCATGTTCACGACAGAGAAGTGGGTGAACTGGGCAGTTGGGGTGAATTTCTCCACAAGGTTCTCCTGGAACCCAGGTTCCTTCTATGGGGTCATTCTCCATCCCATCTGGTTTGATCTTCCTCTCTGTAGTGTTGGCTCTCCCAAACCATGACCACATTTATGCTATGGGATGAGCAGCTTCATTTACCAATATGACCTTGAAGTTGTATACATTATTTGTGGCATCCAGAACTTAGTCATGGGAACAGTCTTCTCTGCAATGGAGGAAGAGGAATCTATACTCTAGCTAGGTAGCCATGGATTCTGCTAAAATGTATGGCAAGGGACCACCATATTGCATGATTCCTGGTGTTGCCATCTCTATAGGTTACAACCAAAATGGTAACTCCTGAGGGTGGGCAACAGAGCAGGCCTGTTTGGGAAGTACTAAAAGGAAGAAGGAGGATGACTATAGGAAGAAAATAAGCAGTTTCTATCAAGACATATTAATTTATTTACCCCTCAAAATAACCTATAGATTTATCTTCAGCTTTACAGAAAACTGGGTCACAAAATTCAGTCATACATAGAACTTGTGCTCTTAGTAGCTACTGTATTTCCTCTCTGCCTCAGAAACTAGTATTGCTGCAGCTACTTTAGTAGTTAAGGACATCAGTATTATTAAGAGCCTACTATATTCAGAGAGCTGTGTAGTCTTGACTTGTTTTGTTTAATTGTGTATGTCTTTATTTTTTTATTTTTTCTCAGTGGGGGATAGGGTGGTTAGATTAATCAAGCATATATTGGTGATTTCAACCTCTGGCCCCAAACGGCCCTTTCTTCAGCCTCATCATTGCATAGATTTTTTGTTTCTAGTACTATGTGGTTATGGTTTCTGTTCTCAAGATATGTTTCCCGTAACTGAACCATAATATTTGTACCATACCTTTCCCATATCTCAGAATATTTTTTTGTGTATGTGAGAGAGAGACACAGAGAAAGACAGAGAGAGGGACAGATAGGGATAGACAGCCAGGAAGGAAGAGAGATGAGAAGCATCAATTCTTTGTTGCAGAACCTTAGTTGTTCATTGATTGCTTTCTCACTTGTGCTTTGACTGGGGGCCTACAGCAGACTGAATGACTGCTTGCTCAAGCCAGAGACCTTAGGCTCAAGCTGGTGAGCCTTGCTCAAACCAGATGAGCCTGTGCTCAACCCAGCGGCCTCAGGGTTTCGAACCTGGGTCCTCTGCATCCCGTTCCGATGCTCTATCCACTGTGCCACTGCCTCGTTAGGCTCAGAATTTTTTAAACTCATTTTTATCACCCAGACTTATCAACTTACTAAATGTTGATTAAGCAAGATGAAAGGGGTTTCTGTAAACTTCCAGCAAAGTCACAAAGAGTTTGCTACCACACTGATGAATGCCCTGTGCTGCCTTCTCCTTAGCACTGAAAAATAAATCAACCACAAAAAACAGCCTTCTCTTCTGATAAAACATAACACTTACCTACTTATTCGGGGGGTACTTTATTATAAAAGAAAGACAAAAGTCAACTTTAAATTTTTCTTCTCTTTTACCTGTATTGTTCAATAGTTTTTAAAAATTTTATTACATAATATTTTAAAAGAGTTGGTAGTTTGTATATGCATATATTTTGCATTTTTAAGTTATCTTTTGGAAAAAGGCAGAATTAATTTTAAAAATAAAGCTATATGGAGAGAAGGAGATAAATGTCAATGGTTTTGGCAGCTTGGTTACATGAATGATGGTCTTTGATGCTTGTCCCTGTCATCTCTCAGGAAAGCTCCATGGACATGTATTCCTCTTATTTTTAGAGTTCTCTCACCTACATAGAACACAGGACACTTGGGGGGATGAGTATTTTTATTTTTATTTATTTTTATTTTTGTATTTTTGTATTTTTCCGAAGCTGGAAACCGGGAGGCAGACAGACTCCCGCATGCGCCTGACCGGGACCCTGCCCCCCCCCCCGCATGCCCACCAGGGGGCGATGCTCCGCCCATCTGGGGCATCGCTCTGCCACAATCAGAGCCATTCTAGCGCCTGAGGCAGAGGCCACAGAGCCATCCTCAGTGCCCAGGCAAACTTTGCTCCAGTGGAGCCTCGGCTGCGGGAGGGGAAGAGAGAGAAAGAGAGGAAGGAGAGGGGGAGGGGTGGAGAAGCAGATGGGCGCTTCTACTGTGTGCCCTGGCTGGGAATCAAACCCGGGACTCCTGCATGCCAGGCCGACGCTCTACCACTGAGCTAACCGGCCAGGGCAGGGATGGGTATTTTTAGAGTGCAGGCTGACATGCAAGCTTCTTCCATAATTTCTGGCTCTGCCCTATGACTTGTAAGCTGCGAGACCTTCGGCAAGTCACTGATCTGTCTCTTGGTTGCCTAATTTGCAAAGTAGAAATGACAAGAGGATAAAATTCAAAAAGTTATGAGGATGAAAGAAGTTAATGGATATAGCAGTGGTTAGCAACTAATACAGTTTAGTGGGTTATCATTTTCTTCATTGTCATGTTTTCATGGATTTTGTTAATAATCATTCTGCTATGCTTTTGGTGAGGTATTGCTAGCCAGATGTATTGGTTTGTTGATGTAGAGAAGTTCAGCTGCAGCAAGTGAACTGTTTCTTCCTTGTTTTTGCTTTATCTACTTCAAAATAAGATGGACAACCAGGTTTTAAGACTAATTTGAAAATTCAGACTTTTTCACTCTTTCTATTCAGAACAAATTTAGGTTACAGTTAGATGTAATTATAAAATTAATTAAAGATAAATTTAAACACTTATGGTAGAAGAAAAAAATATTGAGATTTCTATTTTTCATATCTGCTTGGTAATCTAACTGATCAGACTACATGACTGAAAATTTTGTCTATAAAAAGTTGTTTGCTTTTTATAAGAACACAGGAATTGCTCCTTGTCATCTTAAATTTTAGTTGGTGAAAATAGTCTAAGACACACACACACTAAATTATGTATACTAAGGTACTATATGTATTATAATTGAGTACTTTAAACAATTACCACTCCAATTGCATATTGACAAAATTGAGAAATTAATATGAATTGAAATAATTGTGGAGATTAGGCAGAGATTGTCTTTGAGGTAGAATTTTTATTTCCTAAATTCCCAACTGTCAGTGAAGAAAGTTCAACAAGGATCTGAGCATTTAGATGGTGTTCAAATCCATATTTAAGAACCAGAAAGTCGGGTGCCTCACGACAAAAGATTCCCCCATTGTAATTGTAGTGCGATTAAACGATTACTCTAGAGACTGAGGAGCATGCTACAAATGAATCACAATACTCGATTCTCCTGTTCTTAGGAGATGAGCATATTGCTGTAATATTTTACATAGAGAAACTCACTTGGTAATTCCAGAATTCTGTAACATCTAATTTTAATACCAAATCATGTATCTGTTGATGTTCTATGCAGGGTCTGGTGTAGTTTTTAATGATAGATAGCTTTCCACTTTTAAAAATTAAGGACATTTATTTTTACTAGAACAAGAAGTTCAGAGGAAGAGTGGTTCTACTTATCTCCCTGGTTCCACAGTGGTGTCATGGACAAACAGTTTGTCAAGGACAAACAATTTGTCAAGGACAAACAGCTTTCCATCATTTTGTTCTATGTTCTTCACTTGTCACCTTTGTCTTTAGTCAAACTCCTCTTTAGTCACAAGGGATTATGACATTTGTAAACAACATATCCAGACATGAAATAGACCAGGATAAAAGTTTGTCTCTTCCCTGAGTCTTTTAAGAGTAATAAATCTTCCCCAGAAATCTCCTCTAAGCCTCCCTTTATGTTTTATTGGCGAGATTTCTATGTCCAAACCAATCACTAACAAAGGAAATGAGGCAACCATAATTGCCTCTGATGAGTCAGGACCTGGAGACTGCCTGGAGAGCTACACAAGCAGGATGTATACTTGAATAAACCTAGGCTTTACTTGGGAACTAGAAAGGATGGGAATAAGGACATACATTTTTAGACATCAACACTGTCTATTATACCAGCATATAGTGGAATACTCATGTTTTTATTTTTGTGAAAGAAATAAAGGGAGGAAAGGAAAGAAGGAGGAGAGGAAGGAAGAGGAAAGGAAGAAAGGAAGGGTAAAAGAGAGGGAGGGAGGGAGGGAGGATGGAAGGAAGGAAGGAAGGAAGGAAGGAAGGAAGGAAGGAAGAAAGGAAGGAAGGAAGGAAGGAAGGAAGGAAGGAAGGAAGGAAGGAAGGAAGGAAGGAAAGGAGGGAGGGAGGGAGGGAGGGAGGGAGGGAGGAAGGAAGGAAGGAAGGAAGGAAGGAAGGAAGGAAGGAAGGAAGGAAGGAAGGAAGGAAGGACATCACCTGTATGATACGTTTTGTTTGGTCTTCCCTCCTCATCCAATAGAATTTTTCTGTATGTTTTTGTCAATTCCAGGTATAGCACAATAAACATATCATTAGGCCAAGCATTAGAATCATATTGTCAGAAGCTGGTTAGAATTGCGTGGCTGCTGCTTCTTGGCAAGGGGTCAACTCATTTCAGTAATGTTTTAAATAGCCCTTCAAAATAGAAGAGCCAAAAAAACAATGTCCATTGGAACTAACACTCTTCAACAGTATCCAAATTAATGGAAAGTGCCTACACTAATGAAATAAAACATCAGGGCTTTGGCAGGAGGTGATTGGCAGAAACACCCAGTGGCTTGATACATCTGTCTCCTGAAGACATAAATGAATTCCTCCTGTAAGAAAGAATGAATACGTGTGGCTGAAGCTAAAGCACTGGTCGAAAGGAAATGACTTCCTGCCTTTCTGACAGAGTACCTAGGAGCACATTTCTCAACCTCATCTATGTGCTGCCTATATTCGGATCCTGGCCGTAAATATAAGATAGAGCCTCCAATTGCAGTCATGCATACTTCATTATTTAGTATTGAGTAAAATAAATTATGATAAAGGGGTACTGTATTTTCCTTCATGATCTGTAAGGGTTCAGGAGGTATGGTTGCATAGTTAACTGATGGGTCGGTTTATACATTTCTTTATTTGTTCATTCATTCATATGTTTATACAATTACTTAAGTGTCTACTCCTTTCTAGACTCAATTTTGTGCTGGGCACATCGAAGTTTGCAGATCCAAGGTCCTAGGCGGGGGTCATATATAGGGCAGTGAAGGAAATGAAAGGAACTATGCTGTGAAACCTACCAAGATCTCCCCTACATAATTCCTGGCTAACACTCCTCACAATCATGTAGGACTTTTTATTATTACCTCCAGTTCCAAAACAGAAAATAGAGGCCAAGACATTATGTTACCTGTTTGATGTAACTCTAACTGTTGCTGGTGCTCTTGGGTCTGCAGCCATGATTAAGATATTCCTAAGTGGGGAATCATTCCACCGTGAATTGGATTGTTTTCAATTCAAATCGCAAATATAACCTTTTCTCTAGACACCTGGATAACTTTACTAGTAATTCTCTCATTATTTTTCAGATCTATCTCTTCAGAATGTGTGTGTAGGTCCAAACCAATCAAGCATAACTAAAAAAGGCATACATCAAAATAAAAGTAAACTTGTGGTAGTACTAGGAAACTGTGCATGCATGAATATTAGAATTACCCTTAAGAAATGAATAGGCCCTGGCCGGTTGGCTCAGCGGTAGAGCGGTAGAGCGTCGGCCTGGCATGCGGGGGACCCGGGTTTGATTCCCGGCCAGGGCACATAGGAGAGGCGCCCGTTTGCTTCTCCACCCCCCCTCCTTCCTCTGTCTCTCTCTTCCCCTCCCGCAGCCAAGGCTCCATTGGAGCAAAGATGGCCCGGGTGCTGGGGATGGCTCCTTGGCCTCTGCCCCAGGCGCTAGAGTGGCTCTGGTCATGGCAGATCGACGCCCCGGAGGGGCAGAGCATCGCCCCTGGTGGGCAGAGCATCGCCCCTGGTGGGTGTGCTGGGTGGATCCTGGTCGGGCGCATGCGGGAGTCTGTCTGACTGTCTCTCCCCGTTTCCAGCTTCAGAAAAATACAAAAAAAAAAAAAAAAAAAAGAAAAAAGAAAAAGAGACGAATAAATGGATTCTGAGTGAGAGCCTGGGAGCTTTTCTATAAGTAAATTGTATGAACTTGGTATAGTTATGATACAATGTCTAATACATATTCTACAACACATTGTGTCTTTCTTCTAAAGATTTAGCCATCTCTCAGATAAGTGATCTCAACAGACCAGTTGGTCTTCATGTATATGAGATTTTACCAGAATATTTTGCATCTGTGTGGCAAGTGATTGTTCATCAAGCAGTTTCCAACTCAAGGTTAGAGCAACTCAGTGACAAGCATGGGGATGTTTTCACACTTCGATTGTGTAAGTGAAGAGACTAAGGTTCGGAGAGGCCACGTAGCCTGCACAAGGTCATGCAGCCCAAGGGCATCGAAGTTTTTTCCCCCTTTTCCTAAACACTCTGGAGGTTAGACATTATTGGACTGAACAAATTACTTTAGACACTATTTTAAAAATAGTTCTCTTATAGATTATGAGTAATGTTTGGGTGGATTTCATATATATTGAATACAGAGATAAATACATATACCAGCATACTGAATATTAATCATTCATGCAATGATGACTCATAAGAGCAAAAGCCAGAATCATTATGAAGGTTTTAGGAAATTTCCAGTGTTCCTCAAACAAGTCGAGCCTGAACCCTACTCAGGAGTTTTGCTTTTGCTGTTCCTTCTGCCTGAAATGCTCTAGAGCAGGTGGCCTCCTGGCACATCCTGGACTGCCCTAGTTTGGCTTAAATGGCACCTTTTCAGGGAGATCTTTCCTGACTACTGATATAAAGGTACAACTCTATTTGCCCCTGCTTCCTTTTATCCAAAGCATCTTAGATACCTAGATATCTTAGAAAATAGAATTCACTAGTTCTTTTTTTAATTGTCTTTCTTCTCTGTAAGAATATGAAACTCTAAATAAGAGGCAATGAGGCTTGCTCACAAGACAGCTGTTTTCACTACCTTAAAGGTAAAATTCAGAGAAATTTAATTCATTCTGTAGTTTGAAAATCTGCTTTCAGGATTAACACAAGGAGTCAAGAGTGTGATTTATTGCTATACAATATTATATAGCAGGTACAAACTCTTTGTAATATAAAAGGTATCTCAAAATAATAATATAGTATGTTAAGTACTTTATAGGTATTAACTCAATTCTTCAAAGGACACAGTAAGATGTCTCACTGGTATCCCACTTTACAGCTGAAAAATCTGAGATGAAGAAAGGTTACATGACTCACCCTAGGTCCCTCAGTGGGTTTATATCAGAGCCTGGGAGTGAACCCGAGACAATGGGTAGCTGCTGGGTTAAAGAACATGTTGAGGGTTGAGTTAATAACCCATAAATTAGTTTATTTCCTTCATCTATGATATTAAGAACAAACTATGCTCACCCTAATCCACTGAAGAGAAAAAGTGAGAGTATGGCAAAGACGTCATTTACATGAATAGTCTCATTCAAGCACCAGAGAATTTTTTAGACCATCACTGTTATTCTCATTTTATAGAGAAGGTAACTGAGACTTATAAAGATGAAGAAACTAGTCTTAGGTCCCTCACCTAGAAAGTGTCATATCTGGGCTACAAAATGAAATTTATCTGATTCTGTACCAATCTGTACACCCGTCTGCTTCTTGGCTTGGTATTTAGCCCCAAACACCCAAGTAAACAGGCATATAAAGAAACAATAGGTTGTTTATTATTAAGGTGACCAATTTTTTTACAATGAAAAGGAGGGCAAAAATAAATTGAAGAAAACAATATTATAAATAAAAGAAACATTTTATTCATTGCAACAATAATATACTATAATGTTATAAATGCATAATAAAAACATTTGTAATATTTTATATTATAATTATGCTTACATTCCTATTAACTTTTAATAATAATTATAAGAAAAAAGTACTCATTTAGATACAAATACGTCACATCACACACAATGGATCCAACTCTACATCTATCGAATACGGACATTTACAGATGAGTCTTCCAATATCAAAAATGAGGACACGTAGGAGGACACTTTTCAAGGGAGGACAGAACTTACAAAAGAAGGAATGTCCTCCTTAAAGGAAGACGATTGGTTACCTTATTATTATACATTTTTAAAATTTTAATTATTTATTGATTATAGAGACAGAGAGGAAGAGAGAGAGAGATAGAAACATCAATTTGTTGCTCCAGTTATTTATGCATTCATTGATTGACTTTTTATGTGCCCTGCACAGGGATAAAACCCACTATCTTGGAATATCAGAAGGATGCTCTAAAAAGGTACCTGGCCAGAGCCACATAAATTGTTTATTGAGTGTTTTGGTATACCTTTAGCTTTTAATACTGCCTTTATAAAGTAAAACATATGTTAGAGACATAATTTTGTTTTACAACTCCTATGAAATTTCATAGTCCAAAGGTAGCCTCAGATATTCGAACACAAAAGTATATAGATTGAGAATCTAGGTATATAATAACTTTGCAATTCAGCAAAGAATGCAACTGCAATAACAATATTTAGGAATTGATACTATCTGTATAAGTGCCAAGTGGTATTTTTTACATTTTAAGGTCTGGTAAAATTTTTCTGAGCCAAAATTATTTTCTCTCCAATGTGGCAGGCATCTCTAATATTTTACCCAGACATTGTTAATGTGTTTATGCAAATACTTTATTTAGTAGCAGAGAGGCACTTAAGGTATGCAAAGATGAGTATAAAGTTTCCTGTTTATGACAAAAGAAGTACTGATGTTTTGAACAGTGATGGATCTATATGGAAGCACCTTGGTAAAACATGTTTTTTATGTAAATGAATATAAAATATGCCATATTTTAATACATAGATCACATAAAGCTTTTGATCATTTTAGTGTTATTTCCGATATGTTCTTTACTTCTACAGTTTAGGAGTTTCCCATTCTGTGTCTTATAGGTCATAGGGACAAGTAGAATCGATCCTAGGCTCACATTTCTAAGCTGGACCATTTTATCTTTGCCATCCTGTGGGTGTCCAACCATCTTTGCTCCACAATGAAATCATGTTTGAAAGCAAAATGAACTAAATATTTTTTAGAAAAGCCTTTTTATTTTTCACCTTCTCTTGGAAACCTAAATCAATACTTGACCTTTTCACATCCCTATGTGGATAAAATGAAGTCTTTCCATGCTGACTTAGAACTCTAAAGTATGTGGTAAAATCCGTTTATCTTGAAAGCTCTCTGTTCCTTGGGGGTGTTATGCGTGCATTCATATGTGTGTGTGTGCGCACACAATTACTTAAACTGATTGGCAATATCACCACCATCACAAAGAAATAATTATGATTTCTGATTTAACCAGTACTTTCTTTGTATTATTTCATTTGAGTCTTCCGATTCCATGAAATAAATAGAATCTCTAGGATAGAGAGAGAGAGATGCATGATAGATCAATATAGAAAGATAACAGGTTGAATATAATTATAAATAACTCAGAGAAACTAACTCTATATAGCTTATTAGAAGCCATGTCCAGATGCCTAACACACCTCTTAGCCTTGACCTCCAAAGGGGGCCTTCCATGACACATATACAAAGGGACAACATAAGCATAGCCTCTTTGTTGTATCACAAAATGACACAGGAGAACAACAGAAAAATGACTTGCTTGTGAATACATTCTAATGACCAAGATCTGTGTCATGACACAAGCCCTTTTAAGTTAACATAACTCGCCTGACCAGGCGGTGGCGCAGTGGGTAGCATTGGACTGGGATGCGGAGGACCTAGGTTCGAGACCCTGAGGTCGCCAGCTTGAGCGTGGGCTCATCTGGTTTGAGTAAGGCTCACCGCTTGGACCCAAGGTCGCTGGCTTGAGCAGGGGGTTACTTGGTCTGCTGAATGCCCATGGTCAAGGCAGATGTGAGAAAGCGATCAATGAACAACTAAGGTGTCACAATGAGATGCTTCTCATCTCTCTCCCTTCCTGTCTATCTATCCCTCTCTCTGACTCTCTCTCTGTCTCTGTAAAAAAATAAAAATAAATAAAAAAGTTAACATAACTTAGTGGTGCCCAGGAATTCCTTTCAACCACAATCAAAGAGAAAGAGACCCATTGGTTTAAAATGAGGAGGTGAAAGTGATTTTTTTGTTTGTTTGTTTTTCTCATCTTGGGTATACAGGCCCCTCAACCTCTGAATGGACCTGTTCTATACAGGCACACACCTCTTTGCATCTCAGTTACTTTTACTTTCTTTCTGCATGCCTTTGGGCGTGGGACTCAGGGCAGTCCAGGGAGGGATGGTGGTCAAAAGATCGGCAATAGCTTTGGTTGTAGGTATGACTCTGAATGCAGCTCACGTTTGGAGGAGTGGCTGTAATAGAATCTGCCATGTCTTCTGATGGGCTTGCTGTTTACTATCAGAGAAGAATCTTGGAGTGAAGTAGACTCACCCAGTAAGTCATTAAATGGCATTACACAATTTCTTAGTTATCCTGGTATTTAATTATTTCCCCTTTATAAGAACAAGAATAATTGCCACCTGATAGGATTATAATTATAAAGTATAATTAATGTAGCTAAAACCAAAAGGAGGCAACGAATAAAATGCAGCCACTGAAATTATGGTCTTGTAGTTTAAAGGAGATCACGCATGTCGGTTCCGAGTGACCTCCTTTCTTGCTGCGGAGGGGGAGCTGGTCTCGTCTTTGACTCCTTACTTGCAAAAATTGCTTAGACTTATCACATGCACTGCTCCCGCTTGCAGTATCCCAGGGAGAATAACAGATTTTCGTGGATTTGAAACTGGCTAACCCTGAAAAGACAAATCTATCTCAGTTTTAAAGCTTGAATTAAAACCTCAGCTCAGGAAATAAGTAAAGATGCGCAGGGCCAGTTCACTTCTGAGGTGAGAAAAAGTCTTTTATCACAAATTGGTATAAAGATTACAGTGGTTCTGGTTTCCAGTTCAAATAAATGGTTAAGTAGTCTGCAGAATTCCGCCAAGTCAAATGACTTTCAATTGTTCGGCACTAAATTGGGGAAGATATGAATATCTTATCAAATCGACAGGCAATGTCATACTGTCTGTGCTTCTGTATTTAATCAAGTCCCCTTATTTTGAAATTTCAAAATAAGCATCACTTTTTTTTTTATATGAATGAGTCTTTGAGAAAAAGAAAAGCTAGAGATTCATTGCCTATTTTGGAGAACACAGCATTTTAGGAAAATATATTTAGAAGTATTACATTACCTGTATCTAGCTTTCTGAATGCAATTTTCCAGGAAAGATCATTAGGTAGGTGTACACACATATACAGTAGATTTAATATATATATATATATAATTATATATAATTTGATTACTTTTTGATTTCTTAAATACAGAGTATTTTTTTCACTCTGACATCCTGTGACATTTGATCTCACTTTCTTTGAATCCAGAGTATAATTTAGCAGTCATGTTTGTTTCACTTACAAAATGTGGATTCAGTACATTTTATAATACAGTATATATTTATTAGGAAATGACATTATTTTAATTCTAACCAAAAGACATAGACTCACTGATGTGGGCCTGATACCGTTGGGTATATAAGGTAAAACAAACAAACAAACAAAAAAACCAGTCACTTCTCTGTGGTTCCCATGTTGTAAACAGTGACCGGTAACTGAAGGTGATGTTGCCCTCCACGTAGGAGGCAGTATCTAAAGACATACTTGCTTGTCATAACTGAAAGGGTGATGCTACCAGTGTCCACTGTGTAGAGACCCGAGATGCTGCTAATACATAGGACTGTTATATCTAGACAGCGAGGAAACAAACCTTTTGCCGCACAATTAAGAAACCAAATTAAGGCGTCTTTAATTTAATGCCAGCAACCACGAGTAGATTCACATTCTAAAGAACTCGTGGCCCCAAACAAATTTAGGGGTTTGCTTTTATAGGCCTAAAGAAGAGAGAGGAGAGGGTGAACACCTAGCCAAAGCAGTTTTACAGAAGCGAAACAGGCTTTCGGTTATCGTTGGAACAACCTAGGGAGAGAGTGCTCAGCGAAGCATTTTACAAAAAGCAAAAGAAAGTGCTCGGTTATCTCGGCCTTTTTCAGAGGTTGTTAAGGCAGCAAACTGAGGGCTTTCTGGAATCTAGACCTTAGTGAACATTTATGGCCTTTACAGAACTCTTTTCATTTACTCATCTGCAAATCTTGCAAAACTCAGTCTATGATCAGGGATATGGTGTTTCTACATTTCAGGGCAATTCTTATAAAAAAAAGTATTATATAATCCCCCCAAAATAAATAGTTCTGAGGTTGAAAAACCCTTTCTATAGGGTAAACATATATCATATAATATATTGTGATAACTGCTATTTTAGGAACATTATTGAAGTGTTGGGACAACTCAAGAAAAGACTAACTAGAAGTGGGAAGTGCTGAAAACGCTGTGTGGAGGCGGCAGCATTGGGGCTGGGTGCAGGAGAATGAGCCCCTGCTAGCTCACAGGTATGGGATGGCGCAGAGCATTCTGGGCAGAGGTGCAGAGATGAGCAAAGCATAGAAACCTCATCACGCCACAAGGCTTTCACGGTATG
The DNA here is from genome assembly GCF_036850995.1 of Saccopteryx leptura. Lineage (NCBI taxonomy): Eukaryota > Metazoa > Chordata > Mammalia > Chiroptera > Emballonuridae > Saccopteryx > Saccopteryx leptura. Next base: position 23,226,887 of record NC_089503.1, read on the forward strand.
CAGTTACCACCCAGGCAGACTTCAATTCACAGTTATATACAAATCAGGTTAAGAACCCAAATTTATATGGGAGCTTTTTCTCGAATGTGTATTTTAAGCTATATGTGTAAAACTTTCCATGAAACGAGACAAATATGCCATGTTCTGTTAGCAGGAGGAAGTTTCTGGGCTCTCTGGCTTCAGTTTTCCCATAGTGCAGTCAGTATATCTACAGACTGCTAATTCTTCCTCTTTTCCAGACTTCCAGACCTTTCTAGAACTGGAATTCAGAAAGAAGAATTTGCACAGTGTAGAGCCATTTGGGAGATAATGTAACCCCCATATCTGGACAATGCAAAAGATTAAGGTTTTCAAAAGGCTCTCTGGCAGGAAAAAAAAAAAAAAAAGCAAATGAACAAATAAAAACAGGCCTGATCTGTGGTAGCACAGTGGATAAAGCGTCGACCTGGAATGCTGAGGTTGCCGGTTCAAAACCCTGGGCCTGCCTGGTCAAGGAACATATGGGAGTTGATGCTTCCTGCTCCTCCCCCCTTCTCTCTCTCTCTTTCTTCTCTAAAATGAATAAATAAATAAATAATTAAAAAAAAAAAACGAAAAGTAAGCCAGTGTTTCCTTAATACTGCTGATGGTTCTGTGCAGTGATCCACAGTATGGACTAGTGTTAGTCCATCTGAAGAACTTACTCATTGTCTGACTTTTGATTACTGATAGAATCTCTTTCTGCCTTCATTTTCATCTTTAAATGGGTAGAATGATATGTATAAAATAGGGGTGTTTGAAGATTAAATACCATACCATATACAGTCTGACATATAGTCAGGTATCAATACTACTGCTTTTCACTTAACCCATTGTGGTCTCACAGTATAAGGATCTGTTTAAAGACCAGTACTATGTTTTGGGAGACCCTACAAGCAAGATTCTGGCCTACCTGATTGGCAGGAAGGACATTTCTAAGGATCGCTGTACAGTGAGAAAATGCTAAGTGTTGTGGGCAGAAAATGAGGTTGTTTAAGAACCAAGCAATTAAGAAAATGAAACAAGTTGTGGTACTCTCAGTGGGTGAACTGAAGATGTCTTTTGAAGTGCTGATGCCAGTAGCAAACTGGTGAATTAAATAGGTCCATATTTAAATTAAGAGAGAGAAGGAGAACAAAAGAGTTACAGAATGGGGATTGGGGTTGAGTATAAGCAAGATTAGTTCAGATTTTTAAAAACATTTGGTCCCTTGAATGATTAAAAGACAATCATAGACCCCACCTGGGAGAACCACTTTATCTTCCACTGAGGAGTTGATATTATTTCTCTTAGCTGTTGTATTTGAACATGCCCAGTAATAGCAGGAACAGTAAACAGATTATATTTTCTGCCTTCTCTGAGTATAATTTTAGCAGATATATGTCCATCTCATAAAAGACCTTTTATTTCTCATGCTTATATTTTATTTGAAATTTTATTGAACAGTGAATTTTATTGTTAAAAGATTAATGATCTATAATCTAAAAATGCAGAAATGAAAATTGTAGTTTTACTTATAGCCTCTTATGTAAAAATGATTTGAGGGTTGAAACTAGAATTATTAAACTATCAGAAGATATTTTTCAGGTTTTGTTAGTTAGAATCTCTCCTTCTAGTACAAATATTATGGATGAAGGAAACCGCATGGTTCTGTTCATATTTCTTCCACTAATAAGAGACGACTTTCATCACAGTTAAGTTAAAAAAATGAATCTGTCATATATGTCACCTCACTGAAGCATCTGAATGAAATGCCAATGTTATCATTTTTCATATTCCTATATCACCATGAAGTACTAAAATAAAAAGTCTGCAGAGTTAACCAAATACAAAGTAAAATTGAGAAATTTAAGTCTCAAAAAAGTTTAACCAATTCTTTCACTGACTTTTTCTCTTTTCCCTAACAATTGATGAAAAAGTTAGAAATTTTCTTATGTAACGACCTGTGTCATATATATGAGAATTTTAAAACAAATTAGTAACCTTTAAATATCCAAAGTAGAATTTATAATAGTAATATAATAACCAAGATAGTTAGAATAACATTCATAAAAATAATGTCTATATTGAACACTAAGCCCCAAACACAGTGGTAGTAGTAGTATTTCATTTAATAATGAAAACATCCCTATAAACAGATAATTTTCTTATGCACATTCTACAAATGAGAATAATCCTTAAAATACATTAAAATATGGCCCTGGCCGGTTGGCTCAGTGGTAGAGCATCAGCCTGGTGTGCAGGAGTCCCGGGTTTGATTCCCAGCCAGGGCACACAGGAGAGGCACCCATCTGCTTCTCCACCCCTCCCCCTCTCCTTCCTCTCTGTCTCTCTCTTTCCCTCCCGCAGCCAAGGCTCCATTGGAGCAAAGTTTGCCCAGGCACTGGGGATGGCTCTGTGGCTTCTGCCTCAGGTGCTAGAATGGCTCTGGTTGCAACAGGAGCGACACCCCGGATGGGCAGAGCATCGCCCCCTGGTGGGCATGCTGGGTGGATCCCAGTAAGGTGCATGCGGGAGTCTGTCTGACTGCCTCCCCATTTCCAGCTTCAGAAAAATACAAAAATAAAAAATACAAAAATAAATAGATTAAAATGTGATTGAATTCATGTAACCAGTGAGGGTGATGAAATTATTTTGATTGTTCAGTAAATTTGCAATTTTTAAAAATGAAATATTATAATCCCTGGCCAGTTGGCTCAGCAGAAGAACATAAGCCTGGCATGTAAAAGTCCCAGGTATGATTCCTGGGGCCAAGGCACACAGGAGAAGCACTCATCTGCTTCTCTATCTTCCCCCTCTCATTCCTCTCTATCTCTTTCTTCCCTTCCTGCAGTGAAAGGCTTCATTGGAGCAAAGTTGGCCCAGTTGCTGAGGATGGCTCTATGGCCTCTGCCTCAGGCACTAACATGGCTCCAGTTGCAATGAAGCAATGACCCAGATGGGCAGAGCATCGCCCCCTAGTGGGCATGCTGGATGGATCCCCATCAGGTGCATGTGGGAGTCTGTCTCTCTGCCTCTCTGTTTCTCACTTTAGATAAATACAAAAAAAGAAAAAAGAAATAAAATGCTATTGACTCTAATGGAATGCAATGAAATAAGATAGGAAAGGATAGGAGGATGGGATGCGATGAGATGGAATGGGATAGGGTAGGGTAAGGTAGAGTGGGATGGGATGGAACAAAATGGAATGGGACAGAACTGAAAGAATAGAATAGAATAGAATAGAATAGAATAGAATAGAATAGAATAGAATAGAAGTGATTACATGTTGTAAGGTTTAGTGAAACATTGCTTTCAGTTTTGAGAGTGAGAGAAAGAAATAAAAAATGAAGTAGAGGATGAGAGGGGGGAAAAAGGTGTTGCATTGCATAATGGAATTCTTCCTGGGAATTCTGGCAGCAAAACTGCACCAGCTGTTAGACCTATGGAGTCAGAGCAGATCTCTGTTCAGTAACTTTTTTTTTTTTTTTTTGGTATTTTTCTGAAGTTGGAAACGGGGAGGCAGTCAGACAGACTCCCACATGCGCCTGACTGGGATCCACCTAGCACGCCCACCAGGGGGCGATGCTCTGCCCATCTGGGGCATTGCTCTGTTGCAACCAGAGTCATTCTAGCGCCTGAGGCAGAGGCCACAGAGCCATCCTCAGTGCCCAGGCCATCTTTTCTCCAATGGAGCCTTGGCTGCGGGAGGTGAAGAGAGAGACAGAGAGGAAGGAGAGGGGGAGGGGTGGAGAAGCAGATGGGCGCTTCTCCTGTGTGCCCTGGTCGGGAATCGAACTCGGGACTCCTGCACCCCAGGCTGACGCTCTACCACTGAGCCAACCGGCCATGGCCGTTCAGTAACTTTTTTACTTGAGTTCTGGCTAAAAAAGAATTGCGTCAAGACTCAAACTGAAAGAGAAAGTTTATTTAAAAAGTCACAGATGTAGAAGAAAGTGGCTTAGGAAACAAGTAACAGAGACTAAAGAAAAGCCCTAGGAATTTAGGAGAGGCAAGGAAAATGCGCCTGGGGGAGAGGGTGGGGAGAGGCAAGAGTGCTTGAAAGAGAAAATCTTGCTGCATCCTCCTCCTAAGGGCTTTTGAGGATGATGATTAGAAGGGAAGTCCTAGAAGAGGATCTCAATGGAATATTCATCAGATTTTCAGGTATGTTTTTACGGGATTGTGGTCTCCATTGATTGGTCAGTGCCAGGGAAGGAGGCCATTACTCATCCCAGGAGGTCATGATGTCAGCCATGGCATCGCCCACCTGGCCTTGCTTTATATCTGGGCCTGTAGATGAAACACAACAGGCTTAGATGTTATCTTTAGTTTGAACAAAACTCCGTGGTGAACAGAACTGAGACTTTGTTCCTAAAATTATTTGATGGGAATCAGAACCTCACTACCTTACAGGCTTAATGCTTAAAAGAGTGGTCTTGCCAGGGCTTGTATGGGAGTTTCATGAGGCTCTTCTCCAGCCCCTTTGTTCCTCCTCTGAGGGGGGCCACCACCTGTTTAGAAACAACCAGGAACAAAAGGTCAGGGGATGGTCTAAACCACATGACCAGCAATATGCTAGGAGAGAAAAAGTCCCCCTGGGGGTGCAGTCCTTGTAAGTCAAATAAGTTTATAAATATGATATATATGTTTTCTTGCTTATAGTTTGCATAGAGTATGGGGGACAGGCTGTAAGCTGACAAAGTCATTATAGGCTAAGGCTTAGTTTTAAGACTAAGCCTTTCCCACCCTTCTAATACTAAGATCTTCTCAAAACTAAGCTTTTCCCCACACCCTTGACTGGTACACTCTATGAAAAATCCCATTTATGCCTCAGATAAGTGGCTTTGTATTAGAGACTTTCTTATTTGTATATTGGCTTAAAGGCTTTAATTTCTATACTATAAGATAAGGCAAACCAGGGGCTCTCTCACTCAGATCCTGTCATCAGCATTGCAGAGGAGAGGCAGCCAAGATGGTGGAGTGCTGAAGGAGAAGCCAGTTTGTGTAGAGTTTGTACAGAGAGGAGATGGGAAACAGAGATGAATAAGGCTGATGAGATAGAAACTTTGATTCTAGGAATACTCAGATGAGTCAGTGGCTTTGGGAGCCCTGAATGGAAAGGGAAGTGTTTTCCCACTGTGTGTATTTCTCGCCCGCCGGGTGCAAGCTAGTATTAAAGGTAATGGCTCACCAGTTCATGGCTCTGTTGTTTCATTACTGTCTGTCCGAATCAAATGTAAACCTGCATGGGCCAGGCGGCTGTGATGGTGGTCCTGGCTACTGGCAATACAGTCCTTGTTTTCCCAGTTTTGTTCATTTGTAGGTACCTGGGGCTTTCTGTCTGATGACATTTCATATGTGGCCTATAATTGTGTACTCTGCCCTTGCCTGTCTAACTGTTTACTACAGGAGATATTATACAAAAACTAAAAATGTGAAGCAACTACACTAAAGAATACTCTGCCTCAGTTCACTCCCATATTGCTACTACACAATCTAAAAAAAACCAAAACAATATAATTTTATTTTGCATGTTCCTCATTGACTCTTGTAACATTTATAAGTGAAACAATGAATATTGTGCAGCATCTGAGACAACTCTGTGGAGTTACAGATGGAGAAATAGAAGACTGAATAGATTCATACACAATCCAAGATGGTGCAGCTAATTAGTGGCATATTTGGGAATAAAATATGGACATCCTACTACTGTTAGGTGTGCTTTTCATTATTTTTTTGCTTCTTTATTTCTATTAATTATTAAAATGAGTCAAATTAATTAAATTCTGGCTTACTGGTTAACTTAATTGATAAGGATATTGGCAGTGTCCATTTCTATGTACACGATATTTGGGTTCAGCCTTGTTGAGCTATATATTTAAATATCCTTGTACATGACCAGGCGATGGCGCAGTGGATAGAGTGTTGGACTGGGATGTGAAGGACCCAGGTTCGAGACCCCGAGGTCACCAACTTGAGCGCCAGCCAAGCTTGCTGGCTTGAGCAAGGGGTTACTCGATCTGCTGTAGCCCCCGGGTCAAGGCACATATGAGAAGGCAATCAATGAACAACTAAGGTGTTGCAAGGAAAAACTGATGATGGATGCTTCTCATCTCTCTCCATTCCTGTCTGTCTGTCCCTATCTATCCTTCTCTCTGACTCTCTCTCTGTCTCTGTAAAACAAACAAACAAAAATTCTTGTATAAACCTAAACCATTGCTTGATGTTATGATTTCCCATTAGAAAGTAATAATAATGAAAAGATGAAAAAAAGAGAGATGAAAACACTTAAAATCCATAAATAGAGGCCATTTGAAAGCTACTATTCTGTACAAGAGTGAAGAATGGAAGATAAGTAAATTAGGCCAAAGCATGACCAATGACCATGTCCATCCTCCATTGAAGGCTAAATCTGCCTTTAATTCTAAATATACCAACTCTTGTTTATTAACCTAATAAAATTGTAATGAAATATAAAGATTTCACTACAAACAAGACCAGACAGCTAATTAAAAGATACTAAAATAGGCAGCTCCCTGGAATCTAGAGCCACTTTTATTGTTGATTTTGAGTGACTTGTCCAGGCAAGGAATGTTCCAGGGGGAAACTCAACTTTCCCTGGCATTAGGTCAAGAGCTGGAGTCCCAGGGCTCCAGGAAACCTCCAGGAGAAATGCCTGAGGCAAAGCCTGAACAAAGTAAGGAAGTCACCAGATCCTCTCAGAAGGGGGAGGAGAAGTTGACCATCACTCTGCAATGATAATCAGTTGCAGCACTTTTCAGGCAAAGAAAATTTCAGGCCAATGACTATTCTCTCTTCCTTTGCTTTTTCGTCCATGCTAGGCACCAGCAACCTGTGCAGTTCTGAAGTCTCAAGTTCAGATACAGTGTCAACAAACTAGAACACCAGTAGTGCTGAGTGCTATTGATATATCCCTTCATTTTCTTATATGTTGCTTTGGAAAGAGAATGGTGTTTTGGAAGGAGAATGGTTCTTAGTTTTGCAGAATAATGGCATTTTCAGGCTGTGTGAAATCTTACATCATCTAGTCCATTCACCTCATTTTGCAGATCAAGAAACTGAGGCTGAGAGAGAAGGGACTTGGCCAGAGTTACTCAGCTAGGCAGTGACAGACAACAGTGGAGCCTGCGGTAAGTTCTGTGGCCTCTTTGGGCTTCTCTTTCCAAATCTATAAAATAGAAATAAGGGCTAGAACTACAAGATTTCTGTAGAATTCCTTCCTATTCTAATATTCTACTTATGTGATGTTTAATGTTAGATTCCTAACTTTTCAGTGTGACTTTCATTTTTTAATTATCAAGAGAATTTTATAAAAAGGAAGCATTTAGAACCCTAAATAACAGTGTTCAAGTTTTCTGATGAAGGCTTAAGTTACAGTTAATTTTGATTTGTGTATAGATATCTCCGTAGATGACATAAATTTAAATTAAAGCTTTTGAGAAGACACCTGGTTTTGAATATGGTTGATAATTATATCCTAACAGTAAAAACCCCATTTTTAATAAAACTATACTAAATGTTTCTTGGTTGTTTATTACCTCATGTTTTCTACTCATTACTGAAAAGTTCAGGCCTCATGAATATAAGTACATGAGTGAAGTACTTCAGTATAGCACAGAAATGCCTAAGTTGATTTTAGTTGGTTGAAAACTCCATTGCTTACAAGCAAAGATTGGATTTTTTTCCCCTCTCATTACTTCAGAAGGCACAATTTAGACAAACTGGCAGCAAATCTGTTATGCAATGGCAGCTAAGAAAGATTTCATCAAGCATGTGCATATTTAGTATCTTTGTACAGGGTAAGCTGAGTTATGGGAGTGAAGGGACAAAGAAAGAGTCAAGGGTAAGTAGACTTGGGGGTTTCAAGTCATTGTCTTCTTGAAGTTTTAGGGGCATATAAGAGGAGCAAGGAACTTAATATCCTTTTTCTATTTTTTATTGATTTATTTATTTTGGTCTGTTTTTCTTAAACTCATCAAATGAAAATCTTACCAGTCTTGTAAAACTTTGTCTTTCAGGTAAATCAATACTCATTTTTCCTTGTTAAATATATGAACTTAACTTTTTGAGGTTCAGTTTATCATCCAGAGAATTCTGAGACTGGAGAGTTCATTGGTTAAAGGAAGAAGTCTTTTCATTGTTTTCAAGAGGAAGCATCTTTATGCCACTGGGAATGCAGGTTTTCAGACATTTACTACATAGATGAAATTAAACAATTTGTCTGTGCTGATGTTTACAAGGATATCAAAATGAACAAATGAGATAATGCATATGGAAGAAATGTGTACAACCTAAAACATAACAGGAATCTTTCTTATACTAAATATTAAAGCAAATGGATTGTGGTATAGAAAACAATGAGAGGTAGAGAAGCAGAGAGTGTGAGAAGCAAATACAGTACTTTAATTTTCCAAGAAAATCATGCTTAGTGTAAAGAGACTACCAGGATGTAAGTGAAATATTGGTGCTAACATACTTGATGCCCATACTTCTGGATATTGTTAAAATGCAAATTCTGATTCAGTACATCTGGGGTGAGGTCTGAGTCTGCATTTCTAAAAAGCTCCCAGGTGGTCCTGATGTTGCTGGTCTCCAAAACTTTGGGTATAAGTTCTTATGCCATCACGTTAACAGGTGTAAACAAAAGTCAACCAAATATCCTAACCAGGAAAAGAATCAATTAGTTTGCATATTTGTCGAGATTTGTATGTCCAAGGAATACCACATAGCCAAGGGAATGTCCATGCCCTTCCTTAATACATAATAAAGAAACTTTCTGCACTTTCTGCTTTTATTATTTAAGTGTTGTGAAAGCATTCTATTTCTTTTGGAGTAGGTTTCTGACTGAAAGACAGCAATAGAGGGTTATATACAACAGCACTAGAAATCAACAAGACCTAGGAACCAACATGTTGAGAAGGCAGTTGAGGTGTTTATTGTTCCTTTCCAGGTTTTAGCAAAAAGGTCTTTGAATCTTGTTTTAAGAATTTTGGATACCTGATTGGTGGTCTTAGCTCAACCCTTTCCCTTGGCACATTGCATATTTACTTTGATTTGGATCACTCACTTCCCATATATATGAAAAAGAAGAAATCATGTGAAAAGTTTTCTCCTTTTTATATTTTAAATTCTGTTCAACACACGTTTACTAAATACTAAGTAACAAAGTAGTGAAATAGGCACTGGGAATAGGCACATCAGGATCATAAAAGTAGGTTCCACATATTCTTGGTTCATTTTAGAGGATACAGAGGTAATAATCAAACCCAGGCAGCTGGAGCTTTAAAAAATCTACTAGATCTGGAATAACAGCTTAGAGATCTGAAGGAAAAAAGAAATTAGTTCCGCTGGGAAAGGAGTTAAGAAAGTGACATGCATGGGGAAGAATTTGGAACATGGTCATTTGCACATGGAGGCCAGAAGACAGAGCTTCAGGCAAAGTGTTTGTCCTAGTGTAGGTTTACAAAGGAAAGTAAAAGCAAAGAGGCACAGATTAGTGTAATTTAACTAACACAGTGCTGGGATTAAGATACTGTTCCTCAGAAGTCAGGCTGGAGGCTAGAGCTACACAGATACACAGATTCTCTGGTATCTGCAGGAAGAAAGGTCACTTGTTATATATGTAACACAACACTTCAGAAGGTAGATAAATCAGGGAGGAGAGAGAGAAACATTATATCAAATGAACTTAAACATATATTTCCATAGAAACTCATTTACTCATTAGGCGCTCTTTTACAAGTCTGGCACTCAAATGTGATAAGGTATTTATGTCTCTGACTTATATGAGTTTAAATTTCTTTTCAAATGAATTTTTGCCATGCCAATAACTTTGGAGTACTGGTTGGTCATAGGGGAGAAACCTTTTATATCTCTTCTTTTTTGATTTGCTGGTAAAAAAAATTGCCTTTTAAAAAAATTGATTCTGCAACCTTCATCTGATTGCTAATCTCCCTGGCTGATGCCATTGCTTGGACAGGATGGACCTGGATCATTATCTGGTATCACTGAAGTCAACACTGTCTGATGACCAAATGTAAACAGAAATGAGGACAACTGAAGAGCATTAACCATTATCAAAGGGCATTATCCAAGGACAAGTTTGGAGTCGTGGTCAGGACGTAAAATAATATCAAAATTCAGAGGAGATCAGGGACATATCAGGAAACAGTGGGTAGTGCGGTCCGCACTTAAATACCTTATGAGGTGTTTGTTTTCCCTCGATATTGACTCTGTTGGCTGAGAATGGCTTACAGGAACAAGAAAATATTTGAAAATGCCAATCCATCTCATTTATTGCTCACTCTTGAAAGAGAATTCTTAAGAGAACAGATATACAGTGTAAAGCTTATGTTGCTAATATAAACCCAGAATCCTCTGGCATTCTGCTGAATTTTTTAAAACACCATTCAGCTGTGACTGGTCACTAGTCACTGCACGTCCTTGGTCATTTGTGCGGCCATTGCTTATTCTTCTTTGACTTTCCTCTTCTCCTTCTCATGCTCTCATCCTGGCTATACTGGATCATGTTATTTTGATTCTGGTGACATGATGTCAATTTCCAATTCCAGGTAATAACTAAACTTCAAGGGCCTAGATGTTTTGTACCGAGAGGTGTCTTGATGATCATATACCATTTATTCCCTTTGTTTCCCAGTTTGAACAAATAAGACATTGAAAGGAAGTATGGGGGAAGGTCTAGGGGAGAGATGTGAAATGAAGAGAAAGAGGATGTAAAGCCAGTAGCCACGGCCACCATCACAGCCACCTGGCCCGTGCAGGTTTGCATTTGATTTGGACAGACGGTAATGAAACAACGGAGCAAAGAACTGGTGGGCCATTACCTTTAATCCTAGCTTGTACCCAGTGGGCAAGAAATACACACAGTGAGGAAACACTTCCCTTTCCATTCAGGGATCCCAAAGCCACTGACTCATCCGAGTTTCCTAGAATCAAAGGTTTGTACCTCACCAGCCTTATTCACTTCTGTTCCCCATCTTCTTCTCTATGTACAAACTGTTTAAACTGGCTTCTCCTTCAGCACTCCATCATCTTGGCTGCTTCTCCTCTGCAATGCTAATAGCAGGAACTGAGAGAGAAAGCCCCTGGTCTGTGTCATTTTATAGTGTAGAAATCAAAACCTTTAAGCCAATATACAAATAAGAAAGTCTCTAATACAAAATCACTTATCTGAGGCATAAATGAGATTTCTCATGAGAGTGAACCACCCCACATCATGCAACATTCAAGGGTGTGGGGAAAAGCTTAGTTTTGAAAAGATCTTAGTATTAAAAAGGCGGAAAAGCCTTAGTCTTAAAACTAAGCCTTAGGCTATAATGACTTTGCTGGCTTACAGCCTGTCTCCCACACCCAATACAAACTGTAAGCGAACATATATGCATCATATTTACAAACTTATTTGACTGACGGGGGAAATGAAGGCAGTGTTTACTGGATGCTAACATATAGCCAATACTTTGCTGAGTTCTTTATACACTATGTGCTACCTAATCTCTGCCATGACCTTGTCTTAAGGGACATCAGTAGACCCCTTTCACCAGGGGGCAAATAAAGTATAAAAGAGATTCTAACTAGAGGTCAAAGTCTTGCCATTACTCACTAGTAGATCAGAGGCAGGAGAATCTGGGTCTCTAACTGGTCTTTGTTACTAGGCTGAAAACAGAGGATAGTGGTAGCTGCCTTGAAAGACCATCCTTTCTTTTTCACAAAGCAACTGGAACTTGCCAAAATAAGCAATGTAGATAAAAGGCAGGAAAGTGATGAGGGTGGAGTCAACGTTACAGATTTACTCCCTTCCAACCAGAGTGTTTTCTTCATTCACTTTGAACCAAACAAATGTGTGCTGCCTTACAGTGGTAATGATCCTTTTAAATAAACATGACCTGTCTGTTCCTTAGTCAGTGATATGGAGTCATGCTGGTTTGTCCCTGGGCTTAGTGGGTTGATATATATAGTCTGTACTTGCTAAATATGCAGAAATTGATTTTTTAGATAAATCAAGATGAATATGCTCTTTCCTTTATTAAGTATATCTAGACTCAGGTGTTACAAGTAAATGATGTTCTCAACTCTACCCATTTATTCTTTAAAGAGTTACATATTAAGCCCATACTACATGCTAGAAACTGAGTTCAGAGCAATATTGGTCAGATTTGTCTAAACTCTGCTACGATAACAAATCAACACTGAAATCTTGGTGGGTTGACACAACAAGTTTATTGTTTGTTCATGCAGTCTTCTGTGGGCTCTGAAGTGCTGTTCTTTAGGGCAATTCCCTCTTAAGAGACATGACAGGGGATAGTTTGCTTCTATCTTACGGCTTTGGCTTCTTAACATGTGACTTCCAGATTGCTAGCCCAAGGGAAAAGATGGCTGGAAGTGTCTCAGGGGTTTCCTCTGCCTCCTTCAGAAGTGGCACATTTATATTCTGTTTACAATCCATGCATTGGAAATCACAAGGCCCCACCTAACTCTGAGAGCAGCGGTGGGAGGGTGCTGGGCAGTGCAGTCTTCTCTAGGCCTATGAAAGAAAAAAGTTAGCAGGTCCTGGTGAGTACCGTTGTTGCATCACAAGTTCTGGGGATAGCAAAGATTAAATTGTTAAAGTTATCTTCTTTGATGAGAGCTATGCAGTCAGTCATATGAGAGTAACAATAATTACAGGCAAGTATGTATGGCTAAATTACAATTTGGCAGAGCCTGGAGCTCCGTAAGCCAGCAACTGCTGTGCTGTTTAGAGAATTCCTTTCTCATCCGCAAAAGCTGACTTGAGATTTAAAAATTCCTTGTATTCTCTTACATGCATACTATCTGTCTAATTAGTTTTTCTTAAATAGAGGCCAAGATGTTTTAAAACCTAAACCTGTGTCTTAGTGTTTTTTTGTTTGTTTGTTTGTTTTTAACCTGTGGCTTTGTGGTTGTTTTACAGAAGGAAGAAATTTTTTCTTACCCACTGTAAGATGTGGAGGGCAGACTGAAGCCATTTTCTCTGTTGGGCACTTGTTCTTTCTAAATGTCTTAGCATTTGTGACTCTTTTGCTTAAAAAAAAAAAAGATCAGTGAAAAACCAAAAAAAAAAAAAATAGTGTTGTGTTGATTTTCAAAGAATGGAAGAAAAGGCCTGACCTGTGGTGGCGCAGTGGATAAAGCGTCGACCTGGAAATGCTGAGGTCGCAGGTGCGAAACCCTGGGCTTGCCTGGTCAAGGCACATATGGGAGTTGATGCTTCCTGCTCCTCCCCCTCTTCTCTCTCTATCTCTCCCCTCTCTTTTTCTCTCCTTTCTAAAATGAATAAATAAAATAAAAATAAAAATAAATAAAAAAAGAATGGAAGAAAAAATTGGTACCATTTTTTGAAAAGTTTTTCTTAGAGTGGAAACAATTTTTACCATTTTTGTCTTTTTTATAACTATAATGTGACTTATCCAGAGGCTTATGTATTTGGGCTCCCACTGTACAATGATTCCTGTCAACAATTCTGCCTGTGCCTTGATTTTCAAATACCATTGGCTTTAAGTTTTATCTGTGTCATGAATTTGCTTTGGCAATGAGATGTATATTATGGCCTCCAAGTAAATATTTTTAGGGAATACAGAGAGGCCGAATGAGGGCTTCTAAGACTTTGAAGATAAACTAGAAAAGAAAACTATGAAAATAATACATATATTAGCAATAATAACAATATAATCATGAACATTAATTAGATATTTATTATGATCCAAGATTGGATTAAATGTTTTTGCAAGGATATTTACATTTAAGCTGCATACTCTTGAAAGGAAGGTACTATTATTAGCTCCAACTTAACTGGCTTAGAGATATGTTAAATAAATTTCCCAGTGTCACATGACCAGAAGGTATCCATCTGACATATTTAAAATTAGTCAACTTGTCCTGTTACAAGGTATTTGCATGGTTTCTAAATGTATGGATAATCCCTGAAACCACAGTGTAACCCAGGGAAACCAGCCTAAACTGTATATTTTAACTTTCATAAAGAAGCTGTATTTTAACAAAAGTACAGACACAAGCAAAACAAAGTTGGGACCTAGAGATTAAGCAGTATGAATATGTTCAGTTTTTATCCAGAAGTCTCCAAAGGAAAAATTCACTACGTAATGTAATGGGTCTCAATAAGGAGCAATTGTCCTTCCCAACCAAGGGACATTTGACAAAGTCTGGACACACTTTTGTTGTCAAAACTGAGGAAATACGGGTGATACGGGCATCTCATGATAGAAGCTAGATATGTGCTAAGCATCCTAGGATGCATATGGTGACCCTAAGCATTATCCCGACCAAAATGTAAATAGTGCCAAGATTGATTGTGTGTAAAAGAATCTTCTGTTATTAGATAGAGGAAACTGTAATCAAGACTTTGGATTTGGGGTTCAGTTCTAGCTCTACTGATTTACATTGAGAGTTTAAGCTATCTAAGTCTTAATTTAGCTAATTATAAATGAGAAACTATGATAATAACCTACAGGGTTGATTTGAAGAGTAAAGGAATGTATTTGCATTCATAGATAATCAATAATTTTAGCTGAGAAAAATGATAAATGTTGGTTAAACAAAGTATCGTCTTTTGAGATCCTCAAATACTGCTGTTGGCAGATGTTAAAAAATAAAGCTGCCTCCAAATTAGATAGCTTTGCTTTAAATCTTGTTTCCTCTACTTGTTACCTGTATGGCTTTAACCCAATTTCCTTACATGTGTCCCTTTTCCCCCATCTATGGGATGAGTAAGGATGTAGTAAAAGAGGTGAGTATCTCCTAGAATTTCTGTGAGGCTTAAATAAGAATATCAATGTAAAATGCTTAGAAGAGTGTCTACCACTTGGAAACAGACAGTGATTAGCTCTTATTATTCATTTATTTATTATTATTAGGTAAAGCATAACATATAAATTAATTTTCTAAGTAAGTATAACTGACCTCTTGAAATATCAGCCCCTTGTTTTATTTTAAAAATTATAGTAATGGAAATAGCTCTAAAGTTATCTTTTAAAATCCTTTGCTTATATAAAAAATTTGTAGTAAATTTTCAACATTCACTTTTAATTCATCATACTAGTGTTTCTTGTATTCAATTATGATACATGAAGTTTTAAAACTATTGAAGAAGAGGATTTTTCTCTAGGCTGCTGGACTGTTTCCTTCCTTTGTCTTTTTTTAAAAAAAATATTGTTTTTGCTTTTTTCTATTAAAATATCAGCTGTCTAACTCTTGTAGTCTCTGTTTTGCCTTTTAAAAAAATCTATATTTTATCAGTTGATCAATATTTATTAAACATACTATGTGCTATGTTCTTTAAGGTATATTAGAGACCAAAACAAACAACCCTCTCTTGAAACTTATTATTTAACAGAGGTGAACATGAAAGGCATAATGCCAGTTAAATAAAGAGTTAGTCCAAATGTGATAATATGACTGAGAAATATAGGTCACTGTGCTTAGGCAGAAAGCTGTCTAGTACAGGAAACTGCTCATCAATTGGCAATCTTAAAAGTGAGTGGACATTAGCAAGTGAAAGAGAACAAGCATTATAGACACAAGCAACAGCATGCATAAGGTCCTGATTTCTGGACAGAGCATGACATTAAATTTAAACTCCGTATATTTAAAAACCAAAAAAGATGAGTCTAGAAAGAGAGCCAGGGTCTCAATCATATATGGTCTTCTGAAACTTATAAAAGATTGTCTTTATCTAATAGTCATGGGTAAGACATTGGAAAGATTCAGCTTGTTGTTGATATGAAAGACTTTCATGTGAAGAATTGCTTGGTTATAAGAAAGAGTAGAGGCAGAGACCAGTTAGAGAGCTACTACATCAGGCAAAATGTGATGAAAACAGTCTGACTGGTATCCCTAATAGAAGTAAACACTCTCTGAGGAATAAGACTAAAAAGTTCTCCAATATTTAGTTTATGGACTTGGAAAGATTTATTTTAACTATTTTAGCTAGTTTGCCTTCTACTGTGTTCTTGACCACATTCCTGAGGATTACAACTGATGAATAATCAGTTTCTAAAAGAGGGAAAATACAAATGTACAGCATGAATAAAGATGAAATAGTATTTGTGTAATACTGAAAACTCTCTATTATTGCATTGAATCAGAATATTTTTAACAAGTAATTTTTACCCCCATTGTCCTTACAAGACTATGATCTAAGTGAATGCATCTTAATTTATTGGCAGTAGAAAATTTCTGTCTCAGTAAACCCTGATGCATACTAGAAAATTTGATTTGTCCCACTTTACAAAGAAAGTTGAGATTGAGTTAAGTGGTCTTTCATTTTGTTCTTTGCATTATGAGAGAGCTATATAAGTTTAGAATCATCAGTTCTCATTTATAATCACTAGTATCTGGATAAAAAAAACAAAACAAAACTTTATATATTTAAATAAGGAGAAAGTTACCTAAAATATATGTGCAAACTATGTGCCACATGACATATGAACTGTGAGCATATTAAATATATATGTATGTATGCACACAGCCATATTGTGTAGGGCCTTGAATATTGTATTTAGAAAGTTGAACGTTCTATTCTTTTTTTGTTTATTTTATCCCTTCACTTTTTTCAGCTAGCCCCCTGAACCCCTCCCCTCTGATAGCTTTCAGTCTGTTCTCTATATTTGTGAGACATTTTTTTTTTGTTAGTTTATTTTGTTCCCTAGATTCCATGTATGAGTGCAATCATATGGTACTTGTCTTTCTTTGTCTGGCTTATTTCACTTAGCATAATACTCGCTAGATACATCCATACTATCGCAAAGGTTAAGGGTTTCTTTTTTTTATGGATGAATAGTATTCCACTGTGTAAATGTACCTCAGCTTTTCTACCTACTCATCTATTAATGGACACTTGAGCTGCTTCCAAATTTTGGCTAGTGTAAATAATGCTGCAATAAACATAAGGGTGCATATATCCTTTCAAATGAGTGTTTCTGGTATATATATATATATTCACAGAATTGGAATCTTTGGGTCATGCGGCAGTTCCATTTTTCATTTTCTGAGGTAACTCCATACTGTTTTCCACAGTGGCTGCACCAGCCTGCATTCCCACCAGCAGTGCATGAGGGTTCCCTTTTCTCCACATTCTTTCAACATTTATGTTTGCTTATTTATTGATGAGCGCCATTCTGATGGGGATGAGGTGATATCTCATTGTGGTTTTAATTTGCATTTCTCTAATGATTAGTGACGTTGAGCATCTTTTTCTATGTCTAATGCTCATCTGTATGTTCTCTTTGGAGAATTGTCTACTCAAGTCTATTGCCATTTTTTTATTTGGAGTTTTGTTTTATGTATTTTTTTATAATAATTTTATTTTTTTAATGGGGTGACATCAATAAATCAGGATACATATATTCAAAGATAACAAGTCCAGGTTATCTTGTCATTCAATTATGTTGCATACCCACCACCCAAAGTCAGATTGTCCTCTGTCACCTTCTATCTTGTTTTCTTTGTGCCCCTCCCCACCCCCTTTCCCTCTCCCATTCCCCCCTCCCCCCCGTAGCCACCACACTCTTATCAATGTCTCTTAGTTTCACTATTATGTCCCACCTACGTATGGAATAATACAGTTCCTGGTTTTTTCTGATTTACTTATTTTGCTTCGTATCATGTTATCAAGATCCCACCATTTTGCTGTAAATGTTCCGATGTCATCATTTCTTATGGCTGAGTAGTATTCCATAGTGTATATGTGCCACATCTTCTTTATCCAGTCATCTATTGATGGGCTTTTTGGTTGTTTCCATGTCCTGGCCACTGTGAACAATGCTGCAATAAACATGGGGCTGCATGTGTCTTTACATATCAATGTTTCTGAGTTTTTGGGTTATATACCCAGTAGAGGGATTGCTGGGTCATAAGGTCATCTTCTTTAGCTATTAGAGAAATGCAAATCAAAACAGCAATGAGATACCACCTCACACCTGTTCGATTAGCTGTTATTAGCAAGACAGGTAATAGCAAATGTTGGAGAGGCTGTGGAGAAAAAGGAACCCTCATACACTGTTGGTGGGAATGTAAAGTAGTACAACCATTATGGAAAAAAGTATGGTGGTTTTATGTATTTTTGAGTGTTGAATTTTATAAGTTCTTTGTAGATTTGGATATTAACCCCTTATCAGACATATCATCAGGAGGTATGTTTTCCCATTCAGTGAGTTTTCTTTTTATTTTGTTGGTGATTTTCTTTGCTGTGCAAAAGTGTTTAGTTTGATGTAGTCCCCTGTGTTTATTTATATTTTCTTGCCCGAAGAGTTATATCAGAAAAAATATTGGTATGAGAAATGTCCAAGATTTTGCTGTTTATGTGTTCTATTAGAATTTTTATGTTTTTGAGCATTAAAGTCTTTGATCCATTTTGAGTTTATTTTGTGTATGGTGTAAGAAGGTGGTCTAGTTTTTATTTTTTGAACATATCTGCTCAAGTTTTCCAACACCATTTATTGAATAGACTATCTTTACCCCATTGTATTTTTTTGCCTCTTTTGTCAAATAGTAATTGGCCATAAAGTCATGGCTTTATTTCTGCTCTCTATCTGTTCCATTGATTTATACATCTGTTTTTATGCCAGTACTGTGCTGTTTTGATTATTATGCCCTTGTAGTATACTTTAATAGTAAGTAATATGACTTTTACAACTTTACTTTTTATTTTTTCTGAAGGTTGCTGTGGCTATTCATGGTCTTTTGTGATTCATTATAAATTTTTAGAATATTTGTTCTAGTTTTCTGACATATGTCAATGGTAAATTGACAGGATTGTGTTAAATCTATAGATTGCTTTGGGTAGTATGGACATTTTAATGATGTTAATTATTCATTTCCATGAACATAGTATATGCTTTCACTTAGTGTATCTTCTTCAATTTCTTTCTTCAGTGTCTTATAATTTCCCAAGTATAGATCTTTTACAGCCTTGCTAAAATTTATACTTTTGTATTTTATTTTATTTGTTGCAATTGTAATTGATACTGTTTTCTTAGTTTTCCTTTTCTACAGTTCATTATTGGTATAATAAAATACAACTAATTTATAAATATTTATTTTGTATACTGATACTCTAGAGTTCTAACAGGTATTTTGTTTTTGGGGTTTTTTCTGTAGAACCTTTAGGATTTTCTATATCCAATATCATGTCCTTTGCAAATAATGACTGTTACATTTTCCTTTCCAAGTTGGATACCTTTTATTTCTTCTTCTCATTTGATTGTTGTGGCTAGGACTTCCACTACTATGTTGAATAAGAATGGTGAAAGAAGACATCCCTATTTTGCTCCCTATCTTAAGGAAAGCACTTTTAGTTTTCACCCTTTGAGTATGATGTTGGCTGTAGGTTTGTCATACATGACCTTTATTCAATTAAGGTATGTTACCTCTATTCCCACTTTGCTGAGAGTTTGTATCAGAAATGGGTGCTGCATTTTATCAAATGCATTTTCTGTATCTATTGATATGATTATGTAGTTTTAAATTTTATTTTGTTGATGTGGTATATCACATTTTTTGATTTTCAGGTATTGTATCAAACTTGCATCTCTGAAATAAATTCTACTTGCTCATTATGCATAGTTGTTTTAATGTATTGCTGGATCTGTTTTTCTAATATTTTATTGAGTATGTTAGCATCATTGTTTATCAAGAATATTAGGTAACATTCTATTTTTAAAATCTATAAAATCTGTTCAGTGATCTATACCAGTGGTTTTTAACTACCAGTTAAATCATTAGGTTATAATTTTCACACAACATCAAAGTGGTTAACTCTTTTTTGGACCAGTTCAAAATTTCGGGTGAACCTGCACTGGTCTGTGGACTGGCAATTGAAAACTACTGATCTATATATGACTACCTCTAAAATAATTTTTTTTCATAAAGTGACTAGGAGAATTAAATGCTATACACAAGTGCTTGAATAACATGTATGTATTTAATGATATTTTAATATTCATTGTAATTTAAATATAATTTTATTATCATAAATGGACTATATAGCTTATTATAAATGTATATATGTTGATAATTTGATATAAAATTATATACACAGATACAAAAGTATATATTTGCATGTTTGCATTATGCTACCTATTAATTATTATAACAAAAATGGTTATCCAGTGATATTCAAAATGATATATAGCCTACAGCCACCTTTGTTAAAATTACTTTAGTTTTACCTTTACTTATTTATTTATATCTGTCCTGGGAAGTTGCCATAAATTAGAAGTTGAATATTATCTCTGAAGATATTACTTTAAATGAGTTGTGATTCTGATGCAGTTTCTATATTGTGCTTTCTCTAGTTTAGTTACTTATTCTTTTATTCATTATTTAAAGAAATATTTACTAAATCTCTACTCCATGCTAGCCAGTACAATCTGCCTTTAAGAATCTTTTTACTCTGGAAAGGGAATGAACATGAAAGCAATACAATAGTGTGGACAATGTGTAATGCATCCTTTCAAAGTAAGGAGGAATTCTCCTCTCCTAGATAGTGTATGGTTAATTTATTATGTACATACAGTATTTGTCTATCATTAAATCAAAGAGAGAAAAATAAAAGTTAGTTAGAGGAAACCTGATGGAGCAATTCTTTCTAAGCATCTATTTTTTTATTCATTCTCTTGTCTTCTTCTACCACCTACATGCTGAAGACATCCAAATGATTATAGGCAATTGCTATCACTTTCTCATAGCCCAGAATACTATTTCCATCTAAATTTTGGCAATCTGTAGGTAGATGTTCTATAGCTATCTCAAATTCATACTGCTTTAAGAAAATTCATTAGGTTCCATCCTGTCACAAAAACTGTTCCTCCTAATCTATGTGTAGTACATGTTAAATGGATCATTATGGGCCCTGGCCATTTGGCTTAGTGGTAGAGCATTAGCCCAGCATGTGAAAATCCCAGGTTCGATTCCCAGCGAGGACGCACAAAAGCACCCATCTGCTTCTCTGCCATTCCTCCTCTCCTTTCCCCTCTCCTTTCTTTCTGTCTCTCTCTTCCCCTCCTGCAGCCAAGGCTCCATTGAAGCAAAGTTGGCCCAGGTGCTGAGGATGGCTCCATGGCCTCCGCCTCAGGTGTTAGAATCCTCCGGTTGCAATGGAGCAGTGGCCCATGGATCCCGGTCTGGTGCATGTGGGAGTCTATCTATCTGCCTCTCTGTCTCTTACTTCAGAAAAATACAAAAAGAAATCATTATTTACAAAATCATCCCAACTGAAGTCTTGGAGTCCCAGTCAATGTTTAGTGTCTGCCTACAATCCATAGCCAACTGGTCTTCAAATCTTCCTCATCCCCTGAGAATTTTCTTTCTCTCCCTTCTAGGTAGATATACATCGCCCTTATGCCCCAAATTAGTATACTAAAAAAGCAATTTTCATGTTGCTAAGCAGCAGCAATGCAAAGAAAACTCAGAAAATTAAGTCAGTGACTTGGTTATTAAGTGCTATCTTTATGTGCTTTTTTGTGAGTAGAAATTGTTCCTCTTTAACATGGAATAGAAATTTTACATTTAGTTGAACTATGAACTTTAAAAACACTCTTGTACACATCCCCATATTGATATACTTGCTGAATTTACCTTTCCCTCTCGTCACTGATATTGTAATGCTTCCAAGGGCATTGGCAGCTAAGAATCTCAGAGTCCTTTTTAACTGTCCTATTGCTCAGGAACTGTGTGGAAGATTCATGCTGCAGTTCATGTTTATGGAGAAGTGCATTGCTCACTGCTATTAGTCATTGAAAAGAAATGACTGGCATCACAAAGACACCACATGTAGGCCCTAATTATTTCCTGAGCGTCCCCCAAGTTTTTTTCTGGCTCACCCTCTTAGTCATTTATTAGTTCATAAGTGTAAGCACAAAAGTATCTGGACTATAGTAGGTCCAACAGAAATGGTGCATCCTATTCTCTCAGTAGGATATCTTTTTAAAAAGTATTAGTAGCCTCTAGATCAGGGTCAGGAACCTTTTTGGCTGAGAGAGCCATGAACACTACATATTTTAAAATGTAATTCTGTGAGAGCCATATAACCGACCCATGTACGTTATGCATTATCCAATAAAAATTTGGTGTTGTCCCGGAGGAGAGCTGTGATTGGCTCCAGCCACCCACAATCATGAACACGAGCAGTAGGAAATGAATGGATTGTAATACATAAGAATGTTATATATTATTAACGTTATTATTTTTTTATTAAAGATTTGTCTGCAAGCCAGATGCAGCCATCAAAAGACACATCTGGCTCGCGAGCTATAGATTCCCAACCCCTGCTCTAGATCCATAGACTGCCTTAAACATAGGAAATTGTTCC
Source organism: Saccopteryx leptura (assembly GCF_036850995.1). Classification (NCBI taxonomy): domain Eukaryota; kingdom Metazoa; phylum Chordata; class Mammalia; order Chiroptera; family Emballonuridae; genus Saccopteryx; species Saccopteryx leptura. The sequence goes on from NC_089503.1 coordinate 23,249,271, forward strand.
TAGATTCTTAAGAAAAATGCATGGGAGAAGAAACATGACATTTTCTTTTTTGTTTTATTAATTTTTAAATTTTTAAAAATATGTGGTAAGAGGTTAATATTAACTATATGTTAAAATGAAAAGTTTAAATATATGTCTTTGAAATATAAGATTGTAAATTGTGTAGTATAATAGTTGCAGAAAAAAAGCCTCCTTGGAGGGGAGAAAAAAATAAAGAAGACATTTCTTGAAGAGGCAGAAAATAGAAGATTACATTTGCTTTAAATATTCCTCAAGTAAATGAATTATTTCTTTCTGAGTCCCAAGTGATGACTTTCCTTCCCTTCTGAAAGAATTGCGACTTCTGATGTACCTTAATATTTCACATCTCTTTTGGCCAGGGCATCCTGATCTGACATGATAGCCTCGCATTGTTAGCAAACAGTGGTGTTGTTGCTGTCTGTACATTTCTTGGTCCTCAGCTAAAATTAGCTTTGCTAAGCAAATAGATTGTGCTACCACCTTAAACAAATCATTTCCCAGAATATGCAGGGAAACACTGGCACTGGGACTTACTTCATCCTTTATTGATATATTTTTACACAAAACCGGAGAAGGAGATGCTGAAACAAAGGTAAAGCTGCTGATTCTCAAACGTAAACCTCAAGCACAGACCAGAGTTATACTTGCAAAAGGATGATTTGTAAATATCAGCACACAGCAAAGATCATTGTTAGTAGTTGCTTATCATTCATGGTAAAGCTCCTTTGGGCAGTATTACGACTAATCATTGTGTTACATTTATTCTGCTTCCTGTAAACCAGATGAATGTGGAATTATGTATATAGCGTAGCTTTCAGCATGGAATTGGAGGGAAAGTTTATTAACAGTATTCTCCCCTCTGAGAGGAATCTGTTTTACTTTGAAATTAGAGTCTTGTCAAAAGGCTGCTGGTCACAACGCATGTCATGTCATAGGTTTCTTGGAATGAATTCCAAACTTTATAGCCCATTCTTCTTTGCCAGTTTGCCTAGAAGCACAGCCACTTGGGCAAGTACAGGGACGGAAATGTCTTAGAGCATGTTCCACTGCATGAAGGCAGGGTTTCACACTTGGAGGTTGCAGACTAAATAGTAGTTTTCCTGATATTGCTTAGTTGAGAGTGGCTAATAAGACTCTACTTAGAGAGAATTGAAAGCAATGAGAAAAGGATGAGCGGTGAGACAGATCTGGGTTAAGGTAATGAGAAAGCTTTTGGCTGGAATTTAGGAACTCTGAAGCCAAGAAGACCTGCATTTGAATCCTGCCATCTCTTCTTACAACCTAACACTTCTCTCAGCTTCAGTCTTCTCTTTTTCAAAACAGCAATCATACCCCTATCATGCAGTTTGCTCTCTGGATTATGTGGTGTAACATATGTTTCATCATGCTCTTTACCTTGCAGACAGCAGGTCTACCCTGAAGGGTAATTATTTTTCCTTATTGTAGCATAGTTTTAAACAATGCTGTTAAATTTTTATGTCTTGATTGATTTTAGAGAGAGAGAGGAAGGGAAAGAGAGAAAGAGAGAAAAAAACAGGGATCTGTTGTTCCACATATTTATGCATTCTTTGGTTGATTCTTGTATGTGCCCTGATCGAGGATTGAACCTGCAACCTTGGTGTATCAGGATGCCACTCTAACCAACTGAGCTACCCACCCAGGGTATCTTAAGCAGTTTTTTAAAAATTAAAATCTGTGTTTCAGTTCAGCTTTCTTATTTCTCAAATAACCATGCTTAGAAACCTATGTTATTCTGCAGGACTTTTTTTTTCTTTTCCAGTGTTCTTTTAAACTGTTTCCTTCTCTTTTGAGCACCCATTGTTTCTATAGTTCACATACCCCTCTGCTCTTCATAAAGAATAATTGACTAAAGAATCCTGAGGAGCCTGACCAGGCAGTGGCGCACTGGATAGAGCATCAGACTGGGATGCGGAGGACCCAGGTTTGAGACCCCCGAGGTCACCAGCTTGAGCGCAGGCTCCTTTGGTTTGAGCAAAGCTCACCAGCTTGGACCTAAGGCCGCTGGCTTGAGCAAGGGCTTACTTGGTCTGCTGTAGCCCCACAGTTAAAGTTAAGGCACATATGAGAAAGCAATCAATGAACTAAGGTGTTGTGACAAAAAACTGATGACTGATGCTTCTCATCTCTCTCCGTTCCTGTCTGTCTGTCCCTATCTATCCCTCTCTCTGATTCTCTCTCTGTCTCTGTAAAAAAAAAAAAAAAGAATCCTGGGCAAAGGTCCTGCATCCCAATGAGAAGTTACCTTAAGACTATTACCTTAAGACTCGTACCTTTCTCCTCTTTTCCCTCTTTTCCTTCCAGATATCAAACAAACCCTTACTGTTCTTCAGCTGTATGACCTTTTGAGCCAGATGCACCTAAGTATTTGAGGAAGGGGGAATTGCATCAGTGGTAAACTCATTGACCTAATTCTAAGTTTTCAGAGAAGGTGTGTTGGGGGAAGAGAATAGGGATGTACACAGGCCAAAAGGTATCATCACCATAACTTCTTCTTCAAAAGAGCCTCATCTGCTAACATAGACTGAGAGATATAGGGTGAGTTTTATAGGGTTCCACTGGGAGGAGTTGGGTGAGGAGGAAGCATCAACTTACCATTTATTTAAATTAGTCTCAGTTTTAAAAGAATTAGCCCTGGCCAGATTGCTCAGTTGATTAAACTGTTGTCCTTAAGTGCAGATGCTGCCTGTTTGATCCTCCATCAAAAAAGCACATATAAGAACAAATTGATGTCCCTGTCTCTTTTTCTTCTGTCTTTTTCTCTCTTTCTTCTTCTCTTTCTAAAATTGAAAAAAATAATAACAAAAAAATTTAATTTTATTTATTGATTTAAAGAAAGAGAAAAGAGAGAGAGAGATAGAGAGAGATTTATTGTTCTACTTATTTATGCATTCATTGGTTGATTTATGTATGTAACTGTGGATAAAACCCACAATCTTGGCATATCAGGACAACACTCTAAACAACCAAGCTACCCAGCCAAGGATATTCGCAATTTTAAAACAACTTCATCTGCAGAGATTCGCACCATAAAAATCACATACCTCTCCATCCCAGCTTCCCCGTCCAATACACTGGCACAGTGTGTCCTCTGCCTAGCCTCTTCTTCAGACACACACTTTTCATGTGAGTTGCTAGCTTCCCAGTGCACTGTGTTCCAAAGTTAATATCATGTTATGCACCATATGGGTGATGACAGAAAATAACAACCTTTGAGATCTCACCTTTCAGAAGTGGGGGATGTGAGACTTAATTAATGAGTGATGTGAGGTCCTCCACATTCCTGAAATAAAAGACTATAAAATCAGAGAACTGCTATTTTTCTAGTTCTGAGCAAATAGCTCCTAAGCTAAAAGGGATTTAAATAGCTATTCAAATGTAAAATGTGCAGTATACACAGGTGTGTTTGTGTGTGTGTGTGTGTGTAAGTGTAAGTATAAGTAATGAATTATATTTAATCCAGGAAGGGATTTTAAAGCTGGCACCTCAGGTTACATTTTTTAAAACAGGGCTTCACAGCCTGACCAGGCAGTGTCACAGTGGATGGAGGATTGGCCTGGGATGCTGAGGACTCAGGTTCAAAACTCCCCAAAACGCCAACTTGAGTGTGAGCTCATCCGGCTTGTGTGTGGGCTCACCAGCTAGGGCAAGGGGTTCCCAGCAAAAGCCTGCGTTCATAGACATGACCCCATGGTTGCTGGCTTGAGCCAAGATTACTGGTTTGAACAAGGGGTCACTCGCTCTGCTGTAGCCCCCCACCCTCGGTCAAGGCACATATGAGAAAGCAATCAATGAACAACTAAAGTGCCGCTACAAGTTGATTGATGCTTCTCATCTCTCTCCCTTCCAGTCTGTATGTCCCCATCTGTCTTTCTCTCTCTTTTTTTCTTTCTCTCTATTGCTTAAAAAAACAAACAAAAACAAACAAACAAAAAAAAAACAGAGCCTCAGACATGATTTTTTTTTCCACATCATAGAGTTTATTAGAGCCAGATGCCAAACTTGAACTCTGTTTCTTAGACACATTGCTCTTTGCAGAATACAAGAGTTCCTGACTGTAGATGTTCTAAATAGAATCTGTGGAATATGACCAAGAACTAAGGAGAAATGGTTTGTGACTAAACTTCAACCTTTTTTTTTTGTAAGCATAAGCAGGATTATTATTGTTCTATGAAATATCATAAATGAGTTCTCATCCTATGGGCACAGGACACGATATAGCTTTGGAGCCACCTCTGTGCTAGGGAAATTTTACTGGCAATGATCCATGTCATTTGCCAGGGCAGCAACCACCTCCCACCACTGACTGGAGTTTAATGTATTATTGTGGTTGTGTGGAGACATTGTTGAAAATTGCTCATAGGAAATACATAAAGGTTTTCTGTATAGCAGGCCAAAAGAAAGACCCCAAAAGTGATTCACTGGCATAATTTGATCTAGCCTGAAATTGTTGCTATAGAATGTGATGGTAGTCTGAGTTATAATAGAATGAATTCTGGACTCTGAATCGGGTGATTTAAGATTACATACCCAAGCCAACATTCCTGTTGCGAGCAGCTTGATTTGTGAAAAGTGATTGAGCTTCTCTGAGACTCAAGGTACTTTTTCTTCAAAAACAGAACTAATAATCACTAGATCATGTAGCTTGGGGGAGAGTTAATTCAGGTAGAGTTATCTGCTTTGAATAGCGCTAATAGCGTATCTATAGAAAATCAACTATAGGTATTGTATTTTGAATCTAAATGTAAAGAAAGAGTACAGTAATGATTAAGATGCCTGTATAGGTTTTGTTTTCTAGAAGACAATCTTCCAGAGCATAGAGAAGGAAGCATTTACACAAATTATAATATCTATATTCTCTATTAATTATATCGTTTTGCTTTGATGCCACACTTCTAGATATTATCATTCATTACCACACATATGGATGGCTGGTAGCTCTCGGAAAAGATGAAACAAATAGAACGTAAAGATGCTTCATTTCTGGCCCTGGCTGGTTGGCTCAGTGGTAGAGCGTCGGCCTGGTGTGCAGAAGTCCCGGGTTCGATTCCTGGCCAGGGCACACAGGAGAAGCGCCCATCTGCTTCTCCACCCCTCCCCCTCTCCTTCCTCTCTGTCTCTCTCTTCCCCTCCCGCAGCCGAGGCTCCGTTGGAGCAAAGATGGCCTGGGCGCTGGGGATGGCTCCTTGGCCTCTGCCCCAGGCGCTAGAGTGGCTCTGGTCGCAACAGAGCGACGCCCCGGAGGGGCAAAGCATCGCCCCCTGGTGGGCGTGCTGGGTGGATCCCAGTCGGCTGCATGCGGGAGTCTGTCTGACTGTCTCTCCGTTTCCAGCTTCAGAAAAAAAAAAAAAAAAAAAAAAAAAAAAAAAAATGAAGCTTCATTTCTGTAAGAAAATTCCACCTTTTTTTTTTTTTTTTATATTTTTTTAATTTATTTATTTATTCATTTTAGAGAGGAGAGAGGGGGGAGAGAGAGAGAGAGAGAGAGAGAGAGAAAGAGAGAGAAGGGGGAGGAGCAGGAAGCATCAACTCCCATATGTGCCTTGACCAGGCAAGCCAGGGTTTTGAACCGGCAACCTCAGTGTTTCCAGGTTGACGCTTTATCCACTGCGCCACCACAGGTCAGGCAATTCCACCTTTCTTGTAAGAGCCAGATGCCAAACAAAGTTCAAGTTTGGCATCTGGCTCTTACAAGAAAGGTGGAATTTTCTTACAGAAATGAAGCTTCTTTTTTTTTTTTTACCTTATTGTTATTTTTTTTTACCTTATTGTTATTTTTTAAAATTTTATATAGGCGCCAGAGTTGTCTTAATCATTTAATTCAAAGTGTTCAAGAAACCATACTCATCTCTATGTTCCTTTTTTTTTTTCTACACCAATTGTGTTCAAGCTAGTTCGTGGCAAAGGTGTTAGATATTCAAATAGTTAATGTGCATTTCTGTAAGAAGGATATATTTACATCATCATTCCAGGTAGCGCTGACTGTACAACTCACGGTTTTATATAGGCAGTTATAGGGACTTATTTCCACAATGGCTTCTATTGGTCTCTTTATATTTTATAATTGCTTCAAGTTCTAATAAATAATAGTGATCTAAACACAAATTCTTCTGGATTATTGTGGCAATTCCATTTTATTTTAATAAGATGGATCGACCTCCAGCTGTCTGGCGTTGTCTGAGTGAGATTCTACCTCACAGCAGATGATCGGAGATAAACAAAATAACCTTTGGGGAACATGTCAACCTTATAAAGCTATGAAAGTAAAATCGGTAAAAGCAAATGAATGGATTTGATGAGTCTTGTATTATCGATGGTATCCATTCAGAATAGCATTAATTAATTTAATGCCTCTTTAGTGTCACATTGTTTCTAGATGATGGAGAGACACCATGGGTTAAGCATGCTTTCTGTATGAAGGAGCATCAAGTTTTGGGGGGGACATAGGACCTGGGGAGGTAATTATATTGCAGTTCAAGATACAATGCAAATATCATGACAGATTTACTGTTTCGTTAAATTCACCTAACTGAATTTGGGTAGGAATTACTCCTGGAAATATTTCCCCAAATAGGTAATGCTTAAACTAAGGCTTCAGAAGTAGATATAAGCTAAGAGAGGAAAATTGAAGGAAGAATATGAGTTCTTCGCTTCTGTCCCATGGCATTTTGTTTGTTACTCCAGTATTGATGGACCATAAAACAGGTTATCAAATGGCCCATTAACTAACGACTGAGAGAGTGCAACAAAGAACAAAGCAGAATGTATCATTAAGAGAAGTGTAGCAAAGTACACCAGTATGGGCGACCTGTCAATGGAGAATTTGTCTTGGGGTCAAAATGGTAGTAATTTATTGAATACTTACTTCATACAGGCTAAGAATTTTACGTATGTTATCTTGTTTAATCCCAACCACAAATCTATGGGTAAATTTTTTAATTATTATTTCAATTGTATTAATTAGTCAATGAAAGCTTATAGGAAAGAACAGGTTATTTTCTAATATATATATATGGACTAAAAGAGTTGGACTGAGAATTTAATTTAGCTAAAACTAAAAAGCATGATCGTTGAGCTATGTTGCCTTGTCTTTATAAATTGCATGTGTCATATTGCATTTATTATGGACACCCCAAGTGTTGAAAAGTTTAAATTGGAGGAAGCTTGAAAAAGTCAGGCAAATAATAGAAGAATTAGATTTGGGGGCATATACAAGTAGATGAAAGGTTATTAAATAAAGCTCAAGTTATAGGGAGGCAATTTGTCTACACATATAAATGCTAAATGAATCTGAAATTGTATATAACCCAGATCAACATTATATAATAAGGATTTTAATGAATGTGTGGAGGCCATTGAGTATTCGACATCCTCTATAGAATAAAAAGCTATTGGATTTTGAAAGTCATCTCGTGGGAAATAGTGGAAGCTGAAACACTTGAGGGATATAACGCTAAATTGGATAAAACATACCTCCAATCTCCAGTCTGATCTCTTTGTGTAAAATGTATGCACAAACACACATATCGCTCAAAGCTACTTTGAATTTTTACAAACTGCGTGTCTCAGTTTATTTAAATAATCATTTTAATCTTAGAAGAGAAAACTTAAAAAAATTAATTTGCAGGTAAAAGCTAAATAAAGCATTGTAGGATATGTTGTAGAAACTGAAATCTCCTTACAGTGGGATAGAAAACATGCAGTCATTTAAAAATAATTAGTTTTGCAAAGGGATACGTGAATGGAAGGTCTTGGATAGGAGGCAAAGAATTAATTTCCCAAAAGGCACTGCAGATAAAATTGTGGTTGGCACATTTCATACTGCAGATACACCTCTTACTGGTATCTTGTCTGTTCTCTTAGGTGACATTTGGAAGTAGCAGTGCTCTAATGATTGTCCAATCATGCAAATGAGAAAGGCGCCTCTCAGACATTTCAGTCTGGACAGGCACTACTCGCTCAGCCTTGTTTGGTTCCTTCTTAAGGAGCTCTAAAAAGAAGTAGCAGAAGTAGTTACCCAGACCTCTACAGAGTGGGAGTTCTGGGCTATTATGCTGCCTAAGCCTCCTGGATTCTCCTTATTCAGCAATGGATGAGAAGATTATGATATTGAGAGGAGCCATCCAACTGGCCTGATAGATTCTGCATGTTTGTTCTGAATCTCTGAGTCACCCGAGATGTGTGTTCTCTTGCTCTGTGCTTACTTACGTGCCAGTGTCCTTTCTCATTTGTTTCATCATACATTTAAAATTTCTTTATGCATTTCATTTGCATGCCAGGCAGCCTAGGCCTCAATTGCTTCTCGGATGACGAGATAAGGTCCAATGTTGTTTTTTGCCATTTGAACCAGTACCCTCTGGACTCCATGAAATGTTCATGATTTCCCTCACTGCAAACATAATAAAAGATGGACGTATTATCCTTCCACTCAGAGGATGTTGTAATATGGAAGCAGTCTCTATTTCTGGCCTTTTCTCATATATATTTTCTTTGCTATAGTTCTTAACCTTTTCCTGCATATGCTTTTGCTCCCTTCAGGTTCCTGAAAGTTGGTTCATACTTGGCCACTTTCCAGCTTTTGCTCAGTGTGTTCCCTCTGCTTTTATCACCATCTCTCATGCTCCTTGTACTCCTTCTGCTCTGTTAACTATCCATCTATTGAAACTCCACCAGAATCTTGAACTTCCGTACTAAACAAGACCCCTCCTTTCTTCATAGCACTTGCCTGGCATTTCCTGGGCGTTCATCCTCATCCATCATGAGCACTCACTGTGTTACCTGAAGTTTCTGTTACAGGGATTTTGTGTGTGTGTGTGTGTGTGTGTGTGTGTGTGTATTTTTCTGAAGCTGGAAACGGGGAGAGACAGTCAGACAGACTCCCGCATGCGCCGGACTGGGATCCACCCGGCACGCCCACCAGGGGCGATGCTCTGCCCCTCCGGGGCTTCGCTCTGCTGTGACCAGAGCCACTCTAGCGCCTGGGGCAGCAGCCAAGGAGCCATCCCCAGCGCCCGGGCCATCTTTGCTCCGGAGCCTTGGCTGCGGGAGGGTAAGAGAGAGACAGAGAGGAAGGGGGGGGGGGTGGAGAAGCAAATGGACGCTTCTCCTATGTGCCCTGGCCGGGAATTGAACCCGGGTACCCCGCACGCCAGGCCGACGCTCTTCCGCTGAGCCAACTGGCCAGGGCCTGTTACAGGGATTTTATCATGGGAGATGATGGATAAATATTTACTAAATGTATGGGAATTATTTATTTGAAATAATTGCTTCCCCCCCCCCCCAGTTAAAACTGAATTCAGAAACAGTCTAAATGCCCAGAGGCACAGGGAGTGACTAAATGTGTTATAACACATCTGTATATGGTCAGTGCTGCCATTATTAAAAAAAGTTTTACAAAGATGTTGCAGTGCCATGGGAAAATGATGGCGCTACTCAGTAAATGATTGACATCCACGAGGAATTCTTCCTATTCCTTTCAATGGTGCCTAAGTTTTTCAAAATAGTATAATAGTAGCTAACTCTTGTTGCTTGTCTACAATGTGCCAAGTCATTCTGAGTTGTTGCTTATATTATTTAATGCAAAAAAAAAACTGAGCCCTGGCTGGATGGTTCAGTCAGTTAGAGCACTGGTCCCCAAACTTTTTTGGGCCACAGACCGGTTTAATGTCAGAAAATATTTTCAAGGACTGGCCTTTAGGGTGGGACGGATAAATGCACAAAATAAAATTATGCAACCAGCATAAAAACTGTGGTATTTTTAAATATAATTGTCAAACTTACGATATTTATTGAGCTAAGTTAAAGGAGGAACGAGCATGTCCTCATTCATTATTCAGGCTGTATTTAAATTTGTTATTCTGACAACGTTTCATGTCTGACATCAATATGTAATATGATAGGTTCAGGCTCACTACCAATCATGAACCTATGATAGTAAAAATAAACATGAATCCACTGTATACTCATGTGCAACTTTATTAGAAGCATCCTCTTAACATCGCACCAACAATATAACATGAGTAACATCCTCTCTGCCTCCAAACACTTTCTAGTCGCTATGGTAACATTTAAACATGCCTTAAAAATAAGATACAACACAAAAACAAATATAAAGTGCATGAAAAATACAACTCACCATTGTTATGAATATTGTAAGTTAAGGGTTATTTCTTATAATGTTTATATAGAATGAGAGATAGTAGTAGCCTATCTCTCAACAACCATAAGACTAAATCAGTGGGAGCCCTGAGCTTGTTTCTCTGCAATGAGACGGTCCCATCTAGGGGTAATGGGAGACAATGACACTCGAAGTGTGTTGCTTATGTCCAGTCTATTCCGTAATTTTGGTTTGGTTGCTGTCACTGAAGAAAATCCCGCTTCACACAAATAGGATGTCGGAAATGGCAACAGGGTTTTTAGTGCTTTTGTGGTGATCTCGGGTATTCTGCCATGACTTTAATCCAGAACACTGGCAGAGTTGTAGTCTCAAACATATTTTTAAGGCCACGTCATTTGTGATCTCCAGTAGTTGATCTTCTTCTTGCATAGACACTCTGGATTCACCTGGCTTGTTGACAAATGGATTGCGGATCCATTCCTTGGCAATTCATGAGTCTTTTGTGGTTGGGAAATAGTGTTCAAACTCTTTTAAAAGCAAATACAGGTGATTGTGCACCAGCTGTGACAATGAAGGCTTGGGCTCAGTCTCTTCCAAAATTCCCGGGAATGTTTGAAACCTGTCAAATATACCCCTGTTCATGCACCGTCCCCACAAATCCAGTTTGGCTTTAAATGCAGCTACTTTATCTGCCAACTTCAAGACAGTTGTCATTTTCCCCTGAAGTGACCGATTGAGTTCATTGAAGAGGTTAAATATGTCGCACAAGAAAGCAAGTTTTGCAACCCATTCCTAGTCACTGAAATGTGCTGCTAGCGGTGACTTGTTTTCTGAGAGAAATCTCTGCAGCAGCTCTTGTAATTCAAACACTCTGGCCAGGGACCTTCCTCGGGATAACCATCTTATTTCTGTGTATGAGAGAAGGTGTCTGTGCTCCGCGTTCATTTCCTCACAAAGCTGCTTGAACAGGCGCGAGTGAAGGGTGTGTGCTTTGATGTGGTTAATAACTTTAACGACATCATTCAATACACTGTTAAGTTCTGGTGGTATATTTCAGCTAGCCAGCATTTCCCTGTGAATGACACAATGTGTAGACTCGCGTTCAGGTGCAACGCCCTTAATCCGAGTAGTTAAACCAGACATCCTTCCTGTCATGGCAGCAGCTCCATGTGTGCATATGCCAACACAAAAAGAACATTTCAGTTTTCCTGATATATAGTCATCCAGCTATTTAAGTAGTTCTGTGGCTGTGGTTTTGGTTGGCAATGATAGTGCACATAACATATCCTCATGCACATCCTCTTGATAAAGATAACGCATGTAAACAAGTAGCATTGCCTTGTTGTCAATATCTGTAAGATTCGTCAACCTGGAGAGCGTACCACAGTGTTTTATTAATCCTTTCCAACAGTTGTGATTCAATGTCCTCTGCTATTTCCTCAATGCGCCATGTGACGGTGGTAGCCGAAAGAGGCATCTGTGCTATCTTTTTAACCACAGCCTCTCCTAGAAGTTCCCGATAAATGTCTTTAGTGGCTGGAAGGATCAATTCTTCACCAATGGTGAATGGCTTCTTAGCCTTAGCAATACGATTAGCCAAGTATGCTCAGTGCACTCGCATTTATTGATGTAGTGGCCACCAGTAATTGTTTCTGTCCTTCTTGTTCATGCTTTTTTCTTTCGAAATACTCAGAAGGCTTGTCTTTTAAAGTAGGGTACTTGGTCTCCAAGTGGCAAAGCAGTTTTAAAGGCTTCATTGCCTCATTACTTAGCCAGTGGCCACATATTATGCAGAGCAGCCTTGGTGAGAGAGAATCACCAGTTGCGATAAATCCATACTTCAAGTAGGACTCCTGGTATTGTCTGTTAAATGAAGCCTTCTTTTTCTTCGAGGTCGTAGGTTCTTCTTCTGTCTTCTCACTGGCCCTTTTCCACTTCTCAAAAAAACTTTCGTTGGAATTTTGTTTTTCACTCATTTTGCTAGTTTATGGATTTAATTTTAGTGGCAACATATCACATGACTGAGACAAGTGTCAGGAGTGAGTCTTAGACGAATGTAACAGAGAGAATCTGGTCTTTTTTTTAAAAATAAAACATTGTTCAGACTTAAATATAAATAAAACAAAAATAATGTAAGTTATTTATTCTTTCTCTGCGGACTGGTACCAAATGGCCCACGGACTGGTACCGGTCCGCAGCCTGGGGTTTGGGAACCACTGGGTTAGAGCATCATCTGGGAGCATGGACGTTGCCAGTTTGGTTCCCGGTTAGGAAATATATAGGAACAAATTGATGTTCCTGTCCCTCTCTTTCTCTCTCTTTCTCTCTTGCTAAAATCAATCAAAAAAAATTTTTTAAAGAAGGAAAGTAAGCTGAGGCTCTAGGCAGTTAAATCATTTAGCTAAGGTCAAGAAGGTCAAGTGAAACGAAGTGTGGTGGCGGAGAAGGAAACTTAAGTCAATAGGCCTGAGTTTTAGTCACTGTCCCATCACTTGGAAATTACTTGCCCTCTTTGTGTATCTTTTTTATCAACTACATAACAGAGATAATAACAATTGTGAGGATCGAATGGGGTAAATAGATATGGTACTTCACTTAGCACAAGGAGGGTAGAAAGCTCTAGCCAAAAGAAATTATTTGTATATTGAAAGTTTAGTGTCATGCCTGGCTGAGTATCTGTTGCCTGCATGACAGGCTAAAACCCCAGTCTGACTGTCACTCTTCACTGTACCCTCCTTCCTCCCATTGACATCCTTACCGTGAATGTGAGTTATTACATACACAGAGATGAGTACAGAGGGGAAAAAATGTGATATAAGACCCAAACTATGGACAATCTAATAGACTCATTCATCAGCTTAAATTATTCACATTGCCTGCATGATTCAGATTTGAATCTTAGAAAAATACAAAAGAGCAACCTACTGAATGGGAAACAGTAGTTTCAGTTCATGTATATGATTAGGGGTTAATATCCCGAATATATAAAGAACTCATAGAACTCAATAGCAAAGATAAATAAATAAATAAACAATCTGATAAAAAATGGGCAGAAGAACTAAAAAGACATTTTTCTAAAGAAAACATAGAGATGGCCCACAAGTGCATGAAAAAAATTCCCTACATCACTAATCATCAGGGAAATACATATCAAAACCACTTGAGATATCACCTCACATCTGTCAGAATGGCTGTTATCAAAAAACAAAAAAACAAAAAAAAAACCAGGAACTAGCAAATGTCAAGGATGTTGAGAAAAGGAAAGCCTTATATTATATTATATATATAACATTTTCTTTATCCATTCCTTTCCTTAAACAACTTAAGTTGTTTCCATATTTTGGCTTTTGTAAAAATGCTGCAATGAAAAATAGGGGTACATATAACTTTCTCAGTTACTGTTGTCCTTTTCTTCAGATAAATAACCAGAAGTAAAATTGCTGGATCATATAGTAGTTCCACTTTTAACTTTTCGAAGAACCGCCATACTGGTTTCCACAGTGGCTGTACCAATTTACATTCCACCAGTATAGAATATATTGCTTGGCTTTAAAAATAATGGAATCTTACCCTTTGTGACAACATGAGTGGAACTTGAGAGCATTATGCTAAGTGAAATAAGTTAGACAAAGGCAAATACTGTATGATATCACTAAAGTATGAAATCTAAAATAAAATAAACCCTAGCTCATAAACACAGCAGGTTGGTGGTTGTCGGAGCTGCGGATTGCGGAGTGGAGAAATGGGTGGAGGGAGTCAAAGGGTACAGACTTTCCGTTGTAAAATGAATATGTATGTCATGGGGCTATAATGCACAGCATGGAGATTATAGTGAATAATACTGTATTGCATATTTGAACGGTGCTAAGACAGTAAATCTTAAAAGTTTTCAGTAAAAGAAAAAATATGTGGCCCTGGCCAGGTAGCTCAGTTGGTTGGAGTGTCATACTGATATACCAAGGTTGCAAGTTCAATCCTCAGTCAGGTCACATAACAAGAATCAGTGAATGAGTGCGTAAGTAAGTGGAACAATAAATCAATATTTCTTTCTCACTGAGAAATAATAAATACAAAAGGAAAAATATGCAACTATATATGGTTACAGATGTTGGCAAGGATTGTGGTGATCACTTCCTACTATATACAAATATCAAATATGTTGTACACTTGAAAGTAATATAATGTTGTATGTCAATTATAACTGAATAAAAATATATATAAATCACTATAGGTCAGGGATATTTAAACTAAATTAAGAACAATTGAATATGTGAATGCCAAAAACAATTACAGTGTTAAAGGGGGGGGGGAGCTGAAAGTCAACTGGTGATAAATAGGATCTTACATTTTTTTATATCTTAATATTTTATTTTTTGAAAAGATTTGAAGCACATTTTGAAAAAGTTTTAGCTAAAATGTCCATTCTTTTTTTTTTAATTAAAAATTTTTATTTTTAATTTATTGTGTTGACGTGATCTCAAGTGTCCCACTCAATATTACACCCTCTACACACTGCATTGCACCCCCCATGCTCCACTCACAGTCTCTTTTCACCCCATTTCTCTCCCTTGGTCCCCTTCCTCGATACCTTTACCCTCCCCCCTTTCCCTCTGGCTATCGCTACCCTGTTGTCTGTATCTGGGTTATGTATATATAATTCGACTAATCTCTTCACCTTCTTTGATCCGATTACATCTTCCCTCAGACAGCTGTGCATCTGTTCCCTGTGACCCTGCTTCTGTTTCTATTTTGTTCCTCAGTTTATTGTGTTCATTAGAGTCCACATATAAGTGAGATCATATGGTATTTAGAAATAGACATAGATAGAAAAAATAATCTAACGAATATTGTCAAAATGTTAACTGAGATTATATTTGGATTATAAGATTATAGGTCATTTCCCTTTTAAATATTTTTATTTAAATATATGTGTACTTTTTATATTTTATCAAGATTTATTCTGTTTATAGTTAGAAAAATATGATAAAAAGCTCAAGTTATCAAAAGTTAAAAAAATTAAATTCAATGGCTACAGCTCTAAAGTGTTTTTAGTTTGATTCAATTTGGAAGCTGTTGCTTTGGCCAATAATATGGATTTTTAATACATATTATAAGTAAACGATTAGTACAGTATTGACAATGATGAATTCAAATTTCAAAAGTAATTTGTATTCCTTGCAAGGTTGCCCCCAGAAGGTAGCAATCATTCACATATGAGCTTTCATTCTAATGAGTATAATTAAAAATAAGAAATGAATTTTACAAGGCAAATGTGTATCTCAGCTATAAAATCAAATAGATTGACTGATGGCCTCCATCTACCCATAATCAGTATGTATTCACCATGATGTGGGTATGAAAAGCCTGTTCAAATTAAATGCATAACTAAGTGATGCAACTGTTTCCTTATTTCTGACTTCTTTTTAAGGGAAATAATGAATAGTTCTGTTTGAATTCATTTATTTACTCAACATATACTCACTGAATATCTGCTATGGACCAGGGACTATTGTAGATTCTGGGAACAGACAATGGTCCTTATCTTTTTGGAGCTTACACATTAGGGTATATATGGGTAGATTGGTAGAAGGGAGTGTGAAAAAAACAAATATATAAAGTATATGCATGTCTAGGGCTGCACTGTCTCATAGAAGTTTTCTCAATAGCAGAGATATTCCATGTTCTACTCTCCAATATGGTTCCCACTGACCACATGTGGCTTTTGAACACTTGAAATAAACCTTGTATGAATAAAGAATGAAATTTTAAATTTTATTTTATTTTAACTAACTTAAATTTCAACTTAAATAGCTACATGAAGATAATTGCTACCATTTTGGAGAGTGAAGGTCTGATACTATTTGATAATGATAACAGTTCAGAAGTATATGTGAGGAGGCAGTAAGGGTACAAAGCAGAGTGGCAGCAATTAGAAACAGAGTGGTCACAAAACACATGGTGAGAAGGCAGTCGGGTAAATATACATAAATAAAAAGGTGAAAGAGCAAGCCATGTAAATATTTAGCGGGAAATTTCTGAGGCCGAGGAACTAGGAAGTGCAGAGACCTTGAGGAGGGGAATGCCTGGCTCAAAAGAGGAATGATGTGGAGGCCAGCAGGGATGCAGTGGTGAGTGTGTGGGCAAAGGTCGGCCAGGGCCATGGTGAGAAATCAGGAATTCTACCCTAATTTTAATTAACTCATATATTTATGTCATTTAATTCATTAAATATTAATATATAATATTAATTAAGTATCCATATGTAAATGTATATAGCAATATTTATGCTAACTAGTATATTTATATTTAAAATATCAAGGTTTAAGATTCATGGATGGCCCTGGCTGGTTAGCTCAGTGGTAGAGTTTTGGCCAGTGTGTGGAAGCTCTGGGTTAGATTCCTGGTCAGGGCACACAGGAAAAGCAAGCATCTGCTTCTTCACTCCTCCCCTGATCCCCTGTCTCCCTTCCCCTACTGCAGCCATGGCTTGATTGGTTTAAGTGCATTGACCTCCAGACACTGAGGATGGTTCCATGGAGCCTCCACCTTAGGTGCTAAAAATAACTAAGTTGCGAGCATGGCCCCAGATGGGCAGAGCATCAGCCCTAGATGGGGGTTGCCAGGTGGATCCTCACTGATGGGCATGCAGGAGTCTGTCTCTCTATCTCCCCTCCTCTCACATGGAAAAGAAGAAGGAAGGAAAAAATGGTTCACATACCACAAGAGCCTATCTGTTCTCCTGAAGCCCTTGGTTGAGTATTTTTCTGGCCATATATTTATTTCATGATTGAGCCTAAAATTTTAGATGTTTGTGATTCTTTTTTTTTTTTTTTAAATATTTTTTTTTTACTTTTATTTATTCATTTTAGAGAGGACAGAGAGAGACAGGGGGGAGGAGCTGGAAGCATCAACTCCCATATGTGCCTTGACCAGGCATGCCCAGGGTTTCGAACTGGCGAACTCAGCATTTCCAGGTCGACGCTTTATCCACTGCGCCACCACAAGTCAGGCTGTTTGTGATTCTTTAAATAGCTCTTGGTGAGCGTCGGCCTAGTGTGCGGAGGACCCGGGTTCGATTCCAGGCCAGGGCACACAGGAGAAGCGCCCATTTGCTTCTCCACCCCTCTGCCGCGCTTTCCTCTCTGTCTCTCTCTTCCCCTCCCGCAGCCAAAGCTCCATTGGAGCAAAGATGGCTGGGGCGCTGGGGATGGCTCTGTGGCCTCTGCCTCAGGCGCTAGAGTGGCTCTGGTCGCAACATGGCGACGCCCAGGATGGGCAGAGCATCGCCCCCTGGTGGGCAGAGCCTCGCCCCTGGTGGGCGTGCCGGGTGGATCTCGGTCGGGCGCATGCGGGAGTCTGTCTGACTGTCTCTCCCTGTTTCCAGCTTCAGAAAAATGAAAAATAAATAAATAAATAAATAAATAAATAAATAAATAAATAGCTCTTGGTACTTGCACATTCATACCACATTAAATAACATTTGTGGCCACAACCCTCTTTAGGTTCGCACCAGCAAACTTACTGTTTTCTTCTCTTGGGATTGAGTTTACCTATAAAATTAAAATGTAGTTGAAATATATTATGAAAGAAAATATGCCAATTTTTATAAGTAGATATTTCCGTAAAAATTAATTGGAATTATAGATCATGACACAGAAGGAGATGTGAATGCAAAACATTTTTAGAATAAAGATCATTAGTCACATGAAGTTGTACAGGATGTTAAGGAAATTGGATTAAAATATACCTATCATGTGTTAAATCTTCTTGACACACAATGACATTTAGCTGCCATATAATAGACTTTTATCCTAGATTTTGGCTTTATCTATGATTTCATTTTGAAAAGAAACTTGATTAACTTGTAAAGTTAGTTACAATCTCCACAATTTTAAGTTTATTTTTTAATCAAGAAAAAAAAAATATATATATATAGCCATAGTCTTCTTCAATTATATTTCAATATTTTGGAATTGCTGTCTTCTTCATTTACTTTCTTATTTTATTTATTTAATTAGTTAGTTATGCCAATAATTAATAGTTTTATATATAAAGAGCAATTGGAAAGGATGAGAAAAAGTATTAACATTATTTGAGTACCTACTGTATGCCAAAGTTTATAAAAATAATGATGCCATATGTCCTTTTTTTCTATGACATTTAATAAATTTATCAAAAAGACAAAACAATGCAGAATGGTTAGTATCATTATTGTCTTATTCTATACACTGTACATTCATTATTTCATTTAATTTGTGTACCAGACTTGTAAGATAGCTAGTAATTCTTTTATGTTAAGGACCAGAAAATTGGGGAGATACAGAAATTTGCCTAAACACACACTCCCTTGTAATACATAATAATACTAAGATTCCACCCAGAAACATTTTGACTATAAAATTTGTGTTTCTCCCATCACAATGTCGCTCTCAATTATAATTTACTAATTTTGGAAAAATAGTGCTTTGTGTCCTCACACTGCCATTTACTAGCTGTATTTACCGTTTCTTACTAAGGTTACTTATTCTTGTTCAACCTTAGATTCCTTGTCTCAAAATGGGGATATTAATATTAAATATGTTATAAAGTTGTGATTATTAAATAGGATAATCCATGTAGTGCTTCAAACAGAGTAACCACTCAATAAATGTTAGCTATTATTTATCATTTTATTCAAGTTTCTGCATATATAAGATGGAAATGTTAAAAATTATTTGGTATGTTAATTCCATGTGGTGTCATAAAATAGATTTTCTAACCCTTGTGTTCCTTCAGTCTTTCCAGCCACACCACTGTTAAATTCTGATCTTCCATAATTTACAGATTATGTGCAACCAGATACCATTATTAATGAGCTTAAAGGAAAATTGATTAACCTCCTAATGACTTCCTTCCCCAGAACTGAAACTGATCCTGGATTTGCTCAGATGCTCTGTGATTGCTGCTGTCTGCCCGTAATTAGTGTTTTCAAGAAGATTGACTTTGGCATCTTGGCCAGCCCTGTACTCCCCAGCCCCCTGAAGAGCTTGAGGTCTTCCCATTACTCTGATGACTTGTTACCAACTCTGTTTTTTGTGGCACAGATTATTGACAAGCGTGTTGATGATGCCGTTCATTTTCGTGTTCACTTTTCATTTCACAACTGAGGAAATTCACAGAAAGTTGATGCTTATTCTTTCCATTTCTGGGAATCCCCTGGGTATTTCTCTTCCTTTTCTGTGCTCTCCTTAGCCTGTCCTTACTCCCTTGTCTCCCATCTTCCAATTCTTAGTCTCGTTTTAGAAGATAACTAGCCTGTTCTAATCAAATGATTCATTTGGTCTCATGAAAGCCTCATCTTTCTTCTAGGAAAAAATTGCCCAGTTGGACAAAAAGGAAAACCTTAGTTTGTGCCACCAGTACCTAAAAGGCAGAAGGTTGACTCACAGGACAGAAGGGATAATCAGGGCGAGGTTAAAAAAAAAAAAAAAAATCAGTGTTTTATTGGTGTCTGTGTCTTTTGGGTTGGCTTACTTTAGAAAACAAACAGGCTTTTTAGCACCAAGGACGCAGGAGCTAATGATGGCCCCAAAACTAGGCAGATTCTGTCACCCATCCTCTGCAAAAGAAATGGTCACATTATCTTCTCTAATCAAGTAAAACTCTTAGTACAAATCTAAAGTCATAAGTAGGTAGAAATTTGTAGTTCTTGCAGTTGCATATTTAAGTAAAAAATAAAGGAAAGGAGAGAAAAGAAAAAGAAAAATGCAAGAAGAAAGGTAAAGCAATGTAGACTTACATTTGCTATTACACTTAGTTTATCTCAAAGCAGTGGGTGCTGAGAATGGCATCCCAAGACAATATGTAAAGAGGATCCATGTTTGAATAGTGATAGTTTGAATCTTTATAATACAATATAAAAACACACGCAACCAAATAAGAGGGGAAATGTCCCTTCTTATTTTTCATATTTGCTTCCTTTGATCGCACACACACATAAAAGATTAATCTCATTACCAGCTTTGAACAAAGAAGACTATGTTTCTCAACTCACAGACCTTTGCCCTCTCTGCTGTCTTGAATGTTCTGCAAATTCTCCTCAGTGCTTTGGCCTCTGGGCTTGCCAAAGAGTGTCTGTTTGAGCTCCCTCCCTGGGCTTTTTGCCTTCCTAAGCCGTTCTTCATTCTTTTCTTTGTTTCTTGAACTAGTCCTGACCTTGGTCCTTTCCCAGACTGTATTCATGCTTTTCATTCCATGGGGAAATTTCCATGGACCCCCTCAAATTCATGCAGTCAAGGCCAGGGGTATGTCTTTTATTTATTTCTTGGACTCAGCAGAGGTTTCCTGCCTGTTTTTGTATGCATGTTTCAAAGTTAATTGGACTAATCAATCTAAAGGATTTTCCTGAAGTTGTTCAACAGCCATTGCAGCTCTGAGAGCTCTCTGGACTACAGTGCACAGCATGGAGTACAACAAGTCTCACTTTAAACTCCCTTTATTCCCACTAACAACCTGTGGGTGGGCTCAAATGCCTTTTTTGGTTGTTGTTATTTTCTAGATGTATGAACCTGAGCAAGGACTTAAATTCTCTCTGAGCTCCTCTTTTTCTCATTTGAGGTTCTATTTGAGACTATATTATTTTCCAGGTAGGTTCAAGGAAGAATTACTAAGTATGTAAAACATATTACAGAAAACCTGGCCCATATTAGATAGTCAGTGTAGCAATCAGTAGGAAAGAATCTCATTCTTCATTTATTTAATGCTTCAGTCTCACTCTGGCACTTGAGATGAGAACTGCCTATGCACCTAGCTCTCTGAGTAAGGGAATTGTATACCAGAACATCATATGACAGGAAGGAAATCTTGGGAATCAGAGTCTTCCAACTAATAATGATTTCTTTGTTTTCTCTATTGTGAAAGGGAGTTCACCATAATTTGAAAGAATCTATTTAATATCATTCAGTTCCTAAATAGCAGATCCAAGATTCTTGGCCTCTTGACTCCAAGCTGGTGTTCTGGACCCTTTCACCAGCTATCCCCCAATTTTTGCCCACAGATAATGTTCATATATCAGATCCTGTTGGGTGCTGCAAATACCCAGTTTCATCACATTAGCCAAAGTACTACTCCTTATGCGCTTACTCCAAAAAGATCAAAATGCAAACAAGTGAGAAAAATGCTTACTAGGCCCAACTTTGATTATCCTCTAAGAATTAAGACATTATTTACAAACTTTACTATTCTAACACTTATTATAATAAACTACATAGGCACTCCTTAAAATATTGATCCAGTCTTTTGTAAAACAAGTTTAGAATTGTTGCTTTAAGGTGAGTTTGGCTTTTAAGTGTCGTAATACATTCAACTTTTATTGAAAGAGAAGGTAGAAAATAATTGGAGGTGTTCCTGGCATCCTGGTACCAGGATGACTCTAGATTTCAATCATAGTCTCTACGGCCTGGATATCGTTTTCTGGTTTCCTATGGGTGCAAGTATTTCTACTCAGCCATTTAACTAGAATTTCTGAGTGATTCCTCCCCCAGCTATTGTTTCTTCATATACCCTTTGGCAGTAGTAATGTAACCTGTTGGCTAAGCACATGGAGTCTGGAGCTTCCCCACTTGTATTTCAGTTCTGCGTCCAGTGTTGACTAAATGTGGGACCTTGAGTAAATTCTATAGCATCTCTTCACCTCTGTGTCCTCATCTGAAAAATGAAGATAATAATAGTATCCACTTCATAGGGCCACTGTGATGTTCATATCTTATATTATATATACTTAAGGCCTTGGCTCAGTGGATAGAGTGTTGGTCCAGTGTGCAGATTCCCAGGTTTAATCTCCGGTCAAGGCACACATGAGAAGCAACCATCTGCTTCTCTACCCTTCCCTCCCTCCTTCTCTCTCTCTTTCCCTCTCATAGCCAGTGGCTCAGTTTGTCCAAGCATTGGCCTCAGGTGCTAAGGAGAGCTCAGTTGATTAGAGCAGTGGTAGTCAAACTGGTCCCTACCGCCCACTAGTGGGTGTTTCAGCTTTCATGGTGGGTGGTAGCGGAGCAACCAAAGTATAAATAAAAAGATAGATTTAACTATAGTAAGTTGTTTTGTAAAAATTTATTCTGCCAAACTTAGCGAAAATCCAACATAAAGTACTTGGTAAGTAATTATTATTATATGCTTTAACTTGCTGTAATTCTGCTTTATAAATTTTATAAAGTAAAGTTACTTCCCTACTTTATAAATCACCATTACTGTGGAACCAGTGGGCAGTTAGAAAATTTTACTACTAACAGAGATACAAAAGTGGGAGGTAGGTATGAAAAGATTGACTACCTTGAATTAGAGCATCAGTACCAGGAGAGGGTTGCCAGTAGATCCCAGTTGGGGAGCATGCCGGATTCTGTCTCTCTATCTCGCCTCCTCTCACCTAAAAGAAAGTATATGTTATCTGCATTTAATATATGTAAAGAGATTATAAAAATGTCATATATAGTGGATATCATTAGAAGCATTGATAATTATTATCTTTTTACTGGGAATAAAGCCCCAATCTAACTTTTTGTATACCCTGGGATAGAGCTAATGATTAATTTAGTAATTCCTAAATATTTAACTTCCTTGTAGCTTCAGAGATTTTTTTTTTTTGTATTTTTCTGAAGTGTGAAACAGGGAGGCAGAGAGACTCCTGCATGAGCTCAACTGGAATCCACTTGGCAAGCCTACTAGGGGGAGATGCTCTGCCTATCTGGGACCCTTGCTCCTTTGTAACAGGAGCCATTCTAGTGCCTGAGGCAGAGGCCATGGAGCTGTCCTCAACGCCCGGGCCATCTTTGCTCCAATGAAGCCTTGGCTGTGGGAGGGGAAGAGAGAGAGAGAGAGAAAGGAGAAAGAGAAGGGTGGAGGAGCAGATGGGAGCTTTTCCTGTGTGTCCTGGCTGGGAATCAAACTGGGGACATCCACATGCCATTTCAATGTTCTTCCACTGAGCCAACCGGCCAGGACCAAGATGATTTTTTTTTAAAGCTGTTGTAGAGATTGTATTTTCCTTGTGTTTATCTTGTCTCCACCCTGTAAAAGTTGTGTTTTTACAAACTACTAGAAATTTCCAAAACGAGCATGCAATTACCCTGAATACTTTGCTCCTAAATTTACAATGACAAGCATTTAGTTTGTTTTTCAGAGCTTTTGTGCTTAATTAAATCATGAAAATTAACAGATGTCCTTACCTAAACAGGTGGTGACTATATCAACAATCACAATAAGAACAGTAATGCTACAACTGTACCTATTTAAATTACTGAGTCTGGTAAGCATGGATTCTACCCAATGTGGTAAACGTATTATCAGGCAAATAAACATGACTCTGAGAATATTTTCATAAAATATAAAATAACATAAAATATAAACTTTATTTCATACAAATAACAAAAAACTAAAAATAACAGTGGCACCAGCACACAAGGGTTTTCCTGTTTCATGGAAATTTCTGGAAAAAACAGTAGTCCCCTTATCCATGATTTCCCTTTCTGTGGGTTCAATTACCAGCAGTCAAGTGTTGTCTAGAAATATTTTATGTTGTCTAGAAAAATTTTATGCTAGTATTCTAACATAAAATTTTAAACCTTGGGTTCAAAACGTAAAATATAGTGTCTGCTAACTCTGCAGACTCTCATGTCCATATTCCAGGAAGCAGAAAGGCAAAATGTAGAAAGGATATTAAGAAACTTTTTATATTCTAAACTTACTTCTTTAAAGCATCAGTCTTGAAATTTTCATTGGACATTTTGGCTCATGTTTTATTTGGTCAGAACTTAGACATATGACTATTCCAAGGTATAAAAGATTCTATGAAATGCAGTCTTTTATTTGGGGCTTAGTATAGACCCCACAGTAAAACTAGGATTTTTTTTTTTTTTTTTTGTATTTTTCCAAAGCTGGAAACGGGGAGAGACAGACAGACTCCCGCATGCGCCCGACCGGGATCCACCCGGCACGCCCACCAGGGGGTGGCGCTCTGCCCACCAGGGGGCGATGCTCTGCCCCTCCGGGGCGTCGCTCTGCCGCGACCAGAGCCACTCTAGCGCCTGGGGCAGAGGCCAAGGAGCCATCCCCAGTGCCCAGGCCATCTTTGCTCCAATGGAGCCTCGGCTGTGGGAGGGGAAGAGAGAGACAGAGAGGAAGGAGAGGGGGAGGGGTGGATAAGCAGATGGGCGCTTCTCTTGTGTGCCCTGGCCTGGAATAGAACCTGGGACCCCTTGCACGCCAGGCCAACGCTCTACCACTGAGCCAACCGGCCAGGGCCTTAAAACTAGGATTTTTAAGAAAGAAAAAGAAAATGGCATTGAGTGAGCAAGTTGCAAACTGAATATTAACTTTATTTTTATTTGATATTTTGTTGAATTTTTTTAGTACTACAATTTTTTTAGGCAAATTTTCTTCCTATGAAGCATCTCCCCATATTTTTTGGATTCTATTTATAATTAATCATTTTTTCCTGTTTGTTTTTGCTTTAAGTTTATTGACATGTAACACTTGCTTTTTAAAAAGATCTCAAAACACTTTCCCAAAGCATATGTCAAAGAGTTCAGTTTATTTTTTCATTCATTTTATTTAACAAAATTTTACTATGTACCTTCTATGTGCCAGGCATACTATTAATGGGAAAAGAGAAAAGTTAAGCAAATCTATAATACAACGTTTGGTTGAGGTATTAAAGCGCAACGAGGGAGCGTGTTGGAGTGTTGAGAAAGGAGAAACTCTATCTATGAGAAAGTGATCAGGGTAAACATTCCAGCAGAGAGGGTGACCTTACAGATGCCCTCAGGGGAAAGTTCTGGAAGGAACTTCTCCCTGCCATGCTCAGGAAGTGCAAGGAGGGCCAGGCAGCTGGACTTCAAGGATGGGTGGAGATTTTTTGAAGATGAGTTCAACAACCAGAGAGATCAGAGTTGAGTACATTAAGAAAGGAGTAATTAAAACACTTTAAAAAATACAGCTAGCATACTATAGCAGCCAAAGCACAATAGGAAATGAAATGAGCATTTTCATGTTTTAGTGTTTATTTTTCTTCAGTTTAACAAGTGTTTAATGATGGCCCACCATATGTGAGACTCTTTCATTATGTCCATAAGATAAAGCATGGCTATGAAGTGTTTTGTGTTGTCAAGGTGGTGCTTACTCTCTAAAGCAGGGGTCGGGAAACTTTTTGGCTGAGAGAGCAATGAATGCCACATATTTTAAAATGTAATTCTGTGAGAGCCATACAATGACCCATGTACGTTATGCATTATCCAATAAAAATTTGGTGTTATCCCAGAGGACAGCTGTGATTGGCTCCAGCCACCTGCAACCATGAACATGAGCAGTAGGAAATGAATGGATTGTAATACATGAGAATGTTTTATATTTTTTAACATTATTATTTTTTTATTAAAGATTTGTCTGTGAGCCAGATGCAACCATCAAAAGAGCCATATCTGGCTCGCGAGTCATAGGTTCCCAATCCCTGACTTTGATTCAGCTCAGAAAGCTTTGAGCCCTAATCTATCCTTGTGTATTCAGGAGATTACAGTTTTTTCATGCTTTCTTCATGAAAAAGCTTACCATTAAATTCATTTGACTTCTTTCAGATAGACATACAAAAAACTTAACCTCCCATTCCATTCTTGAGTCGGTCTTCCTAAAGGATACTGTGTAGCCGTGGTCCCCAACCCCTGGGCCACAGACTGGTACTGGTCCATGGGCCATTTGGTACTGGTCCGCAGAGAAAAAATAAATAACTTACATTATTTCCGTTTTATTTATATTTAAGTCTGAACGATGTTTTATTTTTAAAAAAATGACCAGATTCCCCCTGTTACATCTGTCTAAGATTCACTCTTGATGCTTATCTCGGTCACGTGATACATTTATCTGTCCCACCCTAAAGGCCGGTCCGTGAAAATATTTTCTGACATTAAACCAGTCTGTGGCCCAAAAAAGGTTGGGGACCACAGCTGTATAGTATGTAGAGCTTTGTACATGCCACTTCCTCTGACTTGCATGCCCTTCCTCCTTTCTCTGACAAAATCTAATTCTTTCTTGATGGTACTTCCTTTGAAAAGATTTCCTCAGCTCTTTCTCACAGAGCTAATTGTTTATATCTGTATTCAGCCCAGTACTTCTCTTATATTAGGCATCATGGTGTATTATCATGATTATATGCTTGTATTAGTCTTTCCCACTGGAATACAAGTTTCTTAAGAACAGAATGTAATGCTTATTTACTGTTGAAACTCTTATATCTAGCAAGTGCCTAGCACATATTCAGTGTTGAAATATATGTTTATTACATTAAAAAAAAATTACCCCATTAAAGACAAAGCTAACATTAATGTCTACATTGTGGAATAATGCGAAAATTCCCAAATTGTGTTTTGATTATATAATTTTTGCTCTTGAAAAATCATTCCTTGAGAGGAAGCTTTTAGCCTTTATCACAAGTAAAATGTGTGTTTTCACATTCCAATTAAATCTTGAACAGCATTTACTATTTACATCTTTGTAAGCATTTAGTGGCCTCACACTCCAGCATAATTCTTCAGTTGAATTGACTTAGTTTTAATCTATTTTATGATGGACAGCAGGCACACAAGTGTATTGTAAAACAGCCACCTTGGGTGAAGCATAAATCCTAGAACAATCTTATGTTTATAAATATATAATTGTATTTACTAGACCACAAGCTCTTCCCTAGACTGTGAACTCCATAAGAACAGGGGATGTAGTGCATTTATTCTTACATATTTTGTGCTATTTGCTGGGATCAGGATACATAACCCCTATCGGAAACCCTTGGGGGCAGTGGTGTGCTGGTAAATATTTAACAACTGATTCTCAGGAAACACACACACAAACACAGCTATAACGTGTACACATAGACACACATAAAAAAATCCTGATTTGTAGTTTACTTATTTTCTTCTGTAAATACTCCCACATTGGATTATCAAATTACCAAACTGAAATCACTGAACAGGAAGTTGGGAAGAGATTCATACCACTGGCTAAGCCATAGGCTAACAACAACACTCAGTACAGCATCACTATGTGTCTAAATAGGTTTAGGAATTCAGAAGTTTTCTGATTTTAAGAAACTAATATGTGAATATAGTATATATTATGTGACACCTTCAGAGGTATCTGGCACAATTTTTATAATAAAATACATTAGTATTTCTGCAGTAAAATAATAGGTGTTGATGATGAGAGATATATAAATACCAAATATATTAAATAATAGCTTTCCGTTTTCAGGGCTTTTTTTTTTTTAATTTAGTTTGCATAAAAAGTATTAGGACTCCATGTCCATATTTTAAAAAAGAATACTTTATTTGAAAACTATACATGAGCACACCCATCCTTGCTATTTCATTCTAGAATGTTCTGGTCATTGTCTGTGAGTTATTTTGCACCTCTGTAAATTGTAGGTAACTGATAGATATGCAAATTCTGTCTTGTCCAGTAGAATTTTAATTGACTACCCTCTTCCCAGTGGAAAAATTAGTTTGTCTTTATTTGCAATTTAGCTCAACATACCTTTACTAAACCATATAATGTTGTAGTGTTTCAACTTTGACTTTGAACTGGTAAAACATCTTCTTGGTTTCCTCATAGTGTACCAAACAAAATTAATTCTTGAACATGTGTCTATTTTTATCTGTACATGAGAGTTATGATTCTACATTTTTCTGAATATTTTCTTAACACACTAAACACACTATACGGGGCATATTAGATATGTTCTAGGAAGTTTCTGTGAGCAGAACGTGAATAGTTGTTAAAATGAAGGAGAATTTCAGTGTTTAATAGCACTGTCAGATAAGGAGAGATAGGTAACTGGAGTGTGGGCTTCCCTGATTCCTTTCACTGGGAGTGCTTTAAAGAGACTCAGTGCATGTGACTGCCATATGTAGAAGTTGCTATGGGACTAGATGAAATGTTCTCTTTAAAGTTTAATTTAAGTCTAAGTGGTTTTTTATGGTTCTAGAGCATCCCTTGAGCATGACTCAAGTGGCATAGAAATACTCAATGAATCATTAGTTACCTAAGATGACCAGGACTTGGATAAATTCACAACTCTAAACTTAGCTGATAAAACCGGGCCTCGCTGGTATCCAGTATGACTAATGAATTTGTTAAACTTCTCTTTTAGGAGTCAAGAATGTTTTAATTATAAGAAAAGTAACTTACAAATCCCTTGACTCTCTTATTCTGTAAAGTCGTGGTACCTGTCTTTCTGCATGATTGTTCCAGATTCACAATTTCCCACAGTCTACCAATCAGCTCTACCTGTGTTTATGTTCTCTCATTCAAACTTATTATTTCAACCTCCAAATTAATCCATCTGCAAGAACACCAAAGGGAAAATAAGCTATTTCAGCTGCAACAACAGTTTTGTAAAATATACTGAGTGACCAAGGCTTGGGTGGTAAGTTCATAAACAATGGCTTTCTTTCTGGAGCTGAAAAGATTTGGGAACTGAGAGATGAAGCTGTGTGTGACGGACAGCTGCCACCATTGTTTCTTGTAAGGGAAGGCTATGTCTAGGGTTTTGTTCTTTAATGAGTGTGGGCAGTATACCCTTTCCCTTAGATTTATACCTCTTACTATTGCCTATTATGGTGAAACTATTCTTTCTGGAGCCCAATGGAATGAATATTTGGGTTCTATGTGATTAGAACAGAATGAGAGGGAGAGTGAAATATAAGTTTGGCAATTTTCCTCACATGAATAAATACATATACACAAATGCAATAAAACTTAACAATGGCATGATCTAGGCTACTTCCATAGGCTACTTCTGTTTATTTAGTCCTTCTAAATAAACAGAATCAACAAATGTATTCAACAGATACAAACTCTGAAAATCTAGGGGAAACTGCATACCTAAGTCATTATAATCACACGCATATTCACTAGTCAAGAGGGAAGGTCTCCCACACTGAGCACGACAAAATCATGTAACCTCCCTGAAAAGTGGCAATAAATAAGAAGTCATCGCTCTTGTCTTATATGACTATTGAAAAAATTGTTCTTAATTATTTTTTTCATGCCTTTATATTTATTTATATTGGTGTTTATATACCTTTGTTGAGATATACAGTGTGGTAGGCACTATTTGGCTTATTATGGGCTATATAATGATAATGATAAGTAGCTTTGTCCTTCCGTAGCATTAAGCCTAGGAGAGGAGGTAATATCAGTGCACAGAACAATAAAATTACTTTGAAAATGTACTCCATAAGAAAATATAAATAAAATGCTATATAGACTGTAGAAATATAGATTACATTTGAACAGAAGGGGGCTATGGGAGGGAACAGCCGAGATTGTGGATGTAAAAACCTTTGTAAAGGAAAAAGCATTAAGGATCCTGTGAGTTCCAGCCTTCCCTCTGTGGGGGCCAGGGTGCCTCTCAGAGTGAGTCATTAACACAATTGTAACTTGGTGTTTCCTGGGATGAAAAACCTATTTTATTAGATAATAATAGAACCTCCTTGACTACTTGATTGATTGGTTGTGCTCTAATTTGAAATCATGGTTTATAAAGTGGGGCATTAGATAAATAAGTTTTGATAGAAGTGAGGATGTAGGAAAAGAAGCAAAATAGAGAAATCTCACCTTAAAGTGGGGAAAACTTCAAATAATTAAGGTGCGGCAAATATATGAATATGTATGACAACATCTGCAGGGGAGGAAGGAAATAAAAGGATGAGAAATTTTATAGAATCTTTAAAGGTTTTCACTGTAGTCTAGGAAAGAATTGATCAGTTGTTACCCTTCTCACCCTCCAAACTGAATGTGTGGCATCTCTCTTTGGTTTTAGCAGTACAAAAGCACCAGGAAGTGTTGGTATCCTTGCTCTAGGCTTCTCAGAACTTGGTTAGATTACTTTTATGTATAGGGTTAAGAAAACATTGCTGAAAATTAAATGCATTTGTAATTCATTCTGATGACTCCTGATCTGCGGGTCATATCCTGAATCATCACACCCTCTTCATGTTTTTATTTTCCTGAGGTAAAAACAAGAACCCTTCAATTGCCTCTTATGGACCTAGAGGTACTGATCTTTGGACATTCCCTTAGAGAGTTCCTTTGACACAGCCTAATACGAGCCCGAAGGCTCAGTGGCATCTGTGAAGATCCTGGGAAGGCTGAATCTGGAAAAGAGAAAGTTTCCTTAGATATTTAAATAATGTGTAAAACATTAGGCTTATTCTCTATGACCCGCAGGGCAGAACTAAGGTTGGTGCACAGAATTCCTAGTGAGATGAACTGAGATTCCTTCAATGGAAGAATTGTCTAAAGTCAGGGATAAACAAGGAAGCCGTGGCTGCGCATTAGTTGTTAGGACCCTTGCTCTTCCTCCCAAAGCTTCCAGCATTGACAG
Organism: Saccopteryx leptura; assembly: GCF_036850995.1. Classification (NCBI taxonomy): domain Eukaryota; kingdom Metazoa; phylum Chordata; class Mammalia; order Chiroptera; family Emballonuridae; genus Saccopteryx; species Saccopteryx leptura. The sequence goes on from NC_089503.1 coordinate 23,279,834, forward strand.
GATGAACATGTCAAAGCGAAAATTGCAGGGGCCAAAGTTAAACAGTTAAGGAAGATTATTCAAGGCTATTGCAATAAAGGACAGAGGCTACAAGGAAGAGTCAACTTAACTCCACTGAAAAAGAGGAAGTTGAGTTTCGGTGAAGGTGAACAGAGTCCTGCAGGTAGGAGCAAGTCATGCACCTTTTGTGTTCGTTAACTGGCTTTATCCAAAAGCAAATTAAACCTCTCATATATCTAATGCAAGAGGCAGTTTTGTATCTCGGAACAAGTTGTCCAAACAAAGTTAGGTTTTTAACCTCCCACTGAAATAGGGGGACGGGGATACCATCAGCTTTGTTGATTACATTTCTAAGAGAAGGTTCCCAGGTCCTTGAGAAAGACAGTTCTGGTTAACCAAACTGGCAAGAGGTGTTTTTTGTTTTGTTTCGTTCGTTTGTTTTTTAATTTGTGTGTTAAAGGGTCAGGCCAGGGATTTAGAATTACAAGTTTTCTAAAGTAGATGTTGTATGGGTGTCTTAGAGTCAGGAAGAAGCCTGTCTAAAGTTCAGCCAAGCTGATGGAATAAGGCCATCTTGGTCAAACATATCACATGCACGATCTAGCTGGAATCACATGTGAAATCTGGGATGTTTAGAAAGGATCGCTGTTAAAATACTTTACAAATCTGAAATTTTGTGTATCTTCAATTTAGCTATAAAAATCAGAAAAGGGGGTTCTTGAGAAATTTCACTCACTTAGATCAATGGTATCCAGTCAACCCCACCACACTATGTAGGTGAACTGCCTGTGTTTTTGGCCATGGAACTTCGATAGGTCTAAAGTCTAGCATCAAAGTTCCCATTTCCAAGTGAGAGGTTGTTTTGTGACAATTCTTTTTCCTTCATTGTGGCTTCTATGTGGCTTTCCTATATAAATCCCCATTATTTTTTTCATTTAGAAATTATATTTAATGGGGTGACATTGACAAATAAGAGTACACAGGTTTCAAGTGAACATCACTATGGCATTTGAACTATTGATTGTGTGGTGTGCCCATCACCCAAAGTCAAATCATTTTCTGTCACTATATATTTGTCCCTTTTTTCTCCCCTCCCCCTAGTAACCACTTCACTTTTATCTATTTCCATGAGTCTCAGTTGTATATCCTACCTATACGGGATGTGTATTTGTCCCTCTTTACTCCCAGTTACTACTTATTTTCTGTTTATAGAATCCAAAGACTTGAAATGTCATCTTTTTTAGTGGCATCATTTGTATTAACCAACATCAGGTAGAAACATGTGGTACTGCCTCTGATATAAAAGTACTAACTTCTACTTAGTCACAAAGCACCTTATTCACTTAGGGAAACTTAGAAATTAGGGAGCTAATTAAATCTAGTAACTATCCCACACCGTTTTTGTTTTTGTTTTTGTTTTGTACCTGAATGGAAGAAAAATTGAGTAAATACCAACACTGTCCATATACTATATGTAAAGAATCTTGATAGTAAGAGGAAAGAAAACTGTAATTAGACCATTTATTCTTGTCTTAAAAGGCTTTTCAGATATGATTTGGAGCTTTTGTTTTTATTATACTGTGTGGTTCTTTATTGTATATTAATATTAATGAAGTTGATGCCGCTAAACTCACAGCATATTTATATCATTTCGGACTAACTGGAATTGAAGGCGGGTGAATTCCAGTCCTTTAAGGGAGCCACAAATAACAATACCCAGTGGCAGAGGGATGATTGAATTTGCCAATGGACTCTGTGCAAGGCTTGCTAATTCAGAGAGGCATTTTAAAATATTACGGGTGACTAGAATTTCCCTGGGGAGTCCACTTGGGCACAGCAAGTGAATCGGTGTTTAAATGATATTATTTTTAGAATGATTTGCAAAGAAGAATGAAAAGAGTAAACACATGATTTCATAATTAATACCGGAAGTCCAAATTATTCAAGATCCATTTGTCTTTGTGGGAGAAGCAGCTGAGCCCTCTTCTATGTCCAGCCCTGCAGGCTGTGATGGAAAAGGAAATGATCCCAGAGAAAAGCAGTGAATTTGCCTAATAGGATCCCTATTAAATGGTCAGGCTTTGATCATGACCCTCCCTACCTTTGCCCTCTCCCTCAGGCATACAACCCTGCAGGCTGGTTTCACATTGCTCCTCTTCTGGTCCCATAATTGGAATTGATAACGGACCATCTTACATGAACTGACATGCTTCTAGAGTTAGAAATGGCCCCTCTTCTTGGGGGAACTTTAAGCCCAGAAAGAGTTTTAGAATTTGGAGCCTCTGAGTGTAGTCTCACCTATCACATTCATTTTATACAAACAGAAATGAGGCCCAGGAAAGTGATATGACCTGCCCTTGGTAATAGAATTTGTTAGGCACACACAGAGAGAATTATAACCCAGATGTCCTCTCCCTGCCCGATTTGGCCACCAACTGACACCATTTCCTTGTGATTGAGTTATTTTTCTCAAGGTTAGCAGATAAATTAAGGGCTGATTTGTGAATGGGGACACAGTTGTTAATCACCTATTCTTTTCAAAATACTGCCTTCTTTGGACAGCCTCCCTCTGGCCAGTCGACTGTGGAGTCCCTTTTTGATGTAATCAGTCAGGTGCCCTGGCCAGTCAGGCTGTCTTGGTCCTGTTTTGAATAAGCATTTCCCACATATTGTTTTCCTTAATGAGCCCAACCATGCCATGATTAGCTAGTTCTCTTATACCCATGAGCAAATGAGAGCCAGAGGTGTTAAAACACCTTGCCCAAAAACACACAGCTCATAAGGTGGGAACTGGGATTTGAGCAAAGATCTTTGTGATTCTAACACCTCCTTTGTTAGCCAATATACTATGCTAATTTGGCCTCATTATCATCCTCATTTAAACAGCTCATGTAACTGAAAGCAAGGAATGATTCAAACTGTTTGGAGTGAGGGCCACCTGAGGTAGCATGTGTCCTCTGGTAATCTCTTCCCTCTCTACCCCTTCCAGCCCCTCTGGTGTCTCATCCTAGTTTGGTTCTTCTCCTCCCCCGGGAGGCTAAGGACACAAAAATTTGTCCTAAAATCATTGCTCCTTCCGGAACTGACTTTTCTCTATTCCTGGCTATGAATCCTTAAAGCAGTGATTGTTCTAAATGGATATCTGAATGCCAATGCGGGTTCTTTGGGTCACTGTCACACCTGCACTTGTGTGTGTTCTGTGGACTTCATTGACTCTGAAGAAGAAGCCACCCGACCCCCCAGGTGGAGTTGCTGAAACAGAAAGCGTTCACTCCCACTGCTGAGAGGGGAAAAAGAAAGCCTCTCTATTCTCATCTGTTTGGGGAGATAAAAGGGAAAGGTTTCATTTCTTTGAAGTGCAGGGAAAGATTTGTTTATCCTCTAAGAGGGATGCCCTGGGGTCATCTAGCGAACACCTGATTCTCATAAGATGTAGTTCTGCAAGAAAATTTCACTCAAAGAAAAATATTTGGGAAACAAAATTAACAACAGGCTAAAAGAAAACAGAATCAGATAGATTTTGGTTCTTTTAAAGGGATAAGACACTCCAGAAACTTAATAGTCTTGTATAATAACCAGTCATTTCTGTCCCACTAATTAAGGTATTTATTATCTTGCCTGGTCTTTCTGGTGAAATCTAATTACTCCCTCAGGCTAAATTAAGGAAGGAAAAGGGAATCCTTTAAAAATGAAAGTCTCACGAATCACTCTATAGCTCAAAACCAAGGGTTCATTTCAATCAGGGTTAAGAACCTTATTCTTGACAATATCCTAAAAGGCCTTGTGCAGTCAGAACCCTTCCCCCTCAAAAACCACAATAATCTAACCCTTTACCCTCAACTTTCAACTCCCTGCCCCCATCACTGTTCTAACAGATCAGGCATGCTCCCACCTCAGAACTTTGGTACTTGCTTCCAGCTGCCCAAAGGATTATCGTTCATATATCCCCAATGCTCATGCCCTTGCCTTCTTCTGGGGAGATTTCCGCAGACCGTAACTGTAGGCACAGTAGTCACGGCCACTGTTGCTGACAGGGAGGTGCAGGTTCCCATTAGATTCAGGAAAATGGTAAAGAAACAGCGGAGCCAAAAACTAGTGGGCCATTCCTTTATTCTAGCCTCGCACCCAGCAAGCGAGTAAAAACACACAGGGCTCCAAAACCCACTCGTTCAGAGCTCACAAAGCTACTGACACATCTGAGTTTTCCTAGAATCAAAGACCCCCACCAGCTCAGTCACCTCAGGTTCCCCATCTGCACACCTTCTCCCTTCTCCTCTCTGCACAAACTGGCTTCTCCTTCAGCACCCTGACACCTTGGTTTATTTTTCTTCTTCTCCTTTCTCTTTAAAACTTTTTGGTGCAAAACCCCTCCTCCAGCAACATTAGCATAACAATGGCCCTTCCCAAGCAGGAAGGTGATTAGCAGTTTCACCTGGCAGCGCCATTCATCTGGGCAGCGGCCATTTTTAACAATAAAAGTGAGCAAGCTCAGAAAACACAGATTTTACAAACTCATTTGCCCAACAGTAATCCTGTCCACAGTTTGTATTTTGTAATCATCGTTTATGAGACTGTCCACTTCTGACCTTGTGCCCAGATTCTGAAGTCTCCTTTAGCTCCGTTTATTACCCTCGCCCCCACCAGTCCCTATTTAGAAAGCTTGCTGAATAAGCAGGCTGGGAGAATGTAAATACATGTAGAGTTATTCCATATTTCAGAACTGGAAAGGCCCAAGGACACAGATGGATACATATGCTAAATGAGAGCTGGCATGAATCTTAACCTAGAATTGAAATTGAAAACCAAACTGTATTTTGGGCTTCAAAATGGACTTTGAATTTTTTAACTCTCAAAGGAATAGATAAGTCAATATAAAAATTGATTATATGCAATGGTGCATCTTATGTTGCTTGGGGACACTTGCATTGATATTATAAGAAAGAATACTTGTGGAGGACCTGAATAGCTCCTAACCATTGTTAATTGAGTAAGAAAAGTAATTGAGTGGTTGAGCTTAGATTTTTACTAATGCAAGTGTGTAATAGAATTGTTGTGGTGGCTCCCTGCTGAGAATATATGGCTGCAAATTTATGAGAGGCAGACCTTACTCTCCTTACAGGGACTATGTAGGTGAATGGTCTGTGATATGTATAAGTGTGTCTATCTCTGTATTTATTTGTCTATTTATTTATATGCAACCAAAGCACAGAAACATGTAATTATATACTGTTCATGCCTGCCTCTTTCTCTCTCCTCTTCTTCCTTTTCCCCCCAATTATCTGTTCAGTGAGTGATGGCACCTGCTGTAAAAAACCCTCACTCACCCAATCTCTCCCACTGCCATGGTTTACCATAGAACATGAACTTTTCCTCCCACTTATCCCACTTTACTGAAAGTACCAACAAAGTTATCGGTTCATTCTTATTAAATGTACATTCTGTAAGAACAGTAGTTGTGTCATGTTGTATTGTGAAGTGGTGGCCTAGCACTTATATGTGACGTACTACATAATATGTGCTTGATTATACTTGCTTGATGGATGGATAACTTGGTCCTGTGCTGACTAGATGGAAAAGCATAGCATGGGGCCCTAAATGACCTCTATTATCAGAAAGCACCTTTGCCTCCCAGGAGCTTACAACTTTGTTGTGGAGATAAAACATACTCTCCTAGCATTGTCTAATGCAATAACTAGGTTATAAGAAACAAGATGATTGCTGTAATCGGTATTAGTGCAATAGCCAGAGCCTGTAGGCTGTTCCATGGAGGGAGACAGAGTAGAATTAGAATGGAGAAAGAAGGACAGTGTGGCAGAACAGCTAGCATCCTGTTCAGCTCCAACTGGCCAAAGCAGTGGGTCCATGTAAAGAACTAGTGATAAGAAAATTTGGGTTAGAGGGCCAATCCATCCTGTCAAATTTTGCAAATGTGAGCTGAGCTGTAGGGCTCTCACTCCAGCAGCTGCAAGGAAGCCTTGGTCATTTCCGAGCAAGAAAGGGACATGATGGAGTCACTCCTTTAATAAGATTACTATCTGGCTGCTGATGCTGTGTGGATCATCTGTTGACAAATAAAGGACATTTTTGCATGAACCTGTGAATTGATATGATAGGCCAGTGCTGGTCTGATTCATTATCAACCGCATGGGTGAAATAAGCAGGTGACCGAAGGGAGCTTATCTTGAGGTTAGCACAATTTACGAAGGCCCAAGCTCAAGTGCCACACTGGGGAGAATTATTGGTGCCAGAAGCTTCAGTGTATACAGCATTAATTTTTCAAGCAGAAGCATAATTCTCCATCAATCCTATAGTCTGTGTTTCTAAGTGAGGCTAATAGAATATAAAAGAGTGTGTGACTCTGGAGTAAGTTAGTTTTTGTTTTGTTTTGTTTATTGGTGAGGGTCTGACATGTTTTTAAGTTTTTCAATATTTCAAAAGTATTTAGATACCCTCCAAAACACTTTTCTATTGTGTTTGACACAATAGAAACAACATAGACTCCACAAGCAGCTATTTCTGTATTTTAGTGACAACCCTGTCTTTTATAGGGATCTGGGGTCAAAACTTTCACTTAATTAGCCATAATTAATGCCATCATAGGATCATTATAAAGATTGTATATATAGAATAGTGTGTGAAGAATAATTAGTTCGTTTAATATGATAATAATAGTTAATATTTGCCAACTAGATGCTGGACACTGCGTTCAGACTCGGAGTTTATTATCTCAATTAACTGAATGGATTAGTAAATTCTTAGGTCTACTTCACCCCTTCCCATGAGAAATGGGCCTCTCAGTGAGAGTCATATGTGGTTTTTTTTTCCCTAAGCTTTGTGCCTTTGTGTTTATGTATGAATACGGATGTGTGTCTGTTGTGTTTCTTAAGGGAGGGAAAGGAAAGGTGAGTAAAAACTTCAAGGTAGGTTACAAGTTAAGGGACCACCAAAAATGTCCATATCCGATCAAGTCCTGGGCCAGTTTACATGACACAATATGCTTTGCTTTTGCTTTTCCTGTTTATTTCTTTGTTGTGCCACCGTGCTCTTGCTGGTTTTTCTTCCCTGTCCACCTGGTTTGAGACTGGCTTCTCTAACTGGATAACACATGCTGCAATTAATTTGTTCTCTGAGGGTTTCGTTTCTTTATGTCCCAGGTTTTCATTTTGTCTGTTTCATCCCTTTTTCTCCCTTGTAGTATCTGTGCTAAACCTTTTCTAAGCTTTTCTTGTCCAAGCTTTACTTCATCTGCCTGCTCAATTCTTGTCCACACTGAGTAAAAACCTCCTGCTACATATAGTCTGGTTTGCAACGCATTCCAAAGTTTTTGGGTTTAAAAACCAACCAACCAAACAAACAAACAAGACCCCTGCTTTCTAATTTACTTTAAAAACAAAAAACAGAAAAAACCCTGCTTTCTGAAAAGCTTTGGGATTCTTTAAGCTTTATGATACCCATGGTTCAGGTAGATTGTCCTTGGCAGCCAAAGTCTATTTGTTTTCACGTGGGACACTATATAGATTTTTACAGAATTATATTGGGAATTTTATTTGTGGGGATTTTTGACAAATTGCTTAGCTTCATAAATGCTTCATGTCTCCACATTCTAGTCCTGTTCTCAGAGAAGTCCAGAAAATTATATATATTTGGAGTTGCTAATCAATTGCCCTTTGCTGCCTGAAACTCATGGAAATCTTATAACTTTTTATTTTATTACTCTTGGAGTGTTTTACATATCAGGATGGTCAACATCTTCCAGATTTATTAGTGTGCCCATATAGTGTTATCGTAAGCCCATAGTTAAATAAGAACCAATTCACAGATTTGTAAAACTCTTAACCAATTTTAGATAAAAAATAATCAAGTATAACTTTAAGAATGCATAAACTATGAATGATAAATAGATCTTATTTTGAATGCCATCTCTGATTGATATGATGCAGTTATCTAAGCTGCTTCGATGAGGAGGACTTTGGGCCCCATCCATCCCACATGATCACTGTGACAGGAGAAAAACAATTTTACAGTCATACAAGGGCTTTCATAGCTGATCCTTTTGGAAAGAAAATACTGAGGCACTGGAGAACTTGTTTTGCTTGCAAGTTTAGAGTGTAGATTGGATGTGTGTTTAGACTGTGGATGCAAAAATTTATTTTCTGTTTTGAAAGTAGATTTCAATTTGGGCAGGTGAAGAGAAGTAGGAAAATAATCCTTTGGTGAAATCAAACTTGGGTCTCTTTTGACTGTCAGTTGGGTGGGTGGTGCTCTTTACAGGAGGAACTCAAACACTTGGCCTTGTTGTCACATTAGCCTAGGCTCCCACCTCTTTGAGACTCCTTTTTCTCCACTTTACAATCAAATACTGGGTTGATTGATGTGATGTATGTTGATTGATATGTTCAGCTACTTGGCGTAAGACTGAGCAAGTGTGTGTGAGTAATATTTCAATAGTAGCAGCAGCAGTAGCTGTGGTTTTCCAGACTAGATCAGAAAACTAATGAAAGACATCATGAATCTGCAAACATTGCAAGCTCCCTTTGATATAAGTCTTTCCTTCGTGGGAATGGTTCAGGGGTGGCTTTTGAAAATCTTTTGGGGAAAATGAAGCATAGCTTTTCTATTGTTATCATTACAGTGTTTCTTTCTTTCTTGCCTCTGGTACCCAGATGCTCTGACTAAGGTTAGATATATGACTCTATTAGCTTATTCAAGGAGTCTTTCCTGTCTGGGCTGCATCCCCAGGTGAAAATCTAGTCATGTTATAGTGACTTCATGAGGATCCTCTACTGCTTTCCTTCAGGAATTATCACATATATTAAAATCTGTGTTCAAAGCACATCTAAGCAAGAAGGTGACTTTTCAGGTTCCTGTTCTAATTGATGCTACAGACTGCTAATTAAATGCATCTGTATTCAATCAAAACATATCTAGAATTAAGCAATCCAGCTGTGCGCCAGGTAAGCCACAAAATAGAGTTGATTGGTAATGTCAGAAGTACATAATTTATCCTTCCTCTAGTCATTTTCAAGTCTGCCAGATCCTCCAAACTCTTGCAAGGACATTTAAAAATTACTGCAGTATTTTCTCTGCCCCACCCCCAAAACAAGTGCTCTAAAAATTTTTTTTTAATGTTATTTTTCCATGTAAGGGGAGAGGAGATAGAGAGACAGACACCCTCATTTGCCCCAACTGAGCTCCACCTGGCAACCCCCATCGAGGGCTGATGCTCTGCCCATCTGAGGCCATGCTCCTAACAGAGCTATTTTTAGCACCTGAGGTGGAGGCTCCACAGAGCCATCCTGAACACTCCAGGCTGATGCATTCAAACCAATTGAGCCATGGTTATGAGATGGGAAGGAAAAGAGAGAGAAAAAAGAAAGGGAAGTAGGGAGAGAGATAGAGAGAGAGAAGGGGGGGAATGGAGAAGCAAATGGTTGCTTCTTCTGTGTGCTCCGACCTGGAATTGAACCCAGGATATCCACACGCTGGGCCAATGCTCTACCACTGAGCAACCAGCCAGGGCCAAAAATGAGTTTTTATGACATCCAAAAGATAATGCTGATGATTGTCTAGAATTGGAAATATAGTTCTAAATGCGAAGTATAATTTAGTGCGGTGGAAGCAAGGCCTGGCTTGGCCCAGAGTTTACTTACCTCTACAGCCTTATTTTCTTCAAAATTCCAATTTAGTTCTTATTTCCTTTTTACGTCTTTCCTGCCACCCTCATAGGGTGTGTAGCCTCCTAGAAAGTGCAGCTGACAAAGCTTTGTTTCAATGTTGGCGAGTGTGATGTTTTCATTGATAATATTCTGCTCTTTGGAAATGAGCATTTATTGTTATTCTTTGCCTCGTCATGAAATTTGGTACTGGATACCTGTAGGCAGCTCTCATACAGAACAATGGATGCTTCTTGTGAATAATAGAAATGTGAACAACATTTTAATGGCATTTATGTTTACAAAGTTAACCTAGATTGAACAATTTTATCCTCACAGTTGTGTTTTATTATAAAAAAATATTTCCACAGTGTTCCTACTCAGCATCCTTTCTATCTCTACAGAAAATCCCGCTGTCAAGTGGCAGATATCACTCACACAGAGGCCTCGCATATGTAAAAGCAAATTTGAAATACCACATTTGTCATTTCTTGTTACTCTTACTAATTTTTTAAATATGGTTTCAACTTTTAACTAATTTTTTCTGCTAGTTGTTGTTTAAACTCGCCTCCCATCAAGTGGCTACTCTGTGAGGTGCCAAGCCCACTACTGAGCATGTTTCCTCGTCACCTCACTTCTCTTACAGAGCTCCGTGAAGAAATGACCATGATTCCTCTTTTCTGCAGTTTCGGAAACTGGGGCCTACTGAGATAAGCAGTTTGTCCCACCAAATAGCAGTTCAGAACCAGGTCTCCTTACCTATAAAGCCCATGCAAGTCTAATATATACATTTCCCTTTCTCAGGGAATTTACATGAGGCAAAAATACAGATATAGTATGGTTTACTCCAGTAGGCAAAACACCAGGATTTTAAAACCTGGTGGCCACAATTTAAGGCAAAGAATAAGCAAGAAATGGCTTTTAAGAAAGTCTTTACTTTTTTTTTTTTTTTTTTGGTAATAGAACAGACACTATTAAAAGGAAAGTGATAACGGAGGAACACAGAAATCACAGCTTTTTATCCTTGCTAGATGGTAACAGCGGTGGAAAGCAATAGACAGCAAGGTGAAATCAGAGTTTCAAGTGGGTGACCTAAATCTCAGGCCTGAGCTCAGGCACAGAGACTTGGCCCCACCCAGAAGGGGAACAGCAGTTAGGCTGGACTTGTTGACACGCAGTCCTATTTCCTTATTACATAATGAATTTTCCCTGGCGCAAGACATTTAAGAGATTGAAAGAAAACCTTCAGGACTGCTTGAGGTAACTGAATGCCAATTTTTATCCCTCAGAGACGTGATGAGTCAATAGAGCATCAGCGACACGGACAGGTGTGTAGAAAGCTCGCCTTCGTGCCCAACATTTGACATCCTTTCCATCTCCTGTCACCAGGTCCACTGGGAAGCCTCTTTCCAGGAATCAGGACCACAGTTGCTATTTGGCATCAGATATAATGTATATTACATAAATATATATAATAATTTTTCCCGCTGTGGGGTTACTAGCTCCCTAGATTGTAGAGCACAAAAAAGAAGTCTTGGTGCCGCCTGCATCAGTTTGGAACAGAGCGAATGTTGCTGTGATTTAAATCTTTTGTGTTCAAATCTTTTGAAACCATCAAAATGATAATAGCAAAAGTATACATGAATAGAAATGCGCAACACAGGAGAAATTGCAAACTCAATACAACGAAATATCTTTAAGCCCATATGAAAAAATCAGTTGTATTGCTCTTTATAGTTTTGGTAATTGAACCTCTAGGAACAAACAGCCATTCTTTTTTTAACAAAACATCTCATCCCTTGATGCCAAATATATATCAATATATTATGTGCACATAGGTCCTCTGTAGCCAAATCTGTAAGGAAAGTTACTGAAATGTAGAGAGAGTTATAGAATAAATGTTTTGCAAGCACAATTTGAGGTTTTAGGTTTCAAAATAAGTCAGAATTTCAATTTGCTTTTAATAACCAAGACCTTTGCTTTAAAAAAAAATAACTCTTGGTTCAAGCTGAGAAACAATACCGTTTGATTCTTGGTTATACAATAGTTCATCTTCGCTGTTTTGTTACTGACAAAATTGCCTTCTTAGTGCTTCAGGCTAGATTTTCTGTCTTCTTTCAGTATTTGGTTGAAAAGAGTCATCTAATAAGTTATTTTACATTGGGCTGTAGACAGTAGGTCTGTATACCTAAGCACTGCACCGTAAGATAAGATTCCTGAGGCCTGACCAGGTGGTGGCGCAGTGGATAGAGCGTCGGACTGGGATGCGGAAGGACCCAGGTTCGAGACCCTGAGGTCGCCAGCTTGAGTGCGAGCTCATCTGGCTTGAGCAAAGAACTCACCAGCTTGGACCCAAGGTCGCTGGCTCCAGCAGGGGGTTACTCGGTCTGCTGAAGGCCCGCGGTCAAGGCACATGTGAGAAAGCAATCAATGAACAACTAAGAAGTCGCAACACGCAATGAGAAACTGATGATTGATGCTTCTCATCTCTCTCCGTTCTGTCTGTCCCTGTCTATCTAAAAAAAAAAAAAAAAAAAAAAGATTCCTGAGCAGACTTTTTCTCTCTTGCCTCTCTCTCTATGCACTTTCTTCCTCTCACCCTCATGCATTTATTCCCTAGAGGCTGATTTTTGAAGTGAGAGTTGGAGGGTTGCATCTGTTCTCTACCGGGTATTGATTGTAAAGCTCCTTCATCTATGAAACTCATTTGGGGCCCTCAAGTGATGGAGAAACTGGTTTTATACTCCAGGAGGTGGCAGCATGCTGTCGGAAGGGCAAAGGGGGTAAGGGGATGATCACACATGTGACTTGCACAAGCCCCTTGGCCGCTCTTTGCCTCACCCTCTTTATGTACATATCAAAGACAGTTGGGCTGGTTCATCTCCTGGGGACTTCTCAGTGGCGTCTGTATGTAAGGTGGTTGAAACTGGATGTGCCTTTTAGATTGGAGGTGTCTCCATGGGCAGAGGTGATGAGAAGCCATTGCACTTGGCTCTGATAACCGGGATGTTGAAACTGGCCTTATGAGTGGTTTCAATCCAAACACTTACACACATAGGAATAGGAATGCAGGACTCTAACATCTGTAGCTCAGAACATTGATTCAGATGCTCAAAAAAATGAACAAACCCCCCCCAAAAAAAACAAGGCATTTCACCTTGAAGTGTTCTCATCTGCAGGAGAGCCTGCCTCTGTTACTCTGGAGCAGTGCTCAAGAGTGCACGTGTCGTTTTGCATTTGGCATGGAGCCAGCCAGCAAAGCCAAGAGAGAAGTCAGGGTTCAAGCTTCCTTAGGCTTCCCCCACGTCCTGCACTGCTGAGTAGCTAGGATTTTATTTTCCCTCAGACAGGGAGACATGATCTGATTTGAGCCCCGGGCAGTTACCACTGCTGGTTTGTTGGCTTCCCTGCTTGGCAGGGGCTGGCAATAGCTTGACTGAAATGTGTCAGTGCGGCCATAGCTGCCATCCCATGGCACGGCCCTGCTACTTTCGAGACACCCAGGGCATCCTGCATAAAATGCTTTCTGACGGAGGGTGCCCCAGTCACGCAGAGAGATCAAGTGGCGGCTTTGCCTAGGGATGAGAGGATTTGCTTAAAGGGAGAAGCTAAATCCGTCTATCAGCATCTTTCCCTGGTGGACCCTGGAGCCCAAAACGGCAGAAATGTCAGAGAGCGGGGCTTTCAGGGAACTCACCTTTCCCGGTAGTGATGTGTGTCTACTGCACGGGCTGGAGGGGGTCTGCTGTGAAACCACGCTGAGCCCCACAGCCCAGGAGCATTGTGCACCCAGGGTCTAAGGCCTCCAGCTACAGTAGAGACTGGCAAGAAAAAGCTTTGTGCTTTGTTCTGCACAGAGTCAACCCTATCCAATCCAGGAAGATGTGGGTCTGGGAAAGAGATGGGAGGAAGAATGAACACCCTTGTCATTTTCCTATTCTTCATGCATCCAGTGTACCTGTGTTGTTATTCTCCCTGGCATTCTTGCTAGGAGAAAAAAATAAAGCTCACATTTCGAAGACAACAGATTCAGGAGAAATTCCCAGATACTCAAGAGAAATGAGAACAGCATTAAGCAGAACTGTGAAATGGGATAAATCTATTTTACGACATCCTGAACTCCCTGTTTTGTATCTCTGGTTGTTAAATTACGCATTCATTCACACATTCAAACATCCATTAGGTAGTTCATTCAGCAAATATGTAAGGGCAAGACCCTTACAAAGAGTAGACTAGAATAGTGAAGAGGAAACAACCAGGTCACTGTTTTCTTAGAAGTCCTTTAAAAACATACAAATACACAAGCAAGCTAAATACAGACTGCAGGAAGTGCCACGCAAGAAAGAAAGAGGCTGATAATCCTAACTGGTAACTGGGAGCAGTAGGGGGAAGCGAGGCTGCTTGGATTTGAGAGGGTGGAGAAGGCTTCTTTGAGGACAGAAATGGGCTGAGGACACGAGCTACCAAGGGGAGGGGAGGAGAAAGGGGAAGGGGAAGAACATTTCAGGTTTCTAGGTGTCACCATACTCTCAGCTGCTCAGGGAACTGTTCTGCTGATGTTTCTCTGTCCACTCTTACTCAGGACATCAGAGATCCAGTTTGATCTCCCCTATCTTCTAACTACATATGTTAGCCTGGGCAGCTTTCTTCACCGCCCACATGCACTGTTTCTTTGTCCCAGATATGGGAATACTTGTTTCAGTATTAATTGCAAAACTAAATCCCAATGCCTGGGACTTTGTAGGGGCTTCACGATCCCTGGTTCTCCTTTCCGCTTCACCACGTTGTAATTCAAATTCCTAACTAAAGCCAACTGCGGCCTTTCTCGGGCAGAATAGCCACATCGCAGTCTCTCACCCAAAATACTGCCGTCCCCAGGAAGAGTTGTGACTGACACTCTAGTTAGGGATTTGAGTTATAATGTGGCGAAGTAGGAAGGAGAACTAAGATTTGTGAAGCTCCCTACGAAGTCCCAGGCGTTGTGCTACTGTAAGTTGGTTGGGGTGACACAGAAGCTTTTCTTGGGCTCTTGAAATCGCACTTTGTTGTCAGCTGTCTACAATTTATATGAAGCCCAGGAAGCTGGATATCACGGTTTCCACCCCACCTCCCTTTGCGTTTGGGTCTCACTGGCTTGGGAAATGGCGATACTAAAGGAGAGCCTTTGGCTTGTAGCAGCTTCCCAGATCCTTACCAGGTCTCTTCCTCCACCTCCACAAATTCTCTCCTCCTAAAAAAAGCCCACACTGTGTCTCATTGCTGTCCTCAGCTCAATGTCATTCAAGGCGTCAGCCGATAACAGATTCTTAGGGGTAGTTTTTTTTCCAGTAAGGTTTTATACCTGTCATGGTACTGGTTTAAAACTCACTTTGCACACCTCGTTTAAAATTTTATTGTGTAAAAGATTCCCTTCTGGGATGAGTTGGAATTTGTAAAAAGAAGGCAAGCTCTGAGCACAGGTTTTCCTACCAGGAAGACAATGAGAAATAACTCACTCTTTTATGAAAGAAAAGTGAAACATCTCTTTATTCTGATTGAAGACACTTGGCCATGAAATTTATATATATATATTCTCTTCTAGAGATGCAGTTATTAGTTATTTAATCATTATTGCCCATTTTCTTCTTCTGAGATAGGAAAGAAATAGGTGTGAGTGATGAGTGTGTGTATTTAATAAAACTGACATTAGGTCAGATCAAACTCTTTCTTAAAATCCAGATTGGGTATTATGGACTCTACCACTCAATAATATTGGAAGTCTAATGCCCTTTCTAGGACTACCACAAATTTTTGTGAAACTTGAATTGCACATGTCTTCTGGCTCTCTAGATCCAACCTGTGTGGTATTTTTCTATTCTTTACTCATTTTTGCATGATTATTTCCCTGTTTCCTTCTTTTTTAAAATGTTTTTATTGATTTGAAAGAGAGAGAAAGATTTGGTCTTCCACTTATCTATGCATTCATTGCTTGATGTTTGTACGTGTCCTGAATGGAGACTGAACCCACAGCCTTGGTGTATCGGGACCATGCTCTAAACAACCGAGCTACCTGGCCAAGGCTGACCACAGACTCTTCTGGATTCTCCTTCTTTATCCTTCTGCTCCCACTTGGAAAAGACAGCTTATGTGGAGAGGATTTTAGTGGCCATTAAGGAGTAAAAATAAGAATGGGATACAATTGAAATCTCAATATTTAACATTTTTCTCCTAAAAAGCCCCTCGTTTCTACTTCCAGGGTCCTCAGCTTCCTTCTTGATCCTATGAGCCGATTTAACTCCACTGTACATACATCAGCAATTCTCATTGTGCCTATGTCATTTATTTTCCAACTTAGGATGCTTTTGAGAGGACAAGAAGTGTATCCAAGAACTGTCGCAGGACAACTGGGATGCAATGTCACCCAAATAGCATACATACAGCAAAGCACCCAGTTTAGCATCTGATTTTTGCCTCTGATTCTTCTTGTTACTGATGCACTCTGGCTCTGATCCAGTTCCTGTCTTATTCTTAACTCAAAGCTCTGTCTTCTGTTAGTGATCTATATTCTTGCAATTTTCAGAACTCTCCCACATTCAACACTTGACCCTTCTCAAGGACTTTGACTTGAACAGCTGACATCCCAAGTCCAATCCACTTTTAGAATGATATCTAACTTCCAGCATATTCACAAGGTCTAACATTGAGCCTCAGACCAAGGATGGGAGGGGGGAGCGGGAGGATTAGGAAGGGGTACAAAGTTAGCCTTTGCTCAACATTCCCTTTCTCAAAATGCAAGCACTTCAAAAGGCATGTTTCTTTCTTCTCTCTTATTATCTCCCAACCTTTCAATGAAAAAAAAAAGAAGAGCTTCACAGAGCTTCTGATTGGTTCTATAATGAGATCATTATCCTAGCTTGATCACGTTGTAGAAGCCGCTTTCCAGGCCATAAACCGCAGTATAGAACTGAAGGTCTTGAAATACTGCACCTGAACAGTGGTGGGCCCCCAATAATGGACTCTCCTCCCCTGCAGCCCCAGGCGGCGGGTGGTGTGAGGTGACTGATTATTCCAAGAAGAGCGTACTAATCTGCAGACTTAGCTGTTTGGTATATTTCTGAAGATGAGAGGAAAGAAAAAAAAGTGAATGTCTTTTATTCCCCCCCCCCCCAAACAGGGACTCTAAGGTAATTTCATTATTGATAATTACAAAGAAAAAGGCACTGAAATGCAAAAATTAATGTCCAATTTACCTTTTAATGGCCTGAAGCAAATCTGATGGCTATTGCAATTCAATGAAATGACTATTTTAAAAGAGAAAAGAACACCTTGATTAAATTTCTTCTGCCCTTACCCCAATGTGTACATCCTTGTCTTTTCCCTGGTTCTTACCAAATTTGCTGAGTGCATTTAAAAAATAAGTGAATGTCTTCAAGTTTCCCCGTTCTATTTATAAAGCTAGCATCCTTATTAGTAGTGGGCAGCATGACTCGGGTTAAAAGCTCGGGTTCTGAAAGTAGACCACCTGGGTTCGTGTAGCTGCTGTGTCAGTCGGTAGACTTCTTAACCTCTCTATGCCCCGTTTTGCTCATCTACAAAATGGGCATAGTAGTAGTACTCACCTCCTACCCTAGTTAGGAAAATTAACTGACTAAATACATGTAAAGTTCTTTGAAAAGTACATGGTAAGGGTTCAGTAAATGTTAGCTGCCAATACATTTCCGAAAACCATAAAAATACAGAGACAGACAGAGCTACAACAACTACATGAACAAACAGTTCACCTGTCTACCCAGAGCTGAGCATGCTTACCATCCGGTGTCTTCGTATTGGATATTGTGTATCTCTGTGTTTGGGTACCTGGGTCATACTGGAAACATGTCCGTGGATGCTTTCTTTTCAACTAAAAATTGTCATTGAGCATTTGACATGTGATGAAAATTACTTTTATATTTTTGGGCTGCATTAAATTCTAAAATAAGAATTTTATAAAAAATGATTTATTCTGTGGTACTTAATTTGTATGACTATTTTAATTAAGTGAGACAATAAGCCTTAAGTTGGGAGGATAAAAAGAGGTAGAAAGTCAATCAAGTTGTTTTTTTTTTATTAACCTCTATGTACCCTGAAGAAGCGAGAGGTAATATATATTTTTTCTTCTCTCTCTTTTTTTTAATCTTTAGTTTCCTCTGGTGCTGGGGGCAGGGTGGTGTATGAGATGTATACCTGGAGGTTTAGGAGCAGAAGGGAATAGAGAGAAACATACTTGGGGAAAATGATCACAACGATACCTATCTCCTAATACTGTGGTGAGGATTCAGCTACCGTATTTTTTGCTCCATAAGATGCACTTTTTTCCCCAAAAAGTGGAGGGGAAAATACCCGTGCATCTTATGGAGCAAATGTTCATTTTTTTTTTAGCTGCTGAGGGTTCCTGGACAACTAGAAGAATATTTGAACATTAAAGTCTCTTCTCATTTGTTAATAACAGTGCTAATGGTTGTTAATACTGCTGTTGAGTTTACATTGTTGAAATATTATTGTGGTATGTTTTATTAAATATTTTAACACACCATTTGGTTCAGAATATGTTTTTTTTATTATTTTCCTCCTTAAAACCCTAGGTGCGTCTTATGGTCAGGTGCGTCTTATGGAGCAAAAAATACAGTTAATAAGTCTGGCATGTCATGTGATTAGCATAGTAAGCAGTTAATAAATTGTAATTAGTTGTTATTATTAATAATTTTCACTTATTGCGTTAGAGAGTATATTTTAAGTGCCTACACATTACTAGGCAGAAATAAATTTAAACATTTTGGCGTGCTTCACTCTGACCCAGTTAGCCCTTCTAATAAAAGACAGAGGAAAAAATATCAAGGAATGGAATTTCCCCATGATTACATTTCCTTACCTGAATGTATATTTCAATCACTCTTATTTCCTGTGTACCACTTAGAGACAGGAGAGAGGAGGGGTGTGGTCATAGAGGCGTTCCAAAAGGGCAAGCAGAATCTTAGTTGTGGTGGGATGTCGTTGATTACCAGCCCTGGAATTCCTCTTGCCCTGATGAGACAAAGCTCCCTTTCCTTCTCTTTCTGAGTGTCCCCTTAAGCACCTTCCTGTCTTTCTCATCTTGCTCCTTCTTAAGCTCTCTCCTCATAATTGGCTACAAATGGACCAGAAATGGACTTACTAACTATTCAGTTACCCACCTTATCTTGCTATGCTGCTATCAAATGAAAGTGACCTAGCCTAGCTCCCAGGCAGTGTGTAGCAAGATAACAAGCCCTGTTTCGCTTAGCTCTACCTGACATCCATGATTGTCATCTACATAAATCATCCATCACCAAGTCCATTGCTTAGATGGAACATGAACCCTACCTGGACCTTATTTTCCCATGTTTTTAGCTGACCCTAAGAGCTTGAGAAATAGAGGCAAGCCCAAGAAAACTTATATCACAGAATTATTTGCAATGTGTCCATCTTTAAGTGAAGTGTAGAATTTTAACCTCAAAGTCACTGAAGGAAGAGGAGGAAGATTCATAATAATTTTCTTTTTTCTTTCCTGTTTTTCTCCTCCTCGCTCTTCCTTCTCTTAAAAAATATTACATATGTCGTATTACATATGTCATACTCTCAAATAAGGGAAGGGAGGGAGAGAAGAAGGAATTTGTCTCTGTTCTATCCTGCAGAGAAAGGATGGTAGTGGACAATAATGAGCCATCTTATACTACTCACAAAAATTAGGTGATATTTTGTCATTTCATATTCATTTTGAAATATTACCTAATTTTTGTGAGAAGTATAGTTTGAGGCACACAGGACATATTCTCCCGGTTGACCATGACTACAAAGAATCTTTAAAAATTATGTAAAAGTCATTGTTTTACAGATTGATATTGTGAGTACTACTGTTTCAGGGTGTGTAGAATAAAACTATTTGGTCAAATATGTTTGGTACAGTGATATGTCACATAGCCCCATGTGGGATATTAATTCAAGCATATTAATGACCTTGGGAAGAAAATCTGACAGTAAAGTAATAAGCTTAACTTCCTTCCCCATGCAAGTAAAGCATATTTACCTGGGTTTTCCTCTCCTCTCCTTTTCTATCTTCCCTCCCCTCTCCTCCTCTTCCTCCCTCCCTTCCTTCCTTCCTTCCTTCCTTCCTTCCTTCCTTCCTTCCTTCCTTCCTTCCTTCCTTCCTTCCTTCTCTAACAGCAAACTTATTTCTCTGTTGTGTGAAGCAGCAAATTAGAGCTCTTTGCTCTAGGCCTCCTTGCTATTTCCTACTAGCAATTGTCCCCTGACTATGACGGCCTGTTGTTTTGCTCTTTTTTATTTGTTTGTTTATTTATTTATTTATTTATTTATTGTGTTTATATAGATTCTAGTGTCTCCCCAAAAGCATCCCCCCTCCCCCGTATTCCCCCCCAACATCTCTCTTACCCCCCTCCCAATAGCTCCCTTTCCTTCCCTTCAGGTTTAATTCCATTCCTCAGTTCACAATGTTCCTTGGATTCCTCAAATGAGTGAGGTCATATGATATTTTTCTTTCTCTGCCTGGCTTATTTTACTGTGGTAAATATATTGTTTTGCTCTTTAACTTGCCTTTGTTTACTGACATGTGCATAACCTTACTGAAGCTATCCTGCTAGACATATCGTGGAAGACAGAGCTGTGCATCAGACAGGAACAAGCCACTGAGGTGCAGTCTAAGAAGATAAGAGAGATACACAATTCTGCAAAATTAAATGTGGAAAAGGAGAAAGGCCATTTGAGAACTGGGGGTAAAGGATTAAGGTATCAGAAAAAGAAAATGTATACCTCTTGCCTTTCTCTCTCAGTGACTAAGAGTTACTAGAGGAAATCAGATAATTATATTTTTCAGGTATGGGCATACTGAAATTATTAAAGGACTTCTGTTATTTACTCAGAATAAATAGAGTATTGTATGACCATTAGGCCAGGAGTAAGGACCCTCGGACAGGGTTTCTGTTAAGTGACAGAGAGCTGTGACCTTCATCTCCCTCCTTCCCTCCATCCATTCATTCTCTGACTCTTCCCAACTTTTGGCTGTTTCCCCCGCCTCTTCTGTATTGCTTTCCTTCCCTTTTGTAGTTTTCTGTTTCTCCTTTTCACTCTGTTCTCTGTTGTACTTACTGAATGAGCTAATCTAATTGTATTTCTTAAAGAAGGGGAGCTGGGAGGGGGTCAGTGACCTGCCCAAGGCTGCACGAGCAATAGTGGTAGAAGCACATCTCAAACCTAAGTCCATCAGACAACAGTGTGTGCTAGAACACAAAACTCTTTAAATCTCAGTTAGTGTTGTTGGACTTCCTGGTAGTTGCAACCTAACTCAACTCTTCAGGTGCTGATGCTGTAAAATTCAAAGTATATGAAAAGTGCCAGTCAAAAATGTCAGAGTGTCAGCCTGACCTATGGTGGTGCAGTGGATAAAGCGTTGACCTGGAAATGCTGAGGTCGCCGGTTTGAAACCCTGGGCTTGCCTGGTCAAGGTACATATGGGAGTTGATGCTTCCAGCTCCTCCCCCTTTCTCTCTCTCTGTCTCTCCTCTCTTACTCTCTCTCTCTCTCTCCCTCTCCTCTCTAAAATGAATAAATAAAAAAAAATGTCAGAGTGTCATTTCCATGGAAAGATCCACATTAGTGTGTACTTGTATACTCCAGCAAACACACACACACACACACACACACACACACACACAAGCTCTACACACACATACACGCAAACTGTGTGGTAATGGATTCAGCAGAAGAAACCACCACCGTGGGTCAGCAGCGGTGCAGTGACACATTAGAAAGAACTGCACTACGTGAGAGTCGAGAAAAGAGAAAATCAACAGTGGGGTGAGATGGAATGGGGGGGTGGGGGGGTGGGGGGGCAGCTGGCTGTGTTCTAAAAAGAGATCGTCCCCAGAAATGTGCTCTTTTATACAGTAACTTTAGGCTACTGATGTGGTTTATGACATAGAGAACATATTTCTGGGTATGCTGCCAGAATTCCTCCCACCCAACATATGCTCTCTCTTACTGTAAGCCAGAGGGTCTCAAAGGTAGAGCAGGAGGGAGAGGGTGAGAGGAGCAAAATGATGCGTTTCTGCTTCTAAAGGCAGAAATTGCTAAACAAATCATCATATTAGTCATTCATTATCATATTTTAAAATAAACAGAAATGTTTCTTTCCATTTTTTTATATGTGCAGATGTGACTGGGTTTATGTTATAGTAAATTATTTTTTGTTAAGAAATAGTGCCTTGGCTGATTTGACAATTATGTTATTTGAACCATTAATAAAAAGTCAGGTTATAACAATCAACAAATCAAGCACACTTAAACTTTAATCATGCCTTTCTCAGTTTTTATTTTTTTCAGATCGTAGGCAATTGAAAATGGTTTGGTGTAATTATCTATTTAATTAGTTACAGTTGATAGCTAAGGTGTCCTTGTAGAGAATGTGTCAAATATCTGCTAAGAGACTGTGATAACATCTGTCTAGCTATATAGCTCTCCATCATCCATCCATCTACCTATCATCTATTATGTTTACATACTCACACACAGATTCTCTCTCTCTCTTTTTTTTTTACAGAGACAGAGGGAGAGTCAGAGAAAGGGATAGATAGGGACAGACAGACAGGAACAGAGAGATGAGAAACATCAATCATCAGTTTTTTGTTGCAACACCTTAGTTGTTCATTGATTGCTTTCTCATATGTGCCTTGACCAGGGGGCTACAGCAGACTGAGTGACCCCTTGCTCAAGCCAGCGACCTTCGGCTCAAGCCAGTGAGCCTTGCTCAAACCAGATGAGCCCATGCTCAAGCTGGCGACCAAAGGGTCTCGAACCTGGGACCTCCACATCCCAGTCCGACGCTCTATCCACTGCACCTCTATCCACAGGCTACACACACAGATTCTCATCATTGTCTCTAGCTAAATGGGTCTAAAGCAGGGGTCTCAAACTCAACTCAGCATGTGGGCCACAGAGCAAGATCACAGCCGTTCGGCGGGCCGCACTAGGTCTACAAAAGGCAACTGTTACGCAACACTTTTCTCACTGCAGTTGAAAACAAAAAAAAAATCAGTACAACAAGCACAATCGTACATGCAGTTTACTCAGTGTCACAAAATGACCAGAAACTGTAGTTCGCATCACAACTGCTGTTAACTAAGCTAATATCTAGCTAGGATGCTAGAGAAATGAAAAATACAAGTAAGCCCCTAGGCTTACTTAATTTTATCCAAAATATTTTGAACTTCGTGGATTAGTCTGCGGGCCGCACAAAATTGTTCGGTGGGCCGCATGTGGCCCGCGGGCCGCGAGTTTGAGACCCCTGGTCTAAAGGATCAAAGTATTCATTCCCATTGCTATGATGTTTAATTATAACATCTGGAACTTCAAACTCTAAGGCTTTGGGTTCTTGTTTTACTTGGTAATGCCTTGGAGTCCTTCTGGTGCTGGTGGATCATACTCACTCAGGGATCTTTTAACTGGCATTTCCAGGGCACCTGCTGGCATAAGGTCCAGGCCTTTGTATCTGTGGCCTTGCCCTTAAAAATACTCAGTTTCCAGAGAGAATCAGACAAAGGAAGGAGGTGTTTATCGTCCAATGTGACAAGTTATAAGCAAGGCAGGCCAAGCAACTTATGTTGTTGGGACGCTTTCTTCCAGTTCTGCTACTTCACTTTATAGTTGGCTAGGGTTACTAAATCTAATGGTCATTGTGGCTCTGGGTGGGAAATATCATTTTTGCTTCATTAGTATGAAAACTAAGCCTCAAAGAATTTATGTGGATCATGGAGACCTCAATGGGAAACTGAACAGCTAAGAAATTTGAATCCATAGAAGGAGACGGTTTTTCAGAGGGGTGGGTGGTTTGGTGAACCACCGGGCGTGGTACAGTAAGTAACCTGGGGTAACAGTAAGAGGAGAGCTGTCACTATTTCCAGGACTGCAGAGACAGCGGGAGGGCTGGTACCAGAAGGAAAGAGTCATGCAGAGACAGTCACCTTAAGAGCAATGCCATTTGTTTGAAGGTCACAGAATACCTAGCTGACCTCACAGGGATGCAACCAGAAGACTATATGGTCTGCCTGCCCTTTCCTCTCTCATTCCAAACTACTACCTATACCCCCGACTGGACAAAGCTCATACAAATCTACAGGACGAAGGAACCCATTGAGTTGGTATTAACAAGCCCTCCTCTGACCAGGGTGAAGAGTGGATCGGGAGGAGCACACGTAACACCCGTGGGACAAGTTGATATTTTCAGAAGGGCAGACAGTAGTTTAGGAATGGAATAATTTATCAGTCCCAGAGGCATTCCTGAATTTTCCACCTCACTTTTACCTTAAGCAGCAGGTGGCCACATCCGCTCTTGTTGATCCCCAGCTGCTGTAGTCTTGCCCTGTTGCCGGTCCGTGCCCACGCATGTTTCTCTCTAGTCTTTCCTTTGAGTCACCTCCATGTTGCATTCTCCCTTTTGCTCATTATTTCATGACTGCTCCCTCATCTACCTTTTTAAAAATATCTAGCTTAGGTGGGCAGAACTGGCACAACCTCTCTCTCCAAATGTGTTTTTCAAGTGAATGAATTAGCATTTCCATATTCTTTGGAAGCTCCCTTATTCTTCTCTGTTCTTTTCCTGCCATAAGGGAGCACAGCATCCAGATGGCAGTAAGATGACTTGAGATCCCGTGTGATTCATGCTGTTTGTGACGTCACTCATAAAAAACTGACTTAGCCGTATACAGAGCCTTACGCTCTTATTGGAATTCTACTATTTGTCACAGCATTGATTTCTCATAACCACCTCACAAGCTTGACCAGTCAGACGCAACCACTACAGCTTTATATTTACCAAACTTGAAATTCTTATTGAAATATCTAAACATTCCATCAATAAAGCACCTACTATGTGCCAGGCTCAATTGCAGGCAGAAACACTTAGGGTACCTCAGTGGGGGAAGAAAAAACAGAAAAAAAGATCTCTATTCTTGTCAAGAAAGGGAAAATGAGAAACATAATATGCAGAAATGTAAGTGAATTGTAGAGTGTGGCTGAGTGAGATAAGTGCTATATGAAAAGAAAAAGTAGAGTGAGGTAAGGGAGCATAATGCTGGACAGTTTGTAGAGAGGACCTTATAAGAAAGTGACAGTTAAGCGAAGAGCAAAAGGAGATGAGGACAAACATTTGCATGTAGTATGTCTGCAGCAGTACTAAATGGTCAGAGTCTGGGGATCCAGATGGTGAGAAATTGCCTTCACTTTGTAGAGGAAGAGCCTGGTCTCAAGTTTGAAGCTGCCTAGATGAGACAGTCTCTCGCATCCCATGAAAAATGAGTCTCTGAGGTTGAATTGCTTCCTTGTGGCCTGTCAGTTTGTGTTTGGACAGTGTTTTGTCTGAGTGGAAGAATTTAGCTCTGACATTGACTAAGTGGAAAAGTCCCAGAGACAATCAAGACATGATCTCTGGTTTTCCTCCAAGCCTGAATGTTAAGACAACAAAACAACTATTAACCTTTTTATTTTTATTTACCAGTTTTGCTATAAATTTTGACACCATGTAGAATATCCAGACAACTTTATGAATTTTCACTTAATGGTACATTTAACCAGTGACATTAAGGCCCTTGCTTTAAGGGCAAACAGCATCAGATAGTAAGTTCAACACAATCAAATCTATTGTGTAAGTCCCACTTTATAGTATTAATCAAGGTGGGCGAGATGTAATTCTTTTAAAAATGATAAGCTAAAATTTTCTTTTCTGGAAATGGTGTGGACTAGATTTATTCATGCAATTTCTTTTTCTAGCTATGTTCTATATCAGTGGTAGTCAACCTGGTCCCTATCGCCCACTAGTGGGCATTCCAGATTTCATGGTGGGTGGTAACGGAGCAACAAAAGTATAAATAAAAAGATAGATTTAACTATAGTAAGTTGTTTTATAAAGATTTATTCTGCCAAACAGCGAAAATCTGACATAAAGTACTTGGTAAGTAATTATTATTATATGTTTTAACTTGCTGTAACTCTGCTTTATAAATTTTATAAAGTAAAGTTACTTCCCTACTTTATAAATCACCATTACTGTGGAACCGGTGGGCAGTTAGAAAATTTTACTACTAACAGAGATACAAAAGTGGGCAGGTGGTATAAAAGGTTGACTATCCCTGTTCTATATCATCAGTCTATCTCACATTTTATATTATGATTGCAGCAAGTTATAATAGAAGGAAAGGAGATTTGAGTTTAAAACTTGTAGATTTAGTACCAACACTTTCCCAAAGTAGCTCTGACTTTAATCAAAGCATTTGGTCTCAGTTCCTTCTACTTTGAAATGGAAATATTACTTAGGATTATTTGACCTGTCCTCTGGGAGGATTAAGTAAACTAATGAGTAGGAAAAGTCTTTATAAACTATAATGCAATAAAAAATCCATTGGTTATTGTTATGAGTCTTGTATTCTTCCCTCATTTCTGTGAGTTGTATCTTCATATGGTCAGATACTTGGCAGCTGCTATGGTCATAACGTAGGAAGAAAATTAAGCACTCATGGGACTCTTCCTGTGGATTCTTTATAAACATAGCATCATGCAAGAAAAATATTAAAATTCTCTCTCTCTCTCTCTCTCTCTCTCTCTCTCTCACACACACACACACACACACACACACACACACACACACATACACACACACACAGGGCCACTTGCAACAATACCTCCTTTAGTTTCATCCTTAGCCTTCCAATAGGCTTCGGTGACAATTTTGAGAAGGATTATCTTCTGTTCAGTATTCTATGAATAACAAGTTATTATGCTATTAAACAATAACATATGAGGTATGGTTTTTACACCTGGTCATTAATTTCATTTAAAACAACAAACCTTAGGTTAGTAATCTAGGCCAAAAGATGTTAAAAGTAGATTTACATTGTGTGCCCACGATAGTTCCTTCATGTGTGAGTTAAATAATGGCTTTTAGGTTTGTATTTCTCAAACACTAGAAGACATTAACCTTGGCAGTGGATTCTGTGACCAGAGAACTCTTACAGTGATACAATCAACATTAATTGCATTTTTACTGTGTCACACAGTATACTAAAACTTTGCAAACATCATCTCTTAATCTTCCAACCATCACTTTAGGGTAGGTACTTCTGTTCCTCAATTCAGGAGGTGGAGGAACTGAGAAAACTAAGGCTTAGAAAAGAATATCATTTGCACAAGGTCAGGCATTTTGTACATAAGGAGCCTGAATTAGGGTTCTCTGACTTCAGGATCTATGCTTTTAATTACAGTACCTTATTGCCTCCCTAAAGAAAGAGACGTGACATATTTGAACAAAGTTAGTGTTCACCGAGTGCCATGGTTTAGATATAACTGTGGTCAAGTCTCCCATCACCATTGAGACAAACCATGACACATGCATGGCAAGGATAGTAGAAACAATTTTATATTTCTACCATGTTCCCCTGTCAAAGAATCATTTACTTTTTCCTCTTCCTGTGGAATGTCACTGATGTTCTATAAGTATAATAATCTAGGCACTAGGTTCAGGGGTTTAGGTTCTACAATCATCTATAGATCTTTACAGATAGTCACACAAATTATTGTACATCCGAGGAGACTGAGTTTACAGAATGCTTAGAGTAGAAAAAGCAAGTAAGTAAGCAAACACAACTAGCAATAAACGATTCTTGTCTGGTAATCTTGTTTTTTTGTCTTTAAGGCTTGACCATTAATTCAACCATTCATTAATTTACTGCATATATTGAGCACTCTTTGCCAGACACTTTCCTAGAACCAGGTGATATGACACCAAACTAAATAGATGTGATCCCTCTAATGTTGAATGTAGGCAATAACAATAAACCAAATAAATGATTGTAATTGTGACAAGGACAATGCCAACTTAGTGAATTCTTTTCCCAGGTATCTATACATAACTTTCCCTCTGTGCATGTCCGTCTCTGTCCACATTTCTTCTTTAGCAAGGATACCAGTCATCTCTTATTGGGGCCCACATATACCCCTCATTTTAAATGGATTACCTATGTGGACCCTATTTCCAAGGAAGGTTACCACTTATTTTTCTTTCCTTTTTTCTAGACAGCCATTTTCATACTCAGAAAGTTCCATTCTTGAATATGTATATATGAAGTAAAATATCAATAAACATGAATATAACTACTTAACAGGTGCTTATCATGTATCAAGCACAATGTAAATTATCTGAATGAATTGTCTTTTAATAAGTCTAGCAAAAAAAACCCCAGTGTACTATGCAATCTCTAGATGATTCTAATTATCAGACTTTCTATTCATAAGTGTTTTCTTGCTTCACTAGTTTTAATATCTGAATATTTAAAGCCATCTTTAATGTTGAACTTCTGAATGATTTTGTGCATTAAGTAAATGATACCAGCATGTAAAAAAAAGGATAAAAAATGTATAGAAACCTGTTTTTGATCAATTTTTATTGTTAAAATCATTATTAAACTCTACACAACAATATGAAAATCAATTCATAAAAGTTATCATAGAATAACTTTTTCAGGGTTTTTTGTTGTTTTTGTTTTGTTTTGTTTTGTTTTACTTTTACAAATAGTTGATTCTTTTTAGTATAAGAAATTTTTGGACATCTGAACTGCAAACTCTAATTTATCCTTTCCCAAAATAAGCTTTGGAGAGCAAATACAAATGTCACTCTTTTGGATAAAGGGAGCCTTGATCTCACTTTCTCACTACGTGTGATATGTGCTCTCCACATTAGGAAAGTGTAGAGCTTATTAGCACTTAAACACTCTGAGAAGTCCTGCAAGGAAGGGGTCTCCTTTACTTTTGCACATGGTCCCTGAATTGTCTGTCATCACAGACATCCGCTTTAGATTATATCTATTTCACTCTGAACAGAAATTACTCCTGTTCTATTTCTTGCTCATGTGTTGGGAAGATAAAGTGAGCCTGACATTTCCAGGAGCAGAAGTGTAAATTCCCAGGTAAACTGCCACTTGGTGGCCAGTTAGAATGTCTCCTTACTCATCATACCTTGGCTTTCTAATTTCTTAGCAACAAGAAGTCCTTGCAGTAGACCTTGGATTTCTCATAGCATCTGCCTAACCTTGGATATATGTGCAAAGTTTCTGTTTGCGCCCAGAGATATTTCTAGCTAGAATGTTCTCTATTCTCTATCTCACTTTTTCTTTCATCATTTTTTTCCTTTCCTCTCTACTTATTTCTACTTTTTCTTCTGTCTCCCTCTCCATGTAGTTTCACCATGAGGCACATTCCCCTTTAGTTCACCGTGCAATGAGTAGCTTACTGTCACCGAAGATGTAATTTTGAGGCCTTGATTTAAAATAGGCACTGCAGATGTTTTCACTAAGTAAGCCCTTTAAAGCATCTCCTTGGGTACACAAGGTTCTCTGCTTTTGTGTTTACCGCTGGAACAGGGTTAGAATCCAAATTAATGTGCAGCTATCACTGCACTGGAACAAAGCAGGGATTGTGTGATGACTCATTGGTTAAACTGCTTTTGCTTCCTTCTAACCATTCATCTGTGTGTGTTGGGTTACAGGAGGATATACTCAAATATTCTAAGCAGAAGTCCACTCACACGTACCACTGCTTTAAGTAGAGTTTTAGCACTATTATCATGCACTGCCAAAATAAGTCGCTCTGTTTAATAGTACCTCCCATTCAGGCTTTATCTGAAACCACTACATGAATTATTTTATCTGAATTACGTTATCAATTGTAAAACTGTGCTGGCATGAGTGGTCTATCCTTTATACAAAGCAACTAAGTCTGTCTCATAACTAAAGTTTAACATTAGCTTGTATCTGCACATGGGAAGGATGATTTGAAAGTTCCCAAATTAACATTCTAATAATCCAACAGTAATCAATGCTCATCAGGGACATATTAGAAACAAAATGACATGCCTTTCTATATAATTAGTGCCAATAAGAAAATGATATGAAGTGTGAATTTTATCAGTGATGTTGCTATATATATGTGTGTGTGTGTGTGTGTGTGTGTGTGTGTGTGTGTGTGTGTATGTAGGTATGTATATTTTTTTAAGTGGAAAGCTAGATTTGGCCAAGAGGTTATAGGTTATAGAGTAAGATCCATAGTAGATGACATTAAAACACTTCATAACAGAAAGATAAATAGAATCTCAGCTGACAAACATATGCCTATTCTTCCCAACTATAAACATAGCATATTGAGCAGGTTTTATCAAATCAAAGTATTACATTGCACAAATATACAGATATATGTATATGTGTACAATACACATACAATCATGTATGTACAAAATGTAAAATGTGCATGCCTCTATGGTAAAAATTTACTAAATAGTTAAATAAATTTATCTCAGATAATGTTTATATCTTAGGGTTGACTCTCTCCACCTTTGAAATATCTGTATATCCAAATTCTATATCATATACTATAAGAGTCGATCCCCTGGATGGTGTTGTAAAATCATAATGCATGTATATTCATACCTTGTATTATCTCATGTGTCATAATTTTACTCTTATAATGTTGAAACTGTTTTCTATAGAAAGGACTGTCTACTATGTGACTGGCAAATGAGCTACTTAACAGGGTGCAGAAACCCTTTCGGAATTCCATGATCCTTTCAGAATTCCAAGAGCTGTTTATGTTCCAGAAAAAAAAATCTCCATAATATATATTCTTAGGACCTTATATTCACATATACAAATGCATGTCGATGTAAGGGAATCCATGAGAATGCACATTCATTCATCTTTACAGCTATGATGAATTAAAATGCACCATGGCAAGGGGTAGAATTGCTTATGCAAAAAACGGAAAGGGAAACACCGAAGTAAATCTAAGACTCAGGGTGACATTACCTCACATAAGGGTAATGCAAAGGTGATGGCTTTTAATTAAAATGGAACCGCCGTGTCGTGACAGTACTGATTTGATTTTGCCTACCTGCCCTACTCAGAAATTATAGATTTAAGAGATCTAATTAACAGAAAATTAAAGATTCTCCTTCATTCTGAGTTATGTAAAAGGTTCCCGGTTTCTTTCCCCGACATCTCTGCTGGTGTAAAACCTTTTAAGTTGTGTTTTACACCACATGAGTCAGGGCCATTAATTAGCAAAGCAGGACTATGATCCTTCACTCTGATATGAGGTTTCTCTTTCCCATCTGACCCTTCCCGGAGCAGGCGCTGTTGGCCAAGGAAAAGGCAGGGAACCTTCATGCTCTGTGCTTCCAGCTTTTATAAGCTCAAAGGGAGGCCCCTCCATGCTGTGGAGGTTTTCAGGGTCCTTTTCCTTCTATTAAATGTGACCCATCTACACAGTTGTGGAGTGGGATCAGTAGGTCTGGACCCAAACTAGAGCAAACCTGAAAGAATCTCTCTTTCATCAGCCCCAGTCATGTCTGCTACTTTCCCATCGCACATTCCTACTCCGAATCCCTTTTCTTTTTTCTCTTTGTCACCTGACTCCAATCCTTATAAGTTTTCCCCCCAAATTTTAGTCTTTTATGAGCTTGCACATTTTGTCATCGTCCCTCTATGTAGCCCTTCTTTAAATAACATTTAGTTCGTGTTTGATTTTGCCGAGAGCCTTGGAATGACCTCTGCCCCTTGGTAAAAACAAGGTTTCTCTCCACTCACATTAACTCTTTTATTTTCTTTATTTCAAATCTCCTTTCCTTGGAAAAGAATATTATGCATCGTGGCTTTGAAGTGAAATGGCTCCCAGCTCAGCCCACTGCCCTTTTCTACCTGAATCGGTCCAGTGCTAAATCTCACCCTCTCCATTATACCCAGTTATTTTGCCTTCACTGCTTTCCCACCACCTCTCTGGAACGCTCTGTCATGGAATCTCTCCACCAGGGCTTTCTGTGGGTAGACATGTCTCACTGTCTGGGCCTGCCTGCTGGTGCCTTTAAAAAAAAAAAATCTTCCGGCCCTGGCCGGTTGGCTCAGCGGTAGAGCGTCGGCCTGGCGTGCGGGGGACTTGGGTTCGATTCCCGGCCAGGGCACATAGGAGAAGCGCCCATTTGCTTCTCCACACCCCCCCCTCCTTCCTCTCTGTCTCTCTCTTCCCCTCCCGCAGCGAGGCTCCATTGGAGCAAAGATGGCCCGGGCACTGGGGATGGCTCCTTGGCCTCTGCCCCAGGCGCTAGAGTGGCTCTAGTCACAGCAGAGCAACGCCCCGGAGGGGCAGAACATCACCCCCTGGTGGGCAGAGCATTGCCCCTGGTGGGCGTGCCGGGTGGATCCCGGTCGGGCACATGCGGGAGTCTGTCTGACTGTCTCTCCCCATTTCCAGCTTCAGAAAAATACAAAAAAAAAAAAATCTTTCTTAATGCCTTGT
Source organism: Saccopteryx leptura (assembly GCF_036850995.1). Lineage (NCBI taxonomy): Eukaryota > Metazoa > Chordata > Mammalia > Chiroptera > Emballonuridae > Saccopteryx > Saccopteryx leptura. Next base: position 23,311,864 of record NC_089503.1, read on the forward strand.
ATTAGTGACTAATTTTCACATTGACACATTTACCCAAACGGAACATCACATGTTTATAAACAACTTAGCTGAAATTAATTAAATCAAGAAATACAAAAATTGCTATTAATTATTATCCTCATCCCATTATTTGGGGAATATGCAAATGAGCAATATTTTCCATCCCTTGCCTGCACTGCTACACAGTGCTGCCGCCCACTACGTCTGCTACAGTGTTACTGAGAAACATGGTTGAAACAGAGTCAGTCCATGTGCAGCAGTTTTCCCCATTGGGGGGAGCATCTTGCAGAAATCTAGGACATAGACTGGGTGAAAAGCTGTGTGTCTCCTGGCAAATGGGCAGGAGTGACCAGGCCAGTGGTTGGCATTACTGATGAATACACAGCTGGAGTACTCTAACTGCACTCAGATTCCCCCATCGCAGTCCCTCTCCACTTCATTCACGCGAAATCAGTGAAGTCCAAGGGGTCATAGTGCTGGGCCATTCAGTGAACCTAGGTGCTTCTATGTGACTTATATTTTAGATACCCTGTATCATAACTTTGACCCTTTTTGTCTACAACCCATAATAAAAATATACTTACATCTCAACCCTGTTATGAACAAATACATTTATACTCCAGTTATATGCTATTTCCAGTGTAGAATACACTGATATGTTCTCTTCTTTTCTCTTTTATTTTATTTTATTTTATGCAGGTCATAATCCATAAATGAATTCCTTGTTGGAAAACCATTTTCTTACAGGGTTGCCATGCTGCAACTTACTCGGATCACATTCATACATCTCGTCCTGTTTGATCATCACAACTGTCTGACACTGAGGATTTTTAAAATTTTATGTTAATATTTACTATCCTAAGAAGAAAAATACACATATCGGAAGCATACATGTCCACGACATTTCACACATTGAACCCACTTAGCTAACCAGTGCCCACAATAGGAAGCTGACAAATGTCCCCAGCCTGGATGTCCCCTTGTGCCCCCTCCATGGATAATCACTGCCCTGACTTCCAAGGACCTACATTATCTTTGCTTATTTGGATTACATTCACTTGTTTGCATACTTTACATAAATCTTGTAAAGCTCTTTTGTATCTAGCTTATTTTGTTCACATTATATGTATGAGATTCATTCATGTTGTGAGACTATAGATTACTCATTTTCATTTCTCTATAGTATCCCATTGGGTGCATATACTACCCTTACCCATTCATTTGTTGGTGATTATTGGAACAGTTCTGGTTTTGTCTTACAAGAACTGAATGGCGATGCTATAAACCTTATGTGTGCCTTTGGTAAACACATGTACACATTTGTATTAGTAATAAATACCTCAAACTAGAATTGTGATTCATCAGGCATGAGTGTTTAGCCCTACTAAAGACAACCAAAGAGTTTTCCAAAGGGGTTATACCAGTATATGCTCCTACCATCAGTGGGATAGTTTTAATTTTTATGCTCTAATTCATTATTTTTATAGAAAAAAACAGGCTCAGAACTGAAGCAGGTTGCCAAAGCCACAGAACTAATATATTACAGAATTAGAACCTGATTTTAGAGTCCATAGTCAATGTTTTTTTATAGATTCTTTATTAATACTAATAAAAGCCTTTAGAGAGCTTTATTTGTCTCTTGTTCATCTCCAGAACTCCTCACACACAGCCACATAGACATATAGCCACAAGCTGCTCCCCCTGTAGATACACACAAAGACTCCCACAACACATATACCCAAACATAAAGGCAGACACACAAACATACACAGATAAACAGAGGCATACATAGACACAGATTATATATACAGACAGAAAGATCTGTGTACACATAAACACACATACCACTATCATTATAACACATGCAGACCCATACATGGACACACATCAAGATACACAAGTAAAATGATACACCTGGTTATGTCATGTTATTTTCATATTCTTTCCTACCTTTGCCAACAACAGAATAAATTCCTTATATTTGTATGAGGCATGGTTTCTTAATAAATACGTGTGTGTGTGTGTGTGTGTGTGTGTGTGTGTGTGTGTGTGTGTATTTAGTTCGCGGGTGATTTTATTTTTATAATTTTAAGGTTTCTTGAGAAATATATTTTTTCCCTGCTTTGGTAACATGCCTTAATTACTATATGGGTATCATTCTTTATTCAATATTACTGGACATACCTATGTCCATTTAATTCACAAGCTGTAATGTCTAATTTAGGGTTTTTCTTTCCCCCAAAGAATATTTTCTAAGGTTTTGCCGAATTCTTGAGAGAAGATACTTTCTCCAGTGATTGAAATGTGGCCCCTGTAATTACAGGAAACAAGTAGAAAAGAATATTTTAATTTCTATTGCTGGGCAACAAATTACTACAACTATATTAAGTAAAACAACATACATTTAATATGTATTTTTGTGGGGAAAATATTCTGGACACAGCTTCACTGGGCCCTCAGCTCAAGGTTTCAAAAGGATGCAATCAAGGCATTGACTGGGCTTGAGATAAAGCTTGGGGCTCTTTTCTAAGTTTAAGTAATTATTGGCAGAATTCAGTTCCCTGTAGCTTAGAATTAAGGTCCTGGCTTTCTTGCTGACTATCAGCCTGGCCCCATATACTCAACTCTAGAGACCTTTGTGGTCCCTTGCAATATGGCATGTATTCATTGGAATGAGCTCCCATCAGCTTTCCTATAAAATGTATCCCAATCGAGGTAGTGACTATCTCACCAATTTTGCCACTTTCTATTGGTTAGAAGCCAGTTGCAGGTCCCACTACTGCTCAAAGATAGGGAAGAACATGCAGTCATCTTAGAATTGTGCCTACCACAACTGAAAAATTTCTTTATTTTTAATTGAATTTATTGGAATAACATTGGTTTGCAAAACCATACAGCTTTTAAGTGTACAACTCAATATAGCACCATCCTCCCACTGCATCATGCACCCTCCACCCACTCCAAGCAAAGTCTTTCTGTTCCCTTCTGTCCTCCCCACCTTTGCCCACCTCCAACAACTTCGACCCCTCTTTTCCTCTAGTTGTTGCTACCCTGTTGTCTGTATCTCTGTGTTATTTACATAGTTTTTGGCTAATTCCTTTACCTTTTTTTTATGTTATCCTTCTAACCAGGTACACATAATTGCTGTTACACTGTTGTAAATCAATTTCTATTCATCAGATGTATTGATTTTAATAGCAAGTTATAGTTCCATTCATATGCCACATACTGAATTTCAGAATATATCCATACTCACATGCACATAGATAAAAATATGTGAGTAAGATTGTTTTTCATTCCACATCCTACCACAGGACTGGAATCCACCACAGTTTAATCTATACCCTTGATACCTTGGCCACCAAATGGCTTTGTTGTGTAGACGTTATACAAACCAGTGCTTTTTTTTTTTTTTAACAGAGAGTTTATATTACCTTACCCTTGCCTCCAATATGTATAAGAAGAGATTCAGAATATCAAAGGAGGCGGTGACTTCTTTTGAAATGCATCACACTTGGTCATAAACCCTTTGAAAGAGAGCCAATCCTTATTAAAATCAAAACCTTCAAAATAATGTAAAACTATCATTCTCTCTAAGCCGTATTAAATAATTTGGTTCAGAATAGATCCGAACCTTTTAGTGGGTATAAATATTCGTGCACATGGTAAGGTGGATGGGGCATGGATAAGATGCACTGTGCTTTCTGGGAAACATGCCAGGCAGTGACTTAAGGGGTCCGCTATAAGGACTTCTCTTGCTTAACTCCATGACATATGGCATGCCTGCTTAATCAAGGCTAGGTGCAGTACGGTTGCTGCCCTTTAACAAAACTGTAATGGAAGACAGAAGACAAAAGCGATAGGTAGTGGACGTGATCAAGGGGAAAATGGAGCTTGTACATGAGGTGAGATCGCAAATGAGAACATCTCATCCAGAAAGGCTAAGAATAAGTTGGGAGTTAAATCCTGTTTCATGCAAAAGATCACAGTAAAGGCCATTCGAGCCTTTCTAAGTGGTGCTTAGAAGTTCAAGTTAATGTGCCTCATCTTTGAATTTGGACAGCTTGGACACAAAACCTGCTCCTGCTACTTAACAGCTTTGACCAAGTTACTTAACCTTGTTAAGCCATCCTTTCCTCATCATCACAGGGTTGTAAATAACATAGCTTACCTAAAGAGTTTGTCACAGTACTTGACCCTAATGAATGCAACAACAAAACAAGAAAGGACATAAACAGAAATACTTGAGGCTACAAAGATGAAAAACAAAACAAAACAGTAAAACCTTGTTGGTTTCTTCAGATAGCTCACTATCTAATGGGAGGAGGGGGTACTACCCAGGCAGAAGCATAATTGCTGTGCAACTTGCTAACTCCTAGCATATTGGCAAGAAGTTTCAGCCCTCAAGAGAGGTCAGAGATCAGCCAACAGGTGATTCCTTGCTTTCCCTCTTACCCTGAGCCTGAAGGAAGCAATTTATTTTTTCTGTTGTATCTCTGACTCTTTCTTTCATTCTGTACCCAAAATTATTAGACTCCATTTTTCTTTAACCTTTTCACCACAGAAAAGTGGCAAATGGGAAGCAAAGGTGAAGAGAGTTTTCAGCTGAGATACTTATGAGCTAATGAAAGTAAAAAAGATTGAATCGCTGGAGATGAGACAATGAATGGCGGGGGGGAATGGAAATGACTTCCGGTATAACAACGGTCAAATGGGCGGTCTTTTTTTTTTTTTTTTTTTCTGAACCAGTGTTCCGATAATAAAATGACCGGGACCATGAGTAGGAAGTTTAATAATTGGAACTATGAATATGATCCATCATCCATTTGCACTTATTCAAGAATATTTAGCGAACTGAGTTCATAGCTGTATGGCCAGCAGTCGCTGCCATTGTGGCCATTCACAGGCAGGTTCTCATTGGATTCGGACAGACCGTAAAGAAACAGTGGAGCTAAAAAATAGTGGGCCATACTTTTATTAAAGTCTCACACTGGTCGACAAGCAAATAGGGAAAACACGTCCCTTTCACTCAGGGCTCCCAAAGCCACTGACACATTCTCCAGTTCCACAACCAGAAGAATCTTCTTTGGTTTTTTCTAGAATCAAAAACCCGCCCTGGCCGGTTGGCTCAGCGGTAGAGCATCGGCCTGGCGTGCGGGGGACCCGGGTTCGATTCCCGGCCAGGGCACATAGGAGAAGCGCCCATTTGCTTCTGCATCCCCCCTCCTTCCTCTCTGTCTCTCTCTTCCCCTCCCGCAGCCAAGGCTCCATTGGAGCAAAGATGGCCCGGGCGCTGGGGATGGCTCCTTGGCCTCTGCCCCAGGCGCTGGAGTGGCTCTGGTCTCAACAGAGCGATGCCCCAGAGGGGCAGAGCATTGCCCCCTGGTGGGCAGAGCATCGCCCCTGGTGGGCGTGCTGGGTGGATCCCGGTCGGGCGCATGCGGGAGTCTGTCTGACTGTCTCTCCCTGTTTCCAGCTTCAGAAAAATACAAAAAAAAAAATATATATATATATATATATTAAAAATATATATAAAATACAAAAACCCCACCAGTCTCAGTAGAGCTCACAAAGCCCATCACCTCTGGTTCCCCATTTGCATACCCTCTCTCCCTCTGCACAAATTGGCTTCTTCTTCAGCACTCTGCATTCTCTCTGCTCTCCCTGCAAAAACATGGTTTCTTCCTTCTCCTTCTGCTCTCCCTTTTCAAAAACTTTCTGGAGAAAACCTCTCCTCCAACAAACATTAGCAAAACAATGGCCCTTCCCAAGCAGAAAGGTAAATTTGCAATTTCACAGACCCACATATAACTGGAGCTGTCCAGCCCTCAATGAGAACTATAAGCGAGCAAATACAAAAATCATATTTTACAAACTTCTTTGACCAACAATAGCCAAAGTACAATCTTTGGAGAGTTTTCCTGGTCTTCAGGCAGAAAATGTTACGGAAAACATACTACCTCTATTTTCTGCTTCTGCTTTCCATCTTTTTACCCTTAGCAATGGTTTTAGGATCACAAGTCAACAATGAGGAAAGGGACAAAAACCTTTATGTATGTCACAGTATCAGTGAGTTCTGTCTTCTTCTGTGGCTCCAGACAGAACATAGAATATGTGGCAATATTTTTAAGTCAGATGGTATGGGAACAGCTAAGTAGAAACAAAAGATGTCTAGTTAAGGAAATATTTATGCACATAACTTAGGCAATTAATATTTGTTTTTCTGTTAATTAATAATGCTTTTAAATTGGATTTCTCTTAGCTTGCTAGACTTTAAATATAGGCTCCACCAAGAGCCTATATTTGTTGCAAACATTAAATTAATATTACAAACATTAATAGACATAAATTGGCTGTTTTTCAACATTTTAGCCAGTCAGATCAGCTGACGGATTTTTATTACATGAAATCCGATGTTCCTTTTTTTGTTTGTTTATGTAGTGAGAGGACAGGAGGCAGAGATAGACTGCCACATGTGCCCTGACTGGGAGCCACTGGGCAGTCCCACTAGGGGGCGGTGCTCTGTCTATCTGGGGCCCTTGTTTCGTTGCATCTGGAGCCATTTTTTTAGTGTCTAAAGTGAAGAGAGAAAGAGAGAAGTGAGAGGGACAGGGGTGGAGAAGCAGATGGTCTCTTTGCCTGTGTGCCCTGGCCGGAAATCGACCTGGGACATCCACACGCTGGGCTGACCCTCTACCCCTGAGCCAACTGTCCAGGGGCAAAAAATATCTTTTAGTGCCTTCTATTTTACCCAAAGTATGTATTAGTTCTTTTGTATTTTCCTAACCTCTGCATCTTATCATGTATACACCTTTTCCCAACAAAACACTTGCACATGTGAGCAGGCACGTGTGCGCACACACACACACATACACACACACACACAAACACCATCACTATTTTCCCAGATCCTAAGAGTTTTCCATCACTGAGTTATATTCTTTCCAGAATATGTGACAGGCTAATTGCCTCTAAGTTTTAAATAACCCCAGATGAACCGTTCTTTCATGAGCTCTTCTAGAAATAAAAGACACTTTAAAAATATTTAAACATTGAGAACTGTTGCCGAATAAAATATAATTTTAATGTATCAGTTTGGGAACCTTATTCTAAAGTTAATAATTGTACTTCTATTGTCTTCATTATCAAACAAAATGTGAAATATAGCCAGACAGAAATCAGGTTAAAATTTGTAGTTTGAGAGGGGATATTTATGTGAAATTTCAGAGTTTGAAAATCAGTAAAATTACTGTAACCATTATATTGAACTGTGGATGTAGTCATATAAGATGATTTTATTTTTCTCATTTAAAGTTTTTTTACTGGGACTAGTTTTACTTCTGCTCCGAGATGAAAACTTTCAATATTTATATAATACAAGATGCTGTGGTTAGTATTTGAAATATGCATAGTATATAATATTCAAAATTTTGTACTTATATAAATATTAAGATTCCTGCCTTCCCAAACACAGGACCAATTAATTATTAATGGGAAGCCTGAAGTCAGAGGCTGAGATATGGACATGACCAGTTTCTTCTCCATATTGTAACCTAGTCTCTTTCTCCTCCTCTTTCATCTCCTTAATCCTCGTTCTGATTATTTTTTGTTTCATTATGGTTAGGGAAAATAAGTAAGACGTGAGAAGAATAGCTCTTACTTTCCTGGTACTACCTTAAGTTGACATCAGTGTCTGAGTTTGTGGAAATTTTAAGTTAACTTTTTCATGGTGCTTCTCCTATGCCTGTGTTCTTTGGTAAGTCATCTTTCCTTTCTCACTTTCCCTTGAATTTGCCTTGCTGAAGGTACTGCTCTCTTCCTTAACACATCACTGACTCCTTCCTCAGCCCCTAGGCATCCAGAAGTTCTTTCAAATTCCCTTTGGTAAGCTGTTTACTTATGGAGGCTACCCTCTTTCACAGGATTGAAAATATCTTCAAGACTCTTTTAGGAAACTGGTGTGTGTATGTATTCAACATTTATTGTTTCACTCTTGAAATTTTTAAGATGAATTTTATACATCACCCTCCTATGTGTACTCTACTCTGCCAGCAGAGCCCTGTCTCTAGTCTTGTATAAAGGGCAGGAATGCTCTGCGATCTTTTCCTTGGGGTAGGTGAATGGTAAACCCACTGACAATTCATTCAAAATTCCTCCTCTAATAAACTTCTTGAAGCCCCTCTCTACTAAGATGAGGGTTAAGAATATAAAACTACCCATGATATCCTATCCGTCAGGAGTGGAACTCACAGATAACTCTTTCCAAAGAAATCTTCTTGAGCTTTCTTGGGTTCATTTATATCTTCGATGTGCTTAAGAGATTATGAGTTGTATGATCACTTATGATCACCTCCATTGTAAATGTGTATTCTCCTTGGAATGTATTATCCTGTGCCTTGGTTCCTTGCCTGAAAGGCTCTATTTCAATATTCTTACATTCTCTATCACAACACGTAAAAGCTGTAATTCAGGTAGTGATTGTATGATGATATAAGTGTTCTTTATTTTTTTATTCAATAATTATTTGAGTGACTTATGTGCCAAACATTATTCTAGGCCCAGGAAATAAAAGCAAACAAGCTATGCAATGTCCTGCTACTCATGAACCTTATGTGCTTATGAAGGCATTCATATGGTTTTGAAAAGAGAAAAACAAATAATGTCATTTTAAAGAAAGGAGATAAGTCACAATATATAGATGAATACGAAGTTTATTCATGGAAGTTCGCAGAGAAAAATCTGTGAGAAAGTGACTTTTATCTAGGAGTTATTCAGAATTATTGAGAAGGACTGAATCTACATTGTGGAACAAAAATATGTACATTTTAATATACATAAGCACATTTGGAGAACTATGAATAATATGCAATGGAAAATTTTATATACACTTCTGATTCTTTTTTCCTTAAGACATAGAAAGAAAATCTCATTTCTTCTAAGGAGTATTTCCTGATCTGATCCAATCTGGTTTCCTGTCTTCCTCTTCAGTGGGTCCCACCCAGCTGGCCTGCACTGGGATGTTTGTGACCTTGTATCAGAGCTCTTATTACATTTGTAGATTATTCTTAGTCTCTGCTAATGAGACCGCTCAGAGTTCGCTTTGAGTATCACATCTTAATCACTTGATTTCTGCAGACGTTTCCTTTCTCCAAATAAACTCTTCAAAGTGCCTGCTGCTCTGTGCTCATTAACCTGGGAATGGCTTCTCTAACTCCAATTTAAAAATTCTCTTCAATGTCTGATACTTCTGTCCTGATCAGGATTCTCCAAGCAGTAATAAAGGGAGGAGGAATTTAGACTCTTGAGTGTGGGGGAAAAAAATCAATGAGCAAATTTTCATCTGCAAGTAGATTTCTCCTTCATACAGAAGTATAGACTTTCCTCCCTTGCAGTGTGATATAATTAAGATCTACCCCAACTCCACCGTCTGCTCGATTCCCACTTAATCATTTCATGCTCAATCAGGTTTAAGTAACTTAAAGATCGCAAAATATTCAGTTAATGAGTAAATTAATGAGTAAAGAAATGAATATTCATCAACTAGAAGTTTTTTTTTTTCTTCCACTCTTTTTGTAAGTTTAATCCACAATTGATTTGATACAGGCTTGACGATGAAGACAGCAGCCCTTATTTAAACACAGCCAACCTAAGAATAGGGCTGAATGTCAGTATAAGCATCTACAACATCCTTCCACTTGCCAATGGATATTAGGTCAGTGACCTGTATTTCTACACAATTGCCACTTTGATGGATTGCATTAAAGCTCTTGTGGATGCAAATATGTCCTAATCCACAGCCAGAGAGCAGCAGCCCCTCTTCCCCTTTGCCAAATTTCACATGCCAGGCCATGTGTTTCCTTGCTGTTTTTTAAGCGTGCTGAAATAAGGCTGAATCAAGTTACTACTGGTTTAGAAATACCAAATCCTTTGCTTTGCTCTTCAGGGACAAAAGAATGAAATACAAAGCATAATTGATAAATTAAAAATATAGTTGCAGATAAATGTAGTGTTTGATGTTGAAATCATTTTGGAAAAAAAAAAAAAGGAGAGCTTATTTAAAAATAAGCTTGGCAGGCACTTACCAGAAGAAATACTATGCAGACACTCTGGAATATCTTATGGGAGCAGCTCATAGGGGAACAGGCTAATGTTAAGGAATAATGATAAGGCTCTTGTGTTGATTTGTTCCTCTCCCAGAATCTAAGGGTATGTCATAGGCTGCCAGCCACATTTTCATTAAATAGCTGCTCTGCACAAAAAATGTAGCCTTCATCAAGAGACTTCACTTTACAAACTGCAGCACGTTGCTGTCCGCTTGTCTCTACCTTCAGTGAAGTGCTCAGAACACTTTAAGGCTCACTTCTTCATCAGAACTTCAACCTAACGAGGGAGAGAAATTATACTTGACTTGAAATTAGCATTTCCTCAAACGGTGAGAATTGGTATGATTTTGATTAAGTTAATCCCTTTGTGTATTCAGAAAAGGCTCCTAACTAAAGTAGAAAAGAATCTGAAAGCCATCGTTGTATAGAGGTTTCAGTCCAGAACACACCAGGCCACTGAGACAATAATTGTATAATGAGGCTCTGAAACTTTGTTAGATGTGTTTCCAGTGACCTTGACCTGAAGAAAATGCGGGTATTTCTGACATTTCAGGGTATGACCTGGATGGTGTACCATCATTAGGCTATATAACCAGGTCACATAGGTTTTTCTTGGATGCCCCAGGGGACTGTGTTGGACGGGAGAAGAACTGGAATAGTCTTATTTTGAAACAAGATTTGGTCACTGAGCAGAGCAATCTATTGAAGTAAAGTTAGAGGAGACACAACCAGTCCCTGGAACAAGGACAAGGACCAGACTAACAGAGAGGGTATCATTTTGAAAGTTGTAAGAATAGCAAAGAAAGCAAAGGTTCTTGCTGGACCTTATTTTAAAAAAAGCACTAATCCCATTCATGAGGGCTTCACACTCATAATTGATCACCTCCAAAGACCCCACCTTCTGATAACATTACATTACAAATTAAGATTTAACATATGAATTTTGGAGGGACAGAAACATTTAGACAATAACACTCTCAAAGCCTTTACATTAGCTGCTCTGTCTGCCTGGAATATTTTTCTCCCAGATTTTTTTAATGTCTGAGCTCTTGAACATAAAAATTTCTTTTTCAGAGGAGTCTTTCGTGACCAAATCAGTGTAATATTCCTTCTTAGTCATTCCCTATGTCACCAATCTTTTATTTTTATTTCAATACTTACCTCTACCTGATATTTTCTAGTTTGTTTAATAGCTTCTCTCCTAAAAGGGAAGCTCCATGCTTCATTGTTCACTGCCTGATTCACTGCTGAATCCTGAGTGTCTAGCACAGCCCCTGGTATATTTAATAAGTATGCAATTAATGTTGACTAAGATGAATATCAGAGAGGCTTTTAATGCTACAAGGGAGTAAGATGGTAATATTGGATATCTAGAAATTTAGGAAAAAACTATGTTCTAAGTCATTGAAGGCCAGAGTTATTAGATATGTTATAATGAGACAGAAAAGAGGATGGAAATTCCCTAAGACATCTCAAACATAAAGTTATGGTCTTTGGACCAAACTTGTAATATTTCCCAAAGTACTACAGCATATAGAGTACCTACCAGAACATGAGATGAGAACTAAATCTGAAACAATGCTTTCATGAAGCTGATTGTGAGAATCAGGCTAGAGTAGAGGGCCAGAACTTATTCTGCCTGTAGATGGAGGTCCATTGTCCACTACTAAGTGGAGAAAAGGCCCAACAACGTTGGGGAAAAGTCAGGTATGGGCAATTCTAGGCAAATACTACAACTCCCAGTTACTTTGGCAAGAACAAGACTTAGCTTTCTGAAAATCTAGACAAATATTTTCTAGTGAATTAGACATAAGAGACTAGATTGTTCCCAACAGGGCCAGTTTCAGATTGAGTATAATAGCTTAAAATGATCTCATATGCTACAACATTTGAACCTAGAAGAGCCATAGCCAATGGTTGGCTGACATTGAGTACCACATTATCAAACTATGAGGACTAGATAGAAAGGCCATTCTTGGTAATGCCAGTATTCAACCTCTTGTATGCTGTCCACCTCACCAATCATTATTTATGCAGCTTAATGAAGACATTCTAGTTCAACTAAGAAATTAATAAATGCATACCATTTGAAGATATTTAATATCATCTGAAAATAAAGTCAACCAGGAGGACCATCTGTTGGATGACCATGAAGTCTTGGAAACCACTCTGATAGAACCATCATCTTCAGGAAATTTCAACAGCTTGGAAAGTGTCCTTGTGCAGTATCCTCAGGAGGTTTTTGTAACTTTCTGATGGCATTAGCTTAATGACAGCAGCCAGAGACCCGTGGAAACCTTGTTTTGAAGCTTGCAGCCATTTTAGAGATCCCAGAGATCGGGTCATTTGAGTTATCCTCTCACGGGCACATAATTTGCCTCATAAGAAGGTATTTTAGCATTTTTCACCCCTCTGACTTTCCCTCAGGCTCTCTATTGTTCTTGTAAGCTGTATATGTTGCAAGTGAAAAACAATCAGGTTGAGGAAAAGGCCTTCTCTATGTATGTTTCTGTAGGCGCAAATGTGGAATAAGTAAGTATAATGCATGGCAGCTGCTATTTTGTGCTATTCATCTTCATTTGTGAGGAGAGATAAGTCACTCATGGCTGTGCCAGTCCTGATTCATTCTTCACCACTGCACTCATGAAGATAAATGCCACATTTGCACAGACCACGGTGATCATGTGTTCTCTCAGACCAGAGATTTAGATCGGTTAGAGCAGGGGGTCGACCTGGTGACATTATTTGAAAGTCAAGGACACACTTTTGTATGTGTGTCGCATCTCCTCCTCTCACACATCTTGATCTCCAGTGTTAAACCAGGGTGCCACTAACAGCTCAAGAGGTATTTTAATAGTATATCTATTTTCATCCATGTCTATATTCAGATATTCACTACATTCTAATTATTATTATTTTTTATTTCCTGTGTATGCTCAGCATAGCACTCCACAGTGGCAATGTACTAATTAATAGGATATGGTCTTGGTTCTCTCAAGGTGGTAACTGGTGAAATGAAGAGAATACAATGAAAAAAATAGTAAGCAAGTGGCTAATTCTCTCTGTGGGCAGGTCAGATGACAAAGGAGCAAGTCAGAATAGACTTATGGAGAGGTAATAATATTTGAGCAGCTATATGAAAAGAAAACATCATGCATGTCTTAGCTTTCCCTGACTTGCAAATGGCTATATTATTGTATTTTAGGCTATGGCTGAGCAGGAGGGTAACTTCTCTATTCTGGTCTTGTGGACCGTCCTACATGTAATTAATAGACAAGACCCCTTTTCACCCAGTACTGAATGTACTTATTCAGGCTTTTTTATTTTTATTTTTTCACCATTCCACTATATTGTATTGAAAACCAGGTGAGGGATCTAGAGATTAACTCACATGGTAGCAACAGCATACAAACCAAGTACAGAAAAGTTGAATGTACATAAATAATTTAAAAATAAAAATGGCTCAATAGGACCCTTACCTTCCCAAGGATTTATTTCATATGTGAAATAAGCATCTTATAATCAGATGCTTACAGTAGGGAGACCTCATTAATATTTTAATTACAAATTTCAAAGTAGTACTGATTAAGACTTTAATGCTTATGGTGTTGCTGTTTCTCACTGTAGAAAATCCCAAGTCTAAAGGCAGATCTAGTTATGGGAATGTAAACATTGTCTTTTATTGGTGACCTGACCATCATGCTGCTGTCCTTTGCTCTTGGTGGTTCCATGCTGCCTCCTTCTACAATGCTGGAATCTCTTTTAAAAGTTGATTGTGGGTTTTTTTTAAATAAATTTTTATATTTTGCTTAGAGTTGACCTAAAATATTATATTAGTTTTGGGTGTCCAACATAGTGATTCAACATTTATGTAATTTATGAAGTGATCACCCTGATAAATCTATTATCCACTTGGCACCATACATGGTTATTCGTATATCGTTGAGTATATTCCCTGTGCTGTACTTTACACCCCCATGACTAGTCTGGAATTGCCAATTTGTACTTCTTAATCCCTTCATCATTTTCATGCCAACTCCTTTCCCATCTGGCAACAATCAAAATTCTCTCTATCTATGAGTTTGTTACTGCTTTATTTGTTTATCTGTTTGTTTATTCATTTATTTGATTATTTTAGATTTCACATACATATTTTTCCCCACATATATTTTATTTTTAATTCTTCTTCCATAATTGAATTTTGGACATTATAAGACTCTCCACTGAAATAAAATTGTTGACTCTTCTCCTTGGTTGGTACATAAAAGTTCATAGAACTGGTAGGAAACTGAAAAGGATTTCCATAAATTCCTGAATTTGATGGCCAAACTGTGCATTTCTAAAATCATTTTCTCTCTTAGAAAACTGTTATTTTTTAAGTATATGAATAGTTGATACCCACGGATGTTGACAGAAAACAACAAGTTTACAAGGTTTGCTCCATCATGCTAATTGATTGTGTGATTCAAATGCAGGTTTATTTTCAGTTGTTGTTTTTTTCTGGCGCATAATCAAATAAGGTATTTTATTCCCTTATTCAAAAACACTGAACACATACTACATAGCAGTAACTGGGTTGTGCATGTTCATAAGATGGAATAGCGCCTGTCCCAATAGGGCAATTAGTCTAAATCATGCAGAGAGACACATGAATAAAACAATGTAAATGACTAACACAATAGTTTATAATTGCTTGATAATTTATTTTATTTTTCCCATATGGAAGTAATAGTGCAATGTGCTAAAAGGATGACATTAAAAAAATAAGTTCCTTCAAAGGTAGAGAACCTTGGAAGGATTCATAACATAAGGACCTCCTTCTCGCCCTTAACAAATTCATGTTAAAAGGTCATATATTAGGTAAAGTACTAACCTAGAACTCCAAAGATTTAATTTCTTGTATTAACAGTTGTTATATTCAGTTAAAAGTTTTTTTAAGCTTAATCATATTATTTAACTTCCTTATACTTTAACTTTCTCATCTGTAAAATAGAAGAATATAATCTCTTCTGCCTACCACCTATATATGAGATGCTCAGATAAAATAATGTATATGAGAAGATTTTCTAATCTGTGATATGTGTGTTCTTGTGTCCAGGCTTGATTGTGTATTTAGGGATGAAAAGCACATTTAGAATCAGATAATCATTTTATAAAACTGAGCAAATTGTTTAGCCACTCTCCAATTAGAGCAGTGCTTAATAAACAATGGGTGAAACTTTCGCAGATGATAATAATTATTTCTATTTCCGAGAGCTTACAGGATGCCAGGCTAGTTGGTTTATGGGCATCACCTCATTTAAAGTAGAGAACCTTCTGAAATTGGCTCTATTATTTTCACCCTCACATTACAGATGAGGGAATTGAAGTCTAAAATATAGTATTATAGAACTCGTCCAAGTCACAAAATTACTGCCTCTAATGATGAAATTTATCAACTTAACGTCTGTGTGCTATTACTTGGAGTGATATGAAAAGCCATTAAACATTGAGCAGAAGAATGAGGGTGATCTGACTTCCATTTTGATAGAATCCCTCCCTATGTAGAGAAAAGACTGAAGATGGGGCATAATAAACACCAGGTATTGGACCCAGCTTTGGAACAGTTGAATTATCCACAGAGAAAGAATGAACTAGGATGTAGTGGTGGAGGTGAGAAGAATTGGTATGAGTCCTGATATACAGTACATGAATTTCAATATATAGACAACAGGATATAAAGATGATAAGATACAGAGGGAATAAGGTGCATATACATATACAAGTCTTCACTGCTGGCTGTAGGTATCTGTTGGCAGTCTTTAGTTTGCAGATGGCATGTAAAGCCATTAGGGGATCACTTAAAGAACAAGTATAGATAAGAAAAGGTCAACTAAATGAATCCAGGTACAGTTTAAGGTTTAGTGGCCCAAAGATAAGGCAGAACTGGTGATGGAGGCCGAGCATAGTGACCAACGATGTAAAAGGAGAATTGAGAGTGATTTCCTAGAAGCCACGTGCAGGAGGCCAGAGGGATCACTATGTTGAATGCTGCTAACTTTTGCCTAATATGAGAAGTAAGAATTGGCTGCTTGATTAACCATGGACATAAGTTTTCACCTCCCACCTTTTTCTTACCCTCCTCTACACACACTTATCATTACCCATTGCCATCCTCTCACATTATTATAAATCTCAGGCACATTAATTTATAGCTCATATTTTACATGTTCTGTTGAAGGGTAGTTAATGGTTCCTGAAACCGTGAGATTTGGGGTAACTATCTGTAAGATTGGGTTACACATTTTTTTTAAACTTATGATAAAAAAAATTCACAGATCAATCTCAGATTTATATTTTAATCTTATTCAGTTTTACTTGTGTAATAATAATGATATTCACTCATGGTATATGACTTTGAAGTTTAAGAAACATTTTTATTTACATTACCTGTTTCAAACAAAACCGTCTAACACAGTAAAACACTCAGCCTTAATACTTCCACCATCAGACTGCACCACCTGTTAACACCTCCTTGGAGGAGTCAGCAACCTACCCACACTTCACTCCTCCTCATTCCTTGAAGATTTTAACACCTGCCTCCCTGTTGTTCACTCCAATCCCACTCCTGATAGAATTCTTGGTGATTTCAATATCCATGTCAGTCCCTGGATCTTGATTACTAATTGCATGGGCTTTTTCTATCAGGATTTTCACTCTGCGCAGTTTGCACCAACCATATGTCTGACCTGTAAAGATCTATATTTGTTGGAATTAACGTTTGTTTAGTTTACTTCATGCTTTACAAAATGCCAACTCTACCTCTTTGTATTTTTTTTGCTTCGAGTACCATGTGGCCCTTAGTCTCAGATTTTAAATATTAAGCTGCTATTTCCACAGAAGTGCTAGGAATGGAGTAAGGGTAGGATGAAAGATGGGTGGAGGGAGGTGTTAGCATCTCCTTTGGTTTTGGATGTATGGGAAAAAAACCCAATTAGAGTTTGCAGCAGAAACCTATGTCAAACTCTTTTTTTTATTGAAAGGCAAGGAGGCAAGGAGGCAGTGAGACGTACTCCCACATGCACCCCAAACAAGATCCACCTGGCAAGCACCCTACAGGGTGATGCTCTGCCCATGTGGGGCCACTGCTCCATTGCTCGGCAACCAAGCTATTTCAGCATCTGAAGTAAGGCCACTGAGCCATCCTCAGTACTGGGGACCAAATCGCTTGAACCACTTGAGCTGTGGTTGTGGGAGGGAAGGAGAGGAGTAGGGGAGAGAAAGAGAGAGAGGAGAGAGAGAAAGAGAGAAAGAGAGAGAAGGGAAAGGGGTGGAGAAACAGATGCTCGCTTCTCTTGTGTGCCCTGACCAGGAATCAAACACGGGACTTTCACATGCTGCACCAATATTCTACCACTGAGCTAACTGGCCAGAGCCCTACGTCAACCACTTCACATGCTGCTTGACTTTAGTAATTCAGAATGTTCTGTTTAACTATTTCTTGCCCATGTTTAAAATATATCATCTCATTTGATCTTCAGACATGGTTTTGATCAAGGCACTGGAACAGAGAGAAAATCCTGAGTTGCTTAAGGTCATGCATCTGATTAATCAAAACCAAGTATAGACTGCAGATCTTCTGACACCAAATGCATTTTTTTTAATTGGCATTAAACAAGGCATTGTTCAAAATGGCCAATGGAGAAAGTAGCTGCTTTGGCTTTCTTCCCAGGAGGATGTTAATATATAGTGGCAATTCAAGAAATATTATCACCAGTGTTGTCTGTGGCAATGGCAGTAGTGGAAGATAGAGAAACGTGCTGAATTGTACTGATGGATGCTTTTTCTTTTTTTTTTTTAGATTGTCAAACACATTGCCCGTTTACAGCATGGAAACCACAATGGAGAGCTAGGTGGGTGATGATTCATTTTAAATCTTTCCCACAATATGCTGAATACCAGAGTGTCAGTGAATGTGAAGAGGCTCATTATGCAGTGTCCACTCCAATGATAGCAATGATTGGCTTTGCTAGCGTGAGGAACTTGTGGGACACCCAGCTACTGCAAACAACTACTGAACTTCAATAAATAGACTGCAGTATAGTAGGACAGACATATTCAGAGTCACACTTGCAAATTTCTTGTGTGTGTCTCTTTGCCAGTTTCGAAACAGCCTATATGTTCCCAGCTTGACACCAGAGATGGCTATCCTTGGGATTCTCTTCTCTTGTGAGTACCTCTTCCTCCCATCATATTTCAGGGCTAAAGATTTTATAAAAGTAATGGTGGCTCATGGGCAGAGCTGGATTAGTGGTTCTCCTATGTAAATAGCTCTGAAGCTCCTCCTTACCATGCCCTCTGCAGCCAATCATGTCATATCCACAAACAGTCTTACCTCCTATCATAGCACAGTAGCCATAGAGAGGAGATTGGGAGGCAGTGGGCCAAAGTACTGACTTCCGGCTTTGCAACTTAACGATCAAGTGTGATTTTGTCTCTATTAAACTGTAATATCCTGAAAGGCAGGATCCTGGAATTATTTTAGTCTAGTACCTATGAGCCACAGTTGTCCCTCTATGAATAGTTATCAACAAAATCAATTCATTCTCTTTTTAAAAAGTATGTAATTAAGTTGAGAGTGGGGTTTAATCTTTTTTGCCTCCCCTGACCCTAGCACAGTGCCTGACATATACATAGTAAGTGGACACTACGTGTTTGTTTAGTGAAAGAACAAGGGTTTGAATAAATCCATTGATCCGATGATTCCTTGTGGCCAAATTAAGGCTAAGCAACCCTTTTCTAATTAGCAGAGACAGAGAAATGATGACTTCTAGTCATTTTCTTCAGGCCACCAGGAATAATGCCCTAAAAGTAGTTGTTTATTTTGGAAGGCAAAAGCTAATTTGGAGCTATTTTTTTTATTTTTATATTCAAATGTCTATAAAACAGGGAGTCACCAGAGACCTATTCATTGTTCACAAATGAAGTATGGGGTAATAAAGAGCTTGCTTTTTCAGCTGTGTTGCACTTTGGTGCTCTCCTGGCTTTACTTGAAAATATGCTGTGACCTTGGCTTTGTTCACTGGGCAAGGGAGGGGGAGTCTAACTGGTCTGCAGAACTCCCATTTCACAAATGTTATTTAGCTAATTTGGGGTCCGCCTGTGGGAAATAATGTGTGAAGTCCTGTAAAATTGAGATGCATGTTATTTGCATGCAATTCACATGAAGCTAATAGTTTAAAAAAAAGAGATTAACTTTTTTATTTTGCCATACCTATTCGTTGAATTCTAAATGCTAACAGTATGATAATAGTTTTGTCCTTAACAGTCTCATGTTGCATCATAATTAAATAAACAGCTTGTGAATTGCAGTCCAAAAAATGTCTGTGTTCCACTCTTAACTTAAGGGGTTTCCATAGAAACCATGGGCAGCAAGTTTAACTGACATTTATTGGACTTAAGGCTATATGCAGAATTGACAGATCTCTGTTTTCCTCTCTGTTACTGTGTAGATGTCCTTCCCATCCTTGTCCCTCACCATCCTCTCCCCACCTCTGTCCTCTCCCCTTCATTTTCCTCCTCCCCTTCTCTTATGAGCAATGAGGAAGTAATTTGGACTCAGTTAGATTTAACAAATGCAATAATACTAAAATGAGCTCTGATACTTAAGTGTAATTGTGTTATTAGCTGGAAATGTTTTTCTTCAAAAACAAAAGAATTGAGAGTGAAGTTTACTCAAATAGCACAGGCTGGCAAGGAGAAAGCCAGTGGAAAATTTGCAGTCTATGCATTACAGTCCGCATTCATACCGCAACGACAGCTTCGCCTCGATTTAGTCAACCCAGACTGATGTCTTTCCTCAGTCCTAATTTTCAGACTTCTAAATGGAGCAAAAAGTCATTGTGCTGATTGTACTCCAAGAGCAAAGATCGGTTCACTGAGGGAAGAAAACACATGCTGTATATTGTATACCTACTGTGCGCCAGATATGTAATTTCATTTAGGTTGTCTTAGTTAATCCCATAAAATTCACAGCCGGCCAGGAGGGCGGATCTGGAGCTGGTGGTTGAAGTTCAGGCCCCACAGCCGACTGGCTGTGAAGGCTTGGGCAGAGGAATGCTTCAATGCTCTGTCTTGATTTCTCAAAGGCAAAACGAATATAAGCACTTCTAAGAAATGGAGTTTTATTAGGATAAGAGATGATGATGTTGCCATTGCCCTGTGATTGTGATGTTCCCCTCCATTCCTTTAGAAATGAGGAGAATGAGCTGCCAAAAGAGTAAGTCGTTTATCCAAAGCTAGAAATTGTGCGCATGCGTGCAGTGGTTAAGAGGGGTCAATTGAGACAGACCTCGGATCAATTACTGCTAGTGTGATTTGGGGTAAGTGATAAACTAACAGAGCATCTAGTTGAAAAATCATGCAGTTGTTACAAAGACTAAGTAAAATTGTGTCTGTAAAGTATTCGAGAGTGTATGCCAGTTAGAAATCCCTTTTTTTTATTTTAATTTTTGCCATTTCCCTCCCTCCCCTACCTTTCTGAATTGTTTTGTTTTTCCAATGGGTTCAAAGTGAAAAATGATCAGTCTTTAAAACCTAATACTCATAATTTAAAATTATCTCACAGTCAATACACTATCTCAAGGTATCCTGATCACAGTGATAAAGGAAAGACAGATAACATCACACTCATTTTACAGGTTAACAGAAAGGAGGTTAAAAGTTGTTATTGACAAGATCTCTCTGTAAGGAATGTTTTCCTGGGTTCTCCAGGGTTTGCCTTATCATTAAAACTCTCCAAGTCTGTTCTTATTTTGGGTCTCTAGGCTGAAATCCAGCGTATTTTAATTCCTATTTCTAATAGTGATAAGAGGAAGAAAATTTTGGCAAGGATGGAGGAAAAGAAGTAAGAAAAGGATAGTTACAAAATCTGTCACAGCCCTGTTTTCAAGTTGTTCTCTCAGGAGTCAAAGGGAGATGTGGAATTACAAATTCCAGTCTTGGGGTAGATGAGGCACTGATTTTATACAATATTTTAATGTGTCTTATTGAAAAAGAAAGCTGTGGTGGAAAAAAAAGACTCAAGTCAGGTATCAGCCAGAGATGTTGGTGAGCACCTAGTGAATTTGGAAGAGACTGAGTAGCTAGGACAGGGTGTGACGGGGCATGATTGCTGAAGAATGTGACCATTAGCAGACACACAAACACACATACATGGGTGCACCCACATACACACAGAGTAATGTATAAAGGATTAATCACAGTGAACATGTCTTTAAATTATAATCATTTTATAACCTCAAAAATCTCATGCTAGGAGAAGAAATATTAGCTTTACCATTTTTATTTGTTGTGTGTTTCTGCTTGCTTTTTTACTAGAATTTGCATTCTGCATTGTCTTTGGAAGAATCCCTGTAAGCCCTTTTTTTTTTTTTTTCATTTTGTACTAGTTGAGTTAAAACTAAGTAATATAATCCCCAAAACCATTTAGCCAGACACACCGTAATATCAGGACTTCACAATGTACTCCAAACCAAGCCTACAATCAGGTCATGGGTAGCAGGCCACCCTCTGTGTTTCAGAAATCCCTTTTAAGCTCAGCATTCCTCACATACATTATGGGGAACATGGCACCATTAACAAATTCATGAGTCTTAAATGTTTTCTTATTTTTTAGATGAAACAGATTATGAATAGAAATTTTAATATTTTCCTTTCATGCCATAATGGATCATTTTGGTAAATTTGAAGCTGAGGAGAATGGTTAAAAAAGGGAATTTTTTTAGATGATCTAGAACAGGATCAACACATTTTCTTTATAGAGGGCAAAGAACTAGGTATTTTAGGATTTGTGAACTATATAGTCTATCACAACTACACAGGTCTGCTATACTGTGAGACAGCCATAGAATAATATATACATGAAAATGGTGTGTAAGTCTCCCAATAAAACTTTATTGACAAAAACAGGTTGTGGATCGAACTTCACTTGTAGGCAAAAATTAGTTTGCCAACGATTGATCTTAGAGATTTGCCTACATCTCCATCTGCCTTCCATTTTTCTGTTCACATGGCAATTAGAGCTTAAAAGATGGAACTGAGGAGTCTAAGAGTGACAGTCACATCACACTCTATATTTTTATTTTGTGGATTTTACTTTTTGTCACACTTACTTTTACTTAAACTTTTTATCTTTTCCGTATTTCTTTAGCATGGAAAGAGAAATACATGTTCTGTCTGCACTTTAAAAAAGGGTGCAGAAAGCTTAGGTGGCTTGCATGAATGTCATCTAGCATTTATAATATCGATCTATAGTGTCAGCCTTGTGTTTCTTCAATTGGATTATTCTTTCTAAAATGCATCATTTAGAGAATAAAAAAAGATGATGGTAGAAGTAATCAAGAGGTAATTTTTATTATCCAACCCAACAAAAAAGCAGTTGACTAATGGCTTAAATAGGGATATACACAGGCTTCCCTACTTCCTTATCCTATTAAGATACCACAGGGGACTGAGTTTCTTATTGTTTTCATGTGTATTCCTGAATTTTTTCATGATTTATTTTGGAATATAATGCATTGTAGGCAAATGAATACAGAAAAATAAAGGGAGTTGCTTCTTTGCATGGTACTGTGTTAACTGAAGCTAATTCGTGTTGGAACTGAGTCCTCATTTTGCAAGGTTCCATGGTAACTGAGTGCAAATCTGTTATAAAAGAACTACCAAAAAGGAGGGCTTGATTCCAATATGCATGAACTATGGTTAACATGGCACCAAGCAAAATAAGGACTGCCTTAAGTAAATAAATAAGAATCCAGTTTCCAAATGTCTGCATTCACCGTATAATTCCCTCTTCTGTGGTCATTAATGGGAAACAAAGAAAATCGCCGATTACAGTCTTTTCTATTATCTGACATGTCATCACCAAGGTTTCCTCATTATGCAATGTTAACAGTGTTGAGGTTACTTGAAAGCAGTTCCAGTTCTAATTAGGAGGCCATCCCTGCTATCTGAATTCTGATTAAATGACAGTTGCCTGGAAATCACAGTTAAGAGTCTACTCTGTTTCCTCCTCTTGCTCAGATCTCGTAAACACAGACTCAATTAGAGAGAGTTTTCTTATCAGGTTTTTATGGGTCATTTTAGTGAATTTATTAAACTCTTAAGTCATGCTGAAAACTGGAAGGCAGTGGCTCTGAGATCATCAGTAGGAGCCAGGACTAGATGGACAGGCTTTGCTCTCATGTTTTAGGAAGTCCAAAGTAGACGTCAGAGCATCCAGTGATGGGTCACGAATCTAAGAAGATGCTAAAGTATTAATGAGTCTCACAGAAAGAATATTGAAGAACAGAGATGAAAATTATAATGTCCTATCAGTCCATATTTTAGATGAAAAGCACCTAGTCCAGCCTCTCATCATTGCACACCTCAATTATTGAAATAATTTCTTAGTTGACCTTTAGGTGTAATATGGACCTTTCTATGGTCCATATTATCACAAATCTGCTTTTCCTGAAATACTTTCTCATTGTCCTATTCCTTTCCAATAAAGTGAGGAAAATCAAGTCCCTAAAACCCATCCCATGATTTAATGAAGAATCTAAATTCTTGTGTCTATTTTTCACAATCTGCCATTATTTTACTCCCTGCACCTTCTGTCCCACTGGTTTTTAGTGAATGTTGCTCATAGAAGTCAGCTTGTACATCTCTCTACGCTGCATTCATGTTTACTTCCATACATTTCCTACCCACTACATGTCTGTTTGCCAATAAACTCTGTCCCTTCTCTCTCTTTCTTCTTTCTCTCAGCGTGTCCTCCTAAAACTGTTTGTCCTTCTCTTTTATTTTCTGCTATATTATAGTTTCTTATTTGCATGCGTTTGAATTTCAACTCACTGTGAGATTTATGGGAGACTCTTGGCTTTAAGGGTCAAGAACTGAGCACTGTGCTTGACAATTAGTAGGCACTCAGCAAATTTTGTTGAAAGGATAAATGCCTGTGTTTTTCTCTCCACGAATGTTAGACCTTTTGCTTACCCAAAGTACATACCCTACTAAACCTCATGTTCACATAACCTCTATTAACTGTTCAAAACTTACTGGTTCTGCTTTGGCCGGACAGCTCAGTTAGTTAGAGCACTATCCCAATAAGCCAAGGTTCTGGGTTCCATCCCCAGTCAGGGTATATACAAGAGTCAGTCAGTGAATACAGGAATTACTGAAACAACAAATTTATCTCTCTCTCTCTCCCCTTTCTTTTCCTTTCTTTTCTTTCTAAAATGAGTAAAAAAAATTACTGGTTCCTTTTGAGCACTAGACTTCTTATCATTTTTCCCATCATCCTCTACACACTCACTGTAGCACTTCACATTGGTTCATTACTCTGTTTTTTACATTAAGTTTCTCTCAGCACAGTGTTTCCAGTGATCAATGATGGGGAGTTACCTGGTAGGCAAAGTTCACACAGTGTTGGTGGACATACTTATAATTATATATTATTAGAATTGAAATGACTTTGAAGATTCTTTTTCTCAGCACTCTCCTATAAAATGAATCCCAGACATGTTTAGTGCTTTTTGGTTACTATCTAGAAAATTAGGGCTTTGCACAGCTGAATAATAAACAGGGGAGAGAGTACTTGGTAAAACATTGAAAAATATTATTCAAATTTGAATGGCCCTATATATGTGGTGTTTATTATCTTCAGATTCTTTGCAAGCAATTTAAATTGCATTACTCATTACGAAAATCCATATGCCTTTTAGGTGCCACTGTTGGTTGGTTTGTTTTCAACCTGTAATGGCCATGATGACCTTGCACAAAGCACTTCCTAAAGATTAATGAGCAGGTGGGGGTTAATAGCTTTCAATTCCTCCCAGCTAGTCATCAATCCCAAGGAAGCATGGGAAGCCAAGTCATTAACTACATTTCCAGTTTTCTGAAATCAAGTTCTTCTCTACTTGTCTGGCCGAGGACTTATGTTCATTTGACTGTTAGGGGGTAGTTTAGAGGTTTTGGTTATAGTTGTTTTAATGGAATATTATTTTTTTCTCATGTATTCCTTGTATACATTTGATCATTACAAATATTAATAAGCATGACATTTTCTACTTTGATATGAGTCATTGTTACCTGAAATATTTTAAGAGATAAACATGAATAATTCAATTGTACTATTTTTCAATTGTATTATGTTAAGGAATTTCCCTTGAGAAATAAAGCGTGGCAAATGAAGAAAAGTTGTGGAGAAGAGAAGGCCCCGTTTCTTTCCATTGAGAAAGCTAGGACCCCATTTCTTCATGCAGCATCCTTATTCTTACATTGACACAAATCCCATAAAGAAATGACATAGGGGCTAATTGTCATCTAAGTACCAGTGTTTAAAGTGTGTGGAAGGGATTATTGTCACCAAGGAGAACTTCTTTCCAGAACCTTTCACAATTGACATTTGTCTTGCAGAACTTACTCAAAACTGGGTCTAGTCCTCAGTATTTTTTTTTCTCAGAAATGTCTTTGGTAGCTCATCATAAGAAGGTTGTAATCATACTTACTAAATACAGAAGAAATGGATATTTAGAACAGAAATCCAATTTGCTAAATTATTGCTAGAACTTTAATAGACTCTTCAAATATTTCAGTCTGTCAAAACTTTTCATGTAGAACTTAGTTTTTTTTTTTGTAGTCACAAATCTTTTAGGAAATATGATGATAAAATCAATAAATAATCTTCCTATAGTAATTCACAATCACATTTATACAACAATTTGCATATAATTTTAAGTCACTCACAAATGTCTCACTCATGAACTTCTAAAGAACCCAGGATTAAACTGTGCATTTTTATGGAAAAGCAAATTATAAATAAATAAGATGGTTGATGAAAGATCCAATTAAGAATTTTTTTTAATTTTTATTGATTTTAATTTATTGTGTTTACACAGATTCAAGTGTCTCACCAAATATATCTCCTCCTCTATGTCTGTGTTCCCCTCAAAACCTCCCATCCCCCCTGCCCCCAACGCCTTCCCCCTTCCCTCCAGGATTTGCTGTTCTGCTCTAGATAACGCTGTATTATGTATATACGATATACTAATCTCTTTTCTTTCTCTGATCCCATCCTCTCATCCCCTTTCCCTCTGATCGCTTTCCCTCTGGTCCCTTTGATTCTACCTCTGCATCTATTCAGTTCCTCAGTTCACATTGTTCATTAGATTCCTCAAATGAATGAGGTCATATATTTTTCTTTCTCTGCCTGTCTTATTTCACTTAGCATAATAGTCTCCAGGTCCATCCATGTTATCACAAAAGGTAAGACTTCCTTCTTTGTCATGACTGTGTAGTATTCCATAGTGTATATGTACCACTACTTTTTAATCCACTCCTCCACTGACAGACACTTGGGCTGTTTCCAGATCTTGGCTATTGTAAACAATGCTGCAATAAACATGGGGGTGCATTTCTTCTTTTGGATCAGTGATTTGGTATTCTTAGGATATATTCCTAAAAGTGGGGTAGCTGGGCTAAAAGGCAGTTTGATTTTTAATTTTTTGAGGAATCTCTATACTGTTTTCCACAGTGGCTGAACCAGTCTGCATTCCCACCAGCAGTGCAGGAGGGTTCCCTTTTCTCCACATTCTTGTCAGCACTTATTATGTGTTGTTTTGTTAATGAGAGCCATTCTGACAGGTATGAGGTGGTATCTCATTGTGGTTTTAATTTGCATTTCTCTAATGATTAGTGATGTTGAACATTTTTTCATAGTCTATTGGCCATCTGTATGTCCTCTTTGGAAAAGTGTCTATTCATTTCTTTTGTCCATTTTTTGATTGGATTATTTATCTTTCTGAAGTTGAGTTTTACAATTTCTTTATAAATTTTTGTTATTAACCCCTTATCAGACGCATTGTTGAATATGTTCTCCCATTGTATAGTTTGTCTTTTTTTTTTTTTCATATTGTCTTAAGCTGTGCAAAAGCTTTTTAGTTTGATATAGTCCCATTTGTTCATCCTGTCCTTTATTTCACTTATCCATGGCAATAAATCAGCAAATATATTGCTATGAGAGATGTTGGAGAGCTTCCTGCCTATGTTTTCTTCCAAGATGATTATGATTTCATGACTTACATTTAAGTCTTTTATCCATTTTGAGTTTATTTTTGTGAATGGTATAAATTGGTCATCTAGTTTCATTTTTTTTTACAAGTACTTGTTCAATTTTCCCAACACCATTTGTTAAAGAGACTGTCTTTATTCCATTGTATGTTCTTACACCCTTTGTCAAATATCAATTGTCCATAAAGGTGTGGGTTTATTTCTGGGTTCTCTGTTCTGTTCCATTGATAAGTAGGCCTGTTCTCATGCCAGTACCAAGCTCTCTTGAGTACAATAGCCTTGTAATATAATTTGATATCAGAAAGTGTGATATTACCCACTCTATTCTTCTTCTTCTTTTTTTTTTCTTTTTTCTTTTTGTATTTTTCTGAAGCTGGAAACGGGGAGAGACAGTCAGACAGACTCCCGCATGCGCCCGGCCAGGATCCACCCGGCACGCCCACCAGGGGGTGATGCTCTGCCCACCAGGGAGCGATGCTCTGCCCCTCCAGGGCATTGCTCTGTCGCGACCGGAGCCACTCTAGCGCCTGGGGCAGAGGCCAAGGAGCCATCCCCAGTGTCCGGGTCATCCTTGCTCCAATGGAGCCTCGCTGCAGGAGGGGAAGAGAGAGACAGAGAGGAAGGAGAGGGGGAGGGGTGGAGAAGCAGATGGACGCTTCTCCTGTGTGCCTTGGCTGGGAATCGAACCTGGGACTCCCGCACGCCAGGCCGACGCTCTACTACTGAGCCAACTGGCCAGGGCCTATTCTTCTTCTTCAAGATTGCTGACACTATTCATGTTCTTTATTGGTTCCATATAAATTTTTGGAATGTTTGTTCAGTATCTTTGGAGTATGACATTAGTATTTTAATAGGAATTGCATTGAATTTATAAATTGCTTTGGGTAATATAGACATTTTAGTGATGTTTATTCTTCCTACCCATGAACATGGTATATGCTTTCACTTGTTTGTATCCTTCTTGATTTCTTTTATCAATGTTTTATAATTTTCCAAGTATAAATCTTTAACCTCTTTAGTTAAATTTACTCTTAGGTACTTTATTTTTGTTGTTGCAATAGTGAACAGGATTGTTTTCTTAATTTCTCTTTCAAACAGTTCATTGTTGGTATATAAAATGCCACTGATTTCTGAATATTGAATTTATATCCTGCCACCTTGCTGAATTCATTTATCAGTAAGTTTTTAACTGAGACTTTAGGATTTTATATGTAAAGTATCATATCATCAGCAAATAATGATAGTTTTACTTCTTTTTCAATCTGGTTGCCTTTTATTTCTTCTTCTTGTCTGATTGCTGTAGCTAGGACTTCCAGAACTATGTTGAATAAGAGTAGTGAAAGGGGGGCACCCCTGCCTTGTTCCTGATCTTAAGGGAATTTCTTTTGATTTTTACCCATTGAGTATGATGTTGGCTGTGGGTTTATCATAGATGGCCTTTATTATGTTGAGGTATGTTCCTTGTATTTCCACTTTGCTGAGAGTTTTGATCATAAATGGGTGCTGGATTTTATCAGATGCTTTTCTATGTCTATTGATATTATCATGTGGTTTTTCTCCTTCCTTTTGTTTATGTGATGAAGCATATTAATTGACTTGTTAATATTGTACCAGCCTTGCCTCCAATTAAGAAATCTTAATCATATGATTCAAATTGAATTACATCAGATTATAATAGTCTGACATATTAATCACTCTCAATACAGTGGTACCTTAAGATACGAGTTTAATTCATTATGTAACCGAGCTCGTAAGTCAGTCAACTCGTACATCAAACATATTTCTCTCATTTAAAATAACTGAAATAGATTTAATCCATTCCAGCCCTGTGAAACATCGCCAAACCATCCTAAATTATGAAAAAAGACATGTTTTTAATTAAGAAACACACATGTATACTTTACCAATACATAACAAAATATATGAAATAAAAGAAAAAAGTGTTATTTAGTACTGTATTCTTACCTTGGAGACAGACGTGTGTGGCTAACGGAGGTAATGGTGGAGGAGGAGGGAGGGAGGAAGGGATGCAGGCACTGTAGACACGTAAACTAAAACTGCACTTTCTTAACACTAAATGTAAACTAAAACTGCATTTTCTTTACTTTAAACAAAACTAAAACTGCACTTTCTGGCCCTGGCCAGTTGGCTCAGCGGTAGAGCGTCGGCCTGGTGTGTGGGGGACCCGGGTTCGATTCCCGGCCAGGGCACATAGGAGAAGCGCCCATTTGCTTCTCTACCCCCACCCCCTCCTTCCTCTCTGTCTCTCTCTTCCCCTCCCACAGCCAAGGCTCCATTGGAGCAAAGATGGCCCGGGTGCTGGGGATGGCTCCTTGGCCTCTGCCCCAGGCGCTAGAGTGGCACTGGTTGCAGCAGAGCGACACCCCGGAGGGGCAGAGCATCGCCCCCTGGTGGGCAGAGCGTGGCCCCTGGTGGGCGTGCCGGGTGGATCCCGGTCGGGCGCATGCGGGAGTCTGTCTGACTGTCTCTCCCCGTTTCCAGCTTCAGGAAAAAAAATAAATAAATAAATAAATAAATAAATAAATAAATAAATAAAACTGCACTTTCTTTACTTAAAATGAAACCACAAAAACTTAATTGTAAAAAAGTGCACTTTCTTAACTTTAAACTTAACTTAAGCTTAACATTACATATTTTTCATTTAATCATCACCTGTTTTTGCCTTTTTGGCTGCACTTTCGGCACTTTCACTTGCAGAACTTTTGAATAAAAATCTATCCAAAGAGGTTTGCTTTGCCAGCCTTTTAAAATGTTACAGATATATGACAAACAAGTGTCATTAAAAAGTGCTAAAGCACGAGCAGTTGAAACTTTTTCTGGGTGTTTCTTTTCAATGAAACTTGAAAGCTTCTCCCACATTGCCAGCATGTCTTTAATTTCACTTGTAGAAATCACTTCTTCAGACTCTACCTCCTCCTCACTACTAATCTCTTGCAGAAGCTCCATATGTTGCATTATCTGTAGCTCCTTCAACTCCTCAGTTGAGAGTTCCTCCTCATGTTCCTCTACGAGCTCATTTATGTCACCCTCATCTACCTCCAGACCCACTGACTTTCCAAGGGACACAATCTCTTCAAATGCTTCTACCTTGGTCTCAGTCTCTGGTTTGAATCCTTCAAAGTCCCTGTATGCAACAACATCAGGCCATAAATTTTTCCATGCCGAGTTCAAGGTTCTTCTTGTAACCTCTTGCCATGCCAAGTCAATAATGCGTAAACATATTATGATGTTGTAGTGATCTTTCTAACACTCTCAAAGGGTTAGATTTGTATTCTCAGTCACCTCAAAGCAGTGACAGAACAAGTACTTTGTGTAATGCTTTTTAAAGTTGGAAATGACCTGCTGATCCATAGGTTGCAAGATTGAAATTGTGTTGGGTGGGAGGTAGAGGATATTCATGAATGTGAACTCATTGAGAATGTCATGTTCAAGACCAGGTGGATGGGCTGGAGCATTTTCAAGGATTAGTAATGCTTTTATTGGGAGCTTATTTTCTTGAAGATATCTTTACTGTAGGACAAAGATGAGATTTGCCCATTCAATAAAAGACTGCTGCGTAACCCATGCCCTAGTTTGGTGCACCACATAACCTGCAGTTTTTCTTTAAGAATCTTGTGGGTCTTAAAGGCTTGAGGATTTTCAGAATGATACAGTAGCAGTGGCTTTGCTTTATAGTCACTGCTAGCATTTGCACACAATGCAAGGGTCAGATGGTCCTTCATGGGTTTATGGCCTGGCAGCTTCTTCTCCTCTGCAGTGATGAAAGTCCTCTGGGGCATTTTTTTCCAAAACAATCCTGTTTTGTCACAGTTGAACACTTGTTGAGGGATGTAGTCTTCCTTTGCAATAAGCACAGCAAAACGTGCAATGTACTCCTCAGCTGCCTTAACATCAACACTCACAGCTTCACCATGCCTCACCACTGAGTGGATGCCAGATCTCTTCCTGAAATTTTCAAACCAGTGGTGACATGCTTTAAACATATCTTCTGCTGCCTCTTTTGAGGTTGATGGTTCTTCCTTCTTCAAGTTGCCATAAATAATATGTGCCTTTTTGCATATTACAGTCTCTGTCACTGTATCTCCTGCCAGCTCTTTCTCTTTCACCCACACCAGCAGAAGCTGCTCCATTTCTTCATGGATATTTGTCCTTAATAGGGACAGAATTATAGTTCCTTTCACTGGATTTGTGCTTTTGATGGCATTCTTTTGTTTAAGGATGGTACAAACTGTAGATGTATTGCAGTCATACAGCCTTTCCAGTTCAATCACTCGTACACCACTCTCATGTTTTTCTATTATTTCTTGTTTTACTTCTATCGACATCATTTTCTTCTTCTCACCACTGTCCTTTACACTCACTTTCTTAGGCCCCATGATAGCACACAAAAAAAGTTAATAAAAAATGCAAAAATGATGCAAGAACGAGTACAGAGCATGAGATTCAACTTGATTCTGAGGGTAACACGTGAGAAAAAATGAGATGCTATTGTTGTACTGCCGATACTGGACCTGTGCGCCATCACGCCAAATAGCGGCAGCTTCCTGAAGCATGACCCATATCTTGGAAATTTGCTCGGATCTTGAACAAAAATACAGACGGAGTTGCAGCTCGTACCTTAAAAATTCATATGTTGGTCTGCTCGTATCTCAAGGTATCACCGTAATTGGAATTCAATTGTCAGCATTAAACAAGTAACAATAGTAAAAACAATGACAAACATTTATACAGTATTGCATATACATGAGGCATTGATGTTCTTCTTAATATATTAACTCAGATACCCTCACAACGTTAGAGTATATAAACCAGAATATTCAATCTCTAGGAAGTTTTACAGATGGGCTCTATACACATTTGCATCTCTGATAATTTTTAGAAAACTCTAAATTCCATTAGTGTTCACTTAATTATATAAGTAGTTGAAATCTACAATAACCAATATTTTCTAGAGTATATTTTCTTTTTAAAAAGTCTTTCTTTTAGGCCCTGGCCGGTTGGCTCAGTGGTAGAGCATCGGCTTGGCGTGCAGAAGTCCCGGGTTTGATTCCCGGCCTGGGCACACAGGAAAAGCGCCCATCTGCTTCTCCACCCCTCCAGCTCTCCTTCCTCTCTGTCTCTCTCTTCCCCTCCCGCAGCAAGGCTCCATTGGAGCAAAAGATGGCCCGGGCGCAGGGGATGGCTCCTTGGCCTCTGCCCCAGGTGCTAGAGTGGCTCTGGTCGCAACAGAGCGACGCCCCAGAGGGGCAGAGCATCTCCCCCTGGTGGGCAGAGCGTCGCCCCCTGGTGGGTGTGCTGGGTGGATCCCGGTCGGGCGCATGTAGGAGTCTGTCTGACTGTCTCTCCCCGTTTCCAGCTTCAGGAAAAAAAAAAGTCTTTTTTTCTTTTCTTTCATTTAATATACACAATTTAGTACGTACAATTTGCCAGGTACTGTGGATGTGGTATTTAGCACATAGCTTATTGCTGGTAAAGAGACATTTTTACCCTGTTATTGTTTTAAATCACCCATTTGCATACTGTGTTTTGATAATCTATTTCTTCAAAATATTAGTTTATTTACAAGTTTTTGTTTGTTTGTGGGGAGTCAAAGAGGAGTTATTAAGCTCCCACTTTATTATTTATAGTGAGTGTGTACTGTTTTCATTTTTATTTTTTTGGTTCACATATGGTCTTATCAATGGACCTAGATATATGATTTGTTATTATAAATTAGGCTCATTAACTGGGCCCCTGAGTAGGAATAGAAATATGGGATATATTTAGTAATGAAATTCAGCAAATATTTACTGAATGCCTAGACATCATTCTGTTCCTGTCCTTAGGAAGTTTGTGATTAAATAAGTTGAATGCCTTTCCAAACATTCAGATTCAAATACAGATATGACAAGTGCTATAATCTTGGTGTTATAGACACTTAGAGAAAGAATATATTAATACTGGGCAGTAAGACCAAAGAAGGTCTAGTAGAAATTGTCATTGTAAAATTAGCTCTGACATGGGAACAATTTTGAAAGAAAATTCAGAGTAGGACATTCCAGCCCATGGGAAAAACAGGAGCAAGTCTCTGAGGAAGTACAGTAGGGGGTATATTTTTGGAATCAGAAACAGACTGCAGCTAGGCTGCATTTTGGAGAACAGAGGGAGATAAAAGTAGAAAAGTGATACGGCCCAGCATCATGGTGTCTTGCCTGTCATACTGAGGCAGTGGCTCTCCAGAGGGCAACACCCCCAGGAGCGCCCGAACATTTGGCCCTGTCTGGAAACACTGTAGATTGCTCTAACTGGAGGTGCTACTGGCATCTAGTGGTAAAGGCAGTAAGGCATTTAGGCTTTATTCTGTGAGCATTGGGGAACTACTGGTGCGTTATATTTTCCCCCAATGTGATTGTCTAGGTTCCTGTGTGTTGTTACACTAAATCTGCATTGTGTAACTGAACCCTCCCTGCCCCCCGCCCTGCACACCAGCACCACCTGAGGAAAAGTATAAAAGGAAAAAACAAACTTTGCATATAAAGAATGTCATGTATTAATCATTTTGTGACCCTGAAGCTAAGGGGGGGCGGGAGAAGAAAAAAGAAAGAACAAAAGGAAAGAAAAATTTTTTTTTTTACATATTGATAGGGCTCCAGACTCAAAAATGTTAGTGCAAAGGCAAATACAGGCATTGTTACAAACAGACACATTTCCGATAATTGGAACAGTCTGATTTCATTTCCTAAAGAATAAAGAGCAAGCAGTATGTGGAGCTAGAGATTTTAAGCTTTATTCTTTGATGATGTATTTCACTAAACCAAGACGGCAAGCAGCTATCTTAAAAACACAAACATGTCCCTGAATACCTTTAATCCCACCCTTTAATTTGAAAAACAGTCATCCGTATTTCATTTCTTCATAAATAATCAATCTCAAAATGTGAATATGATCAAAAGGATTCATAAGGAGCCAGAAACTTCATGTTAGGTATGCAGGGGAAAAAAACAAAAAACACAAATTGATTTTATTTTAGCTTTGCCAAGTGGTTGGCTGTATTTCTGGGTCGGCTTTCCTAACATGAAGTAGATTTCACTTTTTGTTGCTAAGACAAAGTTGGAGATGCTATCGCCTACCTAAATTCCTCGCCTATTCTAGCTTGTTCCTTTGGAATAGAAGAATCAGAGATCCTTTTCACTTGTGACTTTTCTAATTAATGGTTCAAATGAGTTCCAAAAGCAGGAAGGTGATGATAAATTTCAAAAGGGCATTTGGAGATGATTTGACTCTCTGCCAATAAGAATTCTCATTCCCTGCTCTCAGTGGTTAAACCCAATGGAGTGACCAGATGGCTGAGTCAAACCTTCTTGGTTCTGAAGTGCACGTGAAGAAGCAAATCATGAAATCAGTTTTTGCATTATCCACATTTAAATTTTCAAGTCAATCGTGTTATTTTTAGGCACATACAGCAGAGGGCATTGTTTGGCCAAACTTAAAACAGCTGCTATTGACAAAAACAGATAAAGTGAAAGAATTAAGGAAGCTTTTTCTGTAAAAAACAAACAAACAAACCAAAAAAAAAAAAAAAAGCCCCAAAGAAAGCAAGAAGACAGCAACATGACTTGTATTGCTTTGTTCTCTCTAGCTTTTCTTTGTAGGAAAGGCTTCTATGGAAATAACTTAAACCTGGACAAGCATTGGTCCAGAAATTAAAAAAATTCTTACTGTGTGAGTTTAGCTCTGCTTAGATACCAGGGATCAATTAATGTGTATGACGTCATTTAGGTCTGCAATGAATTTATAGCTTTAACTACCTACAAACTGCTTCTGTCTGCTTGAATGCCCATTGATTCATTCATTCGTACATTTAACAAATGCTTGATGAGTATTTTTTCTAGGAGAATACCAATAAATAAAGGAGACAGGTCTCTGCTTCATGGAACTTAACATTCCACCTGGATGAGACTGGCAGTAAGAAAATCAACATTAAGTATGTGAGAAAAATATCAAATAATGATAAGTACTATGATGAAAATTAAGTATGGTGATGTGATTGATGGTGAAAGAGGGGCTACTTAGGCTGGCAGATCAAGAAAGAACTTTCTGAGAATACAAAATGGAAAGAGAACCCTGAATGACAAAGAAAGCCTACTTTACCCTAAATACTATATGAGGAATTGATTGTGGTAAGGCAACTGAGAAAGTAGAAAAACTGGCCAAGGGCTATTTCAGTGGTTCAAGTCAGACAGGAAGATAACTTGGTCTGGAAAAGGAGAATAAAGAAAAGTAGATGGATCCAGTTATATTTAGTAGCAGAGTCAGATGAATAGCATTGTGCTGGATGTAAAGAAAAAAGAAAAAAGGTCAAGGAAGAGTCTTACATTTTTGGTTTGAGCAACTGGGTGTAACATAGTAATGCAAGGGCAGGCTTAAGGGTTTGCTTTCAGGGCATGTTGTTTTTATTTTAATATTCCCTCTTAAAGAAGGTAAATTTTAGAAAAGGACAATTTGTCAATGGCCCCAGCAGGTCAGAGACCTCTAATCGAAGTAATTCTGTCTGGTGTCATTCACACCAATAGAACAAGGGTGTATTCTGGAAGGCAGATGAGAAAATTTATTCTTTATTTTTATTAAATGTATTAGGGTGACATTGGTTAATAAGACCATATATTTTAGGTTTCAAGTGTAGATTTCTATAATACATGACTTGTGTATTGTATTGTGTGCCCAGCACCCAAAGTCAAATAATTTTTTATCACCACATATATACTATGGAATACTACTCTGCCATAAGAAAAGATGAAATACTGCCATTTGCAACAACATGGATGGACCTTGAGAGTATGATGCTAAGCAAAATAAGTCAGAAAAGCTAAGAACCATATGATTTCACTCATATGTGGGATATAAAACTGAAACTCATAGACATAGACAATAGTATGGTAGTTAACAGAGGGAAGGTGAAAGGGGGGGCTAGTCAGGGTAATCGGGACAGAAATCAAAGAGTAAAGGATGCATTAATGTCTGAAGATCTCTAATTTTGGAAAAAGAGGAAAGTCTTAAGATATTGGGTGAAGGAGGTTGGGCTCAGGGGTGGAGATTTCTGAAAAAAGTGGAGAGTTCTTGCAATTGCAGGGAAGCATGTACTGTTTCCAAACATGCTTGGAACGTGTCTGGTCATCCATCATGTGTCTCATTCGAATATTCAATCTCCACTCCTTGCACTGGAGGATACCTCAGTTGGTTAGAGCATCCCCCTGAAGTGCAGAGGTTGTCAGTTGATTCCCTGTCAGGACACATTTATGTGTGATCGATGTTCTTGTCTCTCTCTCTCTCTCTCTCTTTCTCTCTCTTTCTTTCCTCCACCCCCCTCTCCCCCTGTTTCTCTCCCACTTCCTCTTCTTCTGAAATCAATAAGTAAAAATTAAAAAAATACAAAATAAATAATAACTAAGGAAATCTTTACCCTTGGGTGTGAGTGTTAATATACTAATGGAGGAAAGTTTATCCAAAAGTGACTTGGGCCCTGGCTAAATGATCCGGTTGGTTAGAGAGAGCTTCACCCTAAGTGCAGTGGTTGCCAGTTGGGTATCCAGACAGGGCACATACAGGAGCAGGTGGATGTTTCTCTTTCTTTTTCTCTCTCTAAAACAAAACAAAACAAAACAAAAATGACTTGGGGAGGGGTTTCAGGTGTCATTTTGGGTCTTTTCAGTGTAAACCAGTTTCTTTTGTGTTCCTTGGGTCCTTTATCTGATTCCTGCCAGCAGACCTAACTAGTCCTGAGATTTTCACTTTTTTTTATTTTTATTTTTTAGTTCAGCCTGATTTTGTTAGGAGACATGTTGGAGAGAATACAAGAAAGTTAGTAGAAGTTTAAAGATTAACTAATGATGTGGTGGCACAACTCAGAGATAAATTTACCAAAGATCAGTCAATAATCCTAAACCAACCCTCCAACCTCCTTGTTTTATACTCAGTCTGCTTTTTGTTCCCCTGCGTTTTGCTGATACAGGTTGAGGGAGAGGGTCTCTTTATGCTTCAGCATTATTCCGAGTTGGAGAGTACAAGATGTCAGGGAGTCCAAACTGAATGTGTGTTTAGTAGTCCTTTGTGTGCAGTTTACAGAGTAGATATAATGAACAGCACTCGAAATCAGAGAACCTATTTCCTGACTAGCTCACCAGAGTTTCCGAAATGATACCCTGCTAGTTCTTTGTACACTAATTTCTTAGTGTGTTTTTCCTTTTAAATATTTTAATTTATATTGTTCACCTAAAACTAAATACACTGACATTTTTTTTTTTGCTATTGGTTCCTTTTTTTTTTTTTTTTTTTACAAAGATAGAGAGGATGTCAGAGAGAGGGATTGACAGGGACAGACAGACAGGAACGGAGAGATAAGAAGCATCAACCATCAGTTTTTCCTTGCGCTTTGCAACACCTTAATTGTTCATTGATTGCCTCCTCATACATGCCTTGACCACGGGCCTTCAGCAGACTGAGCAACTCCTTGCTCGAGCCAGCGACCCTGAGCTCAAGCTAGTGAGTCTTACTCAAACCAGATGAGCCTTTGCTCAAGGTGGCAACCTCGGGGTCTCGAAACTGGGTCTTCTGCATCCCAGTCCGATGCTTCATCCACTGCGCCACCGCCTGGTCAGGCCTGACATTTTTTTTAATGTGACCATATACAGAAGCTAATTTTGCCTTCAATGGTATTTCATACTACACAGAATTTCAACTAGGCTGGTTAATTTGAACCTATATACTTCTTAGTAGTCAGATCATTAGATTGAAGATCAGTTTCATTCTGTTCTAAAGTAATGCGAGGGATGTCAGTTATTAAAATCATCTGACTTTTCCATCAACCAATCTTCTCTCTCCAATTTGTTTTCCACAGAAGGGCAGCACTTTCCTGAAACAATGTTCTTATCATGTCCTTTCTTGCTTCAGAAATTGGAGTTTCATCCTAAGTCTCTGTATTGCCACAAGTCCAAATACTGCTACCAGGCATTCAGTGGCCCTCAATTGGGTCAACTTAGCTACCTAAATTCTGCTGTGTAAGCTCTCTGCTTCCATTAAGTCAGCTCTCTTATTATTTCATGCTTCTACTCCTCCACATTTATGAGTGGTGTCTTCCCTCCACCACCACTATCCTTCCTCTTAAACATTTATCTGATTATCTGTGTCTATTTTGATTTCTGACAATGCTTTATGACATTTAGATATTGAATACATTGATTTGCATTAGTGCCTAGATACATACATGTACACTTTTATTTTTTATACATTTGTATTATAGCTCCAACAAGATTGGGAAATTTTCTAGAAGGCCTGGCCAATTTAGCTGTTTTATAATATTTATTTTATACTCTCCAGAACATAGCAACATGTTGGCCACATGGTTTTTTCTTCCTTCTTTTCTTTTTCTAATATCATTCTCTCTACTCACTGCTTCTTCTCATCTAATAATATTATAATGTTGTCTCTTCTAAATATTAAACATATGTATTCTTTACTATTGGCCACATAAGTCTTCTCAGAAAATAAAAATGAATATCCAGATTTTTTTTTACCAGAAATCTAAATTTCTTAAAATCAAAACATTTTCAGGAAACATCGCAAGATTGTTGTGTTTAGCGAAAGATCCTGCTTTTTTTGACTTGACAGGTTGAGTCCCTGAGTTACAGTCATTTAAATGTTGTATCATTTCCATTACATTTGCCTAGAGGGTCAGCCCTGGGCATATTTACAGAAACTTTCTGTACTCTGAAAACCTCTGAAACATTTATTCTTGCATCAGGGGTAGAGAAAGCTCAACAGATTTGCAAAATTGATTTCAAATGGTTAAATAATAAACTATATTACAAAATATTTGTATGATAAATTTATTTTGCAGAAATGTCATTTCATTTGTGTGTGTGTGTATATATATTCTAGAATTTTTTTTAATGTAACGAGATATCCAGAGTAATGGCTGCAGCAGAAGCCTCCTTGTGTAATAGGAGTGAGCCTCACCTCCCAACTTAGAAGCAAACCATGTTGCTTCATTGACTTAGCGTCCTTTGATGGATCTCAGATTTATCATGGTATTAGAAATCAAAGTTTTTCTACTGTCTTATTTGTTTTTTATTTGTTTTTGGTTAGATAAAGAGGGAGATGAGATGGAAAATCGAGACAGGGAGAAAGAGGAAGAGATAGAAAAAAGAGACAGACTATGAAAATAGCAGGATAGGTTTGACTAGAAGCAACCAGAACAAATGACTGTTTGTATTGTAAGGAATTGATTATTTTACATAATATGAACATACAGAGGAAAGACAGTGACAGGGAGTAATTAATTTAGCTGCTTCTCACAATATCAAGAATTCAAATTCTCTTCTCTTTCCA
The DNA here is from genome assembly GCF_036850995.1 of Saccopteryx leptura. Taxonomy (NCBI): domain Eukaryota; kingdom Metazoa; phylum Chordata; class Mammalia; order Chiroptera; family Emballonuridae; genus Saccopteryx; species Saccopteryx leptura. Next base: position 23,351,442 of record NC_089503.1, read on the forward strand.
GTTTTTCTTCCTTCTCATATATTAGCTTTGTACTGAGGGTGCCTCCTCTCGACAACAAAATGGCTGCAGAAATTCCAGGCATTTCATCCTCAAAAGAATATCTGAATCCAGAATAAAGAACTACTTCTTGTCCTGGTCAGATAGCTCACATGGTTAGAGAGTCATCCCAATACACAAAGGTTGAAGGTTCAATCCAAGCCAGGGCACATGCAGGAACAAAATTCTCTCTCTCTCTCTCTCTGTCTCTCTCTTTCCTTCTCTAAAAACAAACAAACAAATAAAAAAATAAAAGAAACTACTTCTTTCTCATGATTTTTCTCATTGGTGGGAGAAAAACAATTTCCAAGAACCCTTTCAGCTGATTTCTCCTCATATCTGATTGGCCAAATTATGTCACGTCCAGACATAACTAGTCTCTTGCCTTAAAAATAGAACAGCTAGTCTGTTTAGAAAAATGCTCAGCAAACTATAGTCAAAAGTCAATCCACTACCTCTTTCTGTGTGTCTTGTGAGCTAAGAATGTTTTTGAATTTTTAAATAACTGAAAAATAATTAGCAATACTATTTTTACATGTGAAAATTATGAAATTTATATTTCAAATTTTAGTGTGCATACATAGTTGAATGGAAACATAGCCATACCTATTCATTAACCTTTTGTCTATAGCTACTTTCCAGCTATAATGGCAGAGTTGAATAGTTGTAACAAAAGACCATATGGCCTGCAACAACTGCAATATTTACTCTCTGGGCCTTTACCGAAAAAGTTTGCTCAGTCCTAACTTAAACCAAATTCTATTTACCCATCATGTTGGGTTGGCCTCTCCCAAAGCAGATAATATAATTTTGTGATTTTTTTTTAAAGATAGTAAATTTTTCTAAACAAAGTTTTCTTGGGAAAAAGTAAGGGAGTAGGATGTTGATAAGGCATCAATTGTGTAGAGAGGAAGAGAGAGCGATTGAAGTTCAAGAACATTTTAAATAAATAACCCACATTTAGTGTTGTAAAAAGCTGACTCCCAAAATATTACCAATTGCAAACTGTTGATGTGACAGTTGAGTTTTTATTATTCACTAGGGCAAGAGAGAACACCACTCCATAAATGTTTAGGGGTGTTTTTGAGAGAAACAGTGAAGATTAAGCCAGAGTTTATTGAAAATTTGAAATTTGATTGTAGGATGATTTTTCCTCTGTGAGAACTTGATTAGAACTTTATAAGTGTTATGATATAGCAGTCCAGGATTGATAAAAACTGCAAGGCGAGGTGACAGATTCAGAGAATCTTAGAGCACAGACCTCCATTAATGCTTTCCATGAGAGAGGTGATGAAACATTGGGTAACTTCCTAGAAGGACAATGAAACAAAGCATTTGCATTGGCAGAGGAGTCCCAGAAGAGAATCAAGATGCTTATATAAACAGCAAAAGAGCCATGTTGAGGTCAATGGTAAGGTATACTTTGAAGGTCTCGGTGTCTGGGCTGAGTGTGGTAAATGGTTTTAGTGCTCAATGTTTAGGAAAGTTTGTTGCTATTACCTATGAGTGTGAGTGTATGTGTCTTTTGGGGAGACAGGAGTTAGGTGGTTGTGTTTAACTATAGTTATCTTTTTCCCACCTTGATTCCAACCCAGTTTCAAGGTCAAGATGGTTTATGCTGACTTAGCAATGATGCTGTGCTAAATAAATCATCCCCGTTAGCTAATCTCTAGTACTCAGTTCCTTCTGTGTGTCTTAGTGCAGTGAAGCATGAATAAGGACAGAAGAAAGGTCTATAGCAAAGTCAAAGAGATCCTCTGGGACCAAACTAAAAAGTATTATAGTTTAATTCAAAACCCATACAGATCCATTTGTAAATAAACGCTGTCCAATGACATTGTAATGGATAGTGCATACCTTTAAATTGATTTCCTTTTGATGTGATAAAAACATCTTATGAAAGAGATGTTGAAACATGGCTTTTGATGTGAAGTAACATAATTTAGATTTTAAAATAGAAAACCTTTTGTTGATAGTAGTTTATTCGATTCAGTGCTTGAACCAAGCATTATTTGCTGTAGGTTATAAATCAGCTTTGAAACAGTTTTATAATTCAGAAATCATTACTTATGACTGATTTATGGAAAGTCTCATTAATTGCAATAGCAAAAAGACTTTGAAGTAAGCAAGAAACAGAAAATAAAACAGCCTGGGGATTAAAAGAGGACAGGCATATATACTCTCCAATTAATAGCGATGCATCATGTTTGCTTATGTTTTATTGATAGCACGTTCCTGATCCTGCCAGCTAATTCTTACAAGTTCGAATGATAGATAGTATTATACATCCTGTCTTCTGTGAGAAGAAGAAACGGAGTGTCTTGTCATTTTATTTTTAATACACATTAAATTTTTATTACCTATTGCTTATAATGAGCCAGTGACATCATGTATATTAGGTGACAGCTCTAACAAAAGCCTTTGGAGTGGATAACATTGTTGTTCCCCTATCCCAGATAGGAAGGTAGTTACAGAGAGGTGAACTTCTTAAATTATAAGGTCAGGGATGTTCAAGCAGGCATAGGAGATCAGGAAGTCTTACACAAAACCCTTCTGTCTTGGCTGCTGACCTGAGTGTTTTTGCAGTTTCGTATTTTAAAGAGGAAAAAAGGTAACAAGTGGCAGAGTAAGGACTGACTTTCTTCACTTCTTCACTGTTTTCAGTCAATCAGTCATTTCCACATGCACTGCCAGAGACCCTAGATCCCTTAAATTTATGGACTAGGAGGTGGCCACGGAAATGGAGGAGTAGGGCCTTAGAACCCTGCTCCTGAAACATCAATCAGTTAATGTACCAGGGATTTTATATGCTATTCCTTTTTTTTTTCCCCCCCCAATTACCTCAGAAGTGTGAAGTGTGTGCTGGGGGAAGGGAAACATATGTAAAACTATACCAACTGACACAAATAAACATATTTGGATGGTTATGATTACTGGAAATTGAAATAGCATTCTATTTAAAATATAAACTTGAAAGGGTTTTTAAGGTCATCATATTTAAATTTACAGTAAAGGATCTAACTCATGAAGTGAAGCCTACCAACAACATGATTACTTACAAAGACATCATAAGATTAATATGAGGAGCAGGTTCCTAATATTTAGCCATTAGTTGTTCTAAAATGTAGACTTTTATTATTCACGTATGGTGAGGCCAACAGATCAAATAGATAACTACCATTAAAAAGTATTTGTTTGTTTGCCTGCCTGGTGGTGGCACAGTGGATATAGCATAGACCTGGGACACTAAGGTTCCAGGTTTGAAACCCAGAGGTCGCCAGCCTGAGCACAGGGTCACCAAGCTTGAGTGTGGGATCATAAGCATGACCCCATGGTCGCTGGTTTGAGCAAGGGGTCCCCGGCTTGACTGGAGCCCCCCAATCCAGGCACATGTGAGAAGCAAGCAATGAACAACTCAACTGACACAGCCACAACTTGATGTTTCTCATCTCTCTCCTTTCCTGTCTCTGTGTATGTGTGTCTCTCTCTTGCTTAAAGAAAAGTTTGTTTGTTTCTACTTGCAGTACCAAAAAGAGAGGGTATACCATAGCATACAAGGGCCACTTGGGGAAATGCTAAGTTTGAAGAGCAAAGGAACAAGGGAAACAAGGAAATTGATTGTGGTTTTTTTTTGCTTTTTGGGTTTTTTGGGTTTTTGGTTTTTTTTGTATTTTTCTGAAGTTGGGAATGGGGAGGCAGTCAGACAGACTCCGGCACGTGCCTGACCGGGATCCACTCGGCATGCCCACCAGGGGGCAATGCTCTGCCCATCTTGGGCGTTGCTCTGTTGTAACCCCACAGAGCCATCCTCAGCGCCCGGGCAAACTTTGCTCCAATGGAGCCTTGGCTGTGGGAGGGGAAGAGAGAGACAGAGAAGAAGGAGAGGGGGAGGGGTGGAGAAGCAGATGGGTGCTTCTCCTGTGTGCCCTGGCTGGGAATTGAACCCAGGACTCCTGCACGCCAGGCTGACGCTCTACCACTGAGCCAACCGGCCAGGGCTTGATTGTGTTTTTTGAAGAAAGATGAAATAAACAAACTTAGATTGACTAGAATGCATCATTTCAGTGGGTGCTGGACATAGTAGGGGCTATTCCTAGTTGCCTGGTTTCTAGCTCTAGAATGACGAGAGCAAACGGATAATGGCCTGAATATAAGAGCCCTAGGAGAACCCGATAAGGACATGGTTGGGGTATCTGGTTCAGATTGGATGGTTTGTGGGCATGAATAATACATTAGTACATATCACTTATACATATGCAGAGGGTTGTAATTAGACATGACCTCTTTTGCACATTTTCAACAACGATTTTATTTAGTGCATACAGTAAACTAGGGACGGTGTTAGCAGCAAGCCAAGAAGAAACCATCAGACATGACTTCTGCTCTCATGGAGTTCACAGGCTAGGGGAGGAAACGGACCCAAAAGCAAACAGTCATAGTAGTGGATGGTGTGCAAGGTCAACCGAGAGCCACAATAGCCCTGAGGAGAGAAGCAGCCTATTGGCCTGGAAAGTCCAGGAAAAGTAATACTAACTCAATCTATTAATCAACTTTCTTTGCTGTCATAGTGAAGGAGACACCAGAGAGCAATCGATGACTTTAAACTTCTTGAGATTCAGGGGCCTTCCAGTGATTTTGTGAATGTGGGTTTAAAAATTGGAAATGACAGTTGCCTTTTCCAACTATGGTATCTCTTCCTAATGTAAAAACAAATAATTAATTAATTAAATAAATGCCTCTTCTCTATCTTGTGTACTCTATGAAAATGCAATTATTTAGAAATGCTCATTTACATTGAGAATTCACCACCAGCAAAAGGATTCTACCCTAAAAAAGAGCCAGGCCTTCCCATCCCAAGCCCTTGGGTGGCAGGCATGGGTGTGATGGCCAAGAAACTGAGCCTTTCTCTGGCACTGACTTCTTGCCAAGGCTCCCTTGGAACAATAGGAAGGCCTTTTTAGTTTTTCTCCTGGCTACTGGTTTTTTACAGAGCTTTTCTCCCTCCCATGTTAGTCCAACCATTCTTGAAAGCACGGCCGACAATAGCATTTCATTGTGAAATGAAAATGCGGCGCCTGCAGGATGACACAGTGATTCCTAAGTTTGACAGAACTCCTGACAGTCTGGACCTGGTCTCACACCACCTTCTTTCCCACTCCCTTCCCCAGGGTTTTCTTTCCCCTGCCACAGGGGACTCTGCGCTCTTCCCTGGGTGTCCTAGTAGCTTTTATGTGTGCTTGTTTCCACTTGGCCTGGCGTCTCTACCTGAAATTCCCTTCTTTCTTTTCTCTACTAACTTCTGCAAAATCAAGATCAGATAACCCTGCTCTCTGAAAATTCCTAATTTGCCAGCACAGATTAAGTTTCTCTTGTGTCAATGTGGCCTGTGTCAATATGGCCTGGTCTCAATAACATATAGTTTATATTTATTATTGCACTTCATCTGTTGTTAGCCTATATTTTAACTTTTTTTTAAAGATTTTTTTAAATTTATTCATTATAGAGAGGGGGGAGAGAGAAAGAGAGAGAGAGAGAGAGAAGGGGGAAGAGCAGGAAGCATCAACTCCCATATGTGCCTTGACCAGGCAAGCCCAGGGTTTTGAACCGGCAACCTCATTGTTTCCAGGTTGACGCTTTATCCACTGCGCCACCACAGGTCAGGCTATTTTAACTTTTGAAGTACAATTTGCTCAGGGTTAAGGTTTATGTTCTTCTATTTTATCTGCACAGTATTTAGTAAAATGTCTGGCTAAGGACATCAACACAAACAGTAATCATAACAACAATAATGAGTTTTTGTTATTCTGAGTTCTTCCAGTATGGAATTATTATTCTAAGCCCTTTATCTACATTAACTAATTTTGTCCTCACAACACTAGAGGGGTTTAATGTTATCATTTCCATTTTGCAAGTGAAGACATTAAATCATAGAGAGGATAACTTAACTCCCCCGAGGCAACACATAATATGTTCTAAATTAGTATCTTTTTGAATTGGAAAATTAGAACGTAGTCAGCTACTTGTCTCCCTCCTCCTTTTTTTTTTTTTTTTTCTTTCTAAGAGATTCATAGAAGAGTCACTGCTTATTGGAATGCGAGTTTTGGAAGAAGTCATTACACAAGTGCCCAATCCATGGTAACCCAGTGGAGTCGGGTGTGTATTGGGTAACACCAGTTCTTTGGAATGCCTCCTGTGCTGAAAAAAGAGGCAGAGAGTGAGTTATTTTATTTCTCTTACAGTCAGGAAGAATAGGGACACAAGACATTAAAGTTCTGTGACACTAAAATCTCTTTTGTAAAAGGAATATTATGCCTTATGGGAAATGATTAAAATTTTGGTATTTCTGCCTATAGGTAGCCGTCGCCTATATTATAATGAGTTTTTATATATGAGAATCTCTGGAAGTTTATGTACATTTGTGCATGTCACTATTTCAGTGTATCTTCACAGGATCCATAAGTTAAGTTGCCAGTGTTTATAGCTGAGGTCACCCCAAAGAAAAAGTATTTAAAAAAATTAATTACAATATATATATATATATTGTATATAATATATATATATATATTTGCCTTCATTCTCACAGCAATATTTTTGTGAAGTATTTGAGATCATATGCTCCTGGACCAATCAGGTGAATAATAGGACAATATGAATTCATGAATGCACTTCTATAATGAATGTCTTTGTTTTAAAAATGGAGAATATAACAGTTTCTATATCAGAGGAATGCAGGATCAGAAAGAATCAGTCAGACAACCTGTGCAATTGCAAAGGGCCCCATTCTCAGAAGGGTCCCCACTTGGCTTAATGCTCTGTTGTTACTGATTTGAAATTCTTAATAATCCTTAATGAGGCAATCGCATTTTCATTTTGTACTGAGCTCTGCAAATCATGTAGCCATTTTTGGATAGCTTTGTGAAGTCTGTAGCCCATGGTGCCTGGCAAATAGAATACACCTAGATAAATGCCTGCTATTACTAATTTTGCAAGGGATCTTTTAGTTTGTTGAGTATAGTCCCTGAATTCTATTTTCTGAACTTTTCCAATATGGCCAGGACAATTGAATCTAATGGTAGGGAAATCTCACATGTTCTTATGCATCGGGGTCACACTGGTTGGTTCTCACTCTCTCAATCTCCTCCTCATTCCTCCATTTCTCTGTGATTGCACATCTGATGGAATATGGGCTGTGGATGGCTGCTAATTGAAGTACAGACAATTTTTTTAAAAAATATGAGACTCATCACTCAATAAGGGACATTAGATTTGTTGTTTTCCTAGCCTGAGAAATGATAGCTCTAGCTGATGCTCTGTATCACTGACATATTTCCAGAAAGACATTTTAGAAGAAATCTAATATTCTTTTTTTTTTCTCTTATTGTATTGCAGACTATTTGAACTCCAGAAGGACCAACACCAGATAAATTATGAATGTTGAACAAGATGACCTTACATCCACAGCAGATAATGATAGGTCCTAGGTTTAACAGGGCCCTATTTGACCCCCTGCTTGTGGTGCTGCTAGCTCTTCAACTTCTCGTGGTGGCGGGCCTAGTGCGGGCTCAAACCTGCCCTTCCGTCTGCTCCTGCAGCAACCAGTTCAGCAAGGTGATTTGCGTTCGGAAGAACCTACGTGAGGTTCCTGATGGCATTTCCACCAACACTCGGCTGCTGAACCTCCACGAGAACCAAATCCAGATCATCAAAGTGAACAGCTTCAAGCACTTGAGGCACCTGGAAATCCTACAGCTGAGTAGGAATCATATTAGAACAATTGAAATTGGGGCCTTCAATGGACTGGCAAACCTGAACACCCTGGAACTCTTTGACAATCGTCTTACCACCATCCCGAATGGAGCTTTTGTATATTTGTCTAAACTGAAGGAGCTCTGGTTGCGAAACAACCCCATTGAAAGCATCCCTTCTTATGCTTTTAACAGAATCCCTTCTTTGCGCCGGCTAGACTTAGGGGAATTGAAAAGGCTTTCATACATCTCAGAAGGTGCCTTTGAAGGTCTGTCCAACTTGAGGTATTTGAACCTTGCCATGTGCAACCTCCGGGAAATCCCTAACCTCACACCGCTCATAAAATTAGATGAGCTGGATCTTTCTGGGAATCATTTGTCAGCCATCAGGCCTGGCTCTTTCCAGGGGTTGATGCACCTTCAAAAACTATGGATGATACAATCCCAGATTCAAGTGATTGAACGGAATGCCTTTGATAATCTTCAGTCACTCGTGGAGATCAACCTGGCACACAACAATCTAACATTACTGCCTCATGACCTCTTCACACCCTTGCATCATCTAGAGCGGATACACTTACATCACAACCCTTGGAACTGTAACTGTGACATACTTTGGCTCAGCTGGTGGATAAAAGACATGGCCCCCTCCAACACAGCTTGTTGTGCCCGCTGTAACACTCCTCCCAATCTGAAAGGGAGGTATATTGGGGAGCTGGACCAGAATTATTTCACATGCTATGCTCCTGTGATTGTGGAGCCCCCAGCGGACCTCAATGTCACTGAAGGCATGGCAGCTGAGCTGAAATGTCGGGCCTCCACATCCCTGACCTCTGTATCTTGGATTACTCCAAATGGAACAGTCATGACACATGGGGCATACAAAGTGAGGATAGCTGTGCTCAGCGATGGCACCTTAAATTTCACGAATGTAACAGTGCAAGATACAGGCATGTACACATGTATGGTGAGTAATTCTGTTGGGAATACAACTGCTTCAGCCACCCTGAATGTTACTGCAGCAACCACTACTCCTTTTACTTACTTTTCAACCGTCACAGTAGAGACTATGGAACCTTCTCAGGATGAGGCACGGACCACAGATAACAACGTAGGACCCACTCCAGTGATTGACTGGGAAACCACCAATGTGACCACCTCTCTCACGCCACAGAGCACAAGGTCAACAGAGAAAACATTCACCATCCCAGTGACTGATCTAAACAGTGGGATCCCAGGAATTGATGAGGTCATGAAGACTACCAAAATCATCATTGGCTGTTTTGTAGCCATCACACTGATGGCTGCAGTGATGCTGGTCATTTTCTACAAGATGAGGAAGCAGCACCATAGACAAAACCATCATGCCCCAACAAGGACTGTTGAAATCATTAATGTGGATGATGAGATTACAGGAGACACACCCATGGAAAGCCACCTGCCCATGCCTGCTATTGAGCATGAGCACCTAAATCACTATAACTCTTACAAATCTCCCTTCAACCACACAACAACAGTTAACACAATAAATTCAATACACAGTTCAGTGCATGAACCGTTATTGATCCGAATGAACTCTAAAGACAATGTACAAGAGACTCAAATCTAAAACATTTACAGTTACAGAAAACACTAAAAAATGACAGTTTATTAAAAATGACACAAATGACTGGGCTAAATCTACTGTTTCAAAAAAGTGTCTTTACAAAAAAAAAACAAAAAAGAAAAGAAATTTATTTATTAAAAATTCTATTGTGATCTAAAGCAGACAAAATTATGTGTATTCCTCAGAACCTGTTTTTGCTGCACTTATTTACTATTTCCCCACATCTCGTCCCTGCCTTCCCCGATTGCCATATTTTTCATAGGAGATCTCAATTCCCTAAGTATCTGGTCTAGGAAATTTTGTAAGAATTCTGTTACACTTTGAGATTTTTATGGTGAATTCTAGTGGTGAGATCCAGTCTATTTTGTCTTTCTTTTCTTTTTCTCTTTTCATTTCTCTTCTCCCTCATGCCCTTATGAAGTAAGTCCAATGGGGAATGCAATATTAGAGATAGATTTTTAAGGGAGAAAGAGGAAAATAATGCAAGATCTTATATTTTTCATGTAATGACTTGCTGTGTATTTATGAGGAAGATCATTCAATGGAAAATGGAAAAAAGAAAGTAAGCAAACAACAGATTAATTTACATATGAGCATCTATAAAACCCATGACCTTTTAAACAACTCTAGATCCAGAATTTGTAGTTCAAAAACTAAAAATAAGATTATAAATAAAATATTGTTGGTTTTTCTGTACCTGGACACAGCTCATTTGTAGTATGGTTCAAATGTAAGGAACTTGAAGGTAATTCAAATTTATACATCTGACCAAGAAAACACAATAGTATTTTTCAGTCACAGCATCAATTTCTATGGGGTCCTGTTTTATTAGTTGACTTGAGTTTTAGATATGTATATTCAAGGATACTGTGGTATTTTTCTCCTCTCATTAGGGTCACCTTTTGTGGAATGCTTAGATTAAAAATCATGATTTTGTGAAGTCAATTCAATTCTACATGGAAGAAAATTTTAGCATAATTTATTCACCATCTCATAAAATTCTGCTGGTTGAACAAAGTATGAATGCTCAATGCAAAGGTATTCTAAATGATCCAAGTTAAAAAATCATTTCTGGGGCTGGGTGTCAGCAAATTCAGTTCTATTCAACAATAATTACTAAAGACCTACTGGATGTCAAACATTGATATTAGTTTGAGCACATAATTGACAAGACTTGGTTCCTGCCCTTGAATCATTCACAATCTATATGAGATATAATTAAACAAATACCATATTATTATTATGGGACAGTTCTAATTTTACTGTTATATGAAAAGACTGCAAATTGTGACCCTGGAGTTTCAAAATGTCAGATTACTGTTATTAGAGAAAACTTCTAGATTCATGGTTTCTTCCATTCTTTTTCCAAATGCAAATTGTAGAGTTTAAAGAAGTATAAGTAAGGAAGTTGTTAAGAATGGATGGATGCACACCAAGAGATAGATAGCAAAGATAATACAGTGGTGATTCACTAAAAGTACTAGAAGGAACTGGAGAATTTTTAGCTATGAGAATATACACTGGTTTCCAAGTAGAAAAGTAACTTGTGGGTTATTGGCAACAAGTCACTGTCCTGATACTTTAATATAATATGAGTATGACTTCTGTCTTTTTGTAAACCAAAGTGAAAATATACACCTCTTATAAAGTGACCTTTGAAACCTGCCACCTCATTGGTGAAATAAAAATTGGCCAAACGAGCAAACTTTAGCTCCTAATGGGCGAGCTACTTTGATACTCACAGCTAACTCTGCAGGCTGGACCTCACACCAGGGTTTTGATTTCTCCAGGTTTGAAAAACCAATCATTACTAGCAAAGTAGATCAGAGAACTAGAAGGAAGGGATAACAAATAAATGAGATCACATAAGGGTCTTGCCTCTATATCTTGATCACCAGTTTTCTGGTGGCTTTTTCCTCCCTCAATCCCTACCTTCCTTGTTAGAAAAATGATTCACATTTGCCTTTATTGTCAGAAAAAAAAGGGAAAACAAATCTTGGCTGTCATTTTGGAAGCTTTTCATTAGCAGATGTACTTACTATATTCCCAAGCTGCAGATTATAAAACAAACTAATAGACAATCCACCAAGGAATATCAGGCATGTGTGTGTACAAAAAAAAAAGTAGTATAAATCAAAAAGGAAAAATACCCTGCCTTCTCTACCTGGTTTGTACTTACAGCTCTGTCTCTGCTGACTCTAAACCTTCTTTTATCTTGAGTTTACAATTCTTATGAAGTTAGACCCAGCATACCACTCTCCTTGACTGCGATGGGTAGCTGAACAGTTAAATTCTACTGAGTAGAATGAAAAGTGAAATTGAACTAAAAAGTTAGGTAAGAAAATAAGGCTATAGTTGCTCCAGTGAATACATTTTAGAATATATATATATATGAACAAAAGATTGGTTAAGAGAAACTTGACTCTCAGTAAATTTGGAAATGTTTTGACAAAAGGTTCTCATGCCAGATTTAGGATTTAAAGGGTGGAGTGCTATAAATGTATGGTTTAAAGGACACTAAAACTATAGATGTTTATAAGGAGCACTGTTGTATTTGCTCTACACAACAAACTTGGCATTTAAACACTCAACACAGTAGTTGCACTGCTATATAGAGACAATCACACACTATGTTGTGACTTATATACATCTGATACACTCTTACAGAAAAAAACATGATTTCATGTCAATTGATTTTTTTTCTATGCAAAAGCAACCAAGAGGCAGTATTTTTAATACTTATTCACCAAAAAATATGCCATTTACAATTAACCAAATTAAGGTAACCGAATAATAATTTTATTGGAGATCATATATATATATATATATATATATATATATATATATATATATACACACACAAGTATATATATATACATACTTTTTTTATTCACTAAAGGCATTCAGATTGATTTGGGGATACCTCAAGGATGCTTTAGAAAAAAGACTTGCCAACTTTTATTTTTTCTATGCTTTTATACATGGCTTTAACCTCAATCACTAAATTCTTTTGATCATGTCCAGGTATTTGCACTGGTTAAGTACTAGGAGGATTTGGTATAGTTCACATACATACACCCTGATATAGCTTGATCATTTCTCCTCATAATTCTGAATATTGTGGAATCAAATGTCATCTTTTCATAAGGTTGAAGTAGCTCATTTGACCTTGGAACATTGATCAATTTTTTTTGAGGAAGAAAATATCACTAGTCTATGATTGTGCTTAATTAAGCCTTATAATCAGAATTAAAAATCAGGATATTATTTGAGACCTGCATACCATGAAATTCTGAACATAGATTTCCTAAAAAAGGATTTGACAATAGAATGCTTATCTGCATGGGAGACAAAAAAGAAAAGGCAGTTTTGGAACTGGAATTACGGAAACGTGATAAATATTAAATGGAATGCCCCAGTATGTATATTTCCAAGGGAAATGTTAATCATGGTGGGAAATAAACATCTGAATCTTTTATCCTTTTGGAATAATCTTCAAGATGAGTAAGGTGAAGAGTTAGGTGAGTGCGCATGAATACAGGGCAGTGTGCTCTGAAGTGATATCAATGGAAAGGATGGGTTCAATTGTTCAGCTGGTGCTTCAGCATACTAGTTTTCAGAAGGATACCAAAAATAATTCTGTCATTAAATATCACAGATTGAACACGTGAGTGCTTGAGTGAGAAGTCATACTCTTCCAGGAAGCCATTTGTCTGTTTTTCATAAAATATAGTAGCACAGAGCCAAATCTCCTAAAAACGTCTCTCCACAACTCTACGTAAACCATTATATTCTGCTTGAGCAAATTTTTGTATGAAAGATCCTTCAGATAAAAAATAAGTCTAAAATGTTACCTTCAAAAAATCAGTGTGCCTTTTTCTCTTCTTCCATAAGAAGAAATATGAATTCTTAAAAATTGTGTATTAGATAGAAACTAGCTGTGACATTGTGGTCTGACCATGCTCCATGGGGATACAAAAGAAGATACATTTGGCTCTATGAGAAAGAAAAAAACAAAACAAAACTAGAATTACTGAAAGTGCTCTGTCAATTAATACCCAACTTTAGATGATGAATGAACCATTGTACTGCACACACCAGATCATGTCATTTTGTTTCTTCAAGTACTACCAACAGAACTTCTAAAATATCAACCTTTCTTAATATTATTTAAGAAATATGTCCACATTATATATAAAAGTATAATAATGAATTTTATAAAAAATGTTCATCAGCAGTAAGGAAAACTTCTATTCATTTTGCTTCTACCCAGGTAAATAAAAGGAAAACAAGAGAAAGGTTGATTGCTCTAACACAGACAATAAATGAAGGAAATATTTTAACAAGAGCACATGATATTGAAAAAATTCTTAGTTTTGTAAATTTTGTTATACACAGTAAACAATAATACTCATATAAATCCTGTGCTTTATATAGAAGGCAAAAACCTATGAAACTCCAGACCACAAAGGCTTCTATTTTAACAGTTGGCCCAATAATTTTATTTCATTTCCAGGTTATCAATGCCATACTTTATTACAGATTTGATGCTGATCTGCTGGATTTGAACTTGTCCAAATGGCATTAATCCTGTCTTTATCTGGTTGGCAGAAGTAGTGAGTATATGGCTTATTACCCAGAAGAAAGAAAAGATTTATTGTCGTTTGAAGTTAGAGGGGTTGGTCTTCATGATGACAGTAGAATCCATTCTGATTTTTGCCCTCTAACCTTGACAACTTGGCAGAATATCCACGTATCTCAGACCCAAGATATCATGATGAAACCCATTATGAGAATCCCTAGCATTTATTATTATGTCTGTATATTAGTCAGGCTTCTGAATAACAACTAGTAAATTTCCTTATTTCTCAGCCCTTAGTTTCACATTAAAAGTGTTAAAAATAAAGCAGAACTTGCCTGACCAGTGGTGGCTCAAGGGATAGAGCGTCAACCTGGGACACTGAGGTCCCAGAATCAAAATCTGCCTTGAGAGCAGGCTCACCAGCTTGAATGAGTGATCATAGACATGATCCCATGGCCGCTGGCTTGAGCCCAAAAGTTACTGGGTTGGTGGAAAGCCCCCCAGTCAAGACACTTATGAGAAGTAATCAATGAACAACTAAAGTGACATAGCTATGAGTTGACGCTTTTCATCTCCTTTCCTCTCTCCCTCTCTCTCTCTCTCTCTCTCTACCTCTCTGTCTCTCTGCCTCTCTCTCTCTTACACATACACACACACACAAAAAAAATACAGAACTCAACAATTATTGTTTAAGTACAGTTGCTAGTTTTGTAAAGTGACTGGTTCTCATAGAGAAATAAATGTAACTTCAATCCAGGTAAATATATTAAAACATACATAAAAGTAGTCATATAATTTGTGGTATATATTTTTATTGTAGCTACTATACATTTCAAATCAAATAATTTGTAATATGAAGGAAATCATTGGCTTCTTTTCTAGTGGAATCATGAAAAAAATTAACCTTGACAAAATTTGTTAAATGCCTCAAAAGTTAAATGCTGAAACATGTTTCCAGGTTCCATGCATAACTTTATTTAAAAAAATAAAGTTTTACAAATGCAAGAGGGATAGACTAACCCATGCTTATAAAGCTATTTCTCAACATTAATGGACTGTTAAAGATTGAATTTCAGTTAATTCTGACCATAAAAATGTCATGTAGCTATGTATTCTCACTTGAAGTTATTTTCAAGTATCTTGTAAACAAGTCACTCTTTAAAAATTAATGCCAACCTTTACATGCTCGATTGCATTCTGATTTTTCAATACATTTTTATCCCTGGCTTCTATATTTCTCAACATGTTTTCAGGTTTTGCAGAAGAAATATAAAATCAGAATCTTTGCTACACAAAATTTAATTACGCAGTCTAGAGTTCAACCCTAACAATATTCAGAACAACTCATATAGGTTAATAAATTATTTCCTAGGCATTATAAGAGTTGTGCCTCTTTTTATTTTTACTATTGAATACCACCTATAATATCAGATATTTCTATTATGATTAATATAACTTCTACTCAAGAAAAATGAAAAATAAGTAATTTTACAATACTGAAAAATCCTTTGAAAGCTAGAGAATATAAACATAAATTATATATCATTTATATTCTATATAATATATACAATGCATATAATTTTATAGACACAAATTTATTACCAGACTTCTTATCAATAACAAATATCAAAATATATATATAGGCTATTCATCAGAAAGTTCTACTAATTAGATAAAAATCTATTTTGTTAGCTAAAATTGTTTTAATTTATTAAGATTACCATTAAACTCATATAAAACTCAATTTATAACAAATCCTGAGAGTAATTTGTAATAGTCATTTGAGGGTATTTTAGTCAACAGAGCAAGCACTGATGTTACAGAGTAAAAATCTACAGATTAATTCCAGAAGTAGACTCGGTCCTTGGAAATTTGTGGGATACCATTAGGTATTCATAAGATAATTTCAAAAAAATTTTTTAAATGTGCTTTATAGTGTGGAAAGTGCTACCTCCTATTTTCTCATTCATTGAGCTTTGAGAGGATGGTAGATATTTTAATTATCAAACTTTCCTTGGATTGTGCATTTGTATATAGAACTGTTAATATTTTGAAGCTATAAACACAGACTATAGAGGAAATAAATACTGGAAAAGAGAAAAAAGTAAGTGGTACAAATATAAAAAAATGGTTAAATTATTTTTATGTTAGAATGAACTTATTCATAAAGTAAATATAGTGTAACTGAATGGCCTATTTAATTCCAGGACTGTTCAAGGCTCTGAAAATATAACAGAAAACAAAAAAAAGTGATAGGGTGCAAATTCACTATTATTTGCTGAAGTTTTCCTAGCTTCAGCAATGAACTTACTATGTCCCAGAATCCAGTTAGTTCAGGGCAAACTAAGATGGCTGGTCAGCCTTCTGCTGACTTTATGTTCTGGTAATTGTCAACTTTATTTGATTATTTCTGTTAAGGTGCTTATCTCATTGCTACTGGCACTTCCAGATAACATTGAGCACATGTAAGTCATTTCTAGGTTGGGCAAGATCATACGAGACTTTGTGAAGGGGTGGAGGGACACAATACAGTGTGTAGAGGGTTTTTTATTCAGTGGGACATTTGAAACCATGTCAACACAATTAATTAAAAGTAAAAATTAAAAAAAGAACAGACTGGTAGTATTAAATTCCCTCAAATAATTTCTACTTGGCCCACTCTATAGAGTGTAAAATATGTATAGCAGGCTCGATTCACCCTCAAAGAGGATTTGTGGTCTGGGGATGATATTATATAATATCATTTGCTGGACACCAACTCTCATTATTTCTACTCCTCAGAAAGCCCTATCAGGTAGGTATTATTATCTCTACTTTCGGGATGATGCAGTCAAAAGTAAAATTTTTTCTGCTGCACACAAAAAAATATATATGAGAAAGAAACTCAAAAGTTCAGAAAAGGAACTGGAGTTGTCATATCACTAGAGCAAGGCTTAATTTAGTAACTGCATTTATTATTCAGAATAAGAAACTGTGAACACCGTCCTCGGGATATTTCATCTTTTTTGTTTCATTAGGTCATGTTCTCCTGACAAACAGCCTTCTCTTTAGGGACACATTTTGGTAATTGATCTTAGTCTTATTTGTTACTTCAAATTTACTAATGAAACTGGTAGTCCAACACCCTTGCAGGATTAACTGGAGTGGTTGATATGGCAATGTTTGAAATATTGAATCACATTGATTTTCACAGGGAAAACATTATGGATCAGCTCACATTACAAGATGAAGATAAATCAACATAATTTTAATCATAAACAGTTTTAGGTATTTTATTTTTAAGCTTGCATTATGATTCACTTTTAAATTTTAATCAAGTGTCATTTATAAATATATTTATAAATAACACAGTAGCTAAAGGATCATACTGCAATCTCTTTCCATAAAACAAACAAACAAACAAAACAACTCTATGCAATCTCATTAGTTTTTAAGCATCTTATTGTGTAAACTGTTTTCAGGAAGCCAATAAAATCATCCAATTTATCTTCCTTAGAATACAACTCTACTTAAAGTTGTCTACACTATTTAAGAGATAAGCTAGGCAACATTTTTTTTACTTGCTAAGTTCTGAGAGAAAAAACATAAGACATACCCCTCAAAGCAATAGACTTAACTTTTGAAAACAAATCAGATGGATAATTCTAAATAAAAATATTTATCCTAATCATTTACTCCTGACAGAGTCGAGCCTCTATGCTTAAATTTTTGTTAGTTATCATACTTAGTAAAAGCATTACCTTTGATAAATAATGAAATCAACCAAAGGAAAGATATCAGAAAACTTGATAGATACATGATAAAATTAATACGTTAATATGGACTAGGTAGACTTGTCCAGCAGAAACGTTTTCTGGACCAACAATATTAATCTGGCCATCATCAATATGACATTTGCAGTGAAAACTAAGAGAATGGTAGGGACTACCCAATCAGCAATGCAGGAAGTCCAGTGCGTGAAGGTTAAGAGTATGAGAAATAACAACATTTGATAAGTGTGGACGGGAAGAGAAAATGATTTATTCAAAATTCATTTAAAAAATGTTCACTGACTCTTTTACTACATTCTAGGCTAGACTTTGGTGTTATCACTTTAAATCTGAGTACCAGGCTAAAAGGGGAAGACAAAGGACACAAATAAGCATTTAATTGTAACTGTGATAAATGCTACAGAGTAAAATTGCAGGATCAGATAACTGAGAATGTAAAACAAGAACTTTTTCTAATCTGGGAGGTTTCTTTAAAGTAGTGCCTTTTAAGGGGAGACAAGAAGAATGAATTTCTATAAGGTAAAGAAGGTTAGAAGCAGAATGAATTGCTATAAAGTAAAGAAGGGTAGAAGCAAAGAGAGATGAAAACAAAGTCTTTGAAACAGAGAAACTTGGTGTGGGTTAAGTTCCTGATGTTTAAAAAAAGAAAAAGAAGACACGGAAGAAAAAGAAAAAGA
This sequence comes from Saccopteryx leptura, assembly GCF_036850995.1. Lineage (NCBI taxonomy): Eukaryota > Metazoa > Chordata > Mammalia > Chiroptera > Emballonuridae > Saccopteryx > Saccopteryx leptura. The sequence goes on from NC_089503.1 coordinate 23,369,858, forward strand.
GGACTGAGAGAAGATTTATGATAGTCAAAGTAAGGGAGTTTCCCAAAAAACATAAATACAACAACATAAGAAATTTTAATAGTATTCACTGAATTTTTGGCAATTGGTTAATAAGAGATAGCTTTAGCAAGAACAGGTTTTGGAAATGATTGTGTTTGTTTGAAAGAGTGCAGAGAGAAGAGGAAAAGAGGCCTCATTACTGGCCTCATTACATAAAAGAGAAAACTAATTGGCAGTGTTTAAGTGGAGGCGTTCATAGATTGTTTGGAAAGAACCTGGAAAGAAAGGTAGAAGTAGAGATTAGTGGTGATTGAGTTAACTAAGAGTCTATAGAGAACAGGGATGTTCCTTGTCTAAGAAATTTAGACTTTATAGGCAAAAAGATAACCATGGAAAAGGAAAACAGAAATGGACCAACTATTTTATCAGAATGATTAATTTATGTGATTGAAATGATAGGAAATCAGTAAAATTATAAAGTTCAATCTAGCTAAGTTTGAAGAAATAATAGGAAATTTACTTAGGTGTTTTGAAAAATTAACTCTGAACTTTCTGATCCCAATCAGATGGGTGGCAGATTATTAGCGGCAGATAAAGAGCGTTTTCTGAGGAGTCATGAACTCATGATCTTTATTCAGTCTTCACTTGATGTCATAGATAGGTTCTGCAGCTGTAAGGGAAACAACATTTAACAAAACCAGTTTTACTATAGGCTACTTGATATGAATAAGAAGAGTTAAGTTCCTACAGTATTTCATCAACATTGTAACAAAATGATGTTGAATGAAACTATGCTTTCAGTGACCTGCTCTACTTAGACTGCATTGTAATTCAAAATTATTTTTTTCCAAAAACAAGAAACAGATAGTTTTGATCAGTTTCATGAGTGGCTAATTAATCCATTTTAGGAAGTTCACACTTAATAAGTGAACAATGAGTCATAAAATTAAAAATAATAGAGAGTCCATTATAGGGGTGAAATTAGATTATCATCTTTTTTTAAAAATTTTATTTATTCATTTTAGAGAGGAGAGAGAGAGAGAGAGAGAGAGAAAGGGGGGAGGGGCAGGAAGCATTAACTCCCATATGTGCCTTAATCAGACAAGTGCAGGGTTTCGAACCGGTGACCTCAGCATTCCAGGTCAACACTTTATTCACTGCACCACCACAGATCAGGCTAGATTATCATCTTTTGAATAACCTATTAATTGATGAAATAATAGTTTAAAGCAAAATAGCACAATTAGTTTTTCAGTGTATTCAGATAAGAAGTATGATGAATGGAAGGAATGTAGCCTTTTAAATTCATGAATGGAATATCGAGGGTAATTTCAAGGGAAATAGTAGAAGCTTTAATATGGAAAGAACCAAGCCTTTATGCACCAGATTACAACTAGCCATGCTCCTGTAAACACCAAGATATAGACAAGAAATGATGCTATACATCTCTTCCATCTCAAAGATCTTTCTTTAACTTTTACTAGCAACACATGTATTATTACTTCAAAAATCTGAAAGCTTTCAAAAGTTTTAATCAAGAAAAATGGTATTAATTTGGTAAGTAAATAACAGTGATTTCTAATTTATTTTTCCATAAAATATTATTTATAAGCTATCCATCCGCTCCTCCTGATGTAGCAAAATACAGCATGATGTATTTGTTTCACATTAATAGGTTACATTGGTATTAATAAGTAACATTTTGAAAAGTATTTAAGAAAGAAGACCTCAGACACGCTTGCTTGATGACTGAGTTTGCCATGCTTAGAGTGCATATCAAAGTAAAATAATTCTAAGCTAACCATTAAGCAATGGAAAAAAACAACAACCAAAGGACCTAACAATGCCATTACTTTCTCTATGGTTCTTAGTTTGGCTGCTTACTATCACAGCATCCATGGAAGTCCACCAGCATTCCATTCCATACCTTCTTAGCATATCACAAAATGGAAAATTCAGTGTACACTATAGATAGACTTCCTGCCTATAGGTGATACTCTTTATTTTTTATATTTTAATTGATATTTTTTATATTTTAATTTGTGTTCAATTAACATATACATATTAATTTTTTATCCTTTAGTTTTTTTACTCATTTGGTCCTAAAAACATGACCACAAATATGTTTGCAAAACAAATAATTTTTCTTTATTTACTTTATTTTATACTTGGAAATTTTTGTTCATCTGTTCTATGGTTATGGAAAATGTCCTGCATTTTAAAATACTTGTTTATATGCTTCCTTTAAGCATTTGGCACTAACACTGTGTTATTTAGCTATTCTTTCCTTGGATAAAGTCACACCCCATTAGATTTACTCATTTGTCATTGTGTTCCAGAAATAAGAAATTTTGGAATAGACATAGCCCAAAGAGAGGGATAGAGTATCATCAAACCATTGCATCTGTTCTATTTCCAATGATTCATGTTTTCAATTTAAAGTATTTTTATTTTCATAGTAGCTATCCAATTACTAATGATAGGTTATATTTTTGGGTTCCAAATTTCCATAAAAAAGAAAATATTTTACTTCTTTTAAACTGTATGACTCATATTTGTGTAAATGAATGTGTGTATATTTACATACATATGTTGATGTATGTAAGAGTTGGTGTGAATACATGTGTTTCTTTCTCATACTTATATTCTCCTTTAATTTGCTACTAGTGGACAGAAGTTTCATCAGTTTTTAGTGAATGTGTAGAAAAATAGTATTTCTCTTCTAGGAGTTTCATAGCTTAAAACTTCAGCACAAAACGCCAGATTAAGTGCTCTTTTTAAATAAATTTTTAAAAATTTTATTCAGAAAATTAAATTTAATGGAGTGACATTGATGAATAAGAGTACAAAGGTTCCAGCCTGACTTGTGGTGGCACAGTGGATAAAGCGTTGACCTGGAACACTGAGATCTCTGGTTCAAAACCCTGCACTTGTCTGGTCAAGGCACATATGGGAGTTGATGGTTTCTGCTCCTACCCCTTCCCTCTCTCTCCCCCCTCCCTTTCTCACTCTCACTCTCTCTCCTCTCTAAAATGAATAAGTAAATAAAAATAAAATAAAAAATGAAAAAGAAAATAGTACATAGGTTCCAGGTAAACATTTCTACAGCATTTGAACTGTTCATTGCATTGTGTGCTCATCACCCAGAGTCAAGTCATTTTCTGTCACCATATATTTGTCTCTTTAACTCTCTTGCTCTAACCTCCTCACCCCCAACCTCTTTCCCCTGGTAACTGCTTCACTTTTATCTATGTCCATGAGTCTTATTTTTATATCCCACTTATATGTGAAATCATACAGATTTTAAAACCACATTATTTTTAAAATATATTTTTCTTCATTTTTCTTTTCCTTTTGAGAAAAACAGTCCTTCCCTAATATGTTATTGTGCATCTACATTATGGTTGATAATAATTAATTATAATTGTAATAAAATAAGAGCTAACACTTATTGACTTCTCAACTCAGAGCACTCTTCAGCTTCATAAATTTGATTCTGCATTACTCAACATTCTCGATTACCCCTAATATTAAGACTAGACACTGTGTTTTGCTTTTGTTTGTTTAGTTTTGCTTCAGAAAAATAAGGGCTGGATTTGAATATTTCACCAAAAATAAGGAAAATTAAGACCAGAATTGCACTTCCTTTTTTATTCCTTCCTTCCAATGCTCGCTCTCTTGATAAATACGAACTCTATCTACCACTGTACTTGTTGCTTACATAAAAGACTGCTTTATTAAACCCAGTTAAATAAATAATTCCTTCAAAGAAAGAACTAAAAAAATAGCTAATAAATCTGTAATTTAATTTCACTCAGCCTTTCTTAGTTGCACAGAAGGAAACATACCTCACAGAGGTTAATTACCCACAACTGTGGACCTACCGAATTTCTGTCTTGGAAATATGTTTCAGAGACCTGAAACTGAGGCCTTGAAAATACAACCTTGAAGAAACCCATTAGGGATGTGAAAGAAATAAATGTAAAAAGCAGAGTTTATAATTTTGCAAGATTGATGTCAAGTCCTCCTCTCTTCTTGGTACTTCTACTGACTAGCTTACTAAATAGGGCTAAGTGACTATGGGCTCTTGGGATTTCACCTACTGGACTCAATCATATTTCTGCTGATCAGTGTGTTTCCAGTCTGAAGCCTTTTAGAAAATGTCTAATGTGATGCAGTTTACATGGAACTCATTCTGTTTTGCTCTAGAATTTGTGGGTCTTGAATAATGGAACACTTGATTGTGTTATACTGAAACAGAAAGGTATGACACATGAAGATGCAGTGAATTTTTCAGGAAAATGTGTGCACCACTTCCCAAACACAACAGAATTATGTCAGTGAATTCAAAACATAATGTTTGCAAAACTCATCTATTTTTGTTTCATGACTTCAAGCTCTTGTTTATAAGTTGTGGATACTTTTGCCCCAAATTCTCCCTTGACTTTATTCAGCTTTGCTTTAAAACCCATTTTTAAGGGATTAGAAGAGACCTTGAAAACCCAGACTTATATTAGATGTAGCTTCTTCAGTCAGTTTTTTAAAAGTATTATTTCAGCTTTATAATTTTTCTATGCCATCAGAAAGACTTTGAAATCTCAGATCAACTGAACTGGATAGATACAACAGAATCTTAACAGCTGGAGAGGATCAATCTCCAAATCAGTTATGAGTTTTCAAGAACCAGAATTTTACTTTTAAAGCGTTTACTGGAATCAAGGGAAGCCCACTACTATTCTCCTGTCAGTGACCAATAGTAGTAAATAAAATTTTATTGGAACACAGCCATTCTCATTGTTGTATGCATTCACTATTTATGATTGCTTTCACAGTACAGTGGCAAATTAAATAATTATAATTAAAACTATATGTCACAAAATGCCTAAATATTTACTATTTGACCCTTTACAGATAGTTTTCAATGCCTGGTGTAGAATATGAAAATTAATTAGTCTCTGCAATCAGGAGCAACCACTTATGTAGTATTAAATGACTTTTAATTGTTTGACACTGGAGTAATATATCTGCATTTTTTAAAACTACTTTCTTTTTATTATCTCATTTCTACACTGCCTATTAGTATATTTTAAGTTAAAATAGCATGCAATTTATGAAAGTGTGAAATTTACACGGAATACTTCCCCATGACTTAAAATATTGTCTTTGAGATCTCTCAGTGCTTCCTTGGTTACAGATTTTTTTTTACCATATTTAATGTCTTTTATTGCATCAGAACAAATTAAAAACCATTTAATTATCTAAGAAAACTTGCCAGTGGGTTTTGATCAAGAGATTAAGGTTTTCTTTTTGAAAGAAAAGAAATAAAGAAATAAAGAAAAAAAGAAAGGAAGGAAGGAAGGAAGGAAGGAAGGAAGGAAGGAAGGAAGGAAGGAAGGAAGGGGAGGCAATGCCTCTTAAATGTAAGCATTCCTTGGAAATTTTCACATTATTCTAAGATAATCTAATATAAGAGAGTTTATATGTGATGATTAGACACTTCAGTTAAATGCTGTTTTTTTATTAAGAAATATGTATTTTATTGTGTTGATTTCTTTTCAACTAGACTTATTAGGGAATGTATTGATAGTAAGGCCTAAAAATAAAAGAGATAGGTGTTTAGAAAACCATGACAAATTTAAGTGACTTGATTACTTCTCTGTGGTAGATGATTTGTTTTATTGTCTGAAATAATACAATCACATTGCGTTCTACTTCCATCTATTGTTACATCAAAGAGAAGATAAAAAAATAAATTAAGCTTGTTTCAAGTACTTTTTGTAAAACAATTGCAGAGAATTTGAAAGTTGGCAGACCAGTAGCAATGTGCTCTAAATTTACTAAAAGTAATATCTAGTATTTTGATGATTCTGACTTGATATATATTTCAAATTTCCATCTATAGTCAAAGTGCTTTTGAACAAGTTTCAAATCTCCATTTGGAATAATAAGCAATAAGGAATTCTTTTTTTTTTTAACTAGCCATTCAATAGCTATATATAAGAAGAGCTCTTACACAGATAATTTTCTCATAAAGATTCTAGCCACAGCCTTTTGCTTCCTACTTAAATTTCTAACACAACCTTTCTTGATTCTCACTCTAGATTAGGAGCACCTTGATCCTCTAGAGTGACAAACCCAACAGACAGACTGTCATTAGAAGTAAAACATAAAGGCTCTGATAGAGAATGAAATAGACTTAAAATAGCAAAGCTATGCATGAAACTCAGTTTCTGATACTGAATGACTAGAATTTTCTTTCCAGATTTAAAATAATACCTTACATGTATATTGTATGCTATTTGCCACACAATTTTCATACTCAACCAATTCTACTGTTGGCTTGATAAATGTAAATGTGTGTTAATAAATGCCGACTACTTATGTAGAGCATAGTAATCAGGGGTCAGCCATATGCTTTTATCATAAGAACGATTTTAAGTGGCTATCATAATTCTTGAGGCTAAATGTAGTTAATACATTTTAGATTGTGAGGACAGATGATATCAGGAGTGTTGGAATAAAAAAAAAGTTAGAATTTTCCACTATTGGACATCTTGAATAAAAAAAAATCATATGCCTTTCTGGGATAAGAAAGATACAAGCTTCCTTGAAGACGGGAAGCTGAATTTCACAGATAACCAGTCAAAGGGTTCTCCTATCATAAACTCTAGTGGGGCAGAAGAAGATAAGCGGAGTGTGGCATCATGAAGACCTTCACCGCTAGATTTAGCAGATTGGTCTAATGTGGTGCTTTGAGTCCTGGATGTTTCTAGTGAAACTTACAGTGAAAATAAGAACACCTCAAGATAACTTTATTTTGTCACAAATATAATTAAATAATTTCTAGCGTCTCCATATTTTTATTGTTCTTTTCCACCACAGAATTTACCTGTCACTTGAAATGTCATTCTTTAGCTCCTATATTAGGATAGAGTCTGGCACCTAGACAATTATTAATGAAGTCTGATTTTTATTGCCAGTTAACTATTATACTGATTAACAGATGCATTTTAGACAAGTGAGAATTTCAAAGTTGTTTTCTTCAATCTGTGCAAGAGTTATTTTCCAGCGCATGAAGATAGGACGTTCTATAGTAAGATCTGACAGGAGCCAAGTGGGACCAGACCTGTCACAGATTTACTTCAGGAAATTGCTTGACTTAAGTTGCATGTGATGAGCATTTCCTTTTTTTAAATTCAGTAAGAGGAGGTGAGGTAGAGACAGACTCCCACATGCACCCCAACCAGGATCCACCCAGCAAGCCCTCTAAGGGGTGATGCTCTACCCATTTGAGGCATTGCTCCATTGCTCAGCAACTGAGCCCTTTCCAGTGCCAGAGTCAAACCATCCTCAGCACCCAAGGCCAACTTGCTCCAATTGAGCCATGGCTGCAGGAGGGAGAGAAAAAGAAAGAGAGAGAGAAGAAAGAAGGGAAAGGGTTGAGAAGTAGATGGGCACTTTTCCTGTGTGCTCTGACCAGGAATCAAACCTGGGACATCCACATGCTGGGTCCCTGCTCTACCACTGAGACAACCAGCCAGAGCCATGATGGGCATTTCAAAAATCTATAAAAATCTAGACATACTAAAGCTAGAAATTAATGTCAATGCCACTGCACAGTGATCGCTTTTCAGATATTTTGTTTATAGGGGAGGGGTAGTGTGTGAGTAGGTGATAGAAAGTGACTGGCTCACTTGGGTAGATAAAAAGATTTAGTAAGGAAGCAATGACTTCAATTTCTCAAGCCCTTTCTTGAGAAAAGCTTATTTTACCCTTAAGAGGAGTCATCCATTGTTCAAGCACTAATTACAGTGTTTTTCTGGCTAAATATATATCTTTCCCTCAATGCTACATATGTAGTAGGCTCTCAATAAACATGACTGAATGGATAGATGAACAGATGGACAAATGTGTGGATGATAAAAGTTGTAGCCCTCACATATCACTCTTACTTTTTACAAAAAGAAGACTAAGAAAGCCCACCCAGGACTATACTTAGAAGTATGTCTTTGAGGTAAGTCAAAATGTCTATAAGAAATCATATTTCTTGAAATGGCTATAAATATTCTTACCTAACTGGGGCTCATAGTCTCTCAAGTTATGGTGTTTGAATTACTTTAGCTTATGTGTGTATGAATAAAACGTTTTCACATGGAGTAATTATTATGAACTAGGTAGTTTTGGTACAATTAAAGGCAGTAGTATTATGTACTAACTTTTGAGCTTTATACAGGCCTGGTATAATGTAGGAGAGTATGAAATTTTGGTGAATGAATGAATAAATAAATAAGTGAATGGATAAAAACATTTAGATAAAATTAAATCAAAGCTGAGTTTCTGTACATTCACACTAAGCCTAAAATTGCTAGTGAATGATGAATATTTACACACAAACCAGGAGTTATCAAACTACAGCTGTGGACCAGATCCACTCCCTACCCTATATTTTTTTTATGGCTTATTACTACAAAATTTCTGAAAATCTGTTTTCCCTCTGGATGTCTACATGCCTACATAATTGCCTCAAATTTGCCTCTTGACCAACAAAACCTAAAATACTTACTAGCTATTGTGTACAAAAAAGGTTTGCTGATTCCACATGACATGATAAGCTCCATGAATGGTGGCCCAAATTTAATATACATACTATTACTACTCAGCACCTAGATGTCAGCCTGACACATAGCAGAGAGTCACTCAATGACTAATTAATGGATAAATAAATAAACAAATGTATGAGTGTATATTTTTTTCTTTTTCAGATGCACATGTACCAAGATGCACCTTAATTTGGGGGCCCAAAATTTGAAGAAAAAAAAAGTGTTACATAATGTTATTGAACCCAGGTTTTATTCATTATAAAATTAATACAACTCCTCGTCACTGTCAAAACTCCCATCCATTAGCTTGTCCTCATCTGTGTCTAATGAAGAATCACCGTCTTCAACAAGGAGCACAAAAACAAGTGCGATAAAAAGGAAAATGCAAATTAAAAAAGCTACCACCACTGTCTAAGGCGCACCCAGTTTTTAGACCCCCCCCCAATTTTTTGAAGATAGGTGCGTGTTATATATACATGGAGAAATATGATATTTGTCATCAGAGTTCTCAAAAACACACACTTATAATTCTATTGATACAGAAAAAATGTTATATAAAAATATGGTCAACATTTTAATACATAATTAGTTCAAGAGCGTTTCAGAAACATATAATATGTGCATTGCTGGGAGACTATTTTCAGTTGCCTCTAGAGGTAGACTGCTCTTCTCCATTTCTTGAGATTCTATTGTGTGTACTTCCCCATGTGGCTATTGAATGAAAGATACGTTTGAAAGTACAGGAAAGTGCCCTGGCTGGTTGGCTCAGTGGTAGAGCTTCGGCCCTGTGTGTGAATGTCCCAGGTTCAATTTCTGGTCAGGGCACACAGGAGAAGTGCCCATCTGCTTCTCCACTCCTCCCCTTCTCGCTTCTCTCTCTCTCTTCTCCCCTCATGCAGCCATGGCTCAATTGGAGCAAAATGGCTCCAGTTGCAATGGAGCAAAGGCCTCAGATGGGCAGAGCACTGCCCCCTAGTGAGCTTGCTGGGTAGATCCCTATCAGGCTCATGTGGGAGTCTGTCTCTACCTCCCCTCTTCTCACTAAATAAAAAAATAAATAAAGAGCAGGAAAGCCTTCTGAGGCACGAAGTTTCCCATGGAGCATTTGCTTTTGCTGGCCATCCTCTTTGCTCTTCAAAAATTTCAGGTGAACTGTACAATATATCCAATTTTGCTAATGAGCCACAGAAGATGCTACACTCTATGTACTATTTACTGTGTACTAAGATTTCTGCTTGATGCACTTTTTTTGGACTACAAGGATTGCGTGTCTTAAAGATAAGCACATTCAAAATTCTCAGTATCGGCCCTGGCTGGTTGGCTCAGTGGTAGAGTGTCGGCCTGGCATGCGGAGGACCCAGGTTCGATTCCTGGCCAGGGCACACAGGAGAAGCGCCCATCTGCTTCTCCACCCCTCCCCCTCTCCTTCCTCTCTGTCTCTCTCTTCCCCTCCTGCAGCCAGGGCTCCATTGGAGCAGGGATGGCCCGGGCGCTGGGGATGGCTCCTTGGCCTCTGCCCCAGGCGCTGGAGTGGCTCTGGTTGCAACAGAGCGACGCCCCAGAGGGGCAGAGCATCGCCCCCTGCTGGCCAGAGCACCGCCCCTGGTGGGCGTGCCGGGTGGATCCCGGTCGGGTGCATGCGGGAGTCTGTCTGACTGTCTCTCCCCGTTTCCAGCTTCAGAAAAATACAAAAAAAAAAAAAAAAAAAAAAAGAAAAAAAAATTCTCAGTATTAACAGAAGAGTCTATTTAATTGTATGTGCCCTTTATTACTATTTATCAGATCTGCCACCCCTCATTTTCAGATTTCTTTTCCTCTCTTTATGGTGGTTGAAAATTTCCCTGTTTTTGTTCTCTTTCTCTGGTCTTTAATATAAATCATTTCAAATCATTTTTTTGAAGTAGGTAATGTAATCATAAATGCTAAATATATAGATATTTGATATATATTTAATGCTTATGATCTTTCTTCTGAGTCATCTCTGAGTTAAATAATAATTTTACCTCCTAAGCCAAATAAGCAATATAGATTTATTTACAGGTGCTCCCACTACAACATTTGTGGAGTTCTGAGTAAGAATACTAATGAAAGGCTACATACCATATATTTAAATAATTAAAATTTATAAATTAAGCAAATAAACTGATAAATAAAATATATTTCATCTCCCTACATTGACAAATATGACTTTATTCCAGCCAGGAAGGCAAGTGTGAGTTTAACTTTCTTGGACTCTCAGAATGCCGTTAGGGAAAGTCAGAATGAAGCCCCATGGCCTTCTCTTCAACCTCCATGTTGCATTCTGCTCTTCCAGAGACCACTGACAACAAACCTACCACATCCACACAGGGTCCTTTGCCATCTATAATGCCAGTGGCCAAGACCAGGCAGGTCCGCATAGGACTCGGGCAGATGGTAGAGAAACTGCAGAGACAGAAAGTGTTGAGCCACTCCTGTTTAATAGATTCTCACAAGGGCAGAGGGGTAAACAGGGAGGGGAATGCTGGTTCTCAGGCAAACAAACAGCAAAATGGCCCCTTTCAGTGGCAGGCAGGCAGTCTGCATTGAGGGAAAACATTCGTAGCCCTACAGAGACTATACTCACGTGGCGTTAACCTGTGCTTGCTGACTAATCAGGCAAAGTACAAGCAAGGAAGCCTAACACAGCTGTTTTCCCAACACCATCCTTGTGCCCTAGTCTGCATTAAATTGGCCTAACAATGTTTGGGTAGAAAAACCTGGGGTCTTAGGTGAATGGACTGTAGATAAAAATTTGGGTACAGGCTCTGATAAGCATATTCTCTTGACTGTGGTTTCCTCACTCCATGGAAAGGCATAACAAAACAGCCAGATGACTTTTCTAAATCCAGGGGACCATGACACAGACTCCTCTCAAGGGTGGTACTACATAGTATAATAGAAAGAACATTGCTATTGAAGTCAAACACAGTCTCAAATATCAGCTCTACCTTTTATTAAGACTCTGACCCTTATCTGCCAACTCTTGTATGACTTTGTTGTGATATATAAACAAGACAATGGATTCAAAGCATTAGTACAGTGCCATATGTCCCATGGATATTCTTAAAATGTTAGTTCTTTTTTGCTATTTTGCAATTAATAAATATTTAGTAATTAGCTTTAAAATGCCCAGGCTTTTTGTCTTGTGCAAGGTGATATGCAAAATATTATAAAGAAATAGGTTGTAGCTTTGGGTGGGAAGTCATATCCTGAGTGCTTGTTATGTTCTGTGCTAAGCATTTCACCTAAATAACCTCAGATTCACCCTATGAGGTAAGTACATTTGTATCCACATTTTACAGAGGAGCAGACAATGTGGACACATTCTTAGGTGAATCAGAATGGACAGTCATGCATTACTTAATGACAGGAATAGGTTCTGATTAATGTGTCATTAGGATATTTCGTAGTTGCATGAACATTGTCGAATACACTTATACAAACCAAAGGGTATAGCCTACGATGGCAACTTATGTGCTAGACGGTTGTGATGGGCAGCCCAGTAGGTTGGTCCACACCAGAACTCTGTAATACAAGTGCTTGACTTAAACTTCCATTGCCTTGCCCAGGTATCCACTTCAAAGAGTCGATGCCCCTTCAAGGAAGACTGTTGCAAATGAACATATTGCCAGCCACACAACTGGGTAAAAAGTCAGGCCACTTTCCCCCACAGGGCTTCCTTTGTTTTGGAGATCTTGATTTCAATAAACAACCATTTGGGCTACTTTTCTGGTTGTTGTTCCCATCTTTAAACCCTCACTTTTATGTTTTAAATTCACCAAGAATGTGTGAGCCATTGAAAACCTAAACTGCCATGGTAGACCCCCATTAAAGCAGAGCCCTAGGTCCTCCTGCAACCTTACTGGTAGCTCCTGGCATGCTTTTGATGCTCCAGAGCCTGTACGTAATAGATTCCTTTTTTCTTCAAAGATTCCTAATAGATTTTTGCTGAAGGCCATCATGCAATTGTAATAAGAACCATAAGGGTTGGTCCAGTTGTAACATTAGTTTAGAAAAGGTTGATATCTGTGGGAAGTTCAGTAGAGCCCAGGTGAGTGCTTCTAGGCATTCCTAGACAATAGCATCACGATTGATAGACTAAAACTGGCACATCATAATCTTACGAGACCACCTTTGTATGTTCCATATGTTGTTGACCAGACCAACATTACATGGTGCATGGCTGTAATAGAGTTAGGACTAAAATTTACATATCACTCCATATTCCATGCTTCTAATCATTTACAACCTCAGTGGGTTTAGTAGAATAGAACAACTATGAGACGAATCACCAACAAAACATTCAATAATTATTATTAAATTTAGTATAGCAAAATCCACTTATCAGTGATTAGCATAATGACAACAGAGACTTGTTAAAAGGCATTATATTCTACTTAAAATATATCTTTTTCTGGAATGGATTATTTTCTCCAATCTAATTAGTATAAACTGTTGTGAAGAAATCTTAAAAATTTGCTAAGTTTTTGAGTAGTGTTGAGTCTGGGTATAGCTATACAAAAATACATTATGAAAAGACTACATCCAGCACTGCCATTTAATCATAAACTCTGATTTCTACCTAGAGGGTACTTCTTAATATGTGGGGTTGTTTTTTTAGGTGAGAGGATGGGAGATAGTGAGGCAGACTCCTGCATGTGCCCAACTGGGATCTGTTAAGCCTAATTTGGAGGGACCCGAAAACATTGAAGACAGGAACAAGGTCCGTCGTTTACACATCAAAGCTTTATTGTCTAGCTTGGCCAAGTGGCGGCAAACTGACAGAATTCTGAGGGAGAGTGCGCGCTGGCCTCTTGTTCTGCTTAGTTTTTAGTTTTGTAAGTTGGAAGTACAGAAGCAAAAGCGCAATTAGGAGCCCCTTACCACTATTGGTTATAGTCATATGTCCTTTAACATGATAGGACCACGTTCAATTTGCAAGCCATACATTATTTTGGAGAAAACAAAATTTACAAGTCAACACAATGGCAGAAAGATATCTTTTTACATATTAAAAGGCATTCCCATATTATCTAGTGTTCATCTGCTATCTCTCTGTCCAGAGTCACACGTGTTAACTACTACACGTATTTACATAGGAGAGGAAGTTTCGGTGGGGACAAATGCCCGCAAATGGCTCATTGCTATGAGAAAAGGTTTATTTTGGCTTTTCTCTTCCTGCACTTGGCTAGCCATTCACCCCTTTCCCCACAGGTGTAGTGGAATGTCTGGGGATCCATGTTTTCCTTCCTTTTGCATTTACAATACAATGCCAAGGGCCATCCTGGTTATGCCAATCACACAGTACAGAGACTATTCTCACAATTTCTCTGCACACCTTAACCCAAATTAATAAAATGTTCTTCAAGCCTCCCAAAATATTAATATTAATTCTGTAGCTTTTGGTACTTTACAACACCTGTGGGTGAAGTGGCTCATTGGCTCCTCAGGATCTACCTGGCAACCCTACCTGGGGCCAATGCTCCAGTACCAAGCTATTTTTAGCACCTGAGGCTGATGCAGTCAGACCAACTGAGCTTATCCTCAGTTCCTAAAGCTACACTCCAACTAATTGAGCCACTGGCTGTGGGATGGGGATAGGGAGAGAAGATGGGGAGGAGAAGCAGATAAGTCACTTCTGTGTTCTCTGAACAGGAATTGAATCTGATATGTCCATATGCCTGGCCAATGCTCTATCCACTGAGCTATTGCCAGGGCCAATATGTGGGTTTTAATGCCCCATCTTGGCACAATTAGATTCTCCCAGAAATCTGAATTTTAATAAACACTCCAAAGTAATTTATATACATACTGATCTTTGTTTTTTTGTTTTTTTTTTTTTTTTTTTGCAGTTTATGTGAATTTCTTTTTTTAAATAAATTTTTATTAATGTTAATGGGGTGGCATTAATAAATGAGGGTACATATATTCAAAGAAAACATGTCTAGGTTATCTTGTCATTAAATTATGTTGCATACCCCTCGCCCAAAGTCAGATTGTCCTTCGCCACCCTCTATCTAGTTCTCTGTGACCCTCCCCCTCCCCCTAACTCTCCCCCTGTCCTCCCTCCCCCCACCCCTGGTAACCACCACACTCTTGTCCATGTCTCTTAGTCTCATTTTTATGTTCCACCAATGTATGGAATCATGTAGTTCTTGTTTTTTTCTGATTTACTTATTTCACTCCTTATAATGTTATCAAGATCCCACCATTTTGCTGTAAATGATCTGATGTCATCGTTTCTTATGGCTGAGTAGTATTCCATAGTGTATATGTGCCACATCTTCTTTATCTTTGACACTTAAGTTTTTCTCTGATTTAATTGGTTCAAGGAGCAACCAATTGGGCTTTTTGAATTGCTTTCCAGGCAGGAGAGCTTAATTCTGCAGCCAAACTTGAGAGCTCCTGGCTGGAGGAATGTTTCTCTTTACATTGGGATGATTTCAGGTAGAATAAAGTTTAATATACAAATATTTTTTAATCTATTCAGCAAATCAACTCATTGAGGCTTAATTGTTTGGGGGCATAAAGAAGAAAGAAACAGCCTGCCTGCTTTCACCTATCATGAAGCTGAAGGAGGAGACCTGTGAACAATCAACAGGTAACAAAATAATAAGAAATGGGAAATATTCTTTCTTCCTGTGTTCATGGAGGGAAGTATTTCTATTTTAAAAGGTGTGATAGCCCATTATACTATTGCAAATGCAAAGACCTAAGGATAAAAGCTCAGGACAAAATAACACTAGTAGGTATTCTAATTTTAATAGATTTTTCCCAATGGATTTGTTCATTATTCACTTTAATGACTTCAGTATGTTGTTGATTGTATGTTATTGATTATAAAACTTTAACCATAGCAGGGAGCTTAAATCAGGAGTCTACTTTAGTTTTAATGATGATGTTAATGAAAAGTTCTTCAACAACCTCAGGTTTCAAGGCTGAAAGTTTTTAAGTTCTAGCATTTGACTGGTATCATCTGCTTACTTCTCAATTGATACCTGGTTTAGATTGCTATCTGGCTGAGTTGGGCCATGTTTGATCTTAGAATAAGGGTCCCATAATAAATAAACATCCCACAGAGCCTTTTAGGTTTTATCTAGGTGAAAAATGTCTTTTATCCTCAGGATTCTTTGATGTAGATTCTTTGATGTAGTTCTTTTGATGTGTCAAAAACCCAGAATGGGAGAAAGTCTTAACAAACCAGCCAGTCCTGTTTGGGCTTCGCAGAGGTCAAGTATTAAATTAGTTTTTTGGCAACTGGTAACTACATACACACACAGATCAAAATTCCAGTTCCTTTCCTCTATTATACGGGGTAGGGCAAAAGTAGGTTTACAGTTATGAGGACACAAAACACTGACTTTATTCTTGCTTTATTACTTATTAATTATTGCATTATTTTCCATACGAACAATTGTAAACCTACTTTTACACCACCTTGTACTCTAAATTGCGTAAATCAACTAATCAATCATTGGTTTTATATTTCTTATGAAGTAGTCATTGTATCTGTATCATACAACTCATTTTTTTATAAATAATTTTTATTAATGTTAATGGGGTGACATCAATAAACCAGGGTACGTATATTCAAAGAAAACATGTCCAGGTTATCTTGCCATTCAATTATGTTGCATAACCATCACCCAAAGTCAGATTGTCCTCCGTCACCCTCTATCTAGTTTCTTTGTGCCCCTCCCCCTCCGCCTTCCCCTCTCCCTCCTTCTCTCCAGCGTCCCCCATCCCCCCCACTCCCGGTAACCACCACACTCTTGTCCATGTCTCTTAGTCTCGATTTTATGTCCCACCAATGTATGGAATCATGTAGTTCTTGGTTTTTTCTGATTTACTTATTTCACTTCATATAATGTTATCAAGATCCCACCATTTTGTTGTAAATGATCCACCTTAAATCAGGAACAAGACAGGGTTGTCCACTCTCTCCACTCTTATTTAACGTGGTGCTAGAAGTTCTGGCCAGAGCAATCAGACAAGAGAAAGAAATAAAAGGGATCCATATCGGAAAGGAAGAAGTAAAGGTATCACTTTTTGCAGATGATATGATCCTATACATCGAAAACTCCAAAGAATCTACAAAAAGACTACTAGAAACAATAAGCCAATACAGTAAGGTCACAGGATACAAAATTAACATACAAAAGTTCATAGCCTTTCTATATGCCAACAATAAAATATTAGAAAACAAACTCAAAAAAATAATCCCCTTCACAATTGCAACAAAAAAATAATAAAATACCTAGGAATAAACATAACAAAGAATGAAAAGGACCTATATAACAAAAACTACAAAGCATTGTTAAGGGAAATCGAAAAAGATACAATGAGATGGAAAATATTCCTTGTTCTTGGATAGGAAGAATAAATATAATCAAAATGGCCATATTACCCAAAGCAATATACAAATTTAATGCAATTCCCATCAAAATTCCTATGACAACTCATTTTTATACATTTTATCATACATTTTATTATAGCTAACAAAATAATTTTTCATTTTTATTTTATACCTTTTTAAAAATAATGACAAATAGTAATGAATATACACCTGAACTAGGGTTTACCAGCCATGGAGATAAAATTGTAAAAAATTCAGTGGTTTGGTCTTGTGGAGGATGTTAATGTCTGTTTTAGGAAAAAGTCACAGAAAAGTCTTCTGTCCCACACTGAGGAGGACAGATAAGCCTGTAGAAGATACTTTAAAAAAGAATTCATAAGATGAAATGGTGGCCATGTTGAGCATTAGAACAGAAATGTAAAGAAGTGATAGATCCAAGATATTAACGGGTCTTTAATTCAACAAGATACGGCTTTGGATACATCGCAAGTGTACAAGGGAAAAGAAAGTCAGTGATGAAACTGAGTTTCTGACTCGGGGAAATGACTGCAATGTAGCTCCATTCACTGATTTACAGAATAGGAACAAGGGGTGCATGTAGATGGCAGGGAAGGTAGAAGAAACGCTTGGTGTCTGTTTAAGTCTGAGGAGCTGTGAGACATCGAACTGTAAAAGACCAGTAAAACATTTCAAAACCTGATCTGGAGCTGAGAAGGGAAAGCTGGTCCACCAGCAGGGGTGTGAAGGTCTTCAGTGTCACGGTGTTAAAGGATGCCATGGGAGTGGATGAGATTTCTGGCAGCAGGGCCCCAGCATCAGGCGGAGACATACCAACAAAGAGTACTTCTACAATGACAAGTAAAAGCTGGATTCCTTGTGGGAAGTAACAAGAGAGAAGGCTGGAAAGGGACCTAATTTATGCAGAACTTTGAAATCAGCCATTAATAGGTTTAGACCTTTTCCTTTCTGCATTGTAGACATGTTGTTTGTTTGTTTTTAACTACATGTATACTGTAGGTAGGCAGTGGGTAGGTGTGTGAGGTGTGCATGTGTGTGTCTGTGGGGTATAGTGGAGAGTCTCTGTGCGTGCTCATGTAGGCAAAAAGGCCAAGGAAAAGGCGAACTTTCAGGCAAGAAACATTGGAGGCTCTAAGGTCAGTGGTTATTGGACACAGTGGAGAAACACCAGTACTGGAATCTCCTGCATTTGACTAGGTGGATATATTTCTTTTGAACAATGATAAGTACGAGGGAAGGAGGACACATATGTAACAGGTAGGTTACAAAGGAGGAACAAAGCAGTCACAGGCAAGGCATTCCTTCCATTAGAAAAACTGCCTCAAACTTGCATCCTCTTTTGATGATCCAAATGTTTGAGTAATCTCACTGTAACTTTGGTTTTCTAATTATTAACTGTTTCACTCAAAGTGTTTTCTTGTTTTTTTTAAGTGAGAGGAGGGGAGATAGAGAGACAGACTCCTGCATGTGCTCTGACCAGGATCTACCACCTGGCAACCCTGTCTGGGGTGGATGCTCAAATGAACTGAGCTTTTCTCAGCACCCAGGGCCAATGCTCAAAATAACTGAGCCACTGGTTGTAGGAGGGGAAGGGAGAGCGAAGGGGGAGAAGAAGGGGCAGAGAAGCCAATGGTTGCTTCTCATGTGTATCCTGACCAAGGAAGCATCCGCAGGTGGGGCCAATGCTCTGTCCACTGAGCCAACCAGCCAGAGCCAAAAGTGTTTGTTTTTAATACAGACCTGTCACTAGGTTTGGAGGCAGTATTTGCTAATGCAGTGAGTACATGGTATCATGATTAAAACATTGTTCCTTTGGGTTTACAAAGACAAAATTGTGATTTTAAACTGTATAAATTGTATACTTATAATAAAATAGAATATATTTTCTCAATTTTTATCTTTACTTATTTTTTCTTTTTGCTTTAAACAAATAAATTCCACTAATCTACATATGGCTTGAAGTCTCAGCAATATGGTCAATTGCTAAAAAAACAGAAAAGAGGTAGGGATGATTCAGCCGTACCAACCACAAAGCATAGTTAGAGGTTTAGATTTGGTAATATGGGAATGGTTAGTACTTTAGATAAATGTACACAATGACTCTGGGAAGACAAAGATGTGGGCGGGGACATTGGGAGTGACTCTTCAGGTTTTTGCTTCTTAACATTGTTGTTCTCTTTTTAAATTCATTTTCAACTTTTTTTCTTGTATTTTTCTGAGGTTGGAAACAGGGAGGCAGTCAGACAGACTCCTGCATGCGTCCAACCGGGATCCACCCGGCACACCCACCAGGGGGTGATGCTCTGCCCATCTGGAGCATTGCTCTGCCGCAACCAGAGCCATTCTAGCACCTGAGGCAAAGGCCACAGAGCCATCCTCAGCATCTGGGCAACCTTTGCTCCAATGGAGCCTTGGCTGTGGGAGGAGAAGAGAGAGACAGAGAGGAAGGAGAGGGGGAGGGGTGGAGAAGCAGATGGGCGCTTCTCCTGTGTGCCCTGCCCAGGAATTGAACCTGGGACTCCCACACGCCAGGTTGACGCTCTACCACTGAGCCAACCTGCCAGGGCTCAACTTTTGATTTTGAAACAATTTTATTAAAAGGACAAGTTTAAAGCAAGTGATTCTCATTTACTCTTTACTCAGCTCTTCCAAAGATATTATTTTGTATAAACACAACAATAAAAAGTAACATGAAATTAACATTTATGCAATACTATTTCAAATTTTATCAATTGCATCAGTATTCCACAGCCAAGATCCCACATTCCATTTAGCTTCCACATCTCCTTTGTCTTTTTTTTTTCTTTTTTCTAATTCTGGAGACTTTCTCAGTGTTTTATGATTTCTATATTTTTGACTGGCCATAAATTTTGTAAAATGCCCTCAATTTGATTCTGATGTTTTCATATGATTAAATTCAAATTATGCATTTTTTGAGAAAAATACTACAGAATGATGTGTGCCCTTAAATGTTAGGGATCCTGAAGGATCCCATTTATTAATCATCATTCTCTTTACCATCAGATTTTCTAAATGGAAAAATAGACTTTGAAGTTAGATAGGGGTTAAAGCATATGTTTTATTATTTATAAAGCTAAAATAGATCATAGATCTTAGACTTGAGTGCTCTCCATCCTAAATGAAGCTACTCAATCAGGCAGGCAAAGTCAGAGCTGTTAGAGAAACCTGCATGACTCCCCTTGTGGGTAGGAACAGTTTGTGTAAACTTACTCCAAAGAGGAGAAGAGCAAACTGTAGGATTTTACACTTGTCCACTAAAACTCAGGGGCCAATGCACATTGCGCTATGGTAATCATCAGGCATGTTCATCAGATACATTTGATTTTGTTTTTACGTACATAGTAAAATAGTACTTTTATGCTCCCCCTGAATTTAGATATAGCCTTGTGATTTCTTTAGTCAGTTGCATGTAAGAAGCAGTGATATACATCATTTCTTAAAAGAACATCCCTTACTTTGTTGCCACAGAGATGGTAACTACTGGGTCAGCCTGAGTCCCTGACTGTGGGAGGTGTGGAAGAGAGAGCTACCAGCTACTCTGAAGCAGTCATGTAGGAAGAGAGAGAAATAAACCTTCGATGGTTAAAACCTCTGAGGTTCAAGGTTAGAGGGGAGGGTGGATTGTTAAGGTAATATGCCCCAGACTATGCTGAATAACAGAGACCTTTGCCATCTTATCAGCAAAATAAGTCAATGTGAAGCCTATTGCACGTAGTCTTTTCTGCAGCAAAGGCAAGCAAAGTAATGATGGAAGTTCTAACTTTATAGGACAGCAGGGACTTTGCAAGAGAGAAATTAATTCCTTCCCCAAAAGACAATAATAGTATATTGTAATAATCATATTATAAACACCAAAATAACATCAATGGCAACTCTCATCATAGAGTGCCTATTGTACACCAGTAACTGAGACACTTTATATAAATCATCTCTTTTAACTCCCATAGGAACCTTAGAAGACAGCTACCATTATTTGTCAGTTTTGTTCATGAAGAGTGAGCCTTAAAAATTTCAACTCTCTTACCCAAAGACTCAGATATTAAGAAGTAAAACTAGAAGTCAAGTCCAGTTGACCACACAGCCTAAGCTTTTATACACTGTGCTATATATACACTTTTAAAAAATTTATATAGGTTTGATGTAAAACATTTGTGTTATTAATACTTGAGCTTTTTAGCTTTTCTTAAAAACGGTTATAAAAGAATTAAAGATGACTTTCCATGACCCTTGAATATGGAATTTCTGTGAAACATTAGGTAAATGTATTTGTTTCCTAGGGCTACAATAAAAAATTAACATAAACTAAGTGGCTCAAAATGAGAAATTTATACTCTCACATATATGGAGGCTAAAAGTCCAAAGTCAATGTGTTCGCAGTACCATGCTCCCTCTGACGGATCTAGGAGCGAATCTTTCTTTGATTCTTTCTAACTTCTGGTGGATTCCAGGAACCCTTGGTGCTCCTGGCATGTATCTGCAGCACTTCAGTCTCCCCCTCTGTCTTTACTTGACTATCTCCTCTCTCTCTGTTTTTTTTTAATCCCATTTTTTTAATAAATAAATTTTTATTAATTTTAGTGGGATGACATCAGTAAATCAGGGTACATATATTTAAAAAAAAAATGTCCAGGTTATCTTGTTATTCAATTATATTGCATACCCATCACCCAAAGTCAGATTGTCCTCCACCACCTTCTATCTAGTTTTCTTTGTGCCCCTCCCCCTCCCCTTACCCTTTCCCACCTTCCCTCCCCCCCCATAACCACCACAATCTTGTCCATGTCTCTTAGTCTCATTTTTATGTCCCACCAATGTATGAAATCCTGCAGTTCTTGTTTTTTTCTGATTTACTTATTTCACTCTGTATAATGTTATCAAGATCCCACCATTTTGTTGTAAGTGATCTGATGTCATCATTTCTTATGGCTGAGTAGTATACCATAGTGTATATGTGCCACATCTTCTTTATCCAGTCTTCTATATATATGTATTTTTTACAGTGATTAAAGCCTTTGAGCAAACTCTTGGCCAATACAACAAGAATCCATAAAAGGGTAGTGTCCTTAACATGTTCACCAAGTCCAAGTTGACACCAACACCATTCCAAATTCCTGCGAATGCAACCCAACCCCAGTTCAGTTCATTAGGAGCTATCACAAGGAGCAGGAGTCCAGAAAAAGTCCACATCCAGGAAAAGGCCTCATGGCACTGGGATTGTTGTCACAATTCTATACTTTGCAGCTCCCATCCAAGTCCCAATGACCGCTGCTTCTAGCTGGTAATGATTCAGGAAAAGCCATCTGCAGCATGTGTGGAGATGGAGCCTCTGTTCTCCTTTGCCCGAAGAGATGAGACCAGGGTGCTTTTCCCTGGAGCTCTGCAACTGTGGCATGGTAAAGAGAACTAAGCTGGGTGGCAAAGGTAAATTCACAATAGAAGTTGGCAAAAGGGGGAGAGAGAGCTCTAAATTAGGAGTAGGTCCCAGCCTGAAATATAAGTGGGGCATTGAGGTAGGAGGAATAAAGGACACACTATATGTTAAATAAAGCAGCAGAAAATAGGACTATCAACACCCACAACAGAGATCTTTGAGGGAAGAATAAAAAACCTGACTATTCAGGCAAGACATAGTTAAGTGGCCCTTGGGCAAATGAGATCAGTTTACCTGCTTCTTGGAATAAATACCCTAGGCTCATCCACAGTGTCGTAGATGGGACTGATGGCCCTGGGCACCTTTAGCCTTCAGTGGCAAACCCCAGCATTCTGGGCAAGGTTAGGTCATTGGTGGCTGGAGCAGGGATAGAAGAGACCTAACCCTTCCTTAGAGGAGTGAGAGGGAAGCCTACCTTCCAGTGTCCCTTTTTCCTCACAGCAAAGGCATATAAGACTGGCAGGCTTTAGCTCAATGACCTTCCTTTTCACTATTGAAGCAGGACCCAGATGGATTCCTATGAGACCCCTTTGGGGAGTTGGAGCCTTTAAGGGCATATCCTAAAAGCTGGTAGTTCACCTGATCTCTATTGGGCTTTTTCTGCCTCTTGGTACCTTAAAAGCCATGCTCAGAAGATCTCGCTGAGAGGTTTGAAAATCCCCATCTGCCTATATAAACCCTTTCCAACTATCTGGAGCTATTTGGAAAAAGACAAAACAGTGTTATTAGCTGGATCAAATAAAAGGAGGAAGAAGTTTGCAGGAGAAGAAGATTTGGCATCTCCTGTTCATCAGCATTCAAAAAAAATTTAAATTTTTTTTAAGTAAAAAGCATGATATGGTAGACCCGTAGGAGTTCCAGGATATGACTCCCCCCTTTTAAATTTTTTTAAGTTGATCTTAAAATATTTGCTGGGTATGCTTTCATAATACTTTGACTTTAAAGATTGTAAGAAATACCCATAATTTGAAAGGTTTGACAAAATACAGTAAATGCTTTTGCTACATATGCAGGAGCATCGTCAGTTTTAACCAGTTTAGGAAATCCAATAATAGAAAAATGCATACAGACAATGAGCTATAACCTGCTTAGCAGCCTCTCCTATTCTGGCAGAGGTTACTATGTATATAAATCCAGAATAAGTATCCACTGTAAGGTGGACATAAGGCTGTTTGCCAAATGAAGGTATATGAGTAACCTCCATTTGCCAAAGTGGTCCTGGTAGGAGTCCTTGAGGGTTAACTCCAAATGAAGGGACAGATTGTAGTATAAGACCCCTTGGAAAAAATTTACCAATCTGCCATGCTGCTTCCCGAGAAAGTTGAAGCTGTTTACATAGGGCTGCAGCGTTCTGGTGATGAATAGTATGAGACCAAATTGTTTGTTCTGTCATGGTTGCTCCAAATAATTTTCTTTCAGGTAGCTTGATCAACAAGGGCATTCCTTTGTACTAAAGCTCCAGGGAGCATGGAGTGAGCTCGAGTATGTCCTATAAAACATGGAGCAGTATGTTGATATGTAAGTCTTTGAAGAAGAAGGAACTGCTGAAATAGTTTATCCGCAGTTGTCCCTAAGACAGCAGTCTTTATAGTGGAAACAACCATAAGTAAATATTTGCTGTCTATATATAGATTAAAGGAAGAATATGGCAAATGCTGAAAAGTCATGATAATGGCATATAATTCTAGTCTTTGAGCTGACTTTAAGTTGACTGTTTCAGTATAAAGTTGTCCACTGATTTGCAAAAGCGATTTGCCATTTAGTGGAAATTTCCCAGAGCCATTGTTGTTGATCCTTTGAAAAAAGGAACAACAATAATTTTGAGGCTCAAAACCTATAAGCTGTAAGGGTCACCTATTCCCCTTGATAATCAAGGAGGCAACAAGATCAAAATATGGAAGTGTATTCCATGGGCTATTAGATGGTTCAATGTGCCCAAGCTGTAGCTGCTCTTGTACTAATTGAGCAGCTGCCCTAAGTTTCTCCTGAGAAAGGGGCCATTGGTCTACCCATACAGGATTATCTAATTTCCAAGTAACTGGGTCTGCACAATGCATTATTGGGGTAGCAGGAGCTACCAAGGCCCCTATGCTAAATTTTGATATCCTAATTCACACCTTCTGATATTGGGTGCCATTTCTAAGGGGGTGAGAATTCCTCGCTGTTCTTATACCTTGTAATTCTGTGGCTGCTGCATGAGTGGGCCAGGAAGGAGGCCAATGTAGCTTAGCAATAACAGATACATCACCTCCAGTATCTAAAAGTCCTTTAAATTTATGCCCTTGTATTTTTAGTTCCATTTCAGGGCGTTTCTGACCTATTTTTTTAAATCCAATTGGCAAAATCAGAGGAGCCAAATCCCCAATTTTCTTGGGGCCCCTTTTGCAGGATGTGGCCTGAGAAGCAGAATTAGCATCCTTATACTATTCTTCTAACTGCCTGAATTAGCCCTGAGACAAATTCTTTTTATATTTTTGATTAATTTTAATGGGGTGACATTGATAAATCAGAGTACATATGTTCAGAGAAAACAGCTCTAGGTTATTTTAAAATTTGCTTATGCTCCATTCCCATCACCTAAAGTCCAATTGTCTTCTGTCACCTTCTAACTCGTTTTCTTTGTGCCCTACCCATCCCCCAACCTGCTTCCTCTCCTTCCCCCGCCCCTGTAACCACCACACTCTTGTTCATGTCTCTGAGTCTCATTTTTATGTTCCACCTATGTATGAAATCATATAGTTCTTAGTTTTTTCTGATTTACTTATTTTGCTCAGTATAATGTTATCAAGGTTCATCCATGTTGTTGTAAATGATCCAATGTCATCATTTCTTATGGCTGAGTAGCATTCCATAGTATATATGTACCAAAGCTTTTTAATCCACTTGTCCACTGATGAACACTTGGGCTGTTTCCAGATCTTTGCTATTGTGAACAATGCTGCCATAAACATGGGGGTGCATTTCTTCTTTTCAAACAGTGCTATGGTGTTCTTGGGGTATATTCCTAACAGTGGGTTAGCTGGGTCAAAAGGCAGTTCGATTTTTAACTTTTTGAGGAATCTCCATACTGTTTTCCACAGTGGCTGCACTAGTCTGCATTCCCACCAGCAGTGCAGGAGGGTTCCCTTTTCTTCACATCCTCGCCAGCACTTATTCTGTGTTGTTTTGTTGATGAGCGCCATTTTGACTGGTATGAGGTGATATCTTATTTTGGTTTTAATCTGCATGTCTTTAATGATTAGTGATGTTGAGCATTTTTTCATATGCCTATTGGCTATCTGTATGTCATCTTTGGAGAATTGTCTATTCATTTCTTTTTCCCACTGCAGGCTGGGGCTTTGTTCCTGGGATTCAGGACCCTCCCCTCTCTGCTAAACTCACTTCCTGCCACGCAAATCTCTCCCAGCTGCCGTTCGCTCTGGGGAGCTGGGCAGCCCTATCTGCGTTTCTGCTTTTCCTCCCAGTCTCGGTGTGGCTTCTTCAGTGTTCCTTGGTTGAAAAGTCCTCTTAGTTTAGTCCAAAGTTGGTTTTTCCAGATGACAGTTCTTAAAATTAGTTTGTAATCCACTCCCCATTTCTTTCTTTTCTTTTTTTTAAATAAGGATACCACTCAGTAAGTTTAGGGCTCACCCAAAATAATACCAACCATCATTACTCTTATTTTTTATGTCAAAAACTGTCTTCCCAAGTTTCTACTGGTAGCTATTTCAGGAAAAAATAGCCCATGAAAAAAATGTGTTTTACTTCTTGTAGTAGGTTGAATAGTGTCCCCTAAAACTTGGGTCTAATCTACAACCTCTGAATGTGACCTTATTTGTACATAGCGTCTTTGCTGGTGTAAAAGAAGTTTTCTGGAATCGTCTTCTCTGTGATGGAGTTATTTTTTATTTCAGGTACTTGAACTACATCTTTTGCTCTGAGACATTTTAGGGTAACACAAGTTATTTCAGGTGGCATTGTAAAAATATGCTAAGATTATTTAAAATATGTAAAATTTGCTTTTTATCCACTCTTGTATTTAAATTCTGTGACAGAGCTGCAATTTCAGTGTTACAGATTGAGAAGATTATGTTTCTAGTGGAGAGGATTTAGATTGCAAAACCTTCCAAGTAGAGGAAGGGGTCCATGACCTTGGATGCCACATTTATATAACTGTTTTCATTAGCTTGTAACTGAAACTTAGTATTTCTTTACTACATTTTGTCTAACAATGTCAGCAACAAACCTATAATTTATTACCTAAGAATTTGGGCAATAAGGGGCCCTGGCCGGTTGGCTCAGCGGTAGAGCGTCGGCCTAGCGTGCGGAGGACCCGGGTTCAATTCCCGGCCAGGGCACGCGGGAGAGGCGCCCATTTGCTTCTCCACCCCTCCGCCGCACTTTCCTCTCTGTCTCTCTCTTCCCCTCCCGCAGCCGGGGCTCCATTGGAGCAAGGATGGCCTGGGCGCTGGGGATGGCTCTGTGGCCTCTGCCTCAGGCGCTAGAGTGGCTCTGGTCGCAACATGGTGACGCCCAGGATGGGCAGAGCATCGCCCCCTGGTGGGCAGAGCATCGCCCCTGGTGGGCGTGCCGGGTGGATCCCGGTCGGGCGCATGCGGGAGTCTGTCTGACTGTCTCTCCCTGTTTCCAGCTTCAGAAAAATGAAAAAAAAAAAAAAAAAAGAATTTGGGCAATAAGTCACAGAAAGATTATAGTACCTGTCATTTGTCAACTATGTAATTAACATATATATATGTTATATATATATAGTAGTTGTAGATAACTTAGCAAAACAGTTATGTTCATCACTACTTCAAATTTAACAGCTATTTTGAGACCTAAGTCTAGATCTCATTATTTAAGGTATTCATAAAAGAACTTAGATTTTTTTTTTAAGTGAAAGGAGGGTAGAGAGGGATGTAGATTCCCACATGCACCCATCTGGAATTGATCCATCAACCACATCTACTGCCAATGCTTGAGTACCAAGCTACTTTTAGTGCCTGAGGCTGATGCACTCCAACAGAGTTATCCTCAGTGCCCAGGGCCAATGTTTGAACCAATCAAGCCCCTGGCTATGGGATGAAAAGAAGAAGAGAAGGGGAGGGGGAGAAACAGATGGTTGCTTCTCCTATGTGCCTTTACTGGGATTTGACCTGGGATGTCCAAACTCTGAGTCAACATTCTATCCACTGAGCCACTGGCCAGGGCCTAGATTTTTTTATATCACAAATTTGTTTTAAATATTTGCTTAATGGAATTTCAATATATTTGGCTTCCTTGGTGAATATATATATATATATATATATATATATATATATATTTCAGAATTTTCAGGATAAAATAAAAGACAATTATAAAAAACTGAAATTTTAAAAGATTTGAAACCATTAGTTGACTTTCAGAAATCTTTAATGATATCCTTGTTCATATTTTTTATTTCATTTCCACATGCAGTAATGAGTGCTTACTATATATGTGTGTTAGCCCAGGCAAGATACCAAGAAAAATACAAATATAGATGAAACAAAGGCTTGTGCATATTCAACAGAGGTAGGATACAAAAGTCTTTAAAGGAATATGTTAACCAAAAAAATGAATATGTGAAATTAATGGGCAGAGTTTTCACAGGCATAAGGGTTAAGGGAGGGCACTTCAGAGAAGGGATGTATTGTGAATATATCATTGTTGTTGGAAAGCTAAGGGGGCTTTGGCCATAGTTTGGTCTGTGTGACAGGACTTTGGATATGTTATTGGAAATGTAGTTCAACAATATCTGGGAAGACTTGAATGCAAGGACAAAAAATTTGTCCTAAATTTGCTAGGTATCAAAGAGTTGGTAAGATTTGAACAGGCTATTGTCAGAATTATAATTTAGGAAGATGAATCTGGGTGCAGGATAATGCTTTGTGGAGAGAGAAGGCAGTAGACCAGGGGAGAGCAATTACAATGACAAAGTAGGAAGATTATAAAGACCTGCATCAGGGTAATGTAGGCAGGAATGAACAAAATATGAAGGACACTAAATATAGAATCTTTGTGATTTGGGGTAAGTGATTAGATAATGAAAGTGCAGGGGAGGAATTAAATTTGTGTGACTGGTGCTGTTAATGGACATTTCAAGGGAAAGGTGACAAATTCTATTGTGGATATGATAAGTTTATGGTGTCAGTGGCCTTTGGGCAAGATATTCAGGTGGAGAAGTCATGCAGTCAGTTAGAAATCTGGGTCTGACAAGGAGCTGATGTCAATGAAGAAAGAAGCAAAAGTCCAAAGTAATTAATAAATAGACCCCATTCAGAGAATCTGGCTTTCAATCTAATTAAAGTGTTGTAGAGACTTGTGTGGGTTTTTTTTTTCAATTTGTTGTGATTTGTGGTCATATATTTGTGATCCCTTCACAGCTTGTATTTGGTTTAATAAGGACCAACATGGCATCATTTCCAGGATGATCAGGATGAGAAAGTATATTCAGCAGAAATTGTCTGCTTGAGCATTTTCCAGTCCAATTTGCAAACCAAGAACTTCTGATCTGTTTTCTAAACTTTAGGTGCTCATCCTAGCAAGTTGAGATAGATATACTGCTCGTTAATCTTCATACTCAACTCAGCTGTTCTTTCTTCCTTAGAGCAAAATGATTTAGGGAAGTAATATGAAAGAAAATGAACTAACATGATATAAAAAATGGTGCATAACTTGGAACCTTAACTAAGTTCAGAGTTGCTGCTGATTACTTTGCGATTTCATTCTTTATTTGCAAATGCCACCGCCTCATGGCCACTGAGTTCTTATTGTATTATTGCATCGTTAATCATTATAGGAATTTCAATACTGCTCTAGGATGAATACAAGTGTGCTCTATCTTTCAGTTTGTGTGTCTCAGTGTCTCTCTTTTCCTTCATTATCATATTGGGACTTGCATTTAAATGGCCACTTGTTTCTAAAATATTTTCAAAGTGTGTTATGATCACTGATGTGAGACTCTCAGGGGAGAAATGCAACAAATATGTGGCATTGTATTAGGAGGTCGATTTAGAGATAGGAATAGACAACCTCATATCCATTTGTATGAGGGAAGATTTAATAGGTTAAGTGAAATCATGTTTGCGTTTAACGAGACAGTGAAAGCGGGATATTCCAATTGACAAGGCAATTTAATATCAAATGATGTCTTCCAGTCACTTATGCACTTTAAGGAAACTAATACTTTACAAACTTTACCCAACAAAAAACAAATAAGATACTGTGGACAACATTTGATCAACAAATATTTATTGAGAGTGTGCTATGTACTATATTAGGCACTTGTGATATATTATAAACAAAACAGTCAAAGAGCATTTGTGTTATGGAAAGACAGGCACTAAATTATAGACACAATGAATAAATATGCTATACATTAAAATGTAATAAATACCTTAGGGGAAAATGTATTGCAAGATAAAGGGGAATTCATCATGCAGGGGTGGCAGAAAAGTTGTCATTTTAAATGAGCTAATCAGGGTAGGTCTCATATTAAAGATGAGATCTGATGACAACTATAAGGAGAGGAGTAAGCTATGTAAATAGAGCATTTGCAGTAGGAGGTTGGGGCAGCACTTTGAGAAGTGACTAGCCAATGAAAAAATACTGGTATGAAGTCCAGTTCATTATGAAGCACATCTTCCATTAAGAGTCTTCACCTACCCACAGTAAATAGTCTCTATTCAGCTAAACAATTTTAAAAACTCCCTATATTTAAGCTCTTTTATTTTAGAGTGGTAGTTGGTAAACAACTCTCATGAACTGATGATTCTGACCCACTGTCTATTTTTGTAAATGCATCTTTATTGGCACATGGCCACACTTGCCTGTTTATATATTATCTGTGGCTGCTTTCATTCTACAATGAGAGAATTGAACATGAACAGAGAACAGACATTTACTGTGTGACTATTTATAGAAAAATTTTCCAGCTCCTATTCCAGGATATTCAAAATATCACGAAATTAATGAATCAAAGCCACCCTAAGACTCATGAGACAAAAACTGTGTCTTAAATAAAACAGCATAGACTTTTGAACATTTGAGTGCTTCATCAATTTTTGTGTAACTCTGAGAAAATTACTTAACTTTCTTTATTCTGGATTTTTTTTCCAGTATGTACTTCATAGAGTCAAATAAATTAAATGAGATAGTGCATTTAGTATGCTGACACAGTGATCATTTGAATTGTGTAGTAAAACACTTTGAATCTAAATGTAATATAACTAAGTGTATTTGTCTATTACTGCAATAGCAAATTACCAAAAACAATGATTGAAAAAAATACCCTAGTGATTTTATTGGTCCCACCAAGATTATACAGCATAACTCACCATTTCGAGGTCAGCTGATTAGCAGCTTCTATTTCACCTGCTGATTTAATTCCCCTTTGCCATATAACCCTCAGGTGCTAGGGATTAGGACCTAGATATCTTTGGAGGGTTATTATTTTCCCACAACATTAAAGGCTACCAAGTTTCTTGACCCAGGCCATTCATCTCATCACATGTATAATCAAGACTAGGACCTAAGTTTCCTGACACATGTTAAGTGTTGAATGTCTCTTTAATTTTAATATGCTGCTTTCAGTAAAAAGCTTTTGCTTAATTTGACACAAGGAACCAAAGTTGCACTGTATCAACAGAAAGAGTCTTTTTCTTTTTCTTTTTTTTAAGTGATTATTTTAAGGCTCTCATGCATCAGGACCTTGTTAACATCTGGAGAGATGACACAGTCAGAAAAGAAGAAATGCTTTTTTAAGTGCTACAAGATTTCTATTATAAGCTTTGACTTAAATAAGCTTCCCTTTCTTTTTTGTGACAGAAATAGAGAGAGAGATACAGAGAGAGGCACAGATAGAGACAGACAAGAAGGGAGAGAGACGAGAAGCATCAAGTCTTTGATGTGACACCTTAGTTGCTCATTGATTGCTTTCTCATATGTGCCTTGACCAGGAGGCTACAGCAGAGTGAGTGACCCCTTGCTCAAGCCAGCAACCTTGGGGTCGTGTTTATGATCCTACGTTCAAGCTGCTGAGCCCGCGCTCATGCTGGCAACCTCGAGGCTGTGTCCCAGTTTGGTGCTGTATCTACTGCTCCACCTTCTGTTCAGACTAAATAGGCTTTTGTTATTAAAGTTTTAGACAAGGATTATGTGAGTTACGTTAGGAAATAGCATCATGATGAAAGAAATGAAACTGTATCTCTTCTGAATACTCATACATGTTTATCCCAAAAAGTGGGATCCTCAAGATGGTGTCAAAGGCTGACAGTGGCCCCCCCTACATGCTCATTTTCCTCTTACATAGTTATATGCATTCTACCTGAGCACACGGCTGCACAATCACACCCAGGTTGTAGTCCCTTGTGTGGCCATGTGACTAGGTTCTGTCCAGTGGCATATGAGCAAAAGAAGAGTGCAAGTTTGGTCATGGCCCTCAAAGAAAGATGTAGACCTCTCCCTTTCCTTTTTACTTTATATCTTGGTTCTACTACTAGACTGTGAGCAATATTATTTAACCATGATCTGTGTACCACACACTGAAGAAGGTAAAGACCAAAAGATAGAAGGCTGGATGCTTGATCACTTTTACCCTCTCTAACAGCCCTGAATTACTATGCAAGATAAAAATAAACTTTCATTTTGCACCAAGCACTTTGTTTTGGGTCTCTTGTTACAGGGCCCTAGTCAGCATCCTTACTAATGCAAAGCTAATGCATCCCCTTGGGAACTATAATTATTTTCGCAAATATCACTCTAAGTTTGTGTCATCAACAAATCCATGTTTCCTTCTAGAAAGTAGCAAATCAGTTAAAATGCAAACCAGAATATAGAGGAAAAACAAAATATTGCTTGGAAGTATTAGATTATTTTTGGCGATGAGTTGCTTTCTTAAAACAGAAGGGTCTTTGCTATTGTGCATATTTATAAAGGAAGAGAAAAAATATATAAAGGCTTTTGGAACATTTTATCATTTTAAAAGTTATTTAATTAGCTCTAAAAGCTATGAAAGTGTTGACACTCTAAGTGGATCAGAAAGTGGAAATAAGAGGAATCTATTCCTAATTTTATACTGATTTGCAGTTTGTAGCATGTTCCTACTATTGCTCAAAACACAGTCGAAGAGGAATGTGCTCAGGTGGTTTTAGTTGCTGTGAAACTACTAACCTCCATAGGAAAATAAAGTTAAGAAGTGCATTTATGTTGTAGAATGTTAGTCCATTGTACTGGTTAAGAATTCTGGGCCAGTTCTGGAATCAGGAGGGCCTGGCTTTCAGTCAAAGTGCCAAGCAAACTGTGAATACACAGTAAGAATTAGTTGTTAGAACTTGATTAATATCAGCAGTTTGAACCTGGGTTTATTCACAGAAATATAATTCCCTATCAGAATTCCCTAAGGCCCTGGTCAGCAAACTGCAGTTCGTGAGCCACATGTGGCTCTTTGGCCCCTTGAGTGGGGCTCTTCCACAAAATACCATGTGCAGGTGCTACTTTGATAAGGAATGTACCTACCTATATAGTTTAAGTTTAAAAAATTTGGCTCTCAAAAGAAATTTCAATCATTGTACTGTTGATATTTGGCTCTGTTGACTAATGAGTTTGCCGACCACTGCCCTAAGAAAATTTAAAATAAATTCAGATTCTTCTCCAGAAGCTTTGATTCAGTAAGTCTTCAGTAAGTCTGGGGTAGGTTCCCTGAATTTATATTTTTCCAAATTCAAGATTTGAGATGTCATTATGATATTCATGACTCCATCCAGGGTTTGGTAGCCTTTTGTTTAAACACCAATTCAATTAGTGCTGCACATGAGTAATAATAATAATAATAATAATAATAATAATAATAATAATGCCATGCATTGCCTTTTAGAGAACACTTAACTGTTTTCTTTTTCTTTCATAATCACCCTTGAAGTAAGTTCCTATATCCCCACTGTTGGTCAAATAAGTTTGTAAATATATGTATATGTTTGCTTGCTTTGGGTGTGGGAGACAGGCTGTAAGCTGGCAAAGTTGTTATAGCCAAAGGCTTACTTTTAAGACTAAGCCTTTCCTCCCTTCTAACACTAAGGTCTTCTCAAAATTCAGCTTTTCTCCACACTCTTGACTGTTGCATGATGTGGGGTGGTGCACTCTCAAGAGGAATCTTGTTTATGCCTCAGATAAGTCGCTTTGTATCAGAGATTTCCTTATTTGGATACTGGCTTAAAGGCTTTAATTTCTACACTATAAAATAAGGGAGACCAAGGACTCTCTCGAAGCTCCTGAAATTAGCATTGCAGAGGAGAGGCAGCCAAGATAACAGAGTGCTAAAGGAGAAGCCAGTTTATGCAGAGTTTGTACAGAAAGAAAGAGATGAGGAACAGAGGTGAATAAGGCTGGTGAGCTAGAAACCTTTGATTCTAGGAAACTTGAAAAAGTCAGTGGCTTTGGGAGCCCTGAATGGAAAGGGAAGTGTTTTCCCACTGTGTGTATTTCTTGCCCACTGGGTGCAAGCTAGGATTAAAGGTAATGGCCCGCCAGTTCTTGACTCCATTGTTTCATTACCGTCTGTCTGAATCAAGCCTGAACCTCCGTTGGCCAGGGGGCTGTAATGGTGGCTGCGGCAACAGGCTTTACACCCACTTTACAAAATATATATATATTAGAATCGTTCCTTGCTTAGTCACAGAGCTTATAAACTATAATAAATCTTTTATATACTTGGTATTTTTAAGGACATATGTAACATTTAAAATAAATCTAAAAGAAGCAATCCCACTAGGATTATTTTTCCCCTCTTTTTATAATTTCTTCTTTCACTGATATAAATTCTGGAATTTTAAGAAACCTAATTTGGTATTTACTTGCTCATCAGGAGTCCTTTAAGTCGGTGTGAATTTCTTTCTATTCCAGGCTGAGCACGAAGGAATGTGGAAGGAAGTGAACATTCAGAGTGAATTGGAAATGTAACAACAACCAGAGAGCTTTTTGAACTCAAATCCAGCAAATTACGGAGGGTTTCATGTTTTGGCTGTGCCACAGCAAGTCTGTTTGAAAGTATTCTTATCACTTCTATTTTAAAGAGAAAGTCAAATTCTAAAGAGCCATTTAGAAGAAACAGAATGAAAGAGACTTTTCCGGCTAACTTGGAACTTCATGGGTTGACTAAGAGTAGCAGCCTATTGTTCTTAAGGTTAGGGTACCAAAGCATGTGTTTCCCACATAGAAAACATTGTTTTAAAAGAACTGTCATACATTTTTAAAATATATATTCATAAAAGTCATATCTGTATGAGGCAACAATGAAAATTGTAGTAATTCTAAATGGTTTATCATAGAACACTGATGTTACATCTCAAACCCCCTGAAGACTAATCCCAGCCTTCACTCAATCCAGCTACTTTCAGATTTCTGCAGGTCAATCCAAAACTTTTGTTATTCCCAGCTGCCAGGAGCAGCCTCGGATATCTAGTAATTTTAAAGACTAAATCCTAGAGGTCACTATACTACTTCAAAAGGTCCTTTCCCAGCCAAAATACCTTTAGGACTTCTTCACTCTAGTACTGTATTAGTTAGGGTTGTCAAGAGAAACAGAACTAATATTATGGCAATATAGATATTGAATAATAAATAAAATATTTTATCACTAGAAATGTGTTTTGTTTTGTTTTTTGTTTTTTTGTTTTTTTTTTTCATTTTCCCGAAGCTGGAAACGGGGAGGCACTCAGACAGACTCCCACATGTGCCCGACCAGGATCCACCCGGCATGCCCACCAGGGGGCGATGCTTTGCCCCTCTGGGGCATTGCTCTGTTGTGTCCAGAGCCATTCTAGCGCCTGAGGCAGAGGCCACAGAGCTATCTCCAGTGCCCGGGCCATCTTTGCTCCAATGGAGCCTTGGCTGTGGGTGGGGAAGAGAGAGACAGAGAGGAAGGAGAGGGGGAGGGGTAGAGAAGCAAATGGGCGCCTCTCCGGTGTGCCCTGGCCGGGAATCGAACCCGGGACTCCTGCACGCCAGGCTGACGCTCTACTGCTGAGCCAACCGGCCAGGGCCTAGAAATGTGTTTTTCAAGTATCTCCCTGTATAGAAAGGGAGACATCATTGAAACAATGACTTGAAAACAACTGAAATAACACCAGCAAAGAGGTGCTGGATGATACATCAAGCCTACTTAAATAATTGGAATTGTACTCTTACACTCAGAACTGGAACCAATGATTGACTGCATAGTCTTCTTAGACCTTACTTCCACTGCATTTTGAGAAATATTTCTTCTTGTCCACATCAAGATGTATTTGGTAAAATATGAATTAGCCATCTTGACCATTTTAAATTATATGTTAAATAAGTATAAACTATAAACTGAATTAGGTTCCCTTCCTATGACAAAGAGATTATTTACTCTATTGGTAGCTGAATAAATAACATTAATTGGAAAGCCCTCTGGAAATGTGCTTTCTATAATATAGAGACAGAAAAAAAAGGTGGATAACAGTTTCTGAGCTGGAGAGAAGAAAGAAACCAACATTCCTAGGCAGAAAAAGCAGAGATTGAAAAAAAAGTACCATTAAAAATAGTCATACTACTGTTCCTAATTTATTACAGAAGCCCAAGCTTGTAATCTTCATATAATTAGGATCCCACTTGTTTGGTCAAATAAGTTTGCAAAATATGATGTTTATGTTTGCTCACTTATAGTTTGCATTGGGGGCTGGGCCAGATATATGTGGTCTGTGAAATTACAAATGACCTTTCTGCTTGGGAAGGGCCGTTGTTTTGCTGATGTTTGGTGGAGGAGAGGTTTTCAGGCCAGAAAGTTTTGAAAAGGGAGAGAAGAAGAAGTGGCAGGAAGAAGCCATGTTTGCAGAGTGAGAGAGGAGAAAATGTAGAATGCTGAGAAGAAGCCATGTTTGTAGGAAGAGAGAAGATGTGCAGATGGGGAACCAGAGGTCAGGGGCTTGGCAAACTCCACTGACACTGGTGGGGCCTTTGATTCTAGGAGGAACCAGAGAAGATTCTCCTGGTTGTGGAACCAGAGAATGTGTCAGGGCTTTGGGAGCCCTGAATGAGTGAAAGGGAAGTGTTATCCCTGCCTGTTTGCGGGTCAGCAGGTGTGAGACTTCAATACAGAAATGGCCCACCATTTTTGGCTCCACTGTTTCTTTACCATCTGCCTGAATCATTGAGAACCTGCATGTGCATGGTCAAGATGGCCGCGACTACTGGCCATACACCCCTCGTCTCCTGTATTTGTTCAGATGTAGACAATAAAAGAAAGTAAGTAAATTTGTAAAACATTACGAACTTTTCCCTTTTTAATACTCCCATTGAGATAATCCCTCTTCTTATTTTTTTTTTCTTTTGTTCTTCAGTTTTTGGAGTTGGTCCCAGTTTCCAACTAAATTCTTTGGTTTTGTACTGCTACTTCTTTTGAGTGGTTGGGAATAGATCTGAAACATTAGAAAGAAGAGACTTTCACTTTATATTAGGAGGATGATTAAAAACAAACTGGACTGTGAGCATCATCTTGGACATTGACAGCGTGGGTTTGACCTCGGTAAAGGGCACATATCCAGAGTAACCTATGTGGCCTGTCTGGTTAGCTCAGTTGGTTAAGAGCATTGTCCCAAAATGACAGGGTTGTAGGTTCAATCCCCAACCAAGGCACACACAGGAAGCAACCAATGAATGAATGACCCTCCTTCTCTTTCTCCCTTCCCCTCTCTCTTTGTTCTCCCCTCCCTTTCTCTCTCTCCCTCTCTCTCTCTCTGAGTCAGTGGAAAAACTAAAAAAGAAACCAAGGAGGTTGGTGTCCAGTCTTAGACTTTTTCCAGTCCGTCATAATGTTATCACCTTTTCCATGCCTGGAAAATTAAACTTTGTGATTATCTTGGATTTATGGTAAAGTGCTTATCTGGGAATATTGAAAAGATAAAGTGATCCTTTCGAGAAAAATTTCAGACAATTTGGAAAAAATGTATGCTGGAGAAACTCTCACTTTTTACCTGGATTCAGGGTGTGGCATTGTTTGCAAAGATGACTAATGACAAGGGCTGCTTCATCCCTTTCAAGGGCCATGGGACATTGGTTCCAGGACCCCCTGAGGGCACCAAAATTCATGAATGCTCAATTTCTTTATATAAAATGGTGCAGTATTTACATATAAACTATGTAATTCTTCCATACACTTTAAATTTTCTCTAGCTTACTGGTAATGCCTAATACAATGTGTTTTGTAAACAGTTGTTATACTTATTGTTTATGGAAAAGACAAGAAGAAAAAGTCTGTACAAGTTCTGTGCAGATATAACCATTGCAGACCAAATGTTAGTATAGGTCATTAGCTAGTTATGAATAAAGAAAGGGAACAGAGGGGATCAGATATTGAGCATACTAAACTAGGAAGAAGGAATCAAATATGAAACTTAATAAAACTGGAAAGTCTGTGTCAGTATGACGTTACAACATTCCATCAAACTTGGTTTACTAGGGAGCTATAGCCTATACAGGTTCATTCTCACACTCCAGGAAACTGCTGTTTCCTCTGCTCTAGGGACTGAATCCCTGGGGTGGACAGGAAGAGTCTCCCCGGGGTGCAACTGGGCCAGGGACCAGGATTATTGTGGAGAAAGAGGGAAATTCTTCGCCTAGCAGGTGTGCCGTGGAAAGCAGATGATGCAGCAGAACTTCTGGACCTGTGCAAGAGAAGTCAAGATGGCATGGGGGAGGTGCTTCTACTGTGACACATGCTCAGGAAAAGTAAACATGTTGACATGAAGGGGCTGAATCTAGCCTGGGAAAATATGAGAAAAGAATCAGACTGGATAGGAGGCACAAATCTCCCATGGGTTCAGAAAAAAGATTGGTTTGGAGGAGGTTCCAACTCAGGCCCCGGAGAAAATCAGTTAGTGGATTGGATGGTTTGAATGACAGCTTGCTTGATACCAAGAACGAAGAAAGTGTATGGAGGATTATCTGGAAGTGTGGAGTGGTTGCTGCTAGAGACTGCACACCCTCTGTACCCCAGATTACATTAATTTCCTTCACCCCAACAAAATCTTATCACTATATTTCAGCTTCTGCACATGTATGCCATTGTAATGTCTTTTGCTTGACACCTCAACAGGACCTGTAAAACTCACAGCAGCTTTCTGGAGATACCCTAATACAAAATAAGTGCTTCATAAACCATAGATATACTGTCTTGTTTACAGAATAAGACATACACACAAGAGTCTGTACATGGTATGTGCAGACACAGCTATGGTAGGCCTAACCACGTAGTACATGCCAGCAATAACATAACATTATTTTTTAAAATATTTTGATCTGCATTGGTTGAATATATAGATTCAGAACCTGCAGATAGAAAAGATGATTATAAATGACAGACTCTCCACAAACAGGAGAGCTTTTGCAGAAAGACTAGCTTCATTTGATAGCCTCCAAGGCATTTCTTTCTCCAGAACAACAAAGGAACTTTGGGGTTTTTCTGCCTTAGTTTAATTAAGGTATAAGTTGATTATATCCTCTTAGTTTACACTCTTTTCTTTCTTTTACAATATGTGTAACGAGTTGGCAGGCATGAAATTTAGGGAGACACAATGCTATTTTTAATCTTTCTTTTTCAATAGTCTTATAAATAGCATGGTAAACTGTGAAGCACTTTCCTTTAGAAATGCTGATACCCTAAGGGCTTAGTCAGTTTCAAGGCTTTTCCAAGAAGCTGCATTTCTTGGTTTTCTTTGAAATTAATACAGTTATTAAAATAGCAATCATTGTATACTTTGTGGATTGGCCCTAAAAAATGGTGCAGCCTGTGAGCTTTTCTCTAAAATTCACATGTACATAAATGTGCCAATGTAATGATGTCAATAGAGTTTAGTTACAGGAGATAAAAGCTGACCAGTTTTAGTCTCTCCTTATGTAGCTTTAGTTTCTTTTAATCTGGGGTCAGAATAGCTTATTTTAAATTTAAAAATAAACACAAGACAAATGATCTACTTTTTAGTGATGCTTGCTAAAGTAATAAAAGTCTCAAAATGTGCTATTCCTTTTCAATTTTGAAAAAAAGACAACTCTTATAATAACATGATACTTTATGATGATCCCAATACTGTGTCCTTTTTGGGTAGGATTTTGAATTTTTCTGATTAGAGATTGTTTTCTTACACTGAATCTGATACTTCTTCCACAGAAAGCCAGGGAATGGTATCTTAAGAATAGCCTTATTATTTTTAACACTTCCTATACATCAGGACAAAAATACCATTGGAAGAGAGCTCCAAACTCACCTCTCATCTTACTTTTGTCTATAATTACAAAATTGTATGAGTGGAGAAGAATGGCTGACACATGAATTATTCACATACAGCAACTGGGGGCAAGTGCTTTTACTGGGACTCAGGGTAGAGTACACAAGAGAAAGTATGAGGGATTTCATTAGTGCATTTTTTTTTTGACAGAGACAGAGGAACAGAGAAGGATAGACAGGAAGGGAGAGAGATGAGCAGCATCAATTCTTTGTTGTGGCACCTTAGTTGTTTATTGATTGTGCTCTCATATGTGCCTTGACTGGGGGGGGGGGGGGGCTACAGCAAACCGAGTGACCCGTTGCTCAAGCCAGCGACCTTGGCCTTCAAACCAGAGACCATGGGGTTATGTCTATGATCCCACACTCAACCCAGGGATTCAGCATTCAAGCCAGTGATGCAGCGCTCAAGCTGGTAAGCCTGTGCTCAAGCCAGATGATCCTGTGCTTAAGCCGCTGACCTCAGGGTTTTGAACCTCGATCCTCTGTACCCCAGTCTGATGCTCTGTCCAGTGCGTCAATGCCTGGTCAGGCTTCATTGGTGTGTTTGAATGTCATGAGGTCACAGTCAAGGAAGGGCAAGAAGGGGCACTTTCGGCAGGGACCAGCCTTGGTGTATCTGGTTATCACACTGGTGTACCTGGTCAGCTGGGCAAGTGCTCACATATTCTTTGGGGGAATGTTGAGGAATCTGAAAAAGATGAAGTTTAAGAAACTTAAAATATATGATTATATTGTCTTCATAGTGTGAAACTCACCAGAAAAATTTTAACTCCATGCCAATGTCATCACTTTAAGGATTATTAAAACAGAAACAAATCATCAAACATTTATTTGACTAGTCCATTTACTCTATATGAAACAGGGGAACATTCTTTGTAAACCAGTTTGAGCTTAGCCATGTGATTGGCTGAATATAAGTCAGGCAGAGGAATTCATCTGAAAAAGACACAGTAGTCTGATAAATCACCTTGATCCAAACATCTGGAGACTCATATGTCTGATGGTCTAGCAGTTCCTTCCCTTGGAACTGCTGTCAGACCTATTTCATCGTTACTTCCTCTTTCCCATAATTTCTAGTGATCAAATGCCAGTTGCTATTCTTGTATCTTATCCTTATGTCAACTTTCCTAATTTCAAAACATTTTCACAGCACAATATGGTTTCCAAGTTTGTGCCCTTAAATTCTTTTTCTTGTGTGGGTATCATAGAAATACACATATGCTAGAATTTTATGTAAAGGCAGCACGTGACTGGAAATAAATTACTGTGCATATTTATAGAAAAATGTCAAAATAAACCATTTGAATACACAAAATTAAATTTTATTTACTTATTGGCTATATTGGGGTGACATTGATTAATAAAATCATAGGTTTCAGGTGTACAGTTCTATAATATAACATCTGTATATTATATTGTGGGTTCACAAGCCCAAGTCAAGTCTCCTTTCATCACATTTATTCCCCGTTTACCCTCTTCTCCCTACCCTCTTTTTCCTCTTGTAATCACCATATTGTTCTCTGCATCTATGAGTTGATTTTTTTTTTTTTTGCTTAATACCTTCAACATTTTTATCCAGTCCCAGCCCCTACCCGCCTTCCTTCTGACATCTGTTAATCTTTATTTTGTATTTATAACTTGTGTCTATTTTGTTTGTTATTTTGTTGTTGGATTCCGTATATAAATGAAGTTATATGGTACTTGTCCTTCTCTGACTGGCTTATTTCACTTAGCATAATACTATCCAGGCCCACATCTGCTGTCAGTAAAAGTAAGATTTTCTTCTTTTTTATGGCCAAGTAATATTCCATCTTGTAAGTGTACCACAGCTTTTTTACGCACTCATCTACTGATGGGCACTTGGGTTGCTTCCAATCTTGGCTACTGTAAATAATGCTGCAATGAAAGTAGAGGTGCATAAATTGTTTTGAATTAGTGTTTTGTGTTTCTTTGGCTCTAGTCCCAGAAGTGGAATTATTAGGTCATAAGGCAGTTCCATTTTTAATTTTTTGAGATTAACTTCATACTACTTTTCATAGTGGCTGCAACAATCTGTATAAATTCAATAAAAAGTTTTAAAAAACTTTCTGAAAATATAAGTATATCTTGTTGCATTTCACTGAATTATTTTTGGGAGTTTCTTAGGCAGCATTATCAGGGAAATTAATAAAATCTAATTTACTCTATTCTCACCAGCAAAAGATATTTTAAATGTTAATTGCTAAACAAAAAATTATTACCTTGATGTGGCCGGTTGGTTCAGTGCATAGAGCATTGGCCCGGTGTGCAGACATCCCATATTCAATCCTCTGGTCAGGGCACACATGAAAAGCAACCATCTGCTTCTCTTCCCCTCCCTCTCCTCTTTCTCTCTCTCTTCCCTTCTTGCAGCCAGTGGCTTGATTGGTTCAAATGTTGACCCCGGACACTAAGCTCAGTTGATTTAAGGATCTACCACAGTTGGGTATTACCGTATGGATCACAATCTGGGTGCATGCAAGAATCTGTCTATCTTCCTTCCTCTCACTTAAAAGAAAAAATATTATTACCTAGTCTCTAAAGTTCTAAGTGTCTAGTAGGTTCTATTTATAATAATTCAAGTCCTCAAATGTAATTAAGTGTTTGAAGTAACTAAACAAAGTCATAAAACCATGGAGGCTAGTGTGTATGTGTGTTTGTGTGTGTATATTTAAAATTCTTTATTGTGCCCTGGCTGGCTGTCTCAGAGGTAGAGCACTGGCCTGGCATATGGATGTCCTGGGTTTGATCCCAGTCAGGGCACACAGGAAAAGCAATCATCTGCTTTCCAACTGCCACCCTCTCTTCCCCTCCTTTCTCTCTCTTTTCCTCCTGCAGCCATGGCTTGATGGTTTCAGTAAGTTGGCCCCAGGTGCTGAGAATGGCTTCCTGGCCTTAACCTCAGGTGCTAAGAATAGCTCAATTGCTGAGTAACAGAGCATTAGCTCAGATGGTCAAGACATCTCCCTTAGGTGCTAGCTGGGTGGCTCCCAGTCAGGGTGAATGTAGGAGTCTGTCTCTCTGTCTCCCGTCTTCTCAATAAAATTTTTTATTATATAGTACCTACATCAGACACAACCTTGTAGATAAATATTGTACAAAGATGGAACTTTCACCTATTCTTAATATAAAGGTGTAAGTATAGCTCACCATTAATTGATTGCTTAGGTTTGTAATTATTTCATTAGAGGTAAGAGAGTGATGCAAA
The DNA here is from genome assembly GCF_036850995.1 of Saccopteryx leptura. Classification (NCBI taxonomy): domain Eukaryota; kingdom Metazoa; phylum Chordata; class Mammalia; order Chiroptera; family Emballonuridae; genus Saccopteryx; species Saccopteryx leptura. The sequence continues at coordinate 23,412,830 of NC_089503.1, forward strand.
TATTTTAAAAAAATACACATTTACTAACATTTGGTAACATTTCAATTTAATATAGTATGAATGATGATTCTAGATTTAAGTGATATCCTGATATTTCCTTTACAAAATTTTTCATGGTAGAGTAGCCAAAGGTTCTGAGTATTAAAAACAAAAGTATGTGCTATAAAAAGAATATGAAGGGCAAAAATTAGACATTTTCTTTTCCTGAAGTTTTAAATATTGAGAATGCAGAATGCTTCAACACCAAATCTGAACATGAGTTGTGTGACTGTCTATACAAAGAAAGTAACTAAAAGAATACATTAATTTTATTAATAGGATTCCAGCTGTTTAAAACAGAGATGAAGAGGTAGCAGAGCACAACTCATTTCTGTCAGGATGTATATTTTAAGTATATCTGCTGTTTCAGCACTGGGGAATTAAAATTAGGTCAGGTCTGTGCTAAATGTAGGTTAGGTTTATAAATTTGCAAACTAATAAACAATGATACATGAGTCATGAAAAGTGACCGTTAATGAAGTGCAATAAGAAGAAGATTGCAAGAACCCAGGACATGTAGAGTAAGGTCATATCCACAAAAGAGCCCCCCGAATAATAACTGTTCAGAGAAACAGAAGTCTGCAAATAGGTGAGAAACTACACTTTTAGAATAACAGAGAGAAGAAATGAGGGTTCTGCACAGGCACCCAACACGTCATTAGAATTCTCTGCTTATTGTAAGCATCACTGCCTCTCTTTATCCCACTTATGTCCACCATCTGCTGCACTCCTAACATAGTCCTCGCATGACTCTATTATAGAACTTGCCATAGTGTGCTGTAATTGCATGTTTACATGCCCATCTTCTTCAAAGACAGTAAAATGTCTGGGTCTCATGATCTTTGAAGAACCTGTGCTACACCCTTAATTCATGATATTGGGCTTGATTCATAAGAAGGTGTTCAATAAATGCTTGTTTTGAGTGAACGAGTAAATTTCTGGAGAGACTAAGAGAAGTGATGCGTTGAAGCTATGGGTGCCACACCTCAGCAGAGAGAAAGGAAGGCACAGTAATGCTTCAAGTGCCTCTAGTTACTAATATTTAAGTTAAGGTATCCAGCCATGGCAGAAAGAAAATATGAGACAGCAGCAGCCAGGAAATACTGGGACACAATCTTACATAATAAACAACCCCTTCTTAAGAAGTACACAGCATCTGAGCATCAGCCATCTAGAAGTTAGAGAGGAAATGAGGTAAATGATTACACATGACGAAAAGCGATGAGGAGATAGAACATATTCGAGTAATTTAATACCTTAGTATATTGATCTACTTCTGACCAATTAAAAGTTTTATAAAGTTCATTGATTTTATAGTAAAAGCATTTTAGTATAAGTCATTGCCATCATATTCCTTTGAGTGAGTATGTAAATCTCCGTGCCATGCTGACTTAGCTTCTTAACCTTAGTATGATGCCATATTGCTCACCGGACTTACTTTGATTCCTTTTAGGATGAAGATGAGTCATTAGAAATGCGACTTCCCATCTGGGTTTGAGGTCTTCCATCTCTGGCAAAACAACCTGGACGGGATGCACACAGACCTCCGAATGTCCCCAAAATGCCCGCCTTTCATTGCCTGAGCACCTTCAAATAAATTTTTGCCTTTTAGCCTTAAACTTCCTATTTTGTCTGAGATTTCATTATGAAGATAAATTTGGTTTCATCACTAGGTCATGTTTAGAGGAGAGTTTGAGCCTGCGGGGAAAAAAGGCAGGTAGTCAAAGTCTGAGGATCAAACTTGGTCAACCCTGCCAAGATACTGGAGACTCTGTGCTGTCCTGTAACCTTAGGGGAAGGAAGTGTGAGCAGCCTTAGTGTAAGGCCATCTGAGTAAATAAGAGGTGAGCCGTTGTGAATCTCTCATGTTGCATGGTTTTATACTAGGCTGCTGATGCTACCTATAAACTGCCTAAGCCCAGGGCTGTTTCCACTTGTGTTTTCAGCGATTTTTGTTTACCTCTAGAGCAAATGCTTTTGATCCTCCATTATTTGATCAATTCAGTGGAATTTTGGAACATATATAACTAGCTGGTCATTTGGTTGAACAATAAAAATGCATTCAAGCAAATTAGAAAATAATATATGAATTTGTATAATCTAAGTACTTGAGCACTGCTGGAGTAGGTAAGGGAGGAGAAATCAAGACAGGTTAATAATGAAGTGATTTTATCTTTTTTCAAACAATAAGAGATGTATGTGGATAAAAAGAACATAATTTCTGAGTTTTCAAGAACAGAATTATTCTCAGAAGATTCTGAGGAATCAAATCTCACACCAAAATCAACAACAAACAACAATAACAATAGAACTTTGGAAAAATGTTGACATGTACAAAAAAAAATAATAGCCATACTATATAATAAGGCTTAATATTAGTAGGCAAAAAAAGAAAAAGATAAACCAATAGAAAAATGGGCTAAGTCCATGGATAATAAGTTCTCAAGTTAAATACAAAATAATCCATAAATAAAAGATGCCCAGTAGTCTCTCAATTAAATAAGGTAACATTTAGAAAGTAGTGAAGTATCATTTCTGCTTATAATATTAACTGAAATTGATAACACCCTATGCTGACAAACATATAGGTATATAGGTAATCCCATGCTTTATTAGTGTGATATAATTAATAAAAATTTTTCAAGTCCTTATTCAATGATACTTTCTCATATGTTCTTCCCCAACCATCCTGTTGAAAATTATATACATCCATCTCCTCAGCTCCCAACTCTCGACTATTTATTTCCATAGAACTACCACCATTAAACATAATATATGTTATGCTTATTTAACACTTTTTCAAATTGCTTTTCTCCCTTCAATATAATTTAAATTCCACAAAACTAGATTTATTTTTATCTGTTTGATTCCCTAATATGCAAGCATCTAAAATTATGCCCGGTCCACAAAACATACTCAATATTTGCTGAGTGAATGAGAAATGAATTGAATGGATGAATGGATGAATGAGTATGCACTGGATCTGTAAATGTTTATATGTTTTGACCCAGAAATTCTGATTTCAGTAAGTTATTTTAAGAAAATCTTCATAAAAATATGCATGAGTGTTTATAGGAATATTTAATTTAATGTTATTTATAAAAATAATGAACAAAAAGATTAATGTCCACTAATAAGAGATTATTTAATAAATTGATATTATGTAGTAAGGATTGTAATACAGTTGTGAAAGGCATCTTTATATTAACACAGAAAGATTATGCAAATAAACTTAAATTTGTTGAAGTCACAAATTAACAGATATAATATTACTAATATTTGTTATTTAGAGATCTAAAAAGATAAGCATCAGACTGTTAAATTTGATTATCTTATGTAAATACAGATCTAACTTTACATACTTCTTTATTTAATCTTTAAATATTTTTATAAGTCAATAATAAGGAAAAACCAGTAAAGATATAATACTTTAACATAAATTGAAATGCTACAAAAGAAAGATATCATTTTAGTGGGGAAGGAAACACTCTTCTTTTTGTTTTAGACAAAGAAACACTTTCTTCTATAAGTGTAACATATCTTTAAGTTAATTTTTCAAATATCTAATTATACCAGTTTTAAAACTTATACAACAAATAAAACTCTATGAGCTAAAATTTGTATAGTAAGCAGAGGGTGCATTTCCACCTCTTTAAACTTCAACCATTTGTAAAATAAAAACAATAATGCCATTATCAAAGGTTCTGAGAATGAAAGGAGATCTTATTAAGAAATTTTATTAAAGCTTACAGTATGAAGGGCAACTTTTTTCTTTTTTTCTTTCTTTCTTTCTTTTTTTTTTTTTTTTTTTAGGTGTGAGAAGGAAAGATAGTGAGGTAGACTCTGCAAAAGTCCTGACTGGAATCCACCCAGCAACCCCATCTTGGGCCAATGCTTATATACGGAGCTATTTCTAGTGCCTGAGGTTGATGCACTCTAACAGAGTTCTCCTCAGTGCCCAAGGCCATGCTCAAATCAAGTGAGCCACTGGCTGCAGGAAGGCAAGAAGAAGAGAAGGGAGAGAAGGAGAAGAAGGAGAAAGGAGAAGCAGATGGTCACTTCTCCTGTGTGCCCTGACCAGGAATCAAATTGGAACATCCATATGCCAGGCTGATGCTTTATTCATTGACACACCAATGAATGAAGACCCAAGGAATAAAAGAATGAGGAATAAAGAGTGAGGGCCAAAGGGGCCACTTTTCATTGAACCACTTTTTTTTCTTTACAATCATTCAACTGGGAAAATAAAATTTAGTATTGGATTTTTTGCCAGAAAAACTCTCACACACTACTACTGACCATATAGGTGGCTAAGGAAAGCAAATCCCTTTAAGATCAAGTACTGATTTAGTCAACAATTATCTACATGTCCTTGAATGTCAGTGGTCTGTGAAGCCATTGGGTATCAAAATTCTCACTGTTCTAAAGTTTGATAGTGAGGATAAACATAAACTTTCATTTAAAGGACATCAAATGTTAAAAGTATAGAAGCATTTAGTAGCATGATTCTGCCCTTCAAATGATAAATTAAAAGCCAGTTCACAAGTGAAACATGAAAACAGAGACGAGACGGAATCATTAACTTGGCTGGCAGAAACCCTGAATCCACTGGCATATGCTTGTGACTTTTATCCAGTATCAGCTCAAGACACTCTCACACCAACTGCGTGGAGATAAAAGACTGACTATCTTATTACCAATTCCCTTGAGCCCCGTGGCCAAATCTTTTTATAATTTGAGCTTAATTACCTTGAAAGAAATGCATCAATTTTATAAGGTTACAAATAAAAAGAAGATTTAGATCTTCCCTTGTGTGAAACTGACCTATGTATTGAATTCTAAACAATTGTCACTGTTCCAGCTTCAGGAAAGTCAAGTGAATTACTTCTTTAAGGAAATACACAGTGACAAGTAATCCTGAGTCCCCAATTGGTGTTGGATAATAATAATGATAACAAAATAATAAGTAAAAACAATTAAATTTCTCACTGATGAAAGTCTGAAGAATAACTACTTACCAGGACATGTGACACTTAAGGTGTTTATAACTTCTATTAATTGCAAATACATATTTTTTTCTTATTGCCCTCAGTGAATGGCATAGTTCAGCATAAAATTTACCCGGTGCTTAACAACTTTGGGTGTACAACACTTCTTAGAATCAATGCTACTCTCCTTAGAGCAAATTTAAGACCTAGAGAATATATAGTATTTAGTGTTTAGCTGTGAGGTATGATGTAATCCTGGGTATTACCCTCCTAGGGCCAAGCAATAGACTGACTGGTGGATTACCAGTGTAGACTAAAGGTTTTCTTAGCATCCTTTTTAGACCATCACAAAAGGCAATTATGGTTTTCCCTCATTATAGAAAAGTCAAATAAATTGCCTACTTATTAGTTTTATATGACCGTCTCTTCAAGATATTTAGCAGTTAACTGCTAAGTGGAAATGATTTAGCAGAGGAAGTTGAGATTGCAATTTGAGTTAGAAGAATGATAACATTACTAATAATGTCCGTGGAATATCTCAATTGGTTTCCATGTTGTGTAAGACATATGAACTAAAAAACTTTGCTTCTGCACTGAGCTAGCTCCTTAAAGCAAAAACTAACTTCTTTCTACAGTATATTTTGAGTTAATTAAATGTTGGAAAATAAGGTGATTAATTTTATTTCTTTATTTCATCAACTTACCCATGATATAAGACTGCCAAGACAAGGATGTAAAGAACAGATATAGAGCTTTTAATCTTAACTGAGTTATTTGCTCTCAGCCCTGTGATTTTTTTTTTAATTTTGTATACCCTTGTAGTTTTTCTCCAGGTGATTTTATACCTCTCTGTCCATATCACAAAATTTGACAATTTACTTTATATGACCTTTAGCTGTACTATTTTAGAAACATATAGATGTATTCACTTTAAAATGCATTTACCACCCTTAAAATGTGAAAAATAAAAGTAAACAAATACAGAAAAAAAATCTAGAAACTTATTTATTATATACATTCATCAAATTTTAGCTTACTCAAATATCCCTCTAAAACTGCATGACTCTCTGTCCCTCATCATAAAAGTACAATGTCCCTCAAAAAAAAAAAAATATATATATATTTGTGTGTTTTTCTGAAGTGAGAAGCAGGGAGGCAGAGAGACAGACTCCCAAGTGTGCCCAACCAGAATCCACCCAGCAAGCCCATTAGGGAGTGATACTCTGCCCATCTGGGGAGTTGCTCCATTGCAACCAGAGCCATTTCAGTGCCAGAGGCGAGGCCATAGTGCCTGCCATCCTCAGTTCCCAGGGCCAACTTACCTCCATGGAGCCTTGGCTACAGGAGGGGAAGAGAGGGATAGAGAGAAGGGAGAGGAGAAAGGGTGGAGAAGCAAATGGTCACTTCTCCTATGTGCCTGGCCGGGAATCAAACTTGGAACATCCACACACCCAGCCAATGCTCTACCACTATGCCAACCAGTCAGAGTCATCTCTTATATTTTTATCTAGGTTCCATTAAACACATGTGTCCATCACTGCAGGCTTCTCAATTTCTTGATAGCAGAGATTATTTTTTTTGTGTGTGTGTGTGTGTATTTTTCTGAAGCTGGAAACAGGGAGGCAGCCAGACAGACTCCCGCATGCACCCGACCAGGATCCACCCAGCAAGCCCACCAGGGGGCGATGCTCTGCCCATCCAGGGCATCACTCTGTTGCAATCAGAGCCATTCTAGCACCCCAGGCAGAGGCCATAGAGCCATCCTCAGCGCCCGGGCCACCCTTGCTCCACAGGAGCCCTGGCTGCTGGAGGAGAAGAGAGAAACAGAGAGGAAGGAGAGGGGGAGGGGCGGGGAAACAGATGGGTGCCCCTCCTGTGTGCCCCAGCTGGGAATCAAACCTGGGACTCCCGCACACCAGGCCGATGCTCTACGACTGAGCCAACCGGACAGGGCCGGAGATGATTATTTTTATTTGAGATTTCATCTGATAGCTAAATATGTTCATGCTAGTGGCTTACACCTCTCTCCTTCTTCACCCCATCCCCCCTCCCCCCACCCCCACCCCTGTTGCCATCACATTCTTGTGCATGTCTCTGAGTCTCATTTTTATGTCCCTTCTATGTATGGATTCATATAGTTCTTAGTTTTTTTTCTGATTTACTTATTTCACTCAGTATAATGTTATCAAGGTCCATCCATGTTATTGTAAATGATCCAATGTCATCATTTCTTATACTGAGTAGTATTCCATAGTATATATGTACCAAAGCTTTTTAATCCACTCGTCCTCTGACAAACACTTGGACTGTTTCCAGATCTTCACTATTGTGAACAATGCTGCCACAAACATGGGGGTGCATTTCTCCTTTTGGAGCCATTCTATGGTGTCCTTGGGGTATATTCCTAAAAGTGGGATAGCTGGGTCAAAAGGCAGTTCGATTTTCAGTTTTTTGAGGAATCTCCATACTGTTTTCCACAGTGGCTGCACCAGTCTGCATTCCCACCAGCAGTGCAGGAGGGTTCCCTTTTCTCCATATCCTCACCAGCACTTATTCTGTGTTGTTTTGTTGATAAGCGCCATTCTGACTGGTGTGAGGTGATACCTCATTGTGGTTTTAATTTGCATTTCTCTAATGATTAGTGATGTTGAGCATTTTTTCATATGCCTGTTTGCCATCTGTATGTCCTCTTTGGAGAAGTGTCTATTCATCTCTTTTGCCCATTTTTGGATTGGATTGTTTGTCTTCCTGGTGTTGAGATTTACAAGTTCTTTATAAATTTTGATTATTAACCTCTTATCAGACGTATTGTCAAATATGTTCTCCCATTGTGTAGTTTGTCTTTTTATTCTGTTCTTGTTGTCTTTAGCTGTGCAAAAGCTTTTTAGTTTGATATAGTCCCATTTGTTTATCCTGTCTTTTATTTCACTTCCCCGTGGAGATAAATCAGCAAATATAATGCTCCGAGAGATGTCCGAGAGCTTACTGCCTATGTTTTCTTCTAAGATGCTTATGGTTTCACGGCCTACATTTAAGTCTTTTATCCATTTTGAGTTTATTTTTGTGAGTGGTGTAAGCTGGTGATCTAGTTTCATTTTTTTGCAGGTAGCTGTCCAATTTTCCCAACACCATTTGTTAAAGAGGCTGTCTTTACTCCATTGTATTTCCTTACCTCCTTTGTCAAATATCAGTTGTCCATAGAACTGTGGGTTTATTTCTTGGTTCTCTGTTCTGTTCCATTGATCTATATGCCTGTTCTTATGCCAGTACCAGGCTGTTTTGAGTACAATGGCCTTGTAGTATAACTTGATATCAGGAAGTGTGATACCTCCCACTTTATTCTTCTTTTTTAAGATTGTTGAGGCCATTCGTGTTCTCTTTTGGTTCCATATAAATTTTTGGAATATGTGTTCTATATCTTTGAAGTATGTCATTGGTATTTTAATTGGTATTGCATTGAATTTATAGATTGCTTTGGGTAATATAGACATTTTAATGATGTTTATTCTTCATAACCATGAGCATGGTATATTCTTCCACTTGTTTGTATCTTCCTTGATTTCTTTTATCAATGCTTTGTAATTTTCTGAGTACAAGTCTTTAGTCTCCTTGGTTAAGTTTACTCCTAGGTACTTTATTTTTTTGGTTGTAATTGTGAAGGGGATTGTTTCCTTAATTTCTCTTTCTGACTGTTCATTGTTGGTGTATAAAAATGCCTCTGATTTCTGAGTATTGATTTTATATCCTGCCACTTTGCTGAATTCATTTATCAGGTCCAGTAGCTTTTTGACTGAGACTTTACAGTTCTCTATATACAATATCATATCATCTGCAAATAATGATAGTTTTACTTCTTCTTTTCCAACTTGAATGCCTTTTATTTTTTCTTCTTGTCTGATTGCTGTGGCTAGGACTTCCAGGACCATGTTAAATAAGAGTGGTGAAAGGGGGCACCCCTGCCTTGTTCCTGATCTTAAGGGTATTGCTTTTAATTTTTTCCCATTGAGTATGATGTTGGCTGTGGGTTTCTCATAGATGGCTTTTATCATGTTGAGGTACGTTCCCTGTATTCCCACTTTGCTGAGAGTTTTGATCATGAATGGGTGCTGGATTTTATCAAATGCTTTTTCTGCATCTATTGAAATTATCATATGGTTTTTCTTCTTTTTATTTATGTGATGAATCACATTGATTGATTTATGAATATTGTACCAGCCTTGCCTCCCCAGAATAAATCCCACTGATCATGGTGTATGATTTTTTCCATATATTGTTGGATCCGGTTTGCTAATATTTTGTTGAGGATTTTAGCATCTATATTCATCAGAGATATTGGCCTATAATTTTCTTTCTTTGTGTTGTCTTTGCCTGGTTTTGGAATCAGAATTATGCTCGCCTCATAAAAGGAGCTTGGAAGTCTTCCTTCCTCTTGAATTTTTTTTAAAATAGTTTGAGAAGGATAGGAGTTAGTTCTTCTTTGAATATTTGGTAGAATTTCGTTATGAAGCCATCGGGTCCTGAACTTTTCTTTGTTGGGAGTTTTTTGATAACTGTTTCGATCTCCTCTGTTGTAATCGGTCTGTTTAGGTTTTCTGATTCTTCCAGATTGATTTTTGGAAGATTCTATGTTTCAAGGAATTTGTCCATTTCATCTAGGTTGTCTAGTTTTTTGGCATACAGTTCTTCATAGTATTTTCTTACAATATTTTGTATTTCTGTTGTGTCAGTTGTTATTTCTCCTCTCTCATTTCTAATTTTATTTATTTGAGTCCTCTCTCTCTTTTTCTTGGTGAGTCTACTTAAAGGTTCATCAATCTTTTTTACCTTTTCAAAGAACCAGCTCCTAGTTTCATTGATCCTCTGTATTGTTTCTTTAGGCTCTATGTCATTTATTTCTGCTCTGATCTTTATTATTTCCTTCCTTCTACTACATTTGGGCTTTACTTGCTGTTCTTTTTCTAATTCTTTTAGATGCAGGGTTAAGTTGTATATTTGAGCTTTTTCTAGCTTCTGAAAGTGTGCCTGTAGTGCTATGAACTTCCCTCTCAGCACTGCTTTTGCTGTGTCCCATAAATTTTGAGTTGTTGTATGCTCATTGTCATTTCTTTCTAGGAATTTTTTTATTTCTTCTTTGATCTCATTCTTAATCCATTCATTATTTAACAACCTGCTATTTAGTTTTCATGTGTTTGAGAATTTTTGAGCTTTTCTGTTGTGATTCATTTCTAGTTTCATGTCATTGTAATCGGAGAAAGTGCTTGATATGATTTCAGTCTTCTTAAATTTGTTGAGAGCACTTTTGTGCCCTAACATGTGGTCTATCCTAGAGAATGTACCATGAGCACTTGAAAAGAATGTATATTCTGCTGCTTTAGGGTGAAAGGTTCTGAAGATACCTATTAAATCAAGTTGATCTAGTGTTTCAAATAAGTCTGCTGTTTCTTTGTTAATTTTCTTTCTTGAGGATCTATCTAGTGATGTTAGTGGGGTATTGAAATCCCCTACTATTATAGTATTGCTGTTGATCTAGCCCTTTAAATCCATCAAAGTCTGCTTTATATATTTGGGTGCTCCTATATTAGGTGCATAGATATTTATAATAGTTATATCTTCCTGTTGGATTACTCCCTTTATCATTATGTAGTGGCCTTCTTTATCTCTTACTATATCCTTTGTTTTAAAGTCCAATTTGTCTGATATAAGTATTGCTACCCCAGCTATTTTTTCATTTCCGTTTGCATGAAATGTTTTTTTTTCCATCCTTTTACCTTCAATCTATGTGTGTCTTTTGTCCTAAGGTGTGTCTCTTGTAGACAACATATGTATGGGTCCTGTTTTCTTATCCACGCATCTACCCTATGTCTTTTGATTGGATCATTTAATCCATTTACATTTAAGGTTATTATTGATATGTAGTTGTTTATTGACATTTTCTTCTTTAAAGGTGTATTCCTTTTTTTTTTTTTTTTTTTTTGTATTCTTTTCCCACTTTGATCTGTTTAAAACAGGCCCCTTAACATTTCCTGCAGCATTGGTTTGGTTGTAATGAATTCCTTGAGTTGTTTTTTGTCTGGGAAGCTTTTTATTTCTTCTTCGATTTTAAACGATAGCCTTGCTGGATAAAGTAGTCTTGGTTATAGGTTCTTGTTCTGCATTACTTTGAATATTTCTTGCCATTCCCTTCTGGCCTCAAGTGTTTCTGTTTAGAAGTCAGATGTCATCCGAATGGGGGCTCCTTTGTAGGTGATAACTTTTTTTTCTCTTGCAGCTTTTAATATTTTCTCTTTATTGCTTAGCTTTGGTATTTTAATTATGATGTGTCTTGGTGTAGGTTTCTTTGGGTTTCTCTTAGTGGAGTCCTCTGTGCTTCTTGGATTTGTGAGAGTTTCTCTTGCATTAATTTAGGGAAGTTTTTAGCTATGATATGATTGAACAAAGTCTCTATCCCTTGTTCTTTTTCTTCTTCTTCAGGAACCCCTATGATGCGGATGTTATTTCTCTTCATGTTGTCACAGAGCTCTCTAAGAGTTTCCTCTGACTTTTTGAGTCTCTTTTCTCTTCTCTTCTCTGCTTTCATGCCTTCATTCCAGTTGTCCTCTAACTCGCTGATTTGATCCTCTGCTCTATCTATCCTGTTTTTAATTCCTTCCATTGTGGTCTTTATTTCTGATATTGTATTTGTCATCTCTGACTGATTCTTTTTTATACTTGCTATTTCTTTATTTAGGTTTTCATAATGACCATCCATTGTTGTTCTAAGATCCCTAAGCATCCTTACAATCATTATTTTGAACTCCGTATCTGGAAGTTTGATTATTTCCATATCACTCAGTTCATCTCTCGAAGGTGTCTCTTGTGGTTTCATTTGGATTGCACTCCTTTGTCTTCTCATAATGGTGTTTTATTTGTAGAGTTGGTTGAGTCTAGGCTTGGTGTTGTCTGCCTCCAGTTTTCAGTTGTGTTATTTCTAGGTCTTCTTGGGTTAGTATCAGCTGTTATCTGTAATCCACTTTCCGATTTGGGCAGCTTTGAAGTCTTGATTTGTTTGTTTTCTTAACAGGTGATAGTCTTGTTTACTGATCTCAGCAGGGGGCTTCCTTGAAACTGTACCCAGGAATGTGATGGGTGTAACCTGAGACTCTGAATGCCTCTTTAGCCAGCTAATCTCACTGGGGGCAGGGTGTTTTCTCAGCTTCAGTAGGGGGAGGTGTATCTCAGATCTCCATGGAGACCTGAGTTACTGCCCCTCCTCCCCACTTCTTGTTTTCAGCTGTGTCTTGTTGCGCTGATTGGAGCTGGAGAGATGTCCAGAGATCTCTGATCTGGAAGCACTTCAGCTCTGTTTTGTGAAAGGTTCAGTACCTCCCCCAGCTATGGCCGCCTCCAGCATGGATGAGTCAGCTTTTTTAGTTTGTTTCATGCATTCCTTAGCCCCTCACAGTCTGTCCCTCTCCCTGTCCTTTCCACTTGGGAGATAAGCTGGTCTTTTCAACGCTCCTCACTCCCTGGTCACCAGGTAAGTGGCTGTGAGCAGTAGTTTCTGCTCTTTTCCCTCTGAGATCCTCTCTGGGCTCTCAGCCTCACACCCCCCCTCTGTTCCAGTAAGCAGAGGAGGTTCAGGCACTCCCTACCAGGATTGTTGTTGTTTCTTCTTTGCTCCTTGTTTTTTTGTTTGTTTGTTTTTTTTTTTTATAATAATTTTATTTTTTTTAATGGGGTGACATCAATAAATCAGGATACATATATTCAAAGATAACAAGTTCAGGTTATCCTGTCGTTCAATTATGTTGCATACCCACCACCCAAAGTCAGATTGTCCTCTGTCACCTATCTTGTTTTCTTTGTGCCCCTCCCCACCCCCTCTCCCTCTCCCATTCCCCCCTCCCCCCTCGTAACCACCACACTCTTATCAATGTCTCTTAGTTTCACTATTATGTCCCACCTACGTATGGAATAATACAGTTCCTGGTTTTTTCTGATTTACTTATTTCGCTTCGTATCATGTTATCAAGATCCCACCATTTTGCTGTAAATGTTCCGATGTCATCATTTCTTATGGCTGAGTAGTATTCCATAGTGTATATGTGCCACATCTTCTTTATCCAGTCATCTATTGATGGGCTTTTTGGTTGTTTCCATGTCCTGGCCACTGTGAACAATGCTGCAATAAACATGGGGCTGCATGTGTCTTTACGTATCAATGTTTCTGAGTTTTTGGGATATATACCCAGTAGAGGGATTGCTGGGTCATAAGGTAGTTCTATTTTCAGTTTTTTGAGGAACCACCATACTTTCTTCCATAATGGTTGTACTACTTTACATTCCCACCAACAGTGTATGAGGGTTCCTTTTTCTCCACAGCCTCTCCAACATTTGCTATTACCTGACTTGCTAATAAGAGATAATCAAACAGGTGTGAGGTGGTATCTCATTGCCGTTTTGATTTGCATTTCTCTAATAGCTAAAGAAGATGAGCATCTTTTCATATATCTGTTGGCCATTTGTATTTCTTCCTGGGAGAAGTGTCTATTCATATCCTCTTCCCATTTTTTTATTGGGTTGTTTGTTTGTTTGTTGTTGAGTTTTATGAGTTCTTTGTATATTTTGGATATTAGGCCCTTATCTGAGCTGTTGTTTGAAAAAATCATTTCCCATTTAGTTGGCTTTCTGTTTATTTTGTTATCAGTTTCTCTTGCTGAGCAAAAATTTCTTAGTCTGATGCAGTCCCATTCATTAATTTTAGCCTTCAGTTCTCTTGCCATTGGAGTCAAATTCATAAAATGCTCTTTAAAACCCAGGTCCCTGAGTTGAGTACCTATGTCTTCTTCTATGTACTTAATTGTTTCAGGTCTTATGTTTAGATCTTTGATCCATTTTGAGTTAATTTTTGTACAGGGGGAGAGACTGTAGTCCAGTTTCATTCTTTTGCATGTGGCTTTCCAGTTTTCCCAGCACCATTTATTGAAGAGGCTTTCTTTTCTCCATTGTGTGTTGTTGGCCCCTTTATCAAAAATTATTTGACTATATATATGTGGTTTTATTTCTGGACTTTCTATTCTGTTCCATTGGTCTGATTGTCTATTTTTCTGCCAATACCATGCTGTTTTGATTGTCGTGGCCCTATAATAGAGTCTGAAGCCAGGTATTGAAATGCCCCCAGCTTCATTCTTTTTCTTTAGGATTGCTTTGGCTATTCGGGGTTTTTTATAGTTCCATATAAATCTGATGATTTTTTGCTCTATTTCTTTAAAAAATGTCATTGGAAGTTTGATGGGAATTGCATTAAATTTGTATATTGCTTTGGGTAATATAGCCATCTTGATTATATTTATTCTTCCTAGCCAAGAACAAGGTATATTCTTCCATCTCATTATATCTTTTTCGATTTCCCTTAACAATGGTTTATAGTTTTCATTATATAAGTCCTTTACATTCTTTGTTATGTTTATTCCTAAGTATTTTATTTTTTTTGTTGCAATCGTGAAGGGGATTATTCTTTTGAGTTCCTTCTCAGTTGTTTCATTGTTGGCATATAGAAAGGCTATTGACTTCTGTATGTTAATTTTGTATCCTGCGACCTTACTGTATTGGCTTATTGTTTCTAGTAGTCTTTTTGTGGATTCTTTGGGGTTTTCGATGTATAGGATCATATCATCTGCAAAAAGTGATACCTTTACTTCTTCTTTTCCGATATGGATGCCTTTTATTTCTTTGTCTTGTCTGATTGCTCTGGCTAGAACCTCTAGTACCACATTAAATAAGAGTGGAGAGAGTGGACAACCCTGTCTTGTTCCTGATTTAAGGGGGAAAGCCTTCAGTTTAGTGCCATTTAATATGATGTTAGCTGATGGTTTATCATATATGGCCTTTATCATGTTGAGATATTTTCCTTCTATACCCATTTTGTTGAGAGTCTTAAACATAAAATTATGTTGTATTTTATCGAAAGCCTTTTCTGCGTCTATTGATAAGATCATGTGGTTTTTGTTCTTTGTTTTGTTGATATGGTGTATTACGTTAACCGTTTTACGTATGTTGAACCATCCTTGAGATTCTGGGATGAATCCCACTTGATCATGATGTATTATTTTTTTAATATGTTGTTGTATTCGATTTGCTAGTATTTTGTTTAGTATTTTAGCATCTGTATTCATTAGAGATATTGGTCTGTAGTTTTCTTTTTTTGTGCCATCCTTGCCTGGTTTTGGTATGAGGGTTATGTTGGCCTCATAAAATGTGTTTGGAAGTATTGCTTCTTCTTCAATTTTTTGGAAGACTTTCAGTAGAATAGGAACCAAGTCTTCTTTGAATGTTTGATAAAATTCGCTGGTATAGCCGTCAGGGCCTGGACTTTTATTTTTGGGGAGGTTTTTAATGGTTTTTTCTATTTCTTCTCAACTGATAGGTCTGTTCAGGCTCCCCGCCTCCTCTTGACTCAGTCTAGGAAGGTTGTATTTTTCTAGGAATTTATCCATTTCTTCTAGGTTGTTGAATTTAGTGGCATAAAGTTTTTCATAGTATTCTACAATAATTCTTTGTATATCTACGGTGTCCGTGGTGATTTCTCCTCTTTCATTTTGGATTTTGTTTATATGAGTTCTTTCTCTTTTTTCCTTGGTAAGTCTTGCCAAGGGTTTGTCAATTTTGTTGATCTTTTCAAAGAACCAGCTCCTTGTTCTATTAATTTTTTCTATAGTTTTTCTGTTCTCTAATTCATTTATTTCTGCTCTGATTTTTATTATCTCCTTTCTTCGGCTGGTTTGGGGTTGTCTTTGTTCTTCTTTTTCTAGTTCCTTAAGGTGGGAAGTTAAGTGGTTCACTTGGGCTCTCTCTTGTTTGTTCATATATGCCTGAAGTGATATGAACTTCCCTCTTATCACTGCTTTTGCTGCATCCCATAGATTCTGATATGTCGTATTGTCATTTTCATTAGTCTGTATATATCTTTTGATCTCTGCACTTATTTCTTCTTTGATCCATTCATTTTTTAAAGTATGTTGTTTAGTTTCCACTTTTTTGTGGGATTTTTTTCCTCTTTTTTGCAGTTGAATTCTAGTTTCAAGGCTTTATGATCAGAAAATATGCTTGGTACAACTTCAATTTTTCTGAATTTGCTGATGTTGTTTTTGTGGCCCAACATATGATCAATTCTTGAGAATGATCCATGTACACTGGAGAAAAATGTATACTCAGTCACTTTGGGATGAAATGTCCTGTAGATGTCTATCATATCCAGGTGCTCTAGTGTTTTGTTTAAGGCCACTATGCCTTTGTTGATTCTCTATTTGGATGACCGATCCAGAGCCGTCAGCGGTGTATTGAGGTCTCCAAGTATGATTGTATTTTTGTCAGTTTTTGTTTTAAGATCAATAAGTAGCTGTCTTATATATTTTGGTGCTCCTTGGTTTGGTGCATATATATTAAGAATTGTTATGTCTTCTTGATTCAGTGTCCCCTTAATCATTATGAAATGGCCATTTTTGTCTCTGAGTACTTTTCCTGTCTTGTAGTCAGCATTATCCGATATGAGTATTGCTACACCTGCTTTTTTTTGGATGTTATTTGCTTGGAGTATTGTTTTCCAGCCTTTCACTTTGAATTTGTTTTTATCCTTGTTACTTAGATGAGTTTCCTGTAGGCAGCATACAGTTGGATTTTCTTTTTTAATCCATTCTGCTACTCTGTGCCTTTTTATTGGAGAGTTTAATCCGTTTACATTTAGTGTAATTATTGATACTTGTGAGTTCCCTATTGCCATTTTATATCTTGCTTTCTGTTAGTTTTGTGTCTTGTTTGATCCTTCTCTTTCGTTTTTCTATCTTTTGTTTTTATTTGGTTGTATTCCATACATCTTTCCTCTGTTGCTATCTTTTTTATCTCATGTGCTTCTGTGGTGGTTTTTTCAATGGTGGTTACCTTTAGGTAATGAAAAGGGTTCCTACCCTGTTCATTGTAGCGCACTATTTTGTGAGTACTTTTGCACTCCATCGTCCTTTCTACTGTTAATCTCCATCTTCTCCCCCTCTTTCTTTTTGTTGTTGTCACAGTTTATTTTATTTATTTATTTTTATTTTTTTTTTAGATTTTATTTATTCATTATAAAGAGGAGAGAGAGAGAGAAGGTGGAGGAGCAGGAAGCATCAACTCCCATATGCGCCTTGACCAGGCAAGACCAGGGTTTCGAACCGGCAACCTCAGTGTTTCCAGGTTGACGCTTTATCCACTGCGCCACCACAGGTCAGGCTGTTGTCACAGTTTAAATTTGGTTTTATTGTGTTCTTCTTGGAGCTTTTACTTGTGGCTCTGTTTTTTTTTTTGTTCTTTGTATCTGATTGGAGAACCCCCTTTAGTAATTCCTGGAGTGGGGGTTTTCTGATGATATATTCCCTCATCTTTTCTGTATCTGTGAATGTTTTTATTTCTCCTTCATATTTGAAGGATAGCTTTGATGGGTATAGTATTCATGGCTGAAAGTTCCTCTCTTTCAGGACTTTAAATATTGGGGTCCACTCTCTTCTAGCTTGTAGAGTTTCTGCTGAGAAATCTGATGATAATCTAATGGGCCTTCCTTTATATGTTGTATTCTTCTTTTCCCTGGCTGCCTTGAGAATTTTTTCTTTGCTGTTGGTTTGTGTCAATTTCATTATGATATGCCTTGGAGTAGGTTTGTTGGGGTTAAGAAAACTTGGAGTTATGTTTGCTTCTTGAACTTGAGGCTTTAGTTCTTTCCACAGGCTTGGGAAGTTCTCATCTATTATTTGTTTGAGTATGTTCTCCATTCCATTTTCTCTCTCTTCTCCCTCTGATATACCTATTATTCTTATGTTATTCTTTTTGATGGAGTCAGATAATTCTTGTAGGGCTATCTCATTTTTTTTAATTTTTGAGTCTCTTTCTTCTTCTCTCTGTTGTGCCTCAAGTTGCTTGTCTTCTATTTCACTAATCCTCTCTTCTATCTGACCTGTTCTATTAGCTAAGCTTGTTACCTCGTTTTTCAGCTCGTGAATTGAGTTTTTCAACTCTGTTTGATTTGTTTTTATAGTTTCAATTTCCTTGGACATATATTCTTTTTGTTCATTGAGTTGTTTTCTGAGCTCCCTAAATTGCCTTTCTGTGTTTTCTTGTATATCTCGGAGGATTTTTAGGATTTCTATCTTGAATTCTCTGTCATTTAGCTCCAAGGTTTCCAATATATTAAATTTTTTCTCCATAGATTTTTCCTCATCTAGCTGTGTTACCTCTCTTTCTTTAGTATCCATGATATTCGATTTTCTCTTCCTTAATGGCATCTGAGGGTGGTTTTGTTGATAGTATTAATGAGATTTAATAAAGTATAAAAAGTTTAAAAAAATAATAAAAAAATAAAAAATCGAAAAGAGTTGTTTTTTTTTAAAAAAATAATGAAATAAAGAAAAATAAAATAAAATAAAAATTTAAAAAAAAAAAAAGGAAATTATTCCCCCCCTCCTTTTTTCCTCTCCTCTCCTCTCCCCTCTTTCTTGAGAAAATCTTGTGGTGGACTGTGAATTATAACAAACAATGCCTGTGATGGAGGGCCTGAATTGGGGAAAAGTAATAAAGGGGCAAAAAAATAAAATAAAATAAAATAAAATAAAAGAGCGTATGGACCCACAAAAAGCAAATAAGGAAAAAATTTGGGTCAAGAATAAAATGATTTACTTTTAGGTGTTGGTTGTCTAAGAGTTATGATGAGAGGATTAAGAGGAAAACGGAAAAATGGGGGGACAAATTAAAAAATTACTATTGTATTTAGTGGAACAAGAACTAGATAATATGGAGAGCCAGGGATGGGAGCACTGCTAGTGAGTTAAAAAGGTGAAGTAAAAACCCCCCAAAATGCCACAAACATAAGTTTGAGTCCCAGATAAGATAATTTGTTTGTTATTGAGGTTTGAATGAGAGGAGATGTAAAGGAGAAAGGAAGAAACTAATATAGAGGGAGAAAAGAAAGAGAGAGAGAGAAAAAAAGAGGGAACCACTAAAAGAAGAAAAAAGAAGGGAGAGAGAGAGAGAGAGAGTTAAGGGTTTTGGAGTGCAACCCTCATTGAGAGAAAGGAAGAGAAGAGAAAAGATAATGGGAGATGTAACACTTATGGGTAGTGTAGTTCAAGGAGAGGAGAGAGTAAGACCGGTAGAGAGTTAATCGGCCAAATTGGAGGAGGAAAAAAAAGTATCAAGAATGAAGATAAGAGAAACAAACGAACAAATATAATAAAATGGGATAGGTTATAAAGTCTGCAGATTATTCTTGATTTTGAGAGGTTATCTTCTTGCTTTTTCTTTTCTCTCCCTCTTCCTGGTCAGTGACTCTGTACCCCGGGTTTTGCCCCTTTGGCACGCTCAGGTGGAGGTTTGCAGTTGATAAGTCTCTATGGCAATGTCATGTATTGTGCTTTAGTCTCGTTGGCAATCAGGCGGGCTTTCCACCCACTCACAGACCTCTGGCTCTGCCACTCTGTCCGGTAACACAAGCGGGTGCCCACTTCCGGGGCGCTTGGAGAAAACTCTCACTCACTGGCTGCGCGCGCAGACCAGGATATCCGGCCAGCAGTCTCACGCTCTGAGTGAAACCCCCGACCGCAGGGAAAAGTTGCAGCGTTGGAATTGAGTCTCACTCCGTCCCCGTGCGCGGCTTTTGCAAGGCGCTGGGGCGGCCCGAGATTCCGCTTTGGCCCACACAAAGGCCCCTGACTCTGCTCCTCTGTGCGATGACATGGGCGCGCACTGCCGAGGCACTCGGAGGAATCGCTCACTCCTTATCTGCGCGCGCAAACCAGGATATGAGGCTGGCCGCTTTCCCTCTGAGTGAAACACCCTCCGGCAAGGAAAATCTCCACCGTTGGAATTAGTTCTCACTCCCTCCCGTGCGTGGCTTTCCCAGGGTGCTGGGGCTGCCCAGAGACTCTGCCCTCGGCCCACAGAAAGGCCTCTGACCGTGCCTCTCCGTGGGGCAACACGGGCACTGACTCCCGGGGCCTAGGAAGAAATCTCTCGCCCACTAACTGCGCACCAACCAGGAGACCAGGTAAAATGGCCGCGCCGCTTGTCTTTCTTTGTTTGGGTTTGGCGCGAGTGTTAGCTTGTATTGCCCGGGTTGCCACAGAATCAGATTTTCCTCGGCTTGGATCTCCGTGCCACAGCCTGGTTCGGCCGTTTGTTTCGCGGCCTGGATGTATTCACCCCCTTTGCCCGCCTCAGTTTCTATATTCACAGTTACCAGAGAAAGCCGCCCTGTTTAGGTTAGTGAGGAAGGCAGAGCATTTCTTACTCCCTATTTCCTTCTGGGTTTGGTTATATATTTAGCCAATTTTTCACTCAATCATACCTTTCGGTGTATTGCAAAGCATCTGGAAGCTCCAAGTATAGGTTTTTCTGTTTCTGGTTGAAGATCTTGTTGAGTTTTGGGGGAGATTTATCGGTATCGCTTCC
This sequence comes from Saccopteryx leptura, assembly GCF_036850995.1. NCBI lineage: Eukaryota > Metazoa > Chordata > Mammalia > Chiroptera > Emballonuridae > Saccopteryx > Saccopteryx leptura. The sequence continues at coordinate 23,433,307 of NC_089503.1, forward strand.
TACCCCGCCATTACTCTGACGTCATCTGCTCCTTGGTTTTTGAGAGCTGTTCTTGCAGTTCAGAGTTGGTTTTTCATGCTGATTTTTCCTAAATTGATTTGTATTCCAGTTTGGTGGTGAGAGCTGGGCGTCTGTGCATCCGCCTACTCTGCTGCCATCTTTTTCTTGACCTTCCAGTTTGGTGGTGAGAGCTAGAAATTTTAATATATAGCTTGATAACAGACTAGAAAAAATACATGATCAAAATTTTTGAGCAAGATTCCTTACTGTTTTTATGTTAGCTATAATAACTAAAGGAAAACCTAAATTTTATTCCCATTAAATTCAGAGTAGTTCTTGAAAATGATGATGATTTTAAAATATAATGTAACTAGCCAAAGAGGAGTCTGTGAATACCCCAATGAGAAGTATTGATGTATATTTTTATTCCAACTTAATGTACAAAGTGGTAAAAATTAAGATTCAAGTTATCTCCAATTTAATAGTATAGACATTAAATTAAAGAAGTAGAAGTAGAACTTGAATGAAAAGTATCCAAACAAAATATTTCTGACTGCCTTAGCTTATCAAAATCCTGGATATAGAAAGTACAGGATGTTACAATTTTATTCCTTCATTCAAAAATTTTTTATTGAATACCTTTATAAGTGCCAAAGATAAAGAGCTAAGGAAAATAGACATGATCCTTTTCCTTGTGGAGTTAAAGATACACTGGCTAGAAATATATATATATAGTAAAGCCAGTAGCCAGGGCTGCCAACACAGCAGCCCAGCCCATGCAGGTTAGCATTGGATTCGGACAGTCGGTAAAGAAACAAAGGAGCCAAAAGCAGATGGGCTGTCATCTTTAATTCTAGCTTGCACCCGGCGGGCAAGTAAAAAACACACACTGGGCTCCAAAACCCACTCACATTCAGTGCTCACAAAGCTACTGATTTATCCGAGTTTCCTAGAATCAAAGGTTTCTAGCTCACCAGCCTTATTCTCCTCAGTTTCCCATCTCCTTCCTTATCCCAGATACAAACTCTGCACAAACTGGCATCTCACTCAGCACTCCGCCATCTTGGCTGCTTCTCCTGGCCTTCTCTATGTGGCCTTTCTCTGCTCTCTGCTGTGATCTCTCTGCTCTCTCATGCTAATCATCCCAAGAACCAAGAGAGCAAGCTCCCGTTCTGCCCCTATTTTATACTGTAGCTTCACAACCTTTAATCCAATATACAAAATAGGGAATTCTCTAATACAAAGTCACTTCTCTGAGGCATGATTGGATTGTACCACCCTACATCAAAAAGGGTGGGAAAGGCTTAATCCCAAAACCAAGCCCCAGGCTACAAGGATTCTGCCTGCCCACAGAGACACACATTAATATCACCTGGGCAACAGCCTCATGTGGGCAGCACCATCTTTAACAAAGTGAGCATAATACATTTTATCTGCCCAATATATATATAAAACACAGAAATAAATGTGTAATTACAATTATTGTGAAGTAAAAGTACACAGATATACATGAGTATAATGGGGTAAGCTAGCTTGGATTGGGGCTTAGAAAGTATATTTCATGTTAGGTAACTTTTGAAAACCCAACAGTGATATAGCAAAGAAACTACTAGGCAGAGAGAACAAATGATAAACTAGAAATAAGCCAGCTATGTTTCAGGAATTAGAAAAAAAAATAAGTTAGTTCAGCTGAGATACAGAACATAATTAAGAAGGTAATATCTAATCATATAAGGTTTTGAGGAGTCTTACTATTTTTTTAATTTGACCCTGGCCAGGTGGTACATCAGAGGTTATAGGTTGGACCCTGGTGAGGGCACATAGAAGAAGCAATCAATGACTACACAACTAAATAGAATAACTAAGTGAAACAAGGTTCTTTTTTCTCTATATATACCCTCCCATATCAATAAAAAAATTATATATATATATATATGTATATTTAAATTCTATTATAATTGAATTGTCTAACCATTAAGTTATCCCCCCACCTTGGAAAATTGGCATAATCAATTTGTTGCTGGAATTGTTTTAAAGTGATTATTTTAGTTGCTTTGTGAAGAATGTTTAAATGGGGGTAAAGGTTAGAAAAGAATTCCAATAGCTCAGTCAAGAGACAATTCTAGCTTGGACAATTGGTATTGCTAATGGAGCAAGATTAAAAAAAATTAAACCTTTTGCCAAAAGTTATAATTGATATATAATTTCTGATATAGTAGTCCCCACTTATCTACTGTTTTGCTTTTCATGGTTTAAGTTACATGTGGTCAGCCGAGGTCCAAAATATTGAATGGAAAATCTCAGAAATGAACAATTGGCAAGTTTTAAATTACATGCTGTTGTGAGTAGCATGATAATACCTCATGCTGCCCTTCTCACCTTGCCCAGACATGCATCATTTCTTTGTCTAATGTCCCCTAACTGTAGATGCTCCCCTCCCTTCAGTCACATAATAGTCATCTTGATTATCAGATCAAATGTGATGGTATTGCAATGTTGTGTTCAAATAATTTTTATTTTACCCAATAATGGCCCCAAAGCACAAGAGTAATGATGCCGGCATCTTGGATATGCCATGGAAACCTTAAAGTGCTTTCTTTAAGTGAAAATGTGAGTGTGCCCAGTCAGTTCTCGAATAATAGTATTTCGTTCAATGCTGTCTCATTATAATGTGGATGAGAAAAAAAGAATTGTTTGGCCCTAGTGGGTTGGTTCAGTGGTAGAGCATCAGCCTGGCATGTGGATATCACAGGTTCTATTCTCAACCAGGGCACACAGAAGAAATGCCCATCTGCTTCTCCACCTCTCCCACTCCCATTAGCTCTCACTTCTCCTCCCCTCCTACAACCATGGCTCAAATGGAGTGAGTGGCCCCAGGCACTGAGGATGGCTTCGACTGCAATGGATCATGGGCCCCAGATGGGCAGAGCTTCCCCTTCTAGTGGGCTTGCCAGGTGCATCCTGGTCAGGGTGCATGTGGGATTCTATCTCTTCTTTTCTTCCTCTCACTAAATATAAAAAAAAGAAAGAAAAAGAGAGAGAAAGAAAAAGAGAGAAAGAAAGAAAAACAGAAAGAGAAAGAAAGAAAAAGAAAGAGAAAGAAAGAAAGAGAAAGAAAGAAAGAAAGAAAGAAAGAAAGAAAGAAAAGAAAGAAAGAAAGAAAGAAAGAAAGAAAAAGGAAGGAAGGAAGGAAGGAAGGAAGGAAGGAAGGAAGGAAGGAAGGAAGGAAGGAAGGAAGGAAGGAAGGAAGGAAGGAAGGAAAAGAAAGAAAGAAAGAAAGAAAGAAAGAAAGAAAGAAAGAAAGAAAGAAAGAAAGAAAGAAAGAAAGAAAAGAAAGAAGGAAGGAAAGAAAGAAAGAAAGAAAAGAAAGAAGGAAGGAAAGAAAGAAAGAGAAAGAAAGAAAATTTTCTGCTGGGGCCATTGTCTGTGTGGAGTTTGCACGTTTCCTTATGTCTGCACAAAATTTCTCCAGGTACTCCAGTTTCCACCCACACCCAGAGATTTACACATTAGTGTGTCTACTTGTTCCAATTCCAGTCTGAGTCACTGAAGGTGTGTGTGACTGGCTCTGAGATGGAAAAGTGTCCCGTCCAGAGTGGGTTCTTTCCTTGTTCCCTGAACTGTTGGAAGAGGCTCTGGCCACCAGAGACACTGAACTGGAATTAGTAGCTTGGAAAGAAATGATCTTACTTCTTTTTATTAATTTAAAAAATATATACACATAGCTCACATTAATTTCAATGTTTAGTATTAGAAATGTTTCTCTCAAATTTACTCCAGTAAGACTTTTATCTCTGCACGTTGCCCAAATAGGTCTTTTTAATGTCTTCAGTAACTTCCACCAAATTAAATCTGATGCAGTCTTGCTCTTTTCTTAGCAATCAGCACTTTCTGACCTAGTTGTTGATTTTTTTTCTTTTTTCAATGCAAGGAGTTGAGGCAGAGACAGACTTCCACATGTGCCCCAACCAAGTCCCACCTGGAAGCCCACTAGAGGGCAATGCTCTGCTCATTTGGAGAGTTGCTCCACAAGTGATCTCTTCTAAGTGCCTGAAGCAGATGCCATGGAGCCATCCTCAACATCTGGGGCCAACTTGCTCCAATTGAGCCATGGCTGCAGGAGGAGAGGAGAAGAGAGAGAGAGAGAGAGAGAGAGAGAGAGAGAAGTGAGAGGAGCAAGAGAGGGATGGATAGAAAAGCAAATGGGCACTTCTCCTGTGTGGCCTGACCAGGAATAGAACCCGGGACATCCACACATCAGGCCAAAGCTCTACCACTGAACCAACTGACAAAAGCCTAGTTGATGATTTCTTGATGTCCTTTCATTTAAGGTTGTTTGTTTGTTTGTTTTTCTCAAATGCCACCTTTTCATTGAGGTCCACTCTGACAATTTTATTTAAAATTGCACATATTCTTAATCCCTCACTGCCAATCACTATTAAGTTGCTTGTTCTTTTCTGTTACCATAGCACTTATCACCTTTTAACTGATTATATAGTATACATATGAATTAAACTCATTATAAACAGAGTGGTTTTGACAAATAACAGGTGCTCAATTAACATTTGTTAAATAAACAAATGAAAAGCTGGATTTTGTAGAAACTTAATTCTTTTTTTTTTTTTTTTTTTCATTTTTCTGAAGCTGGAAATGGGGAGAGACAGTCAGACAGACTCCCGCATGCGCCTGACCGGGATCCACCCGGCACGCCCACCAGGGGCGACGCTCTGCCCACCAGGGGGCGATGCTCTGCCCATCCTGGGCGTCGCCATGTTGCGACCAGAGCCACTCTAGCGCCTGAGGCAGAGGCCACAGAGCCATCCCCAGCGCCCGGGCCATCTTTGCTCCAATGGAGCCCTGGCTGCGGGAGGGGAAGAGAGAGACAGAGAGAGGAAAGCGTGGCGGAGGGGTGGAGAAGCAAATGGGCGCTTCTCCTGTGTGCCCTGGCCGGGAATCGAACCCGGGTCCTCCGCACGCTAGGCCGACGCTCTACCGCTGAGCCAACCGGCCAGGGCAAAACTTAATTCTTATTATCTTGATCCCAGAGGCACTTTCTAATTATCTAATTTTATGAAATGATACATTGGATTTTTCAAATTTAGATGTAATTTTTAAGTAAAACAGAGTGCACACCAATCAAGTTTTTAAACAATACTAAAATCACATTTCTTTTAATTTGAAAATCTAAAACAAACAAGTTCATATAACTGATGATGATAAAGACAAACCATTCAAGTTACAATGTTCATAAAAATCTAAAATTAATGTTAGTGCTGAAAAACATGTAAATTAAACTACAAAAAATTCTGCATGAGGTAAAAATATTTTCTCATAACTCATCTGTGCTTGGTTATGTATCTCACATGAGATGATCTAAAGAGTTGTATATAAATAACACTTAAAAGTTCAATGGGCCTGACCAGGCGGTGGTGCAGTGGATAGAGTGTTGGACTGGGATGCAGAGGACCCAGGTTCGAGACCCCAAGGTTGCTGGCTTCAGTGCAGGCTCTTCTGGTTTGAACAAGGCTCACCAGCTTGAGCCCAAGGTCACTGGCTTGAGCAAGGGGTCATTTGGTCTGCTGAACCCCCCCTCACCCATCAAGGCATATATGAGAAAGCAATCAATGAATAACTAAGGTGCCGCAAGGAAGAATTGATGCTTCTCATCTCTCTCCCTTCCTGTCTTTCTGTCCCTCTCTCTGATTCTCTCTGTCTCTGTCAAAAAATATAAAAAAATAAAAGAGGTGAGTGGTCATAAAAATGTAACAGGACTTTTGGGAGAAAATCATGAAAATGATCTTATATTTCAAATTTGTGAACTATATCAGAAATTATATATAGCATATACATGAAATTCATTATTTATATATTAAATTGCTTATTAATTTATAGTTATAATAATATAACATAATAATTTTAATATATTTTCTTTTACATATATACATGCATATATATACAGAAACACACAAAACACCATCTGCGAACTATTTCCTATGATTCATCAGGAAATCAGGAACCACTTTTGTTTCTTAGATCACACCATGAGAAACACTTTATTCTTACTGGAACCTAGGGCACATAACTGAGGAACATTCCACATATAGTAACTTAGAGTTAGTCATTGCTATGACTATTGAAAAAGGGGCTAGAACCTTCTTCTCACTTAATTTTAAATTCAGAGTTGGTAAAAAATGATTATAACAACCTCAAATATTTTGAGAAACAAAAAGAGAGAAAAAGTACATTACTCCTTCTCCTAGAACCCTGTGATAGACCTAACAACCAGACATGGGTGGGACTATAGATTTCAGCAGTAGACATTAACCCATTACAACTTGTCTCTGCCCAAATGAGGCACATCTTAATGGAGATCAGGAAAGGATGTTTCTTTAGCAGACACACACTATCTGTCAATTCCTGGGGCATGTATAAAGAGCCTTTCATAAATTGCATCAATATCCAGATTGTTCACTAGAGTAAAATGCAGTAGAAATAGAGAAGCCAAATTTTAATTAATTTGGCCACGTTTTGATACACATTAGAACCATAATATATATCCACATTAATTTTAAATGTTAATTTTAGGTAATAGTTATATTTATCCTTTCTCTGCCTTTTTAAAATCAGAATACCTATTATAAATTGCCAATTTAATGACTACCTATGAAAGAAACAAAGCAAAAATTTTGATGAATAAGCTGTCCTTTAGATCACCTTTAAGACAATACCCATCAGGCAATAAAATCTTCCAGTTCAATTTCCTTTAGTAGAACTAAGTTTTCCCCTGAATGAAATTCTCTTCATTTGCTGATTGGGTAAGATAGCTAATTTTAATAGAGATTGTCCCTCCATGACTATCCTAAGTTAGCATATTACTTAGGAGATATGAATTTCAGGAGGAAGAAAGTCATTAACAATAGAGGTAAATAGAAGAACTTAAAGGGTAAAATGTTCATTTAGCACAATGCTGCAATCTCTTTACTCATAGCTCCAGGGTTCTCAGGATGCTATTAACAGCTTTCACTATGTACATGTTTCCAAACGAAATAAGCTAAATGAATAACAAGGTGAATATGGTCCATTCCAAAACCACTTAGTTAATGTTGTTTGAAAACTGAGAAGGAAAAAAATGATATCATTCCAGTATTTTTCCAAACATAGTAAACACAAAAATCTTTCAATTGCATGAAATCAATTTGTATTGTAATGTAATTTGAGTTTCATAGTATTAAAGTCAAACATTTTTTTGAACTTTGCAGAGTAACAAATGTTGTCACATTTTTTCTGAGATTTTATTTCTAGCTATTGGATGGAGAAGTACCTTGTATGTTTTCATTTGGGTGTAGTTCAAAAGTTCTCCTTTTCACTCTTAAAGAGATGAGTTGTTTCACCACAAAATGGCCAGAGATCTGACAATAGAGTGTCTAAGAATGAATCAGAATCTTTCTTCTTTCTTTTCTTTCTTTCTTTCTTTCTTTCTTTCTTTCTTTCTTTCTTTCTTTCTTTCTTTCTTTCTTTCTTTCTCTCTTCTTTTTTTTTTTTTTGTATTTTTCTGAAGTGAGAAGAGGGGAGGCCAAGAGACAGACTCCCGCATGCACCCGACTGGGATAAACCCAGCAAGCCCACTAGAGGGCGATGCTCTGCCCATCTGGGGCATTACTCCATTGTAACCAGAGCCATTCTAGAGTCTGAGGCGGAGGCCATGGAGCCATTCTCAGCACTAGGGCCAACTTTGCTTCAATAGAGCCTTGGAGGGGAAGAGACAGAAAGAGAGTAAGGAGCGAGGGAAGGGTGGAGAAGCAGATGTATGCTTCTCCTGTGTGCCCTGACCAGGAATTGAACCCCGGAGTTCTACACCCCAGGCTGATGCTCTACTACTGAGTCAACTGGCCAGGACCTAGGGTTAATTTTTATTTCAAAATAGTAACTAGGAAGTTCTCAATACTTATGCAATACACATTTACTGAGCTTTTTTAGAACCAAGCACTAAAGAACGTTTTTGAATGACTGAGACGCTTCCTATAAAATGTTCCTAGTCTAATGGAGAGACATCCAGTTCAATAGCTACCCAATGCTATTGATTTAGAAAATAAAGAAAATAACATATCCAATTATTTATAGCACAATTTGTAATTACTATTATTATATGTATGCATGTTTCCATATTTTTAATACAGTTATGAAACTGTGTTTTCCCCAATGTGAAAATAGGGTCCAAATTTATTATTGTTTGCTTTTTAACTGACGCTCCTTGTAGTAAATTTTTAATATATAGGATTCTCATATATGGGTCTATTAAATTTATTTAGCCATCCTTGAAGTGTTGGACATTTTTATATTATCAAAGTTTCGCTATTATAAAAGAAAATGATAGGCTGAGCACTATGATAGATTTTGCATATTTAATCATTATATTAAGATACATACCAAGGGACAGAATTTCTGGACAAACGTTAGGCTCAGTTTTAAGACCTCTGAAACGTACAGCTAAATTGTTCTTTTTTATTTATTTTTATTGGCATAAAAACAAATTGTATTGTTTCTTTTTTTCTTTCTTTTTGTTAATGAGCTTCATGATATTATTTTCCCTGTTTTATAATATTTTTATTCTAATTTTTGAATATTTTTATATTGGGTATTTTTTAGTTTATAATATCAGTTATTTATTTTAAAAATCCCACCCACTTTATCCTTTTAAAAAATTATAGTATAAACAGTCACATATAAGGACCAGAAAACAGTGTCTAGGAGATGAGACTATCCCACAATCAATATCCAACAAGGAACTGGAGACCTCAGTCCTCCAACCTTGAAGGAACTGAATGTAACCAGTAAGCTGACTAAATTTAGGAGCCAATCCTTCCCCAGAGCTTTTAAATATGTATCTGGTCATACTGACACCTTGATTTTAGCCTTTTTGGAAACTGATCAGAGGAGTTATTCAAAACCACTCAGACTTCTGACCTATAGAGGAACTAATAAAGGGGCATTGTCTTAGGCGACCAAATTTATGGTAATTTGTTGCTCAATAACAGAAAATTTAATATATAACACTGTAATGGCAGCAATGGAGGATGACCCTTAAGTTCGTCTTTTCAAATATGGCTCCTATAAAATATTATGATTAATCTTGATCTAGGTAAACATTTTGAGCTATATAAACTTATCATATTTAGGAATTATCCATTATTCTTAGTTTAGCTAAAGCTTTTAATAATAATAAAAAAAACCTTATATTTTATCAAATGATTTTTCAGCATCTTTTGTACAGTTTATATGTCTTTTATCCTACTTTGAAGTGTTTATGTGATGGATTATATAAAATATTTCCCAATATACAATAGCATTCATGAAATAAACCATTCTTTGAGCCCACACATTAATTCATTTTAATTATGGGCTGTTATTTTAGTCAGAGTTTCTATATTATTTTATTAAAAGTATAAACATGTAATGTTTTGATTCTTTTCTTTTCGCTATTATTTTTCTTATTTAGGTTTCAGAATTATGCCAGGTTTATGACGTAAACTGGAAAAGCTATCTATCGTTTTTACTTGTCATTTTACTTGTGAATTATTTGTTCTTAAATATTTAAAAAAATAGCTAACTATAAAATCACTTTGGACTGAAAACACTTAAGCAGTAATTCTTTAAAACTGTGTTCATCTTTTGCCAAAATAATTGGTCTATTTTCAGGGCATTATCAGCATTGAGATATATACAGGGGCATATAAATCAATCAGAGGTGGGAGGTAAAAGAATAAGAATGGCTTTGATGAGGAGGTAATGCTGTTGTTTTGAAGATCAGGAAGACACCACTTGGTGAACAGGGTTGAAAAGGGAATTTCAGGAAGAACAGCATTAATAAAACACAGGAATCTGAGAAAGTACATTGTTTGCCCACTATGCGTTTGTTTGATATCTGCTGTGTGCTTTTTCCAAATATATTAAATAAGCTTTTTACTGCCTCCCATAACCCACATGAAAAATGAAGTTCAGAAAAGTTAATCAGTTTGTATAAAGTTACCAGTAAGTGAAACATTGTAGTGTCAAACTCATCTAATACCAAAGTATACATTTCTTTTCTTCTTTTATATATTGACAATGTAAATAAAATGAGATTTCAAAACTCTGAGGATAGCAAAGAGGGTTAAGAAGATGGGAAAACAGACCTGATTTTGTTGAGTCACATCCTACTTCTTGAATACAATAACTTTATTGTGATAGGATATTTACTTTATTAGATTTATATTGATATTTCTATTTGTTAAGAAATTTTATACTATTTTTTATTTAATTCTCCCAACAAACATGTCATACATTCTCTATACAAATCTAAAAATGCCTTTCTCAAGGACCTGGTAGCTATCCCTTGGAAATGTAAACATCAATAAAGATAGATCTCCCATCTTCCAGTTTCTGTGGGAGGGTTGGAGTATAACTTAGATAAGAAGCAATTTGCAAATACAAATGGCATAATCGCATTAACGGAAGTTTTCCCCTGATGTTCTTCAGTACTTTTCCATGTAACTTCACTCCAGCATTTAAAACTCCTCCAACCTTTTTATTTTCCTGCTGAATTGTGTTCAATTTCTCTCCTCTACTGCAATGTCTTGACCTCTATTACACTTTTCTTGAAGAGTCTTCTCTGCCAGGTTTAGCATGCTCAGTACAATTCTTCTTTTACAATAGATATTAGAATTATTTCTTGCTTATGTAGTTAGTAAGTAGCTCAGCAGAGATTCAGACTTTTTCACTACATAAAAATTGCTCGGATATCTATGTCCATGCATTGTGTCACTGATAAAATAACATATATGAATGAATTAGGCTTTTTATTACAAAATATAATACTGTTCAACTAGCACTAACAATTTGAAATGGTTCCTGTAGCTGATCTTCAGCTCTGGTTTAAAATGTTACTTGCACAGTATAGGTGGTATAGATGACAGGTGGTCTGAATCTTAATGTTTATACATTATTATTCAAAGCTTTTATAATTGTCAATGCTATTATTTTAATTACCTCAGCTTATTAGTGTGTGTGTGTGTGTGTGTGTGTATATATATATATATATATATATATATATATATATATATATATGGCCACAAGTGTCCCTTTATGTTCCATGCTTAAGGACCATTGTAGTGAACACTCAACTTGAGCACATAGACCCAAATTGTCGTTTTTGGGTGGCCTCTTACCAGTTTTGCATCCTTGTACAAGTCTGTTCTCATTCCGGTAAAAATCACAGGAATAATATATGCTTTCTAGCCTTTTAATGAGTTAACTTATATTTTAAATCACTTTGGAATAGATATTGCTATAGAAAAGAAAGTGGCAATAATTACCTGGTTCATGGAAATCCAAACCCATGGGCTTTAGAAATTGCTCCCATAATAGTTTAGTAAAAGTTGAAGTCAGAATTACAAAGAAAAAAGTTTCGATATTTTATGTCAAAAAAAAAAACCCATTTAACTTTTAAAAATAAAAACATCCTATTTTCTCACCGATCCATTTCATATCATAGCCTTAAACAAATATTCACCTGACCTGAGGTGGTGCAGTGGATAAAGCATCAATCTGGAGGGCTGAGGTCACCAGTTCAAAACCTCAGACTTGCCTAGTCAGGGCAGGTGTGGGAGTTGATGACTTCCTGTTCTCCCCTTCTCTCTTTCTCTCTCTCTTTCCCTCACTAAAATGAATAATAAAATATTTTAAAAATAGAGTATTCTAAGTTTTATTGATTTTTTGTCTCACATTTCAATAACACTGCTTGCATCGGGTTTTCATGTGTAACTAATGTTTAAGGTATGGAATGATGGAAAATTTGAGTGGCTATATTTTACCACAGGCTTAGGGAAGTCAATGAAAACAGTGCTTTTATAAACAAAGACTGTTGAACCTGCAGATTCTGTAAATGTGTAATAACTTTAGAATATATATTTAATAATATGTTAGGAGTCATTCTGAGTCAGGTGACAGAAAACTAGTTCAATCTGCTATAAATGGAGAGGATATTGAAGCAACATTAAAAAAAGATGGGGTGAATCTAGTTTGCATTAATCTTCACATGCGGAAATGCCATAGTCATCAGGCCACTTGGTTTTGCATTGAATCTGACTCATTCTATTTTTACCTTTGTCTTTTATCCCCACTTCTCTCTGTGTTGATTTCTTTCTCCTAACTAACCTAGCTGTCCTCACAAATCTAAGATCATGGCCCCGTGCCATTTCTAGATTTTATACAATACAGTCTTATAAACAGGAAGATAATAATTTTCTGTTAGTTTTCATTATATATAGTTTTAGTGAAGAACTCTGATTGATGTAGATTGGGTTTTATATCTAACTCTGGAAAACAGATGATATGAGAGGGATGAGTTGTTTTGACTGCCACTTTCCATAGCAAGGGAGGAAGAGGGATAGCTTTGGAGGGAATTATTGGACAGATAAAACTACTGCTATATATGTATAACAGATTTCCAATAGTGGTTTGTTGACTTGAAATGATCATATACCAGTAAGACAAAAAATGGCCCAGTAGATCTGGATTTTTGCATGTTTATAGTAATATTTTCAGACTAGATTTATATTATTTTAAGTATATATTTAGAATAATACTTATGAACAGTAGTGTTGGGAAAACAGCTGTGTTAGGCTTGCTCGCTTGCACTTTGCATGATTAGTGTGTAAACACGTGGCAGAGCCAGATGTGTGTAGCCTACATAAGGTTATGGGTGCTTTCCCTCAGAGTAAATTGTAGTAACTGAGTATCATGAAAATTGATGATTCAAAATATACATTCTGTTTTTAGACCTGCAAATATGCTTGTATTAATATAATTCATCACAGGAATCTAGAGAAGCAGACATATATGTATATATGCTTATATCCAGTTAAAAATGAATACTTTTTTCTAATATAAATTAAAAAATATATTTGTGTATAAGAACACTATTGAATAGCCATTAATGTTCATTTTTTTGTTTATGTTAAATTCTTTTTGTGTGTGTTATCTGCTTGTTTTTAGCAAGACCTACCCATTAGACATATTTGATAAGGCCTTTGAAGCACAGTGCATACCTGACTAGACCATGAGATTGTTAAAAATAAAATCAAGTCCCAATGTCTTATTTAGCTTTGTTTTCCAATCTCTATCTGAAGAACTTTTGCAAAACAAGCTCCTATCCAAGTTTGCAGAAATACATTAATAGTTGGGGATTAATATATTACTGGTTGGTAAATAAATATACAATTTCTCAACTCAGATAAATCACTGAGAATCTGCTCATCTGAAAATTTGTGGTCCTTTATTTTCTAAAATGTTAGTGATGAATAACGATATTTCTTATACAACTAAAGACATATTCCTTTAAGATATCTCCCCTCCTTTCTTCTCATTTATGCACTCATTTTAAAAACATAGACCACGTTTTGCAGTGTCTTGCCATCAGTGGCTATTGTGGCAACATCTTTCTAATTCTTTCATGAAGCCAATGTATGTATCTTATGCCTAGTAAAGAAAAACTTCCCACAGCTACCTCCATTTTCTTCCACATCTACTTCCTGCCTCCAGCCCCTCCTGTTAAGTTCACTGCTGTGATATTGATTATGAGCAGGTGAATTGCTTCTGTAGCGGACTTGTATTTGTCATGGATTGCTCTTACGTACCTCCGCAGCTTCTGATCATTATCACAATAGCTATTTACCATGGGGCTGATCTGGTACAGAACTGACTGCCACACAACTTCCAGAGTCCTTGAGACCCCAGTGTGGCATTATGTCATATGGAGTCTTTTGCTGAAAGCTACACTGCTTTCCAAGTAGATGTGAAAGATGCTTTCCTCCCCCTTACTTTTAACTGTCTCCTGTTATCTGGCTCTAGCCTTGCTTTGTCCCCAGTTTCTTACAATATTTTTAGGAAAGCTGTTATTTAAGATTGAACTTTAGAACTCATATACTCAAACCTAATCTAGAGAACTCAATTTGAGCTCAGAGTTTAGGATCAGAATAAGTCATAGCAGTAAGGACAACACTCGAAGTTGTTAAGAGCTCTGGGCTTTCTGCTGTATCAACATATTTTTTTACCTATAGGAGAAAGGATTAAAGTGATGTTATTCTGCCCTGTTACTGTCTAAATTTGGTTAATAGTGAATGAATATTTTGTCATCGTTGTCTCTCTTGATTATCACTCTCCCTTCCAAACTGAAACCTTCTTCTCTGGCTTTCTTCTACCTGACCTCAAAATACTGGCTTACCTGACCTCAGGGTGTTGATTTGGGGTTTTTATGGCTGAACTGTGACACCTTCATAATGCGATTTCAGAGATAGGATCTTTAAAGAGGTAATTAAGTTAAAATGAGGTGATCAGAATGTGTCCTAATCCAGTCTGACTGGTGTCTTTATAAGAAGAGAAAGTTAGAACTCAGACACACACAGAGAGAAGACCGTGTGAAGACACAGAGAGCTGCCTATCAGCAAGTCAAGAAAAGAGGCCTCAAAAGAAACCAACCTTGTCCACACTTTTCCCTCTGACTTCTAGATTTGGAATTGTGAGAAAATAAATTTTTGTTTAAGGCGCCCACTTTTTATTTTGAGAGATGCAGGGAGAGAGAAATAGGAACATTGAGCTGCTCCTATATGTACCCTGACCAGCAACCTTCATGCTGCAGGATGACCAAGCTATCTGGCCAGGACATTTTGTTGTTGTTGTTTTTTTGTTTTGTTTTTGTTTTTGTTTTTTTTTAGAGCAGAGAGAGGAAAGAAGAGAGAGGGGAAGGGGAAGGGAAGCATTAATTTGTTCTTCCACTCAGTTGCACATTCGTTAGTTGCTTCCCGTGTGTGCCCTGACTGGGGGTCAAACTTGCAACCTTTTCATTTTAGGACTATGCTCTTAACCAACTGAGCTCACCAGCCAGGGCAGGCACCCATTTTTTGATACTTCATTATGGCAGTCCTAGAAAACTAGTGAATTCTCTGAAGAGTTAAGTACCATCTGAAAAGCTCACAAATATGATAGCATGGCTTTGTAATGATGCTTTAAATTTTTAGTATTTTTATCCAGGAAAGGTAGAATGATTCTTAAATATAGTCTATGGTTAATAGCAACAACATCACAGGAAAATTTGCTGAAAACACAAACTCTAAAGCCTTACCCCAAATCTACTGAATCAAATACTCTGGGTTTTAACAAACCTTTTAGGAGCCGCTGATTGAAATGTTCAAGTTTTAGAATCGTGGATTATAATAGACCAGACCTAGGAAAGAACACAGAGATCATGTATCCTTGTGTTATGTATATGAACGGCATCCTGGTAAAGTCAGTCATTATACCAAAGTCACTAAACTCTATTTCCTGACTCTTCTCTCCTTGGTTTTTACTTTTATGCATTTTAGAGTTAGTTCAGGACAATACAGTATTTGCTACAATCAGGATTTTTATTGTTTTTTTCTTTATTTTGTTTATTTGAACATTGTCTCATCAACAATATACAAATCTATACCTTTATTTTCTCCCCTCATCTCCTCATTACCAAATACATGTTTTGTATTGCCCATAATTATTCCTTCAAAAAAGAAAAATTTTAAGAATGGCTTTTGTCCTGTGTACTGATATGCCACTAAAATCTAATTCAACTTTCATTTCCACTAGTTAGATATAGATTAAAATACATTAAGGGTTATCTTTATGTAAGTCACTGAAGGAGAAAGTATCGGTCTAATATAGAAATAGTTAAAATATAAAATAAAGTATAAAAATATTTAACTTTTTTTTTTTTTTTTTTTGGTATTCTTCCGAAGCTGGAAACGGGGAGAGACAGCCAGACAGACTCCCGCATGCGCCCGACCGCGATCCACCCGGCATGCCCACCAGGGGCGACGCTCTGCCCCTCCGGGGCGTTGCTCCGCAGCGACCAGAGCCACTCCAGCGCCCGGGCCATCCCCGCTCCAATGGAGCCCCGGCTGCGGGAGGGGAAGAGAGAGACAGAGAGGAAGGAGGGGGGGTGGAGAAGCAAATGGGCGCCTCTCCCATGTGCCCTGGCCGGGAATCGAACCCGGGTCCCCCGCACGCCAGGCCGACGCTCCACCGCTGAGCCAACCGGCCAGGGCTATTTAAATGTTTTATAAATATAAAATAAAAAATAATATGGTTATTAAATAAAAATACAAAAGCAGTTAAATCATTGGCTATACCACATCAATTCCTAATAATTTGTTCCAAATATTTCTGAATTTTTCAAAATATTTAATATATGTAAATGCTCTTATTTGCATTCAGAAATTTGACTAATCTTTAGAAGAGCCCACCAATTAGCAACTTGATATATACCTATTTGTGCCCAAATAGCATGTACATAGGTTAAGTGGCTTACCCAATTAAATACCCACATGTACCTTTTTATAAACTTAAAGTTGGCATAGATACAATTAACCTAACATTCACCTTCAGCTTTTAGTCAAATTTACATTTTGATTTAAAGAGAAAGCCTGCTCAATTTGTTTCTTTATGGCTCCCTGAGCGGGCCAGTGTCTTTTGCATGTGGTGGGGTTATATACTGCAGACCAGACTATTTGGATCAGTGATGTCTTTAATTAACACACAGAAGGTCATGTTAGTGCCCAGGAGCTGCTTATGGCAGATGCTTTGCCTAATCATTATTGGATCCAATCACTATTAATCATTCAAGTTTCAGTGGGGTTTGCAAGTGTTGAGAGGAAACAGCAGGTTTTTCTACACAGCCCATTGAAGTCATTCTTTTTGTCCATTAACTCTTATGAGGTCATGATGCTAATGCTTTCCCAAGAGGACCATGTATCTTTCTTACCACGCGCTATGGGTTTCTGGTTTGGATCGCAGAGCCTGGTTTGCATTGCAACGTATACTGGTATATCACACTCTTCCCTAATGGAAACACTGCCATTAGTATAACAGAAAATGCAGGACCATCCTAAGAAAGGGGAAATAAGTAATGAGTTCAGTTTGATCATGGCCATCAGAAAGTATTATTTTTAAAAGCTTCATGCCTGTGGCCCAGGACTAAGCTGCATACTTGTTTCTCCAGTGCAGTTTCTTCAAAATATTGTCATCATTTTTATATTTGAACCAAGGCTTAAAGTTGTTCTCCCTAGCTCTTTTATAAACTTGACAGAAGAGCTCTTTGAAATCATGGTAAGAGGTTTTACATTTCTTAAGATTAAAAAATATGTTAATTTATTACAATAAAACATATAAGATAGAATCTATGAGCACAGGTTAGAGAATTGAGGCCATTTTCTTCACTGGTCCAGATTATAAAACTGTGCATGATTGAAGAAAAGCAACATTTGAGCCTCAATTTATCTTAACTGTGTCTTGAAGTAGATGGGGAAAAGATTCTGAATGCAGATTCAATGTATGCGAGGCAAGGGCTCCCCCATCCACAGTACACCACCGAGCGAGCCATTCTTGGGTATACCTGGGTTTCTACAACTCAACTCATTTCTGACACTAGCTACCTGGGGAGAATATCATATTCGACAGGTTAAGGGCTCAGTCCAAGACTGCCCTCTATGTCAGATGCCAGTCACAAAGGCAGCTGTCTCCTGTGCTCCTGACTGATGGACTATAGATAGGATGTTCCAATGATCCCCTTCTTGAGTTTGATTAATTTGATAGAGCAGCTCACAAGGCTCAGAAAACCCTTTAAGTCACTAGCTTACCATTTTATTACAGAGGACTTTAAAAGATATATGGGCCAAGGTCCGCAACAAAGGAGCTTCTGTCCTCCTGGAGCTTGAGGCCTGGTAAGGTGGCATGTGGAAATGTTCTGGTTCCCCAACCTGGAAGCACTCCAGTTCTTTCCTTTTGGGTAGTGATACATAGGCATGATTGATAAACTCATTGACATTTGGCCATCAGTTCAACCTCCAGCATCTCATCACTCCCTGCAGGTGGAGGAGTGGTACTGAAAATTCCACCCACCAACCAAAGGGTTGGCTCCCCTGGCAATTATCCCCCATCCTTAGGTGACAGAGCAGCACTCCAAAAAAGTCACGTCCTTAACATAATAAAAGACACCTTGATCTCTTTTTAGAAGTTCTGGATTTTGGTATCTGCAAGGGTCCTGGGGCCCATTTCTCTTGGATACTAAGGAATGACTAAAAGTACATATTATTATAAGTCACAATATCATAGCGAACATCACCAAAAGATTATACAAAGGCTGACAATGTTTTCTCTCTAGGTGCAATCTCACTAAACTCATATTTAATAAATTATCAGTTGGCTACCAACTTCCAAAACATTTCCATTTTCATTATGATTTGTACTATGGCTGTGTAGGTCCACTCAGTTGAGCAAATGTTTCATGACCATTAATAAGTTGTAAGCCTCTTCTGGGGTTGTAGCTGATACATAAATATAGGGGGAAAAACAATCTGTTTTTAGACTATTAATAATAAAATACATAAAACCTAAACATTAACAAATATAACATAGGCAAAATGTGGCAAATATTGTATGGTGAGTTATAAACAACTGGGTGTTGAAGTGTGACAAGTTCCCTGTTTAATACAGAATAGTGTCTAAATGCTTCAGCAGGCCATTCAAACCACTGTCATGTGTTCCTCAGCACCTGTCCTATTGATGGGCTTTTATCTTTCAGTGGGTTTACATGCCAGTTCCAGCTTACATATTACTAACTGTTCTCATCTCAAATCTCCATTGTGTTTTTCCCCCTTCTTTAAAAATGCCCTTTCACTCAGAAGCCCTTTACCTTTATCACTACTAGTCATGAAATACAGTTTGAACTTCAGTTAATATGACCAAGCTCGGATGGAATTTTAAGAGTGAGGATCAAAGATGATTTATCAGTATCATTTAACAATTAAAAAAAAAAGATTAAAATAAGGAAGAGGGGGGAGATATGAAGTCAAAAGTTTGAGGATAAAAAAATAACATTAGTTTTATTATATGCTGATGTTGAGGAATGATCCTGTCACTCATGTGGAAATAACCCAACATAAATTGAAACTGTGTATCTGGAGGTCCTAGGGGAAAGGTGGGGTCTGAGGGATTAAATACAGAAAGTGTTGTCTTAGAAATTCTGTTTGAAATAAAAGAGATGGTCAGAGGAGGCACAGGAGGAGAAGTAGGAAGATAGTCTCAGAACCTAGGAGGTGCTAGAATCTATAATTAATGGGCAGTTGGAGGAATACAAAGCTATAGAGCCACAAGTCAACCCAGACCTGGAACTTGGAGAAAGAAAGATGTTAGGGAGAGTCTAAGACAGCAAGGGATCTCTTTACTGTCCTTACTGCTGTCAACTACTGGAGAGTTTAAAGACCAGGCATTGTGAAAAAGGTGTTGTCATAGAAATGAGCAAGAATTCAGTGATTTCTTTTTTGTTTACCGTAGAGTTTTCGTAGAAAGTAACCACAGTAACTTCTAATGCATTGGTATTAACTAGGTGGTAAAATAAGGCAGAATTTACTTTCAAGGAGTTCAAAACAAAAATCAGAAAATTCAGTCAATAGCAAGTTATTTGCCCTCATTTTTTTTTTTTTTGTCTGTAAACTGGGATTATTGTAACCTTCATTAACAAATTGTAAGTAGAGAGAGTCTATGACAAGACTAAGACTGTAAGCACTTGCTAAATACTCTCCCCTGTTACTGTTTTAACTACAGGCATGCCTCACTATGCAGTTCACACATGTGTTTTCCAAATTGAATGACTCACTGGACCTGAAGCCGCGATATCTTCAAGGTATGCCTTTATTATACAGTAGAACTAACTCAGTCTCTCTTTCCTGTCTTTTATCACCAAGCTGTTCTTTCTTCTTGTCTTTCCCAGCTTCATTTGTAGGTCAATGCCTCTGCAGCGAGTTTCTGCGGCGTCTGCTAGGGCTCGATGCCTCAGCTGCCCTGCTACCACTGCTACGGAGTTGCATGTTTGAGACTCTGGTTTCTCAGAGGCATAATAACGACAAGACTGGTGGGAACATCTGCATCTTTTAAAAATTCATATTCTTTATTTTTTTATATTTCTTAAAGCAAATGTTCTGGGGGTAACATGGTTTAATAAGATCATACAGGTTTTAAGTGTACTATTCTGAAATTCATTTTAGTTGGTTGTCACCAGTCCTTTTCTGCCACATTGTTGGACGTGTCCGGATACTGCTATTGCCAGCCAGCAGCCTGTAACCATCGAAGCTTAGCCCCGGCTATGGCTGAGGTTGCAGCAAGAAGACACCCATACATTTTCACGGACCACTTTGTGGAGGAAGTGAGAGCAAAACAACCTTGATGCCTAAGGTTTAAATCTAGAGGTTCTGTTGGTTTTGTTGCTGCCTGTTCAGGAGTTCCTGGAAGGTAATGCAGTGACAGTTCTGAGTGACACCTTACGGTGCTCAGAATCATCTACCCCTTTTTCAGTAGAGGTGATTAATTTTTTTTACATACCCAGGGGATCCTCACTCCCTCAAGTGAATTAAATATGGCAGTCCTTCCCTGCCAGTCTGTCAGACATAACCAAACAATCTGAATTTTAGTCAAGCTTAGTACTGGACTGTGTACCCCTCTGCTACACAGAGCTGTGTTACCTACTGAGAGCAATTTTTCATTGGCCTTTTATATATTTTTTCACATTTGCAAGCAAAGTAATGACTGCCCTTTGTTTGTAACTATTTTTTTAAGGATGTCCATATAGTAACCACCTTGGAAGGGAGAGATAATGTCTTCCTTTGGGAGGTATGCTTACTGCCCTTTATAAGGTATTTGTGTTTCTTAAATTCTGAGTCCCTTTGCTATAGTGCATTCATTCCACTGAATGTGTGGTTATCACCCAGTCTTCTTTGTGTCATCCTGTGGATATTGGGACTCAGAGAAAGGGCACAATAAAATGTTGATACTGGTAGTAATGCTATTTCTGTGAGTAATAACATCCTTGTTTCTGACCTGAAGCCTTCTGCCAGCATCCACGTAATTGTGGCAGGCTAACTTGTTAGCTTCCACACAGGGTAGACTCTCAGATTTCTCATAATTCTTCACACTTGTCTCACAATCAATACTCTCCATATGGGAGTTCTTATTAATACTCAGTGCCTTATTGCTAAAACAAATACCTGAGTTGGAATGCATGCTAACTTGTCAATTTCTAACAGATCTGACTGACACTTTAAAAGGTATTACAGAAAACAGAATTTTGTTCTTGCAACTCTATGTTCTTTGGAAAGTTGTCTAACTTTTCTAAGACACTTTATTGATCTTCCCACTTCACAAGATTGTGGCACAAATATGAAAATCAGTAACACGGCTTTGTAAAATGTGATGTTTATACAATGTAATATTGTACCTTTTGTGGACATGGGATGGAACATTGGGGTATAGTAATAATTCAAAGAGTCTTCAAAATTTTTATATGAAGTTACATTTAAAAATATAACAGTGACAACAATGTGGCAGTAAAAATAAACCAACCAAAAAAAAACCCCCACTAGAATAGAAAGCCAGGGTAAACACCTTTAAATTGATGTCAAATATACTCAACTCGTATCATTCTTTTTTCTATTAATATTAATGTATTGTGTTTACATGGATTCAAGTGTCCCTCTGAATATAACTCCCTCACCCCCAACCCCATGCCCCCCATTACACCCCTTTTGTCCCCCTCACCCTAGTTCTCTCCCTGTTCCCTCTAGGATTTGCTGTCCTGTTATCTATATCTCTGTGTTATGTATATATAATTTCACTAATCCCTTCACCTTCTCTGATCCCATCCCCTCATCCCCCTTCCCTCTGATTGCTGTCCCTCTAGTCCTTGTGACCCAACCTCTGCCTCTATTCTGTTCCTCATTTCACTTTGTTCATTAGATTTCACATATAAGTGAGATAATATGTGAAATCCTAGCTCATTTCACTTAGCATAATAATCTCTAAATCCATCCATGCTGTTGCAAAAGGTAAGATTTCCTTCTTTTTCATGGCCACGTAGTATTCCACTGTGTATATGTACCACTGCTTTTTGATCTACTCAGCCACTGACAGACACATGAACTGTTTCCAGGTCTTGGCTATTGCAAACAATGCTGCAATAAACATGGGGGTGCAAATCTTCTTTTGAATCAGTGATTTGGTATTCTTAGGATATATTCTTAAAAGTGAGATAGCTAGGTTAAAAGTCAGTTCCATTTTTAATTATTTGAGAAAATCCCATACAGTTCTCCACAATGGCTGCACCAGTCTGCATTTACACCAGCAGTGCAGGAGGGTTCCCTTTTCTCTACACCCTCGCCAGCACTTATTGTGTTTTTTGTTACTGAGCACCATTCTGACAGGTGTGAGGTGGAATCTCATTGTGGTTTTAATTTGCATTTCTCTGATGATTAGTGTTGTTGAACATTTTTTCATATGCCTATTGGCCATCTCTACGTCCTCTTTGGAGAAGTGTCCTGGTGTTGAGTTTTACAAGTTCTTTATAAATTTGGTTATTAACCCCTTATCAGATGTACTGCCAAATATGTTCTCCCATTGTGTGGGTTGTCTTTTTATTTTGTTCGTGATGTCTTTTACTGTGCAAAAGCTTTTTAGTTTGATATAGTCGCATTTGTTTATTTTGTCTTTTATATCACTTGCCTGTGGAGATAAAACAGCAAAAATATTGATATGAGAGATATCAGAGAGTTTACTGCCTATATTTTCTGCCAAGATGTTTATGGTTTCCTGACTTACATTTAAATCTTTTATCTATTTTGCATTTAATTTTGTGAATGATGTAAGTTGGTTGTCTAGTTTCATTTTTTGCAGGTAGCTGTCCAATTTTCCCAACAACATTTATTAAACAACCTCTCTTTACTCTATTGTATGCTCTTACCTCCTTTGCCAAATATCAATTGACCATAAAGCCGTGGGTTTATTTCTGGGTTCTCTGTTCATTCCATTGATCTCTTCACCTGTTCTTTAGCTAGTACCAAACTGTTTTGAGTAAAATAGCCTTGTAGTATAAGTTGATATCAGGAAGTGTGATACTACCCACTTTATTTTTCTTCTTCAAGATTACTGAGGTATTCATGTTCTTTTTTGGTTCCATATAATTTTTTGGAATATTTGTTCAATATTTTTGAAGTATGCCATTGTTATTTTAATAGAAATTGCATTTAATTTATAAATTGCTTTGGGTAATATAGACATTTTAATGATGTTTATTTTTTCTATTCATGAACATGGTATATGCTTCCTCTTGTTTGTATCTTCCTTGATTTCTCTTATCAATGTTTTATAATTAACTTTTTTACCTTAAAATGACTTAGGGAATGTTTGGGTCAGTATATTAATTTTCTTTTCTGTTGTAACAAATGTCCACACACTTGGAGGCATAAAAAACATGAATGTATTACATTATTATTTTATAGCTTAGACGTCTTACATGGGTCTCACTGGGCTAAATTCAAGGGCTGCTTTGTTCTTCATAAGCAAAGGGAGACTCTCTTCATTTCATAACTTGTAGAAGCTGGTTATATTTCTCTGCATGTGGCAAACCCCCTATCATCATTTAATCCAGCAACACTACTTTTTTTTTTTACCATATTTCCATTGTCACATCTTCCTGTGACCACATCTAGGAAAGTTCCTTCCATATGAGATTAGATTGGACCCACCCAGTTTATAGAATAACTACAGGCAGAATTAGTCTTTTTTGTGTGGGACAATCTCTCACAACGTAAGTGAGCATTTCTCTCCCACATGTTACATGTTATTCAGATGCCCAAAGTCATTGCCCTTCCAGTTTTCCACACTCTTCTTGGGAGGCAACAATGCCCTCTACACTTGTTGATCTCCTCAGTCCCTTTCAGTTTAAAGATCTGGGGGGTACGCCTATTTTCAAACATGTGAGTCTTCCCTGTGAAGACTAATAATGAATGTTTCAATGGATAATCTTATTACTTTCACCTAACATTATTGTAAGCATAGATTTCCCAGCATACCTGTAATGTAGAAAGTCACATATTGAAAGAAAGCACCTGTTTTATTATAATGACTACACATTGTATCTAATTTTATCTTATTTATTTATTTATTTTGTCGAGACATGTATCTGTTATCTTTTAACATTGAATATCTTTGCAAATAGAAACTATCCACACTTTTCCAGTACTTTAAACATCTAAAATTTGAAAGCCACTTGCTTTTTTCTAAGTTACACCCATTGGGAGGTATGAAATCTAATGCAGCAGGTAGCTCACGAAAATAAACTCTTATGCATTGCAATGAATGTGATGCCTTGTCATTGCAAGTGAAACCTCTATAATAAATATAGAAAGTGACTTAAGCATATAATTTATTTTATAACTTCTGAGCATCATTTATCACCCACCTTCTTTTATCATATCTTAAGCAAGAATTGTTAGCTGATGGTGGTGTGGTATCCTTAGTTGAACCATATCCATTTTAGTTACCACATGAGGTTTGTCACCCAAGAGTGGGTTGAATAGGATGGGCATAAAAAAAGTAATTCTTTTAGTTTAATTTACAAAGATCATGATAAAATATTTTTCTCATTTACTGCTTTAATCTGCTTTGTATATTCTTAATATATGGTGATCTGGATAATACTTGAATTAGTGGAAAGATAGCTAATGTTCTGAAGATACAGGAAAAGTGATATTGCCTTCTACTTGTGTACACTGTGTTTGCTATAGTAAACTGACATTTACTATAAACAGTGTGTAGGGACAAAATTGTACAGTGAGCTGATCTAAATAAAGCAGGTTCTTTAATTTACCTTAATCTTTTTTTCCACATGGTGAAAATGTACATTTCAAACATGTGATAAAACTTTTTATCTTTATCAACCAGTCCAAAGATTAAAAAAAATTTTTTTTTTACCTACATTACTTATTTGCAATATAGGTTGTTAAAAATGTTAGTAATGTTGGTATCCATGTCATTATTTACAAATCAGAGAAAAATAAAGAGAAAGAAGCAGATGTGATTGGAAATTGTATAATAAAAATGTTTTACTATACTGTATTATCTTGGTTTATAAAGCAAGGTTTCTAAACCTGAGTGCTATTGACATTCAACCTAGATAAAACTTTGTATATTGTTGGGCAGATAAAATATATTATGCTCACTTTGTTAAAGATGGCGCTGCCCACATGGAAGCCTGTCGCCCAGGAGATATTAATGTGTGTTGGCGGCGGGCTGTGGGCAGGCAGGATCCTTGTAGCCTGGGACTTGGTTTTAGGACTAAGTCTTTCCGACCCTTTTTGATATGGGGTGGTGCAATCCCATCATGCCTCATATAAGTGACTTTGTATTAGAGACTTCCCTATTTTGTATATTGGATTAAAGGTTTTGATTTCTGCACTATAAAGTGGGGCAGACTGGGAGCTTGCTCTCTTGGTTCCTGAGATTAGCATTAGAGGAGAGAGCAGAGAAAGGCCACATGGAGGAGGCCAGGAGAAACAGCCAAGATAGTGGAGTTCTTAAGGAGAAGCCAGTTTGTGCAGAGTTTGTGCAGGGAGAAGGAAGGAGATGGGGAACAGAGGTGATTAAGTCTGGTGAACTAGGAACTTTGATTCTAGGAAACTCGGATAAGTCAGTAGCTTTGTGAGCACTGAATGAGTGAGTTTTGGAGCCCAGTGTGTGTTTTTACTTGCCCACTGGGTGCAAGCTAGGATTTAAGGTAATGGCCCATCAGCCTTTGGCTCCATTGTTTCTTTACCGACTGTCCAAATCCAATGCGAACCTGCATGGGCCAGGTGGCTCTGATGGTGGCCCTGGCTACTGGCTTTACATATGTTTGTGTGTGTGGGAGGAGTAGAAGCAGAGGGCTGTCCAGTTCATCGTAAAATGTTTAGTAGCATCCTTGTACTCTACTTACCAGATATCAGTAGCAACTTCCTCCACCAATAGTAACGTTTAAAATTTTAACCAGCCATTAAAAAATGCACTCTGAAGGATAAAATCACCTAAAGCTGAAAACCATTTGTTTAGAGCTTGACATTTTTTTCTATTTTTCTAGACTTCACCTTATCCTAACAACATATATACCCTAGAAATAAGTGATGTATTTTAGATATGAAGAAAATGAATAGTAGGGAAATTAAGTAAATTACTCAAGGTAGCTCAAAAATTGAATGGTACTACTAAGACTGAAATCAATATCTTTTATTTTCAGTGTAGTGGGTTTTCCCCCTTGACCAGTAGTCTTCAAACATTGTTGCACATCAGAACCAATTGAAGCCTGTCTATAACACAGTATGATAGGCCCCATCCAACTTGATTCACAAAGTCTCTATTAGAACTCAAAATTTACATTGCTAATTGACTCTTTGGTGATGGTAATGCTGCTGTTTCAGCGACCAAGCTTTGAGACTCACTGTGTTAAATGACTGAAATGTATCTTGCTTAACATTTTAATGTATCCCACACACAGCCCAAAAGTGCAACCTTTTCTCTGACCATTAGTAATTTGCAGAATTTGAATCTCCTATATCTGTGTGTTGAGGATTGTGACAGGAGACAGGAGGTGATAAATTTGTGACAATAGGTGACACGAATGATTCTAAAAGTATTAATTGGAAGTCCAGAACTCAAATTCATGTTCCATTAAAATGGCTCTCTTGAGATCTTTAGTCACAAAAATAAAAACTTGAATCAGATCACTACCAATTCTGTAGACAATTCATGATAAAACTTTGGAAAATTTACTTCAGCAATGCCTGAGTTTACCTTATACTTATGCCATAAGGTATTGTGTGTGTGTGTGTGTGTGTGTGTGTGTGTGTGTGTGTGTGTGTGTTTAAACATAAATTATCAGTTCCAACAGTCTGTTTTATTATCACAGTAACATTTGTAATGTATTTAAATTAAGATGAAAAAATCAAGGACATTTCTTATAATTCTCTTTATGAATATGTGGATAGCCAAGTATTTTGCATACTCTGTCAGTCAATTTTAAGTGCAGCCACTCAAGCCCTTTTGATTTTTCTTTTGTCCAGCTAAGAAATTTAATCCCTCATTTCGTTGTATGAGTATAATCTTCCTGATCATGTCACTTCCCCACTTTTTCTTTCAGTTTTACATGTCTTCAAATTCTGTTCTCAAGTATTTACTATAATTCAGAACCTATGCTACTTTTCACATTAACGCATCAATCAAAACAAAGTCTAAAATAATTACATAAAATTGATGAAGATTAAGAGTTTTTTTAATCTTTTCATCAGGTGACATAAATGAATGTGTAGTTTTGCTGAAGAAAAAAGCTTCATACTTCGGCAACATAAAAAACATTATTTCCTACATGATTATTTCAGCTGTAGAACATTCTTGTTACCTGTGTATAACATTGGAAATAGTACATTTCTTATGTAAATCTCTATCAGCTTTTATGGGTCAATTCAGCTGTAACAAGAAAGGATCAAATCATTTAGACAAGAAAGGAAGTAATGACCAAAATGTTTGAGAGTCTCATGGTTTTCTGTTTGATTTTTCTGTTACATACAGTCTGAGATTTCTCTGCCCTAACAAAGACAGTATCTGAATAAGGGGTCTCTGAGCAATGAGGTAATAGAAACTGCACGGAGACCATTGCTATAATTTTCTTGAAGATAAATACCAATTGTTAGCTACTTATCTAAATCATCTTTTATCTCTCAAATGCAAAACTCCTACAGTTAGCCACAATGCCTCTCAATTTCAGGAAAACATTACCTGGGAAAATGGCAGATTGCACAAGTGAGAAATAGAAAATGTTGATAAAATCCTCTCTTGTGTTCTTTATAGTCATGGAACTGCATTCAGGCAAAAGCTTATATCAACATTGAGATAAATATGATGTAAGAGCATTGAGGAGCATTAGAGAGATACTATGAGATTGGCTGCCCTGGATTAGAGCTCTTGCTTTGCCATCTATCGGTTTCATGGACTGCAACAAATTATTTGATTTCTGATTCTTCTACTTATCTCATCTATAAAATGTGGACAACAATAGCATCTCTATCATATCCATTGTGTTATATATGAGGAAGCTTTATAGTACTTTGTAAGACACAATATAGGCTCAAAAAATACACATCATTATTGTTCAGGCAGCAAAAATCTTCTCAAAATATACACGGTTTTATTGCTCAAGCAACACTCTTTGTCAAATTTTCTTATCCAGTTTCCTCATTGCCCAGGATTTAGAATTCATCAATGGTAAAAATAATTTGGATTTAGAGGTAGATCAGCTTTTCAAATAAAATTTTTATACTAGGATTAAAGTTATTCCAACAAGTCTTTTTCAAATGCATACTATGTTCCTATCATAAAACTATTCCTTCATGATTAGGCAAAGTTGAACATTGCCTTTAAATAAAATTGCCTCAGAAGTCTTGCAGCTTTCAATATGGATGCCATGAAGTATTTTTATTATTATTATTAAGTAGGAGGCAGGGAGGCAGAGAGACAGACTCCCACATGCACCCTGACCGGGATCCTCCCAACAAGCTTTCTGCAGGGCTATGCTCTGCCCATCTGGGGTGTTGTTCTTGCTCAGCAACCAAGCTATTTTAGTATTTTAGTGCCTGAGGTGAGGACTGCAGCCATTCTCAGCATCCAGGGCCAACTTACTTAAACCATTTCAGCCTTGGTGATGGAAAAGGAAGGGGGAGAGAGAGAGAGGAGGGGAAGCAGATGGTTGCTTCTCCTTTGTACCTTAACTGGGAATCAAACCCAGGACTTCTACATGCTGGGCCAACACTCTACCACTGAGACAATCAACCAGGGCCACCATGAAGCATTTTGATGGTAGTCACTATGGAGAATTAAGAAGTGGGTATTGGAAAGGAGAATTAGGCAGTAAATATGGAGTAGTAGGTTGCAAAATCACTCAGGAACATTGGCCCTAATTTTAGTTACCAATATCAATTTTCTATCAGAGTTTTCACTCAAGTGTTTTCATTGGTCACTGTTGTTGAATTAGGAGATGAAGTATAAAAGATGATACAAATAGAATTGAGGAAGAAATAAATATCTTCTCTAGAAGAATTTAAAGTTAAAATTCTTCTGAGGTGCAGACAACAAAGCTGGGGACCATTAGTGTAACACTTTCCCATTTTATAATTAGCCAATTCCCCTCTGGCTACAGGGAAGGTCATGAAATTTAAAGGGCTACCACCCATCTCCCTTCTTCATTTTTATCATTTTCCAATTTTGGGCATCAGATATTAAAGATTAAGACATTCACAATAAATCTATAGATTCAATGCATTTTCCATTAAAATGCCAATGGCATACATCACACATCTAGAACAAATATTCCAAATATTTATCCAAATATTTATATGGAACCAAAAAGGAACCTGAATAGCCTCATGAGTCTTGAAAATGAAAAATAAAATGGGAGGTATCCCACTATCTGTTATCAAGCTATACTACACGGCCATTGTAATCAAAACAACCTTGTACTGGTATAAGAACAGGCATATAGATCCATGAAATGGAACAGGGAACCCAGAAATAAACCCGCAGCTTATGGTCAAGTAATATTTGACAAAGGAGATAAGACTATACAATGGAGTAAAGACACTCTCTTCAATAAATTGTGTTGGGAAAATTGAACAGGTACATGCAAAATAATAAAAGTAGATCACCAACTTATACCATACACAAGAATAAACTTAAAATGGATAAAAGACTTAAATGTAATAGCAAAACTATAAAAATCCTAGAAGGAAACATAGACATCTCTCATAGGAATATTTTTGGCAATATATCTCCTCGGTCAAGTTAAACAAAGGAAAAAATAAACAAATGGGACTACATCAAACTATAAAGTTTTTGCACAGCAAAAGAAACCAACAAAATGAAAAGACAACCCATTCAATGGGAAAACACATTCATCAATACATATGATGTGGGGTTAATCACCAAAGAACTTAGAAAACTCAACACCAGGAAGACAAACAATCCAATTAAAAATAGGGCAAAATACCTGAATAAATACTTCTCCAAAGAGGACATACAGATGGCCAATAGGAATATGAAAAAATGCTCAATGTCACTAATCATCAGAGAAATGCAAGTTAAAACTACAATGAGGTAATACCTCACACCTGCCGGATGACTGTCATCAACAAACAACAAGTCCTGGCGAGGATGTGGAGAAAAGGGAATGCTTGTGCACTGCTGGTGGGAACGCAGACTCGTGCAGCCACTTTGAAAACTGTTTTATCAAACAATTCAAAATGAATCTGCCTTTTAGCTCAGCTATTTTACTTCTGGGAATATATCCTAAGAACACTGATCAATCTAAACCCAAAACACTAATTCAAAAAAAGATATGCACTCTCATGTGCATTGCAGTGTTATTTACAATAGCCAAGATCTGGATATAGCCCAAGTGTCCATCAGTAGATGAGTGAATAAAAAAGGTGTGGTACATTTACACAATAAAATACTATGCTGCTGTAAAAAAAGAAGAAAATCTTACCTTTTAGGACAGCATGGATGGACATAGAATAGGGTTGGAAAGAGACTATGATTGAGGTAGGGTTTCCATGATATGGTGTGTACATGGTGTTATATTGAGTTGTACACTTGAAACCCGTATGGTTTGGCAGACCATGCCATTCCAATAAATTAAAAATAATTAAAAAAAAGTAAATGCATATATGGGGAAATTTAAAAAGTGACCATGCATGACAAGGGAAAGGCACAAATCATAAAAGGCCTATGATGACTTTAAGATATTTCCTTTTTCTTTTTCTTTTTCTTTTTTTCATAAGTGAAAAGAGGGAAGATATTAAGACAGACTCACATCTAGCAATCCCTATCTGGGGCCGATGCTGCAATCAACCAAGCAATATTGAGAGACTGACGTGGACACTTGAACCAACTGGGCTATATCAGCATCTGGGCTGACGCTCACATTAATTGAGTCAGAGGCTGAAAAGGGGGAACAGAGAGAAAAGGGGATAGGGAGGGGGAGAGAAGCAGATGGTAGCTTCTCATGTGTGTCCTAACCAAGGATTGAACCCAGAACGTCCATGCACCAGGCTAATGCTCTAGAGACACTGAGCCAACTAGCCAGAGCCTACTTTCAGTTTATACCATAAGCTGATCCTTGACATCAACATACCCCCCCTCAAAGAAAACCCTTACTAAACCAGATTAAAAATACAAAACAACAAACCTTAAGGAAGAGAGACAATCTGATTTCCAGAGCTAACACATAATAATGTCCAATTTTCATAAACAACAACCCAAAGCACAAGGAATACAAAGAAACAAAAATATGGCCTATTTAAAGGTAAAAACAAACAGGCAAATCAACAATCAACAACAGAACCTCTGTTTGGCAAAAAACCTGATGGCAGATACACTAGACAAAGATTTTTAAACAACTGTATTAGACAAGCTCAAAGAACTAAAATGCAAAGAAAGTCAAGAAAATAATATAGGAACAAAATAAGATTAACTATAAAGAGAGAAAATTTTGAAAGAAACTGAGGCCAGAAGACAGTGAGGCATTGTTTTAAAGCAAACACATTTTAAGATACAAATGCATATTATTTTATTTATTTATTTATTTATTTATTTATTATTATTATTTTTTATTTTTTTTGTATTTTTCTGAAGCTGGAAACGGGGAGAGACAGTCAGACAGACTCCCGCATGCGCCCGACCGGGATCCACCCGGCACGCCCACCAGGGGCGAAGCTCTGCCCACCAGGGGGCGATGCTCTGCCCCTCCAGGGTGTCGCTCTGCTGCAACCAGAGCCACTCTAGCGCCTGAGGCAGAGGCCAAGGAGCCATCCCCAGCGCCCGGGCCGTCTTTGCTCCAATAGAGCCTTGGCTGCGGGAGGGGAAGAGAGAGACAGAGAGGAAGGAGGGAGGGGTAGAGAAGCAAATGGGCGCTCTCCTATGTGCCCTGGCCGGGAATCGAACCCGGGTCCCCCGCACGCCAGGCCGACGCTCTACCGCTAAGCCAACTGGCCAGGGCCTCAAATGCATATTATTATTATTCCTTTTTTTTCTTTAACAGATGAAATAATTTTCTTTATTTTATTTTATTTTTTTCTAAAAAGATTTAATTGGCAATCTTGATAAGCAACCTCAAAATTACCTTGCTATCAAAACAAATAAACAACAACCACAAAAACTTTCCTCTGCTTCTCCTCAATCATTTTTTAGCTTCAGGCTAGATTGTAACCCAAAGCCTTCATCAAAATGCATTTTGGGTACATTATTCATGGTCATTATTTCTGTGATTTCCGGTTTAGTAGCTTGATTCTGGAGGCATTTTCTCAAGTATTTCAATTCTTTACATCTGTTTTATACTAATTTTTTTTTAAGTAGGGTGAATTATAGAAAAGGAAGAGACAAATGGGTTATAATATTTTCCTAACATGATAGGTTCATCCTAAAGGAACCCTACTGTTACATCCGGAGTGGAGCTTGGGGCCCGGGTATGGAGAAACAAACTGGTCCTGTTATTGATCGGCTCTCCTGGATTGTGTGCTGCATCCTTACTCTAACAGAATTTGTTCTCTGTCATTTATTGGTTTATTCCCAACAATGCCTTTAGGCATGAATTTCTTCAAATTGCCAGTGCACCTAAGCCAACATTTTGAAGTGTAATATTAAGTTTCCTGAGGTCAGGGACCTTGTCTATTTTATTTTTGTGTTAACTTTCTTTCACCAATATTGTCCAAAACTAGTAAATTTCAAAAGAAAGACATTTAAAAAATATTTAGAGGAGAGAATGCAGAAATAAAAGTGCATAATGGAAGACTCAAACAAGATTAGATTTATTTGTGATTAAAACTAGTATTTTTTTATTTTATTTAGAAAATTAAATTTAATGGAGTGACATTGATCACTAAGAGTACATAGTTTCCAGGTAAACATTTCTATAGGAGTTAAACTGTTGACTGTGTTGTATACCCTTCACCCAAAGTAAAAAAAAACACAACAACAATAATATTGTAACTAATTTGCTTGCATATGTGTATATGTGTGCATGTGACTAAAGCTTAGCTCACCTACATTTCCTAAACACATATGCACACACACATGCTATATAAAGATAAAGTAATCCATGGGCTTATCTCATCTTTTCTATCACTGTGGTTTCTGCACCGAAGAACATATTTAGAAGTTAAATAAACCCATTTAACCTTGGCTGGGTAGCTCAGTTGGTTAAAGCATCATCTTGAAATGCCAGGGTTTCTTGTTCAATCCGCAGTCAAGGCACATAGAAGCACCAATAAGTGCATAAATAAGTTGAATAATAAATCTTTGTTTCTCTCTCTCTCCCTCTCCCCCTTTCATCCTCCTTTCTTTCTCTCTCTCTAAAATCAATCAATAAAAAGTGTTTTAAAAAATCAAGCAATGACTAAATAAATGAGTGAAACAAGTCAATGTTTCTGTCTTTCTCTTTCTCTCTCCTTCTTCCTCTCTAAAAAAATAAAAAAAACATTTATATTAAATTTAATTTCCGTATTATAAAAATGCAACTTTGGAAGGGACTAACTATGTCTATGGTAAAACAACTTTTGTCTAACTTTACTATGTTGCTAACTGTAGTTATTTGACTATAAATTAATTTTGATGTAGAATTCCTGTATATGCAAGGGTGGGCAAAAGTAAGTTAAATTACCAGCCTAAAAAAGAAATCATGAATAAGGATACAAAATAATAATAATAATAATAATAATAATAATAATACAAATTATACAAATAAATAATAGAATAATAAATTAATAATACAAGAATCAACTGTGTTCTGTGCACTTACAACTATAAACCTACTTTTGCTCAACACACTGTATTTTTGACATTAAAAACCAAGCAACTTTACAGTAGGGGTAGAGAAAGGCACTAATAATTTGGGGCTTATAAAGAAATGTTTTATGAGGACAGTGATACCTTAGATAAGTTTTGTGCAAATTTATTGCTTTGTTCTCATGGAAGAGCTTAAAATAAGAGTTGTAAAAGATGCCCAAATATGAGGCCATGACTCATTTGCAAAGATAATGGATAAACAGTCAATGATTTGATTAATGCTTACAGCTCTTCACAGTTTTTCAGCACAGAAATATTTATGGAAAGGCATACTTGCACACATACTTCTATGGCAATGCATGAATGCCTGGAATTTATTTTCAAGCTATTTTTATTTGGAAGTCAAACAATTATCAGGTAACATTTATAGCCAAATTCACTTAATCTTGAAATAAAAATGAGTTGAAGATCATAGTACCAATTTTACTTTATTGAGGCAACTATGATGGTGAATACATTCAAAAGTTATTTGACCTTAAGAAACAAGGGAATATCATTACTCTCTCAGACGATTAAGTTGTTTAATTTTTTAAATGGTTGAAATTCAACTATTATAATCCTTAGGGTCTATGGCTATCTATATTCAAATTAACTAATTTGAGTTAATTTCTCAGATGATTTAAGCTTTAAAAATATTCAGTGTGGTAAAATTCTTTGTTATTTGGTGTCTTATATAGAACATGGCATGATAAATGGTTATTACATACCTGTTATTTTCACCTGTGTGCCACTAAACAACTAGTTATCATTTTTCTGTTTCATGTATTCTTTTAGCATAATTTTAGAAGTAAACCTAATAGCATAGGGAAAACATGATTTATATAATATGATCTAGTACGATCTATGATGTTATGTATGACTTTTTTTGTAGTGATATAAATGTCTCTAATTCTATTTTGAACAAATACACCCCCTTTTTTTTACAGAGCATAAGAAGGGAGAGAGAAGGGATGGGGAAGGGAAGTATCAGTTTTTTGTTCTACTCAGTTGTGCATTCACTGGCTGACTCCCATGTTTGCCCTGACTGGGATCAAACCCATAACACTGTCATTTCAGAATGATGCTCTCAACCAACTGAGTCAACTAGCCATGGCCAATACCCCATTTTTTAAAGCAGTTATATAAGGATAAACTGATATAACCCCATTTTTTTCTTAAAATCTTATGTCTGATGTCCCTCTCCAAACAAAAAGATGATGCAAAGAAAATTGTACTTTGTGAAATTTCTAGCATATTGTATGATTATATTATTGAACATTACATAAACCAGCAAGCTATCCTTTTGTCTTTGATTGTTCAATTTTTTATTTTCCCTACCTTATATACCTGTACCCAGACTAAACCTTTAAGGTTGAATTAGTTATTAGCAGTATGATATACTTTAATTATTCTAGGAAAAAATAATTAATATATACAATAGTTAACATATTTATGACATGTGCAAACATATTTAAATGTTTCTTTTAAATGTCTTAATTGGTGAAATAGATCTTCTTTACCATCAAAAGAATTACTTACCTGCAATGGTTTTATGAGTTAGCTCAGTCTTCAATCAAAAGATTATAAACTAAGAGATAAAATCTAGTTTAATTCTTTTCTAAGAGTATGCAATTTATAAATCTATTGCTTAAATTCCTGGCAAATTCTGAAACCTTTTATTCATAATTATGGTTGACAAAGTGATATATCAATGCTTTCCACTTAACAACATATGTATTACTTATATTTTCAAGCAATATATAATCATACAACTACCATATTGACTGATAAAAAAATCTAAAGCAATTAGATTTTACTCTGGAATTTATCACAAATTCCAAAGATCTGAAACCAGTCATGAGATTAAAGCTGTACTCTAATATTAAGCTGCATTATTATTACTGTTTAAGTATCTGTTTCCTTGGCAGTCCAAGCTACATGAGGACTGGGATTTTGTCCAATTTACTTACAATTGTATGCTAAATATTTCACTCGGATAAGTACATAACAAATGCTCAGTAACTATTTGTTGATAAAATGAATTACTAAATGAAATATAGGAGAGAAGAATACATGCAGCATTTCATTAAACAATTGTGTTCTAAAAGATGAAGAATAAATGAACAGTCTAAAAAGGTCACAAATTCACTTTTCCCCCCAGCATTACTGAAGTATATTTGACAAATGAAAATCATATATACTTAGGTTGTACAACATAAGAAATAATCACCACAATCATTCTAATTGACATAGCACCTCACATAATTATGCCCCCTTTTTGTTGGTAAAATCATTTGAGGTCTTTCTTAGCAAATTTCAGTTATACATTAATATTAACTATAGTCACCGGGCAGTATTTTAGGTCTACAGAACTTATACAACTATTGTTGAAAGTTTATTTCTTTAACCAGTATATCCTCTTTCCTGCTACTTCTGAACCTCTAGTAACCCATCATTCTAATCTCTTTTACTGTGAATTCAATTGTTTTTTAGATTACACAGAAAGTTAGATTATGACGTATTATTTGTCTTTTTCTGTATAATTTAATTCATTAGCCTAATGTCCTTCAGGTTAATTTATTAATATTATAAATGACAAGATTTCTTTTGTTGTTAAGGCTAAATAATATTTTAGTATATATAATATATATTTGTATATATTATGAAGTATAAATAAATAAAAAAATTATATATGGACTTAGGTTAAACACATAGATTGCTTCTATATCTTGGCTATTGTGACTAATACTGCACCAAGCATGAGGCTGTAGATCTCTCTTTAAAATATTAATTTCATTTCCTTTGGATATACTCCCAGAAGTGAGATTGAACAGTCATGTTAGTTCTACTTTTAATTTTTTGAAGAACCTCCATATTGTTTCCATAATGGCTCTTCCAATTTACATTCCCACCATCAGTATACAAGGTTTACTTTTTCTTTACATTCTCACCAACAATTATCTTTTGACATTTTTATAGTAGCCATCCTAACAAGTATAAAGTGATATCTCATTTTGATTTTCATTTCTCTGATGGCTAGCAATGTTGAGCATCTTTTCATATACTTGTTGGCCATTTGTATGTTTTCTTTGGAAAAATATTCAAGTCCTTAGCCCAAATTTTTAATCAGGTTATTATTATTATCACTTGCTATTGAAAAAATAATGGAAAAGGCTAGTTCTATAATAAATTATGTTGAGGACATTAGATATCCATACATAAAAGGATGAAATTAGACTTTATCTTAAAACATACATAAACATCAACTGAAAGTGGATTAAATATATGACGCCAAACTGTACAACTCCAAGAAGAAAACATTGGGGAAAAACTACTTGATTTTTTGTACTTGGCACCAAAAGTACAGTCAACAGAGGCAAAAAATAGTGGGACTTCATTAAACTAAAAGTTTCTGCACTGTAAAGAAAACAGTCATTAAAATAAAAAGGCAACCAATGGAATGGGATAAAATATTTGCAAATCATATATTTTATAAAGAGTTAATATCCAGTTTGACTTCTTTAACTAGTTATTTTTGTGATGTTGGCAATGTCCTAAAGATTCCTATAAAATGAAACTACTCAATGATCAAATTCAGTGAACTGTTGGGCTAAACAAAATTGGCAACTATATGGACAGGTGCATTTTAGAATAGAACATTGCAATAACAAAGTTGCTGATCATTTGAGCATTGGGTTATTAATACAATTTTCTAAGTAATTATTCTCTTCTCTGCCTGTGCATTTATCCTAAAGTAAAAGTTATATTTTTATCTCTGGAATTAACATACTGCTGCTTGATTTGCAAGATCTGTTTCTTATCTCCACCGGTACAGGTGGCAGTTGATAAATGTGTATCATCAACAAACGCATACTGTTATTGTATCTCACTAAATGTGTACATTAGCAGATAATTAGAATTTAGAAGCCAACTTTGTGAATAAAATTGGAATAGCCTTTCTGCTGCTCCTCAATACAGCCTGTTTTACTTAATCTCTAAATGTTCGCATTAAAATTCAAATTTCAAAACTTACACGACTCACAGTATCAACAAATCTGGTGAGGTATTTCTCCAATCAGTATTTTCTAGGCTCACCTAACATCAGGTAGACTCAACTATTTGACGTCTTTTTATAATATTCTACCAAAATTTAAACATCAACTAAGTGGGAGTTAACATGAAACTTTCCATATTTTAAAATAATTTAGAAATTGGTTCCAGTTGTTAAATCATCCAAAAATTAGTGCCATAAAGTAATCTTGGAGACATTTCATTAACATTTCTCTGTAACACATGCTTTATACATTTTCTTGAAAGCTAAGTGTAGTTTAAGATACAGCTTGAGGCTTAGGATAACTGAGGGATGTGGGTGGCAATCTAGGGAAACTTGAGATGGGATTCTTCGACACTTTTTTCAAATATCTTCAGAAGTCTCTTGGCTACTTTATCAGAGAATGTTTAGGCATATATTTTTTTAAAAAAAATCAAAGTAGGCCCTGGCCGGTTGGCTCAGCGGTAGAGCGTCGGCCTGGCGTGCGGGGGACCCGGGTTGGATTCCCGGCCAGGGCACATAGGAGAAGCGCCCATTTGCTTCTCCACCCCTCCCTCCTTCCTCTCTGTCTCTCTCTTCCCCTCCCGCAGCCAAGGCTCCATTGGAGCAAAGATGGCCCGGGCACTGGGGATGGCTC
Organism: Saccopteryx leptura; assembly: GCF_036850995.1. Taxonomy (NCBI): domain Eukaryota; kingdom Metazoa; phylum Chordata; class Mammalia; order Chiroptera; family Emballonuridae; genus Saccopteryx; species Saccopteryx leptura. The sequence continues at coordinate 23,471,787 of NC_089503.1, forward strand.
CTTGGCCTCTGCCCCAGGCACTAGAGTGGCTCTGGTCGCGGCATCGCCCCTGGTGGGCGTGCCTGTCTGACTGTCTCTCCCCGTTTCCAGCTTCAGAAAAATACAAAAAAAAAAAAAAAAAAAATCAAAGTAGGTAAACTAACAAAGGAAATGTTCATTCTGAATATTATTTTTAAGATAGGTAAGTCAATTTTTAAGCATTTCTCTATTTTTGTGTATATAGTATCTATTGTATTTTGTCAGCCTAAAACCATTTTGTTAGTTTTATAAAGACATTTGCAAAACAAATTCAATATGTACAATGGTTCATACACAGAATACGTTTTATTTCTTGTGTTATTCTAAAAATAAAATGTCAAAGTGAGAGGCAATAAGCATTTATTTGAGACCACAGAATAGCAATCTGGAAGCAGAGATTTAAGCAAAACAATTTTCCCAATTTTAGTTGAAGGCAGGAGTGTTTTACGAGGAAAAAAAATAACTTTAAGAAGTAATTTCTATTGGTGTTAACAAGCTGAGTTACTTTTTCACTTTCCAGAGAGAGAGAGAAAGAGAGAGAGATATGAAGAGAGAGAGATAGAAAGCTAGAGGAGAAGCATCAACTCGTAGTTGTGGCATTTTAGTTGTTCATTGATTGCTTCTCATATATGCCTTTCTGGGGGGCGATGCTCAAACTGAGCCAATGACCTCTTGCTCAAGCCAGAGACCATGGAATCACATCTGTGATCCCACTCTCAAACCAGTAACTTCGGAGTTTTCAAACATGGGGCCTCAGCATCTGAGGTCAATGCTGTATCATCTATGCCAGTGGTCCCCAACCTCCGGGCCGCGGACCGGTACCAGTCCATGGGCCATTTGGTACCGGTGCTTAGAGAAAGAATAAATAACTTACATTTTTTCCATTTTATTATATTTAAGTCTGAACGATGTCTTATTTTAAAAAATGAACAGATTTCCTCTGTTACATCGTCTAAGACTCACTCTTGACACTTGTCTCGGTCACGTGATACATTTATCCATCCCACCCTAAAGGCTGGTCCGTGAAAATATTTTCTAACATTAAACCGGTCCATGGCCCAAAAAAGGTTGGGGACCATTGATCTATGCCACCATTGGTCAGACATAAACTGAGATTACCTTGTAGCTGAACATGACAAGTTGCTGATTTAAAAAAAATGTTCTTAATCATCAGTCCTTGTGGTCAGAATGTCTGTTTTTCTGTTCACTTTACAAATAATCATGTGTAAGATAATGCTTCTTTAGCCCAATCAAAGCTTATTTTTTCCTAGTTCAAACATTCCAAAGCTTCACAGAATAAGACACACAAGGCAGTTCCCTTGGAATGGCTGTTCTGGCTCCATTTTGAACTAGTTCTGCTTATGTCAGCCTTTCACACTTGCTTGTGTAATTTCCAAAATTTATGATCTTTTCAGACTAGTCTCCTTCCAGTGGTGATTCAAGAACCCCAGTATCATTCATCTTGTGGTTCTGCTTACTTTAGCTTGTGGCTTCCATAGTTATTGTGCTCATTTGCCTCAAGAAGGCAGAAAGAAGGAAGAGCATGGAGGTTCACACCTGGAAGTTTTCTATGGGCTAGTGTTGAAAGTTATTTATTTATTTATTTATTTATTTTTTAATAAATTTTTATTAATGTTAATGGGATGACATTAATAATTCAGGGTACATATATTCAAAAAAAAACATGTCTAGGTTATCTTGTCATTAAATTATGTTGCATACCCCTCGCCCAGAGTCAGATTGTCCTCCGTCACCCTCTATCTAGTTTTCTCTGTGCCCCTCCCCTCCCCCTAAATCTCTCCCTCCCTCCCTCCTGCGTCCTCCCTCCCCCCACCCCTGGTAACCACCACACTCTTGTCCATGTCTCTTAGTCTCGTTTTTATGTTCCACCAATGTATGGAATCATGTAGTTCTTGTTTTTTTCTGATTTACTTATTTCACTCCGTATAATGTTATCAAGATCCCACCATTTTGCTATAAATGATCTAATGTCATCATTTCTTATGGCTGAGTAGTATTCCATAGTGTATATGTGCCACATCTTCTTTATCCAATCCTCTATTGAAGGGCTTTTTGGTTGTTTCCATGTCTTGGCCACTGTGAACAATGCTGCTATGAACATGGGGCTACATGTGTCTTTACGTATCAATGATTCTGAGGTTTTGGGGTATATACCCAGTAGAGGGATTGCTGGGTCATAAGGTAGTTCTATTTGCAGTTTTTTGAGGAACCACCATACTTTCCTCCATAGTGGTTGTACTACTTTACATTCCCACCAACAGTGTATGAGGGTTCCTTTTTCTCCACATCCTCTCCAACATTTGTTATTACCCGACTTGTTGATAATAGCTAATCTAACAGGGGTGAGATGGTATCTCATTGTAGTTTTGATTTGCATTTCTCTAATAACTAATGAAGCTGAGCATCTTTTCATATATCTGTTGGCCATTTGTATTTCTTCCTGGGAGAAGTGTCTGTTCATGTCCTCTTCCCATTTTTTTATTGGATTGTTTGTTTGTTTGTTGTTGAGTTTTATGAGTTCTTTGTAAATTTTGGATATTAGGCCCTTATCTGAGCTGTCGTTTGAAAATATCAGTTCCCATTTAGTTGGCTGTCTGTTTATTTTGATATCAGTTTCTCTTGCTGAGCAAAAACTTTTAATTCTGATGTAGTCCCATTCATTTATCTTTGCCTTCACTTCTCTTGCCATTGGAGTCAAGTTCATAAAATGTTCCTTAAAACCCAGATCCATGAGTTTAGTACCTATGTCTTCTTCTATGTACTTTATTGTTTCAGATCTTATATTTAGGTCTTTGATCCATTTTGAATTAATTTTAGTACACGGGGACAGGCTGTAGTCGAGTTTCATTCTTTTGCATGTGGCTTTCCAGTTTTCCCAACACCATTTGTTGAAGAGGCTTTCTTTTCTCCATTTTGTGTTGTTGGACCCTTTATCAAAGATTATTTGACCATATATATGTGGTTTTATTTCTGGGCTTTCTATTCTGTTCCATTGGTCTGAGTGTCTATTTTTCTGCCAATACCATGCAGTTTTGATTATTATGGCCCTATAATATAGTTTAAAGTCAGGTATTGTAATGCCCCCAGCTTCATTCTTTTTCCTTAGGATTGCTTTGGCTATTCGGGGTTTTTTATAGTTCCATATAAATCTGATGATTTTTTGTTCCATTTCTTTAAAAAATGTCATAGGAATTTTGATGGGAATTGCATTAAATTTATATATTACTTTGGGTAATATGGCCATTTTAATTATATTTATTCTTCCTATCCAAGAACAAGGAATATTTTTCCATCTCATTGTGTCTTTTTCTATTTCTCTTAGCAATGCCTTGTAGTTTTCTTTATATAGGTCCTTTACATTCTTTGTTATGTTTATTCCTAGGTATTTTATTTTTTTTGTTGCAAACGTGAAGGGGATTATTTTTTTGAGTTCGTTTTCTAATATTTCATTGTTGGCATATAGAAAGGCTATGGACTTCTGTATGTTAATTTTGTATCCTGCGACCTTACTGTATTGGTTTATTGTTTGTAGTAATCTTTTTGTGGAGTCCTTTGGGTTTTCGATGTATAGGATCATATCATCAGCAAAAAGTGATACCTTTACTTCTTTTCCGATATGGATGCCTTTTATTTCTTTGTCTTGTCTGATTGCTCTGGCCAGCACTTCTAGCACCACGTTAAATAAGAGTGGAGAGAGTGGACACCCCTGTCGTGTTCCTGATTTAAGGTGGAAAGTCCTCAGTTTTATGCCATTTAATATGATGTTGGCTGATGGTTTATCATATATGGCCTTTATTATGTTGAGATATTTTCCTTCTATACCCATTTTGTTGAGAGTCTTAAACATACAATTGTGTTGTATTTTATCGAAAGCCTTTTCTGCATCTATTGATAAGATCATGTGGTTTTTGTTCTTTGTTTTGTTGATATGATGTATTACATTAACTGTTTTACGTATGTTGAACCATCCTTGAGATTCTGGGATGAATCCCACTTGATCATTATGTATTATTTTTTTAATATGTTGTTGTATTCGATTTGCCAGTATTTTGTTTAGTATTTTAGCATCTGTATTCATTAGAGATATTGGTCTGTAGTTTTCTTTCTTTGTGCCATCCTTGCCAGGTTTTGGTATGAGGGTTATGTTGGCCTCATAAAATGTGTTTGGAAGTATTGCTTCTTCTTCAATTTTTTGGAAGACTTTGAGTAGAATAGGAACCAAGTCTTCTTTGAATGTTTGATAGAATTCACTAGTATAACCATCTGAACCTGGACTTTTATTTTTGGGGAGGTTTTTAATAGTTTTTTCTATTTCCTCCCTGCTGATTGGTCTGTTTAGGCTTTCTGCTTCTTCATGACTCAGTCTAGGAAGGTTGTATTGTTCTAGGAATTTATCCATTTCTTCTAGATTGTTGTATTTGGAGGCATATAGTTTTTCATAGTATTCTACAATAATTCTTTGTATATCTATGATGTCTGTGGTGATCTCTCCTCTTTCATTTTGGATTTTATTTATTTGAGTCCTGTGTCTTTTTTCCTTGGTGAGTCTTGCCAAGGGTTTGTCAATTTTGTTGATCTTTTCAAAGAACCAGCTCCTTGTTTTACTGATTTTTTCTATAGTTTTTCTGTTCTCTATTTCGTTTATTTCTGCTCTGATTTTTATTATCTCCTTTCTTCGGCTGGTTTTGGGTTGTCTTTGTTCTTCTTTTTCTAGTTCCTTAAGGTGTGAAGTTAAGTGGTTTACTTCGGCTCTCTCTTGTTTGTTCATATAGGCCTGAAGTGATATGAACTTTCCTCTTATTACTGCTTTTGTTGCATCCCAGAGATTCTGATATGTCGTATTTTCATTTTCATTTGTTTGTATATATCTTTTGATCTCTGCGCTTATTTCTTCTTTGACCCATTCATTTTTTAAAAGTATGTTGTTTAATTTCCACAATTTTGTGGGTTTTTCCCCCTCTTTTTTACAGTTGAATTCTAGTTTCAAGGCTTTATGATCAGAAAATATGCTTGGCACAATTTCAATTTTTTTAAATTTGCTGATATTGTCTTTGTGGCCTAACATATGGTCAATTCTTGAGAATGTTCCATGTACACTAGAGAAAAATGTATACTCTGTCGCTTTGGGATGAAGTGTCCTGTAGATGTCTATCATATCCAGTTGTTCTAGTATTTCATTTAAGGCCACTATATCTTTATTGATTCTCTGTTTGGATGACCGATCTAGAGCTGTCAGCGGTGTATTGAGGTCTCCAAGTATGATTGTATTTTTGTCAGTTTTTGTTTTAAGATCAATAAGTAGCTGTCTTATATATTTTGGTGCTCCTTGGTTTGATGCATATATATTAAGGATTGTTATGTCTTCTTGATTCAGTGTCCCCTTAATCATTATGAAATGACCGTTTTTGTCTCTGAGTACTTTTTCTGTCTTGTAGTCAGCATTATTAGATATAAGTATTGCTACACCTGCTTTTTTTTGGGTGTTGTTTGCTTGGAGTATTGTTTTCCAGCCTTTCACTTTGAATTTGTTTTTATCCTTGTTGCTTAGATGAGTTTCTTGTAGGCAGCATATAGTTGGATTTTCTTTTTTAATCCATTCTGCTACTCTGTGTCTTTTTATTGGTAAGTTTAATCCATTTACATTTAGTGTAATTATTGACACTTGTGGGTTCCCTATTGCCATTTTATAAATTGCTTTCTGTTAGTTTTGTATCTTGTTTGATTCTTCTCTTTTGTTTTTCTATCATTTGTTTTTGTTTGTTTGTATTCCATACTTCTTTCCTCTGTTGCTACCTTTTTTAAGTCAAGTGTTTTTGTGGTGGTTTTTTCAAGGGTGGTTACCATTAAGTAATGAAAAGGGTACCTACCATATTCATTGTAATACCCTTTCTTATGAGTATTTCTGCGCTTCATCGTCCTTTGCTACTGTTAATCTTCATCCTTTCTCCCCCTTTTTTTTTCTTTTGTTGTCACAGTTTAAGTTTGGTTTTATTGTTTTCTTCGTGGAGCTGTTACTTGTGGTTATGTTTTCTTTTGTTCTTTGAATCTGGTTGGAAAACCCCCTTTAGTATTTCCTGGAGTGGGGGCTTTCTCATGATAAATTCTCTCATCTTTTCTGTATTTGTGAATATTTTTATATCTCCTTCGTACTTGAAGGATAGCTTTGATGGGTATAGTATTCTTGGCTGAAAGTTCCTCTCTTTCAGGGCTTTAAATATTGGGGTCCACTCTCTTCTAGCTTGTAGAGTTTCTGCTGAGAAATCTGATGATAATCTAATAGGCCTTCCTTTATATGTTGTATTCTTCTTTTCCCTGGCTGCCTTGAGAATTTTTTCTTTGTCATTGGTTTGTGTCATCTTCAATATGATGTGCCTTGGAGTGGGTTTGTTGTGGTTAAGAAAACTCGGTGTTCTGTTTGCTTCTTGAATTTGAGGCTTTAATTCTTTCCACAGGCTTGGGAAGTTCTCATCTATTATTTGTTTGAGTATGTTCTCCATTCCATTTTCTTTCTCTTCTCCCTCTGATATACCTATTATTCTTATGTTATTCTTTCTGATGGAGTCAGACAATTCCTGTAGGGCTTTCTCGTTTTTTATTATTTTTGAGTCTCTTTCTTCTTCTCTCTGTTGTGCCTCAAGTTGCTTGTCTTCTATTTCACTGATCCTGTCTTCTATCTGGGCTGTTCTATTAGCTAAGCTTGCTACCTCGTTTTTCATCTCTTGAATTGAGTTTTTCATTTCTGTTTGATTTGTTTTTATAGTTTCAATTTCCTTGGTAATATATTCTTTGTGATCGTTGAGTTGTTTTCTGATTTCCCTAAATTGCCTTTCTGTGTTTTCTTGTATATCTCTGAGTATTTTTAAGATTTCTATTTTAAATTCTCTGTCATTTGGCTCCAAGGCTTCCAATATGTTAAATCTTTTCTCCATAGATTTTTCCACATCAATTTGCGTTACCTCTCTGTCTTTTGTATCCATAATGTTCGATTTCCTTTTTCTTATTGGCATCTGAAGGTGGTCTTGATGATAGTGTTAATTAGAATTAATAAAAAATAAAAAGGAAAAAAAAAAAAAAGAAAAAAAGAAAAAAAAGAAAACACTCCACAAAAAAAAAGTAATAATTTATTATTTCCCCCTTTTTTCTCTCTTCTCTTCCCCTCCTCTCACCTCCTTAGGGAAATATCGTGATGACCTGTGAATTATACTATGCCAAATGGAACAAAAACTGCCTATAATGGAGGGCCTGATTTGGGGTGAAGAGTTCAAGGGGCAAAAAAGGGATTAGGGACCCACTAAATACAAAAAAAAAAAAAAAAAAAAAAAAAGGGAGAAAATCTTAGACAAGCATAAAATGATTTGCCTGTAAGTGATGGTTGGCCAAGAGATATAATGATAGGGATGAGACGGAAACAGAAAAAAGGAGAGAAAAACTATAATTAAAGTAGAAAAAAACAAAAATAAAAACAATAAGCAAAAATCTGTTGTATTAAGTGGAGCGAAGACTAAATACAATGGAGACTTTGGGTTGGGAGGAATGCCAGTGAGCCAAAAAGCAATGCAAAAAGTGCCCAAAATGCCACAAAAACAAACAAATAAAGAAAAACCAAGAACAAAAGCAGAAGAAGAAAAAAAAGAACAACAACACCAAAAAAACCCCCACAAAAACTTGAGTCCCAAATCAAACAATCTGTTCGCGATTGAGGCCTAAATGGGAGGAAAAGCAAAAGGAGAAAAGAAGAAATGAATAGAAAGGAAAAAATAAGAGTAAGAGAGAAACGAAGGAAGAAAAAAAAGGAAAGGAAAAAAAAACAAAAGGGGAGAGAGTGAGAGTCAAGGGCCCCGGAGTGCAACCCCAAAGGAGAGCTAGGATGAAGAAAAGAAACAAAATGTCACACTCACGGGCAGTGTAGTTCAAGAAAAGGGTAGCATAAGATGGGCAGAGAGCAAAAGGACCGAGGTGGAAGAAATAGAAACAACAACAAAGGCAACAAAATAGAAGAAAGAAACAACAACAACAAAGAATTAGTGGAACAAGTTATAAAGTCTGTGGATTTTTCTTGATTTTGAGAGGTTAACTTCTTCCTTTTTTCTTTTCTCTCCCTCTTTCTGGTCAGTGACTCTATACCCCAGGTTCTGCCCCTATGTCACTCTTAGGTAGGAATTTGCAGTTGATGGGATTTTATGGCAATGTCATATAATTGGCTTTAGTCTCGCTGGTAGTCAAGGCTTGTTGGCGTTTGCAGAGTCCAACAATGAGAGAGTTTGCTTTCCTGGAGTCTCTTTCCTAGTCTCCCCTTCCTGAATTAGCAGCCTGATGATCCAGCTATGAGGCTGCCACTGCTTCTGTCTGGGGAGTAAGAGGCTCAAAGAGCTGGGAAATCCCCACTCTATCCTCACTCAGCGCAAGGCTCTGGGTAAGGCTTTGGCAGTCAGAGCCTCCAGCGTAATCAGGTGGGGCTGGGAGTCAATTGTTGTCAAGGTGACTGTTCAGCGCCTATCAATCAGTTGGACCACTCAACCCAGGCTTTCCACACTTGGTAGCCTGTTTTGGCTGGGATGAAGAAGCACTAGTCGCTGTTTGCTTTATGGATCTTAATATCTGCCAAGTCCCTCTTGTTAGGAATATCCCTGAATATGGAGGCTCTGTCCATCAGAAGTTGCCCCCACCCCTTTAGCGAAAGGCACTGAAAATATCACGCCTCTTGTCTTGGATCGCTGAACTGGGAGAGATCTTATCAATTAGAGCCCCGTGGGTGCGTAGATTTCGTGGGTTAAGCTAATTTCAGTGATTGGATCCGCAGCTGTGCTCCAAAAAGAATTTCAGGCTGCCTGCGCCGCCCCTCCCCCAACGCTTGATTGTTAGCTTGAATGGCTGGGTGAGGTGCCCTGCCCCCGGAGAGAATCTCCTGACTAGGAAGGACAGCCTTGGCGCCCACGCGGCACGGGGCGTGCGCGCGGTTTCTCAGCACGCCAGTGGACGGGGACCGTGGCACGGGGCGCGCGCCCGGTTTCTCAGCACGCCAGTGGACGGGGACCGGGCGCACGCACGGTTTCTCAGCACGCCAGTGGACAGGGACCGCGGCGCGGGGCAAGTGCGTGGTTTCTCTGCACGCCAGTGGCCGGGGACCGCGGCACGGGGGTGCGCGCGGTTTCTCAGCACGCCAGTGGACGGGGCCTCTCTGGATCGCGGCACCGGGCGTGCGGTTTCTCATCACGCCAGTGGTCGGACCGCGGCATGGGGGCCGCGCGCGTGCGCGCGGCTTCTCAGGGTATGCTGGGATGGCCGCCAGTGCCCAGGCTGCCGTCCCCGAGTGTGGGCGGGCAGCTGCACGTTTGGGTTGACTCACCACAGGTGAACTCCCTCCTGGGCAACAGTCCCTCTGCTTTCAGTGTGTGTGTGGAAGTCCGGAATGCTCCGAGGATAAATTTTTCTGTTTCTAGTTGATAAAATTGTTGAGATTTTGGGGAGATCTGTCGGACGTGCTGCTCACGGCGCCATTTCCGTGACGTCACTCTAGTGTTGAAAGTTATTAATGTGACCTCTCCTCATATTCCATTGGCCAGAAATTAAGTCACCTGATATTATGGATTAAATTGCATTCCCCCATAATTCATATATTGAATTCTCAAACCCAAGTGCCTTAGAAAATAATACGACCTTCATATAGGGTATTAAGTTAAAGTGAGGTCAGTAGAATAGCTTGAAAGCCAATATGACTAGTATCCTTATAAAACAGAAGTAATGTGTGAGCAAGGATACATATATATTAAAGGAAGACAATACAAATGCAGAGAGAAGATGGCCATCTACAAGTCAAGGAGAGAAGCTTGGAAAAGATCTTTTCCTCGTCACTCTCAGAAGGAAATAACTCTGCCAACACCTTAATTTTGGACTTCTGGCCTCCAGAACAGTGAGATAATAAATCTATATTGTTTAGTCATCTAGTTTGTGGTAGTTTCCTCACTAATATACCTGGCTACAATGAACAGCAGAAGAAAATTTGCAAATGTAGTTCAACTGTGTGTCTGGAAAAAAGAGAACACTGGTGAGAAGTTAGTTGGCCTATACCACACCTTCCTATTTGTTAGCTGTTTTAACAACAACAACAAAAACAGATCGCCAGGAGATTAAATTGCCAAATGATAAAGTATTGTTTCTAATAGACAATCAGTTGCCATCTATCTAGTTTCGATGTCTTGACATTACTAATGTCAGATAAATAATTGGCAACAGGTAGTAGAAAGAATAATGTACATAAAAGTTAGTAAAACTAAATCAATACACAACTTTGCTATTATTAGTTTTCTTCACCTCAGATCTCAGGTTTTGCATCTATTAAAAAAAACATGTGCCTGACCAGGTACTGGCACAGTACATAGAGCATTAGACTGGGACGCAGAGGACTCAAGTTCGAAATCCCAAGATTGCCGACTTAAGCACAGGCTCATCTGGTTAGAGCATGGGCTCACCAGTTTGAGTGTAGGGTCGCTTGCTTGAGGGGTCATCATAGACATGACCCCATAGTTGCTGGCTTGAGCCCAAGGTCGCTGGCTTGAGCCCAAGGTCGCTGACTTGAGCAAGGGGTCATTCACTCTGCTGTGGCCTCCAGTCAAGGCACATATGAAAAAGCAATCACTGAACAACTAAGAAGCCACAACGAAGAATTGATGCTTCTCATCTCTCTCCCTTTCTGTCTGTCTGTCCCTCTTTCTGACTCTCTGTGTCTCTGTCAGAAAAAAAAAATAACATCATTTCTGAGGATTCTGATTTTAAGTTAAATTATTTCGACAGTTTTCTTTAGTTATTAGCCTGATTTTCCATCTTGAAAGTGGATATTTTCTACAGATTTGCAACATGCACACCTGGTTGTATGTCCTCTATCCAACTCTAAAAAGCTGCTCAAACTGACTCGTTTCTACTCTGCATTTTGGTTTATGTCAAAACCATTTATCTGTTTTTCCAAAGCTAGAAATCTTGAGAGTTATACTGAATATTTCCTTATTTCTTATCACTGACTTCTAAATTTTATCATTCTCATGTCTTAATTATTACTGAAACCCATCCATCTTCCCATTTCTTCTGCCTTAAAGTGCATAATTAATATCTCCCTGAAGGATTACTGCAATGCTCCTATCACATTTCCTTTCTATTTCACTCATCCTCAGCTCATCCTCCATATCTTGTGTCAGAGAAGACAATGTTATCTATTCTTCCACTGTTTCCTCTTTCTGGGCACACAGGTAGGTAGAGCGGGGCCAAACCATCAGTTCTGGCCAATGGAATGTGTCTAGAAGTGGAATTAAGCTTAGTACTTAAAATACATTCTATCTTACTGTGTATGTAGTCTTCTCTTCATTTTCTATAGTAATTTTTGAAGCATGTTCCTGATGGCTAAGCTATATGATGGGCGAAGCATAGAAATAGCATTACCTAAGGTCTCCTGCTCAATGTATTTCCTATAAAACAGATCTGTGCCCTGGCTGGACTGCTCAGTTGGTTCGAGCATTGTCTCAAAGCCCAAAGGTTGCTAGCTCAATCCCACATACAGGGACAAATCAATGTTCCTGTCTCTTTCTCAATGTTCCCCTTCCTCTCTAAAATCAATACAATAAAAAGAAAATATTTTAAAAGTCTAAAATAAAAAATACCAATTTGTTTATGGTTTTATAATTCTGATGGTTTGTCATTATCAGTAGGATAAGAGCTAAATTTCTTATTTTTAAATGTAACTTTCTTTAAACACCTGGCCCCACATTATTTTTCCAGTCCGTTGTTTTCTATTTTGAATACTGTAATTTGTGAAACATAAATTTCTCTTCCAAACATGCTGCTCTTTGCCTTTTATTCTTTATTCTTTCTGTCTAAAATTCCCATGCCACTTTTGCCCTATTCATCACTCAAGACTTAGCTCAAATACAGGTAGGTATTCTGGGCAAAGTCATAGACATTTTTGTTAGGATTTACACATTTGTCTTTCTGACCTTTGTTCATCACTGGACATATTGTCTGTTTCAGTATTACCTGGTAACATGTTTCTTATCTTTTCCTCATTAGACTATTAGTTGTGTGAGGTCAGGAACTGGATGCTCTCTTCTCTGATTCCCAAGTGCCTTCCACATTGACCCACCTGCAGTAAGCATTTAATAAACATTTGTTGAATGAATATTGAATGAGTAACAGATTATGTTAGTGTGGTAAATCCTGGAGGGAATGTTTGGAACTGGTAAATAGAGTGCCCACGAACTTCAGATGTAAGGAACTTTGTTATCCAAAGTTCTTTAATTCTTGCCACAATAACTGTGCAGATTGTGTATTTTAATTAACTGTCAGCTCCCCTGGTAAATACCATCAAAATGGAGCAGCTGGTTCTGTAAGGTTGAAGTCCCTTGTTCAGGTCCTGTGTAATTGTTCTGTTCAGTCTAGACATAGGCACACTCCTATCCGTCCCTTGTCAATGGCAGGGAAGACTGAGATTAGCTCTCAAGAATGCCTCCTGCTAGTTGGCATTTGCAGACTCTTCCAGATAGTAGTATTTCATTAGACTTTTTTTTTTCCATTAGATTTTTAATAACACTCCTCAGAACCAACTGAACACTTGGTTTTTGCTTGTCACTGTCTTACCTATTTTCTTGGTTGTCCTAATAGCCTACTTGGGTGTCTGCAGAGATCTGAGACTGTTTATTAGAAGGGGAATAAGTATCAGAGGACCCGAGTCATTCAGTATTTATTGTCCCAGAAAAGCCCAGGAGTCATTGAGTGTTAGGACCAAAGCTGATAGTGAAAAAAGATTATCCTGCTAAGAGAGGGAAAGGCACTGTGGTCATATAGGAAATGATTGGTGAAAATATGTTTATCAGAGATAAAGTAATAGAGCAGCACATGTGGTCGAGAGAAAAGGGTTCTTTTTATTATTTTTCCAGACTGTAGTAAGGTTATAGGAGATATTAATGTCCCTCAACTGTACAAGATTCTTGAGTAGCTCTGGGAATTGGGATATCTGCAATTTATAACCTCTCTCCTCTGTTCTTATAAGCAATTTAACCAAACTTCTGTTAGCAAAACTCTTAAGCAACAGAAATCCTAGATGAGATTTTAAAGCCTATCGTAAAGATATTACAATCCTCCTGCATAAAAACAAAAGATTATTAATGCTGTGCTGCTGGTGAAGTCTCTTTTCAAACCTATGTAACTTTCTGTATTAAATGAGCCCACTAGTGCTGGAATGAGCCGACCTAGGGTATCATTTATCACTAGTCATTTGGGGTGCACCAACCATAGAGCCAGCCCTCGGATCGACCCTTACAAAAGCTCGCCCCCTGTGTGCGCAGAGATTTTTATTTGTAGGCATGCTGATCTTTTTCACAATTTAAATTTATTTTCCTGACATGGTTCCTGGCTCCTGTCTCCAGGTGCTTGTCCTCTGAGTGAGAGCCTGCCTTTCAGATGCACCTCCCACAGCAGATCACAGCCCTTTGGCAACTGGTAGCTTTGGCTCCTTTTCAACTTTAAATCTTAGTTTACAACCCATTTACCAGGATCATTCACAATTAATTGAGTTGCTAATTTTGCCCTTTGCTGCATCACCCAAGGATATATGCCATGAGAAGATGCCATTGCATTGCAGGGTGATTCATTGACTGTGAGGTTTTGTTTTCTGTCCCCCCCTCACCAAGATTAGTTTTACAAAGAGGGAGAAAACGCAATTCTCTTTCTTTTTCATAGAATGTATTGGGGTCACACTGGCTAATAAAATCGTGTAGATATCAGATGAATAATTCTATAATACACCATCTGTATGTTGTATTGTGTGTTCATCACTCCTGGTTCTTCGGTTTCATCTCTTTAACCCTGCCAGTAAGTCTGTTTCAGGGCTTGCAGCAAATGACTAATCACAAAGGAATGCCTGATGTCAGAAGCCGAAAAGTCCTGGCAAACTTCCATAAAAGACCCTCCTTGGTCCAGCAGCCAATGGGCTAATGCACCACGATCCTTCTCATCCCCCCTCCTCCCCAAAATCCTTAAGAACCCGGTCCCAGGCTGTGCCTGGCATGCAACTCTCCCTTAGGAGTCAGCCTGGCAGGGTTCCTTTCTTCCTTTCCATAAAGCCTGTTACTCTGGTCTGTTCAGACTCCCATGGGTTCACTCATGTCTCCTTCCATCACTGTTCACCCTCCTTTTCCCTCTACTACCTCCCACAACCTCCCTTTCTTCTGCCCATCAGTAGATGGGTGGAAAAAAGGCTGTGGTGCATTTACACAAGGAAATACTACCCGCCTGTTAAAAAGAAGAAAATCTTAACCTTTGCAATAGCATGATGCTAAGTGAAATTAGCCAGTCAGAGAAAGACAAGTAACACAATTAATTCTCCCTCTTTCCCAGATGAAAGCCTATATGGAAACAGGCACCTTTACTTTGTAATTTTTTTTAAATTTTTTTGTTTTATTTTTTTCACTTTTTTCTTTTTTTTTTTTTTTTGACAGAGACAGAGAGAGACAGATAGGGACAGACAGACAGGTGTTGTAAGATACCAAAAAGCTAAAAATTGATATTGATATCCTGGGAGGAAAGGTCAGGCTTTCCTGTCCCATCCCTACTTAGGGAGGGGAGGGAGAAGAATGTAGAAGTTTCTGGCTTGCAAGAACATTGGGTCATTTAATTTTAAATCTAAAATAAAGGTTAACCTAGAAACTTCTTCTCTTTCAATAGGTGGCAGAACTTACGTACCACCTTGCATTGATTGTAGCTCCTTCCCCTTCTTGGAATCTTGAGGGTAAAATACCTCTAGGCTAGTGAGGGAAGGTGAACCCTGAAAGATATGTAAACATCTTTGATTGTGTTACCTTAAAAGTCTTAATGTTTCTGTGTATCCCCTAAACAAATGTTGCCAGCTCTTACTGAGGAGCCACTGCGCCACCTCACCCGCAGGTGTTGTAAAGTACCAAAAGCTACAGAATCAATATTCATATTTTAAGAGGCTTGAAGAACATTTTATTAATTTGGGTTAAGGTGTGCAGAGAAATTGTGAGAAATAGTCTCTGTACTGTGTGATTGGCATAACCAGGATGGCCCTTGGCATTGTATTGTAAATGCAAAGGGGAGGAAAACATGGATTCCCAGACATTCCACCACATCTGTGGGAAAAGGGGTGAATGGCTAGCCAGGTACAGGGAGAGAAAAGCCAAAATAAACCTTTTCTTATAGCAATGAGCCATTTGAGGGCATTTGTCCCCACAGAAACTACCTCTCCTATGTAAATGCGTGTGGTTAACATGTGTGACTCTGGACAGAGAGATAGCAGATAAACACTAGAGAATATAGGAATGCCTTTTAATATGTATTTTTTTTTTTTTTGTATTTTTCTGAAGCTAGAAACGGGGAGAGACAGTCAGACAGACTCCCTCATGCGCCCAACTGGGATCCACCCAGCACGCTCACCAGGGGGTGACGCTCTGCCCACCAGGGGGCGATGCTCTGCCCCTGCGAGGCGTCGCTCCTAGCGACCAGAGCCACTCTAGCGCCTGGGGCAGAGGCCAAGGAGCCATCCCTAGCGCCCGGGCCATCTTTGCTCCAATGGAGCCTCAGCTGCGGGAGGGGAAGAGAGAGACAGAGAGGAAGGAGAGGGGGAGGGGTGGAGAAGCAGATGGGCGCTTCTCCTGTGTGCCCTGGCCAGGAATCGAACCTGGGACTTCTGCACGCCAGGCCGACACTCTACCACTGAGCCAACCGGCCAGGGCCTGCCTTTTAATATGTAAAGAGACATCTTTCTACCATTGTGTTGGCTTGTAAATTTTGTTTTCTCCAAAATGATGTATGGCTTGCAAATTGAACATGGTCCTATCATGTTAAAGGACATATGACTATAACCAATAGTGGTAAAGGGCTCCTAATTGCAATTTTTTTACTTCTGTACTTCCCACTTACAAAACTATAAAAACTAGGTAGAACAAAGGGCCGGCGCACTCTCTCTCAGATTTCTGTTGGAGTTGCCGCCGCTTGGCCAAGCTAGACAATAAAGCTTTGATGTGTAATCAATGGACTTTGTTCATGTCTTCCATGTTTTGGATCCCTCCAGATTAGGCTTAACAGTACCATAATCTCATGCTCTCTCCCGCCCGTGTGTGAGTAAGGGTATATAAGCAGCCCCTGAACTATTTTTGGCACTACACGATTTGGGTCTGCAGATGCCCTGTGTCAGCCATATGCAGCCGGTATATTTAATAAATCTCCTCCTCTAATAAAACTCTTCAAAATTTATCTGGACTGGATGTCTCTACATGAACTCGATGAAATGAGGTACAGTGCCTTTCAGAATCTGGGGTGCAGTACTTTATAACACAGGAATGGAGAGAGAAGAGAGGCATCATCTCTTCATTGCGGCACCTTAGTTGTTCATTGACTGCTTTCTTATATATGCCTACATATATAAGTAAGGGGCTACACAGACCCAGTGACCCTGTAAAGCCAGTACCCAGGGCCACCATCACAGGCTCCTGAATGTAAGGTCGGTGGATAGAGGGCTGGTCACGTGGGGAACCCAGGCCCGGGAACTTTGGCTAGGACCGCCCACAGCAAGCGCACCAAAAGAAACTTCCTAGGACTCCTTGGAAACAAAAGCGACTGACTGTCAGCCAGTAAGATTTCTCTACGTCATTTTAGCCCGACTTCCCTAGAGGGACTCCTTTTTAAATATACCCGCGTGGGCTCTCCAGGTGCGACTTTTTCCTGACCTCCATCTTGCATGCCAGTGAGTCTCGTCCGGGGAACACTTTGTACTGAATAAAGCCTTTTGAACTTACCACACTTGGTGGCTCCGAGACCTGTTCCTTCCTTCTTGGCGGGGAAAAATACCTTACATTTTGGTGCCGAAAACCCGGGAGGAGTCAGAAGTCTGCAAGGACCACTCCTCTCCCCTTCCCTCCGAGAAAGAACCAGGACCTCCGATTTTCCACCCACTTCAGCGCACGGTGTGGTAAGTTCCCCACTTCCAGCCTCCCCTTGCCTCAGTTCTCTCCTTCGAGAATCCCTGTCCAAAACCGCAGCTGCATCAGGGACTTCTCTTCCGAATGAGTGCATTTGCTTTAGAGACATCCGGAGCATTTCCACTTTACCTTTTCCATCCGTGGCCGGACTGTGAGTTTTTAAGGATGCTAATACTCAAGTCTGACCACTCCGAGAACTGAGGGTGACTATGGGGGCAAAGGGATCCAAATCTGACTCTAAAACACCCCTGGGGTACCTAATCTGGAATCTCTCAAACATTGATAGTTCCCTGAAAAAGAAGAAACTAATCTTCTTCTGTAGCGTAGCCTGGCCACAATACCCGCTGGATAACCAGACCAGGTGGCCTCAGGAAGGGACTTTTGATTTTAACATCCTTACTGATTTACGGAATTATTGCCAGGAGGCTGGGAAGTGGTCAGAAATTCCTTATATTCAGGGGTTTTGGCACCTGTGTTCTCGTCCTAAACTCTGTGCTGGTTGCTCTACACCGCACATTCTTTTGGCCAGAGAAACCTCAGCTAAACCCTCCGCTCCAGATTCCTCCTCCTTTTCCGACTCCCCCGAGGAACTCTCTTCCCCTCCTGCAAGACTCCCTCAGCTCCCTAGGTCCCATCGGACTCCTCCCCCCTCTTTGCTAGATCCTGCATCCCCACCTGCAAATGATGCTCTCTCTCTCTCCTCTCCAGTCAGTGCTCACACCCGATCTCACTCCAGGCCACAAGAGGAAGCCAACCTCCTATGCCCTCTCCGCGAGGTGGCCAGAGCAGAAGGAGTTGTTCGAGTTCATGTGCCTTTCTCCCTCTCTGATCTGTCTGCAATTGAAAAGCGTTTGGGGTCTTACTCTTCTAATCCTACCAACTATACCAAAGAATTCCAATATCTCACTCAGGCATATGACCTCACTTGGCATGATCTCTATATTATTATGTCTTCTACCCTTACCCCCGATGAACAGGACCGAATCCGGACGGTGGTGCGAGCTCATGCAGATAAGGTCCACGCCTCAAACCCTCAAATGCCGGTGGGCCCAGAGGCGGTCCCTGACATGGACCCCAACTGGAATTACCAGGCGGAACAAACAGGTAGGAGACGACGAGACCAAATGATTGAATGTCTTGTAGCTGGCATGCAGGATGCAGCACAAAAGGTAGTTAACTATGACAAGTTAAGGGAAATTACTCAGGGACCTGAGGAAAATCCAGCTCTCTTCTTAAATTGCCTCACTGACACTATGGTCCTCCACACTCATTTAGACCCTATCACCAAAGCCGGGGCCACTGTATTAGCTACTCACTTTATTTCCCAATCTGCCCCGGACATTCGGAGGAAACTTAAAAAGGCAGAAGAGGGCCCCCAGACCCCTATCCAAGACCTGATGAACATGGCACTTAAGGGTTTTTGTTTGTTTGTTTTTGTTTTTTTTGTATTTTTCTGAAGCTGGAAACGGGGAGAGACAGTCAGACTCCCGCATGCGCCCGACCGGGATCCACCTGGCACACCCACCAGGGGGCAACGCTCTGCCCACCAGGGGGCGATGCTCTGCCCCTCCGGGGCGTCGCTCTGCCACGACCAGAGCCACTCTAGCGCCTGGGGCAGAGGCCAAGGAGCCATCCCCAGCACCCGGGCCATCTTTGCTCCAATGGAGCCTTGGCTGCGGGAGGGGAAGAGAGAGACAGAGAGGATGAGGTGGGGGTGGAGAAGCAAATGGGCGCTTCTCCTGTGTGCCCTGGCCAGGAATCGAACCCCGGTCCCCCGCACGCCAGGCCGATGCTCTACCACTGAGCCAACCGGCCAGGGCCTGGCATTTAAGGTTTTTAACAGTCGAGAGGAACAGGCCGAGGCTGAACGCTGGGCCTGCATGCAGCAGAAAGTATCACTCCAAACCCAGGCTCTTGTAGCAGCCCGAAGGCCAGAGCAACAAGGGCAAGGCACAGAGGGTGCTCGACCTACGTCAGGGCCACCAAGAGGATCCCCACCAGGAGCTTGCTTTAAGTGTGGCAAGGAGCAATGCTGTTCAGTAAGACTGGCCTGATAAAAGAAGCTTCAATCTAAACTGTCTACAAGAAAAATTAAGCAAAAATCTCTCCTCTTACAACCTGCTTAACTTCTAATAGCAGCCACCTATTCTTACCTGGGCTGCTCCTATCCTACCTAAATCTTCTTCTAATTATCAGCGTATAACTCATATTTGCCTCTCTTGTTTTTAAAAATTCTTACAGAACCGCACCAGCGAAGTTTCTCAACTCATGGCCAAACAGATGTTCCTCCGGACACCCCTCAAAACCACCACCTTCCGATCTCCCCCTCCCCACGACGCCCCTTTTCAGCAGGAAGTAGCCAGATGAATAAGCGGCGCCCCTTATTAACACAAAAAGATCGGAATGTAAGGTCGATGGATAGAGGGATGGTCACGTGGGGAACCCAGGCCCGGGAACTTTGGCTAGGACTGCCCACAGCAAGCGCACCAAAAGAAACTTCCTAGGACTCCTTGGAAACAAAAGCGACTGACTGTCAGCCAGTAAGATTTCTCTACGTCATTTTAGCCCGACATCCCTAGAGGGACTCCTTTTTAAATATACCCGCGCGGGCTCTCCAGGTGCGACTTTTTCCTGACCTCCATCTTGCATGCCAGTGAGTCTTGTCGGGGGAATGCTTTGTACTGAATAAAGCCTTTTGAACTTACCACACTTGGTGGCTCCGAGACCTGTTCCTGCCTTCTAGGCGGGGGAAAAATACCTTATACCGGCCCATGCAGGTTCTCATTGGATTCGGACAGTCGGTAAAGGAACAATGGAACCAAAAACTGGTGGGCTATCATCTTTAATCCTAGCTTGCACCCGGCGGGCAAGTACAACACACACTGGGCTCCAAAACCCACTCATTCAGTGCTCACAAAGCTACTGACTTATCCGAGTTTCCTAGAATCAAAGGTTTCTAGCTCACCAGACTTATTCACCTCTGTTCCCCATCTCCTTCCTTCTCCCTGCACAAATTCTGCACAAACTGGCTTCTCACTCAACACTCCGCCATCTGGCTGCTTCTCCTGGCCTCCTCCATGTGCGTGGCCTTTCTCTGCTCTCTGCTTTCCTCACTAATGCTAATCTCAGGAACTAAGAGGGCAAGCTCCTGTCCTGCCCCCATTTTATAGTGTAGAAATCAAAACTTCTAATCCAATATACAAAATAGGGAAGTCTCTAATACAAAGTCACTTATCTGGGGCATGATGGGATTGTACCACCCCACATCAAAAAGGGTGGAAAAGGCTTAGTCCTAAAACCAAGCCCCAGGCTATAAGGATCCTGTCTTCCCATAGCCCGCCCCAACACACATTAATATTACCTGGGTGATGGCTTCCACGTGGGCAGCACCATCTTTAACAAAGTGAGCATAATATATTTTATCTGCTCAATAGACCCCTTGCTTGAGCCAGCGACCTTGGGCTCAAGCTGGTGAGGCTTGCTCAAATCAGATGAGCCTGCACTCAAGTTAGCAACCTCAGGGTATCGAACCTGGGTCCTATGTGTTCCAGTCTGATGCTCTATCCCAGGGGTCCCCAAACTACAGCCCGCGGGCCACATGCAGCCCCCTGAGGCCATTTATCCAGCCCCCGCCGCACTTCCGAAAGGGGCACCTCTTTCATTGGTGGTCAGTGAGATGCATCCTGTGCTCCTAGAGTACTGTATGTGGCAGCGCCACAAAGCACGGCGTTGCTCACGTACAGTACTACTTCCGGTGACGCAGGACGCATGCGTCACGGCTCCGGAAGTGTGTCATATCACTTGTTACGGCTAGCAGTGACAAATATGGAACCGGACATTGACCATCTCATTAGCCAAAAGCAGGCCCATAGTTCCCATTGAAATACTGGTCAGTTTGTTAATTTAAATTTACATGTACTTTATTGTAAATATTGTGTTTATTCCCATTTTGTTTTTTTACTTTAAAATAAGATATGTGCAGTGTGCATAGGGATTTGTTCATAGTTTTTTTTTTTATAGTCTGGCCCTCCAACGGTTTGAAGGACAGTAAACTGGCCCCCTTTGTAAAAAGTTTGGGGACCCCTGCTCTATCCACTCTGCCACCACCAGGTCAGGGTCCTTTTATTTTTTTGTAATTAAAAAGTAAATCACCTTATGGAAATAGGATAACAATGAGAGAAAAGTAAATCCTTTACTCACACCTCTGATAAATAACTCACTAGAGGTTTTACCCATCAATATATTTCTCCCTTCTTGATGTTTTACATCAGTGGTAGAATACTGTTATGCATCTATTATGAGGTCACACCAGTCTTGCTGTAACACCAACATTATTCAATTTATTCATTCCTGAATAAACGCTTATTGGCTGCCTACAATGTATACGGCAGGTGCTGAGAATACAGAGGAAACATGAAAGATAATGTTTTTCCCTCCTTAAGCTTGCACGTTATTTTCTTTGAATTTCATCATGACAATATGGTGTCACTAAAATTTGCAGGCTTTAAAATCAATGAACCTAAACTTAATTTTTCCCAAATATGAATAGTGTGATATGAAAACATAAGAAAAAAGAACAGAATAGTGGTGTTTAAATAGCATTTGGAATCAGACAGATCCAGCTTCTCTTTCCAGCATTGTGATATTCCAAATTATTTAACTTCTCTGAGTCTCGGGTTTTCTCATTTAAACAGAGATAATATTATCCTATCTCATCCCATCCCAGACAATTGCAGGTTCAAGATCAAGAATATATATGAAATCTATCTTACCATATGTCTAAATGTTTAAAAGACGAAAGGCAATTTAGTATGCAGTTAAATAAGAATTGTTATTTACTCTTATCTTGTCATTTTAATAGTGATCAGAAATTCCAATTTAAAATTAAAATTTTTTTTTGCCCTGTCCGGATAGCTCAATTGATTAGAGCATCACTCCCATATGCCAAAGTTATGAGGTTCAGTCCCTCACCAGGGGACATATAAGAATCAATCAATGAATGCATGAATGACTGGAACAACAAATTGATGTTTCACTTCCCCTTCTCTCTCCCTTTTCCTCTCTATAAAATCCTTTGACAACTCCCTCAGCTAAGAGTGCCTCCACCAAGGATCTAATATACCAGTAGGGAATAAACCTGAGAAAAATAGACTTAACATCATCTGATAAAGGGGGCTGGAAGAAAAGCAAAACGTTCCATGATCTCAGATACTCAGCATTATCCAGGATTAAGGGTGTCTCCGGGTTTAGGCAGACATGTACTTTTTGGACCTGTGGACTCCTTTCTCAGCCAGAGAATTAGGAGCAGAGCGGGATCCAATAAAGCAGAGCCAGGTAAGAGTGAGGCCAGAGTAGAGTCCTGTTAATTGAGAAACTATTAACTACTAAGGGAATTGTGAGTCTTAAATGAAGTAAAATTTCTTAGTTCTGAGCTGGATTCATGATAAATACTCCGTCAGTGGGGGCTAATTTTTATCAATAGTAGAATAGTAACAACGTTATGCATCTTAAAGGGTTAATAGCATATATATTTAGCTACCATCTCAGTGCCTTAAACAATGTTTTGTCCATTTATTCTTCATAGGACAACAAACACTGGCCAAGGCCAGTGCCGGAAGCACTGATAAACTTAGATCTTCAGAGTTCTCAAAGGAATTTCCTCAGCTTTGAAACCATGCCAACTTCTGAATATATTTGCAGGCAATTTCTGCTTTTGGTAACATATTTTTGGAAGGGACAGGTAGTTTCCTACTAAGAACAAGGGAGAGGATATCACGCTATTTATATCAAACACTAAGGTACAGTGAAATTGTACATCTTTTAATTTTAATTTCATGCCCCTACACAGGTGCAATCACAGGAAAACTAATTTATTCCACTTATCAAAATGAGATGAATGAGGAGAGTTAAGAGTCATAACTTGAATGAATGAACATATTTTTGTGACATTAACATAGTTAAAAGCCCCTATATCTCCTCATGATCACCCACATCTCTTGATGGCTTGAGTAGTCATTTTATCTTTAGAACCACTCCCCAAAATAAATAAAATAAACACAGCTGAAATGCGCATAGACACAAGCATATATAGAAAGAAAAGAAACAAAGGATCATGAGGCATATGGAAAATGAATAATAAAATGGAAGCATATAGTGAATGACTAAATGGTTTTGTTCTAAAATGAGGACACTGCAGAATGTTCTGCTCTTTCTTTGCCATTACCTTTCAATATTGTGCTGCCAATGTAGTAAGAGAAAAAGCATCTCTATTGACAAGGAAGAAACCAAACTGTCTTATCTCTCTGACAACATGATTTTCTATATAGACTATTCTAAAGAACACACATATATATACTCTCCCAGGTCTCAGGACTAATAAACAAAATCAGAAAGGTGAATGGCTAAAAACAAACAAACAAACAAACAAAAACATATTTCTATATATTAGTCCCAAACATATGAAAATAAAATTAAGAAAATTATTCCGTTCACTATAGCATCAAAAAGAATGAATACTTTACAATAAAAATAATAAAAGAGCAAAGAGGTGCACTGCTGAAAGAAATTAAATATCTAAAGTAGTGGAGATAAAAATCAATGTTCACAGATTTGAATACAGATTACAGTTAGGTTGGCAATTAACTCCAAATTGATATAGAGACTTTAAACATTTCCTGTCAATACCCCAACAAGTTTTTTTTTTTTTTGCAGACATTAACAAGCTGATTTTTTAATTTATTTAAAAATGCAGAGAACCATGAATAGTTAAAACAATTTTAATGAAGAACAAAGTTAGATGACTTATACTTCCCAGTATCAAAACTTATTATAAAGATAATCATTTGTGCTTCCTGAAGTTAGTGATGTAACTTTTCTGCCAGTAAAAAGAATTAGGGTTATTAAATAAACTCTTATACTTAATGTTAATTTTTTGTTTGTTTTACCATGGGACTAGTCATTTTAATGAAAAATATATGTACTTTTCAACAAATGGCACTAAGGGTTTGGATATTCTTATACAAAAAATTGAATTTAAATCATTATCTTATACTGTTGAAAAAAATAAACACAAAATGGATTACATATATAAATGTAAGGATTTCTACAAACTATAAGGCTTGTAGAAATAAATATACAGGGAAATCTACATGATCTTGTGGTAGGCAAGAGTTCTTACATATAACACCCAGGACACTATCTATACAGTTTAATAACATGAGTAATTGGATTTCATCAACATTAAAAACTTTGGTGCTTCCAAAGTAATCACTAAGCAAATGAAAGAAAAAAAGAAGTCACAATCTGGGAAAAAATTTGCATATCATATATTGATACATGACTTGTATCCTGACTATATAAAAAATTCTTACAACTCCATAATGAAAAAATAATCCAAATTAAAAAAAAGGCAAATAAAACATATAAGGGACAAATATGCACGTGAAAGAATGCTCAACATCATTAATTATTAAGGAATGTAAATTAAAATCAGAATGAACTAACCCTTTATACTCACTAAAATGACTACAATAAAAAAATGCTAACATATGTTGGTGAGGATGTGAAAAAACTTGAACTTTCATACATTGCAGGTGATAATGTAAAATGATGTGGTCATTTGGAAAACAGAATGGCAACTTCCTTCAAAGTTAAATATATGGTTATTGTAAGGCCAATAATTCTGAGTTTAGGAATCTACCCAAGAGAAATTGGTCCACACAGATTTCTGTTTGTGAAAGCTTGTAGCAATGTTATTCTCAATAGTCTCACATAGTATTTTTTAAAAAGATTTATTAACTGGTGAATGGAGAAACAAAATATGTATATCCAAGCAATGAAATTCTGTTGAACAATAAAATGTGATAACATATGCTATAAGATGGATGAAACTCAAAAACATTGTGCTAAGTGAAAGAAGCACAGGAAACAAAAACGCATAAAGACAAAGTAGATCAGTGGTTGCTTGGCAGTGGTGTGTGAGTAGAAATTGACAGTCAATGGACACAAGGGATGTTTTTGAAATGATGGAAGTGTTCTAAACATGGATTGTGGTGATGGTAGCATAGCTCTATATATTTATTAATAATGATTTAGTGTACACTTAAAAGAGAACACAATAACATTACAAATAAAACTGAAGTCATCTCAATTCAACTGTTGCTTTCAAATCATATTGTAGATTGACATAAAATAGCATTTGTTGCAAACCTTCTATATGATGGTGAATTATGAACTAAGTTACTGAATTATCAAATTGTATGTTTTTTATCTAGTTAGATTATGAATTACCCTGAGAAGTTAAATATCATGCCCAATGTAGTACAGTCAGTAAATGGTGAAGCTAATATATGAACCTGGATCTTTGTCACGCTGAAGTCTGTGTGTATGCTTGTGTGTGTGTGGTGTGTGTTTCATGTTATTTTCCAGTTGTTTTCCTGTATATGACATTTGCATCACCAATAATGTCAATTATCTGAAATACTATTCAATTTTAATTTTGCAGTTTAGTCTTCCGTTTGGCCTAGTTGTATTTTCTAAAACTTTTGACCAGATAAAATTTTAAAAGGAACATTCTTTTTTTCTTTTAACCAAGCTATGCATTTGGTATTTGTTAAAACTCAGTTCTCACAGAGACCCAATGGACAGAGGCTAGAAAAATAAAATGGAATAATAGACTGCAGATTAAGATTTTAAATCAGATACAAGATTGTAATCTCAGATTCCCCAGTTTCTAGCACTGTGAATTTAGAAGCTTATTAATTGAGTTCTCTGAATTTCAGTTTCTTCTTTGTAAATAAAAAAAAAAGAATATAATTCATCTTATTTTGGAGTTAGAATTAGAATGTCACATGGAAGTGATTAGTGATTAACATGATGCCTATTAGCACTCATTTATATTGTCTTTTTTGTGTGTGAGAGAGATACAGACAAGAAAGGAGAGAGATGAGAAGTATCAGATTGTTTATTAATTGCTTCTTTTATGTGCTTTGACTGAGGAGGGCCGGTGGGCTTAAGTAAAGCCAGTAACACCTTGCTCAAGCCAGTTTACTTGAGCTCAAGTCAGTGACCTTGGACTTCAAGCCAACAACCTTTGGGCTCAAGCCAGTGACCATGGCATCAGTCTATAATCCTATGCTCAAGGTGGCCATCCTGTGCTCAAGCTGGTGAGTTCAAACAAAATCTATATGAGCCTGTGCTCAAGCCAGCAATCTCAGAGTTTCAAACTTGGGTCCTCAGCATCCCAGATCGACCCTCAATCAACTGTGCCTCCTCCTGGTCAGGCAAGTATATTTTGTTTCATTTCTCATAAGTTTATAAGGAGCTTATGAAATGCTATAGTCCTCACATAACTTCAAATAAGCAATTGTTTTAACTGTGAACTTTTGCTTTCTTAAATATAAACAAGTTCTGATATTTTTAAGTTCAACTATTATCATGGAGTCAGTAAATCTACACTCTTGATCACTCTCTTGCATTCCAGATGCTTCTCTCCTAATTGTATAAAAAATGATTCCTAACTGAATGACCCATAGTCACTTCAGAAGAGCTCATTATTGTCCTTACCTTTTCCTTGAGGATTGAAGCATCTGATACATTTTCAAGGGACTGCCAGAAAAGCATCAAATGACATGAAATCCTAAATTGTAACCAGTAGTTATCATCTCTACTCACCCATGCATAAACCATCCCATTACAAATCTTACTGCATAGTTACCATGGGTTGCAAAATGTATGAAGTCGTTTAAGACCCATTACTTTAACTTCATCTTTCAAAGTGAATTCTTTTGATAACTCACTGTTTTCTTAGGTTACAGCCACTTTCTCTGTCCTCATTTGCTAATGTTAAAGATGTTTCTCATTTATGCTTTTTATCCCCTCAGTCACAGAGCATGACCAAATATTTTCAAAGAATCTGTTCATTTTCTCTTCACTGTGTTTCAGATTAGTTCTTTACGCCCATAACTCTACATTCTAAAAACTATTTCCCTAATAAATAATTGGTTATTCTGTTTCCCAGACCAATCAGAATACCTTGTTTTAATAGCTGGTCCCTTCTCATTCATCTGCTCTCCTCCTCTTCTCTCTTCCTGACCTGCACTCTATTTTACCCTCAAACCACACTACACTTGGTATAAAATAGATCACTTTTATCTCGAGAATCCATGCTATATTGATTCTCCAACAGCCAGAGTCTAAACTTTAGCTTGACATACAGTTAGCTTTTATCTCACTCGAAGGTTAAACACCCCTCTTTATCACTCCGATCTCCCCACCCCAGGCAAAACAATATTTACTCCAGACTAGTCTCATCTTTATGCTATTCCAAAATACCCTTCTTGTATTAAATGTGCATTGATATAGTAACAAATTACTGGGAACTCAGCAACATAAAAGAACAGGTTTATTTTCCCATGTCTTCCATGGGTCAGGAGAATGAGTACAGTTAGCTGATGCTCTGTTTAGATCTCACAGGTTGCATTCAGGTATTGGCAGGGCTGTAATCCTCCTCTGAGGGTTTGCATTCTTTTCTAATCCTGTTGTTACTGGAAGATTAAATTTTCTTGCAGATGTATGACCATTTTTTTTTTTTTCCTAGCTCTTAGTGTAGGGCTGCTCTGAGCTTCTAGAAGCAGTCCCTCAGAGGTTTACAAGATAGCTATTTGCTTTCTTCGTCAAGTAGAAATCTATCTCTCCCTGATTTCTGCCCTTAGCAAAAAAGAATTCTACTTGTAGAAGAGTCATTGGATTGGGTCAGGCCAAGTCTGATAATCTTCAGTAGTTAAAGGTCATTTGAAGGACTTCAATTACAACCATAAAATCCTTTGATTCACGTTGTTATATTGATGAAATGGGTAGGGAGTCTGGAAGGGCCGTCTTTCACATTCTGCCTGCCCCATTTCATTCCTCCTTGTCCATCCGACTTCTGTACTTACCCTTCAGGCTCACCTCAGTTCCCATCAGCCCATTGTTGCTTTCTGCAAATTTCTGGTTTCTATTATAAACATCTAGGTTATATATAGTTTCTGTTTTATTGTTTTTATTTATCAGTACCCATAAATGTGCTTTAATTAGTTTGAAAGTGTGTGACCCGGCCAACTATGCAGTCTCCCAAACACAAACACAAACATATATACTTATATACTCTCCCATCTTTGATTTTAATATACTTGAAGTTACAGAATATTTTTTTAAAAATTTTCTTTGCCATAAGACAAATTCCTTCACTATTTTACACTAGACAGCCTAACAAAGAACTCACAGAGTTTAATTCGGTGTTGGATTTACAAGGTTCTTTGCTAACTTTTACTTGGGACGACAGAGGCTCTCTGAACTAATGGTACTTAGGCTGAAAGCTCCTTGTAATTTTTCATAATATACAAACAGCAGAACTTTTAGCCACAATTGCAGAATACTAATGAAGTTCATCTGTGAACTGATTTGGGTTGGAAACAATCAGGCAGCACTTTCTAATGGCCTTTCTCCAAATATTGCCATAGAATTTTAGTTCAAATTATGAAGCTTTTTACTTGGTAAGTAGACATTCAGAAGATGTTCTATTAAGAAATTATCTTCTGAAGAATTTGAGAGATCCTATGTTCATTTTCACTTGTTCTTGAATAAAGACTTGAAGGGTAATGCACTTAGAAATTATTTCTTCACTTTGGGTGGGGTAGTGAAGGTTGAATAAGATGAATGATTTTTATTAATAGAGATTCTTTTCTGTATTTTAGATGGTCAGAATCCATAAGCTTTATATTATGACCATATTGAGAGAATATGGAAACAAAATTTCCTTTCAGAGTGAAGGCAAACATTTTCTAACACTCTCATCATTTTGCATGATAGTAGAAACTAGGATTTTACATTAGATGGAGATAAACATTTTAAATGTGTGCATTGTTAAATATACACACATATCAGGTTCTCCCAAATTTTAATGTTCAGATTTATCTTTTTTTGAGAAGATTAAATCACCTCAGTGCAGCCCTGGTAATGATGGAATACTTCCTGGCATTCCTGTGATTAAACTAGGTACATAATGTAAGCAGTGAGGAATTAAAAGCAGGGCAGAATTGTTGATGGGTGTGAACTAACGAGCAGTCTTAATTAGAGGGAGAATCTGCCCATTGATTTTGTGATCTGAATAAGCTTTCATATTATGAATGACAGAGCAAAAAAACAATGTGTGGTACAATGATACATTAAGGACCCAGCATTAGTGAAAAAGGTATAGTTATTTCTTTTAGAAAAGAATAAGAAGCTTGGCCAGGCAGTGGCACAGTAGATAGAACGTTGACCTGGGATGATGAGAACCCAAGTTCAAAACTCCAAAGTCGCAGTTTAAGTGAGGGCTCATCCAGCTTAAGTGCAGGCTCACCAGCTTGAGCGTGGGGTTGCAGGCTTAAACATGATATTTTAGACATGACCCCATGGTTGCTGGCTTGAATGTAAAGGCTGTTGGCTGATGTTCAAGGTCACTGACTTGAGCAAGGAGTCACTGGCTGGGCTGGAGACCACCAGTCAAAGCATATATGAGAAAGCAATCAATGAACAACTAAGGTGCTGTAACAAGTTGATGCTTCTCATCTCTCTCCCTTCCTATCTGTCTGTTCCTCTCTCTCTCTCTCTCTGTCTCTCTCTCTGTCTCTCTCTCTGTCTCTCTCTCTCTCTCTCTCACACACACACACACACAAAATAAAAAGAGAGAGAAGAAAAAAGGAAGACCAACCTGTCAGCAGCTGATTACCTCAATTTACCTAAATATGGGTGATTCATACATTTATCAGTTGGTGATACCTTATTATATAGTTCACAACCTGGGTTTATATTATTGTTTTGCTGTAGATATAATTCAACACTAAATTTATAGTTAGTTTGATATTCAATTTAGGCTAAAATATTAGCTAACTGCCCTTCTAGTCCAATTACAGAACAAAAGGAAATCTAAAAAATGTACATTGACTACCTCCTCCTATGGTGACTTACTTGCATGTTAGCCAATTGTTGAAAAATTAATTCATCTTTTCCTGAGGTGATGCACCTATTTGTTCAAGTAAGTAAAGGTACATGGTAGGAGAACCTGTAATTTTTGGTATACTGGAAGTGATTCCTGCATTTTTTTTAATTTTACTTTAATTGTTTGACTTTAAGCACCAGCCCTGCTACTTACTCAATAGGGCATCTTGAGGATATTAATCAAAGAAAAATTACCTTACAGAGTGTCCTGATCTATGAATTGAGCATTCTGTGGGAACAGTCTACTCAGTAGTTCATTTTTTTTCTGTATTTTTCTGAACTGAGAAGTAGGGAGGCAGAGAGACAGACTCCCGTATGCGCCTCTGACCAGAATCCACCGGCAAACCCACCAGGAGGTGATGCTCGGCCCCTCTGGGGCATTGCTTGTTGCAATGGAGCCATTCTAGCACCTGAGATAGAGGCCATGGAGCCGTCCTCACTGCCTGGGCCAACTTTGCTCCAATGGAGCCTTGGCTGCGTGAGGGGAAAAGAGAGATAGAGAGAAAGGAGAAGAGGAAGGGTGGAGAAGCAGATGGGCACTTCTCCTGTGTGCCCTGGCTGGGAATCAAACCTGGAACTTCCAAATGCCTGGCCGATGCTCTACCATTGAGCCAGCCAGCCAGGGCCTACTAGTTCTTAATATTTACACAAGTTTGGGATAAATTACACAGAACAATTAAAAACATAAAAAAGTTTTGCCTTAAAGGTATTACATGTAATATTTTTAACAGCTCCAAGAAAATTTAATAAAAGGGAACTAAAGCTCAGTTAGGGACCTAAGTTTTCAATATTAAACATCAAATAGGTAGTAAAAGATACTTTGATTCCTAAGAACTTGTGCTTCTCAACATATCACAGAGAGGTCTTATAAATAACCGACAATAAGCCAGAAAGATGCTCTGTTTCCTTTTTGATGCTCTTGGTAAATCAAGGTAGAAAAGAGAATAGCAGCTTTTCATCCAAGGGCCGTTTTTATTTGATGCCTGAATGAATTTTTGGACATTGAAACGGTCTTTGAGGTCGCCCCCTGAAGGCATTTGTAATCATGCTCACTGGGGGAGACAATTCTCGTCAGGAATTCACATTGTACACCCTTTTACTGACCTCCATGTACCATGTTAAGTCCAACTTCTAATAACAAACCTTAATGAGGCTTCCTACTAATAAAAACCGTCTTTTCTGAGACTGTGAAGTTATTTTTTGGAGAAAAAAAAATTAAATACTTGAGAAAAAAAGAAAAAAAGTCTAGCTATGTAAATTGTAAAAGGAAATTAAAGAAATTATTTCCAGTGAGATCTTTAAAGTTGTTGGTACCTCTGAGATAATAGGGGGCCTCTCATGCTTTCTGTCACTGCTATGTATTTCACGATTTTCAGGAATGAGATTTTGCATAACATGTAATGAGTTTCAGGGCTCAACAAGAGCCCAGTAAAGCTCTGGTGGACAGTCTGGTAGACACTCTGGAGACGGACATTTTTGTTATAATCTGAGGATAAATTATTTTCATATGGCTTTCTTTATTATTTCGAGAATTTCTCTTTAACATCCTGAAAGCATGGTCCTCAGAAAGTAAATATTTCTAATTTCCACTCAGTTTAAGATCCAAAGGTGTTATTTATTTTCAGTAGTTTTGTTTAATTTCCACTCAGTTTAAGATCCAAAGGTGTTATTTATTTTCAGTAGTTTTCTTTAAAAAGAGACAAAAGTGAGTACTATAAAGAATCATTTGTAGATGAAAAACTTTACTCATATAACATGCCTTAGTTTTTTCTTCCAATTTTTAAAACTTGGGTTAAACATAATAACAGAATAAAAAAATTCAAATATATAAATAAAATATAAATGATAATCATAATACCAAAATATTTAAGACAGTAAAATAAAGCAGAACATTGAATTTGAAATTAATAAATGTATTGAAATGTATTAGGAACATATAAAAATATATTAATTATCTTGACCTCAATTTTTTGTTAATAAAAATAGAGTTAATAATGTCTGTAATCTTGTTGTAAAAATAAAAGAAAGAAAATAACTACGTGATTATTTAGTACAGGAGATATAGCATTTAGTACGTATTTAAGAAATGCTGACTTAAATCTGTTACTATATATAGCAGTTCTACCTTACAAGCATTACTTTTATAAGCATTAATATGTTTTACACCTACTGCTTTAAAAGAAAAACAAATAAAGAATCTGGGACTCTGAGAGATTAGATGTCTTTCTCAATTTTTTTCAGGCACAACTTTCTAAATGATAGAGTATTCCAAAAATACTCTTTTATTTTTATGTTACCTAATTTAATCTTCTTAACTAAAGAAACAGAGGCACAGATTGGTAAAAAAAAACCACTTGCCAATGATCACACAACTAAAGTGTAAGGGGGCAGGATTCCGAATCTCAACTGGACCCCATGCTCTTTATCTGACAGCACGCGGAGTCCCTTTGCAGGAGAGGATAGCATCCTGCACTTTCAATCTAATATTTATTCCCTCTGTCATTGTATTTTTTATCCTCTATCTCTTAAACCACGAATTGTTCCACAAATATACCGTGTACTTTTAATCACTTTTTACTCAAATCCTGATATGCTCTCTCCACTTTCGTTCACTAATTACATTCCCCAGTCTTCTCTCAATCTTGTGTACATTTGCCTCTCCTTTGAATTCTTTCAATAAACTACCAGGCAAAATTGATCATCTTTTGTGTTTCCATAGCCCTTTGTCTTTGTGCTTCTTATAACAGAAGCTAAAAATAAACATATCTCACCCCCTTCTTAGAACTATGTGTTCGTTCTAAATATTTTACACCATGACTCAGCGAAGGCTCACAGAATCCTTATGAGTTAGGCATTAGTATTATCTCACTTTTACAGACACTCAGGGAGATAAACTTGTCTAAGTTCACCCAGCATAGCCTTCTTATGTTTTGTTCTCATGTTATATCTTTTTTTTTTTTACTTATGTACTTTCACTCTCTGTGTGTTTTCTATTTAAAGTTGGTCACTTGTGGATGGCAGATGTTGGGTTTTGCTTATTGATTCATTCTGGACATTGCTGTGTTCTAGCTGGAATATTCATAGAGAAGAAAACAGATGTTACTGCTATAACGGTTGTTGTTTATGGAAAAAACTGCCATGTGAGCACAGAAACTAGACAGGCAGGAAGGTGTCATATGAGACAAGATATTGATTTATCCCTTAAAGAGCCAATGGAGAAGGTTACATGTGCAAAATGGCAGTAAAATCACTGATAAAGGAAATAGCATATGCAGACAGGAAAGCAAAGCAGTTGCCAAATGCTGAGTGTAAAAGAGATACTTAGCCTATGTACCTTTTTAGTACATTTTTCTATGGGCAGACCTTACCTCCTCTACTAAAAGACTGAGCTTAGTTGTTATATTTATACCAGATTAACCCAGGTACTATAGATGATAGATGATAGATAGATAGATAGATAGATAGATAGATAGATAGATAGATAGATAGATGATAGATAGATGGATGGATAGATAGATGATAGATAGATAGATAGATAGATAGATAGATAGATAGATAAATAGATAGATAGATGATAGATAGATATAGAGATAAATATCCTGGCAAAACCATGCTTAATTGGGTCAACTTTGAACACACCTAATCTCTCTTCTGAGGATTAGAACTAAAAAAAGTGGATGTTAGTATTAGAAAATTGTTACAAACCAAAAGAAAAATATAAGGAAAAAAGGAAACATAGATTTATGTAGTTGTTTTCTCTTTATTACAGAGAATGGTATATTCCTTTCAATATTATTTTCACTTTGTAGCATGGCACTGAGTATTTATTCCAGCCATATAGATCTATTAGGTTTACTGCAGAGCTGTTTCAAGATTCTTATAGTAACTTTTTGACTACTCTAGGAGGATAATGAAAATGATTGTCTATACAATCATGGCAAAGAGAGTATGAGTGAATAATAAAAAAAAAGGAATCGACTCAGTCCTGTCCATTTTTTGTCTGCACTATTTTAGGACTATGTCATGAATACAGGGGTTGGAAAAGTAAGTTTACAGTTATAATAAGCAATCCCAATGCTTAATAAATAATAATACATCAATAAACTCTGTGTTTCACATACTCATGACTCCCAACCTACTTTTGCCCCACCCATTTATTTATCCTATCCCATCAATGGAAGGAAATGGCAGAGTGATATGAGCTGGATTAAAAATTAATACTAGCATATGGGTGGTGATCATATTTTTGTGTTCTATAAAGTCCTATATACAGTTATGAAATTCCATAAACAATGTCAATGCTAGTTTAATATATTCAGTAACTATTGCTCCATTTGAAGCTGGAATTGACCATGTTTTTATATTAGAAAGAAATAATACAAATCCTAAACAGTTTGACAGAAATGAAACACACTACAAATCAAAGTTATGAAAAGAAAAATGATAGGCCATTCTTCTTATATTACAAAAGAATAAGTTAAAAGTATTGAATTATGGCAAAGACATAAACGGACCATAACAAATCTCAGTGACTGAAAGCTGATTCAAAATAAATGGATATAATTAACAGATTGGAGATCTGCAAGCAACAGGTAATTGGATTATCGAGGCATAATTAGTTTCCATGGACCTTTTTACTATCTGCACATCTGCAATATTTCTTTCTTGTCATTTTTTTCTCTGAAAGAATGTCCTCAAACCTCAGTTAATTTCCCATATGATCTGTGTAACTGAGTTATTTTGAAGAGATGAGTATTACGTTTTTATCCTTTAACAACATCCACAGCCCTCATTTTAATTACAAATGACACTTTATTTCCGCTGCTTCTGCACAGGTCCTCTGAGAACAATGCAGCTTTTTCATTATCCAAGGAGAACAAACCGAAGTTTAATAACCGTCGTTCTTGAATATTGGCAATCTACGTCTTTTTTGTTAGTGATAGAAATTCAACATTTCAGATTTCAAGTATCTTTTCATCAGATTTCTAATTTTGCCGTAATTTGAAAGTTAAAGTTGTGCAACGATAACCTCCACGTTACCTATTTTGCTCTTTATTGTTATGTCAATGTGACTGCAGGGTCAGTTTGGTTCCTTTCTAAGGACTGTGAATACCACTTCCTTGTGTGGGTTGGAAGAGAAGTCGAAGGATTTCAAGATTGTGGTAAAGACTCTGTACAAGCCATCTAAAAATATGTCACAAAATTACCAACACTGAAAAAGCACACAATAAAATCATGATTACTAATCCATCAGCCCCAAAGTCACTGTAATGAAATACAAGAATTTTGTGAAGGGGCTGATATGAGTGACAGAGAGAAACACTATTTACAATTCTAAACCTTAGTTCCCATGCCCAGGTGTTCTGTGAAGAGCAGACGCTTGGCATCCTGTCATGTTCCACCTCTTATTAGCTGTATAATATTAAATAAATTACTAAACTCCATGATTTAGTGACTTCACCTATAAGCAGGGGATAATATTAATCCCATGGAGCTAGACTTGCAGAAAGAGTTAATAGAGGAATAAGGTTGTAGTGTCTCCTGGCACATGGCACTCACTATATTAGCATTATTATCACATTCAATAGTGAGCATGGGATGTGTGAACTCACAGATGGATTAATTTGTGAGAGACATCCAGTACTGAGATGTTGCTTTGACACTGTAAATATTGTTTCTACGAGATTGGTAAAATATAAAAGGAATAGAAACTTGATGATCAAATTCTATGGCCTTAGGAACCAGACCAAAGACATGTAAATATTATAAGAACAAAGAAAGGTGAAATTCTGACATATGAAATAGAAGCCTGGGTGGCGGATGCAGATCTCAGTGAGTATAATGATTAATTTGATGCTATTTAACTTGAAACTAGATATAAATAGTGTTGTGTCCCAACAATAACCTTAAAATGTATCCAGTTAGCATTGTGACAAAGATAGTGGGTCA
Organism: Saccopteryx leptura; assembly: GCF_036850995.1. Classification (NCBI taxonomy): domain Eukaryota; kingdom Metazoa; phylum Chordata; class Mammalia; order Chiroptera; family Emballonuridae; genus Saccopteryx; species Saccopteryx leptura. The sequence goes on from NC_089503.1 coordinate 23,507,771, forward strand.
TTTTATAACCTCATCTAGCAAAAAATGATTTCTAAACATCTTTGGGATGCCATTATTTTTTTTTCTTAGTGGTTTGCATTTTTTTAATATAAGAAAATATACAAAAATAGATATGCTAATGAACTCCAAACCCTAATTTTAAGGTTGTTTTTTTTAAAGAAATTTTCATATTTTACATATTTGCAGCATTTGAGAGAATTGTAGAATGGTAGAAAGATAAGCCTTATCAGTTCCAACTAAAAATACATAATGGATTGATTCAGAATTATTTTTATGTAAAAATTATACTGTTTTAAAATACATTATTAGAACATTTTACAATAATGACATTATATTTATTAATGTATTTTTTAGATTTATGAAAATTGCTATTTAATTACAGTTTATAAAAGGCTTAGGCCCTGGACAGTTGGCTCAGTGGTAGAGTGTCAGTGTGGGTTGTGGGTGTCCTGGATTTGATTCCCAGTCAGGGCACACAGGAGAAGCGACCATCTGCTTCTTCAACCCACCCCACCCTTTTTCTGTCTCTCCTTTCCTCCTGCACCCATGGCTCAAACGGTTGAAGCAATTTGGCCCCGGGCACTGAGAATGGCACCATGGCCTCGCCTCAGATGCTGAAATGGCTCTGTTAAAATGGAGCAGCGGCCCAAGAGGGAAAGACCACCATCCCCTAGTGGGCTTGCTGGGTGGATCCTGGTCAGGGTGTAGGCAGAAGTCTGTCTCTCTGCTTCCCTGCCTCTCACTTAATAGAAAAAAGAAAAAAGAAAAGAGAAGGATTGATAGCTAAAAAAACTAAAATTCTTAATAGGATAGTGAACATGTTAAATATATAAAAACCATTTGGGTCATTTGAAATATTTAAGGGTCATTAATTAATTAAGCAGTAGAAATCTTCCTAAAAATAACTGTCAGAATTTTCTGTTTTTAGTAAAACATTAGACAGTAAACTTAACTGTCAGATTTTAAATTTTGTTTAAAATGAACTTGAAAATGTAAAACTAAAGAAACTTTTAGATAATCTCTTCCTAGGGGAAAATCTTCAAGGAAATCTGTGTGGTGAGTGTAATATTTAATAATGATCATTTTCAAATGATTTAGATAAATTATCATCAACATCTTCCTATTCTTTCTTTTGCATTGTCAATTTTTTTTTGTGCAAATTTATATTATATTTAAAAATCCACTAGGGCTCAGGGTATTGTAGCTAGGAAACACAAACTAGATAATAAAAAGGCTTAATTTATTGGAATGTTTTGAGAAGGGATAATACACTGTATACATATTTGGAGTACTTTCTGGAGTCTAAGAAGACAAGTACTAGAGTTGGAGGTCAAGAGCCATTAGTGGCTGGAGACTTCTTGCTTAGGAAGAATCCCAAGGGTAAGGAAGGCCAATGAGTATAAATTTATATATCACTTTTGGGAAAAGACACTTTTTATTCAAGAAAGAGAAAATTTAGAACTTCTTAAACTTGGTACCACTGTTCTTTTTTGCTTTTTTTAAGACAAAAGTATGGCTTTAGAAACTTGGGGACTTGTACATTTTATATGATTCTGTCATTGTTTTCTTTTTATTCTTTTCCAGATTTTACTAAAGTGCCTTTGTCTTTGGGATTTTAATAGCTTTTGGCCTCTGCTACTGCCTTAGTGGAACCAGGATGGGATTTCTGTACATGTTTATGAAAGTATTTTGAAGAGTTCAGTGATTCCGAGGAGGTTTGAATAGGAGAAAGGGGAAGAGGCAGAAACTAACTTGACTGAAAATATAGCAGGTGTTTTGTATTTGCCATTTTATGATCTGCCAGTAACTTAGTTACCCTGGCACAATTACCTCTGTTTCACAAGTTAAAAATAAAACAACCAGAAATCTGAGATTGTGACTAAGATCACTCAGTAATTAACAAGCTCAGTGTCAAACCCAGGTCTGATGCCAAAATCTTTATTCTTTCTAAGAATAACAAGAGATATGAAACCTAGTAATAAAGTCAGAACAGTTTCCCACCAGAATATATGTATATATATATATATATATATGTGTGTATATATATAATTTCAGACTTCTCTAATGCACTTTTTAAACTTTATACGATATCTTTATTTGACCTTTGTAATTAAATTTATCATAAAAAATCTGTTTCTTTATCCTTGAAAGATATACTTCCTATCTATTTGGTTTAACATTTCATTTATCTACAGAGATCATGTTTTATTATTAATTTATTGTTCTGTGCATGTTATTTTCTGTTTTATTTTTGCCATGTGGTATTAAATAGAACAAGAATTTTCCTTAATGATTTTAGAAAACATATGGAATCGATGTCCTTGGCCAAATTTATGTACTTTTACTGGAGGAGTAATGTTAATGTCAAGTGTATCTGTTTTCCCCCTTAGGATCTGTTTTAATGACCCTATCTTTAGGTAATCCATGACTTTGAATACAAACCAAAGTGAATTGCTGTGCCTCACACCACTGTAACAATCTATTCAGCCAGGCCATCAGGAGAGCCCAATTAATGATGTTTGCATTGATTGGGTATGAGTCTACATTACTGTAGTATTGTAGAAATGTCTACATAGCTTCAAATATTTTTGTTTTCTTCTGGCATTTAAGAAGTATTGTAACTTTTTAAAAATATATATATTACCAACTGATTTGGGGAACAGACTTGATTATAGCTACTTGTTCCCATTTCTTACTTGGTACCAGACATTTTGCTAAATATATTATAAACATTTTTTTCAATAGGATATAGGAGTATTTATTTTAATTAGTCTGGGGGTATTTATTTATTTGTGTTTTCTTTTAAGCAAAAGTTTTATCCTCACGCTAGTGCCTGAATGTAAAACAGAGGTTTCTGATAATGGTTTCTTCAATTAGCTATTTTATTCCCACTGTTACTTGTGTAGGATTGCTGATAATAAGAAGAGATTAAGTGAGAGAGGGAGTGGGGATTTTCACAAACAGGAAGAGCCTTGGGTAGCAATTGAGCCTCACAGGAAAATTGTAAATAGAGTTGCCATTTTCTTGAGGTAACTTTCTGGAAAGACTTTATCTCCTGTGGATGTAGCAAGAGTTCTGAGTGTATATTCTTGCCCTACACCTAGGGTGCAACTATTAAAAATCTGAGAGAACTGTTGATTAATTACAAAGTTTATCAGGGACCTCTTTATGAGAATCTAATAATTTAGACCAGCTTTTCTTTCCCTTGTCACCCTGGCTTTGGAAATGATGAAGGTACTGAAAGCCACATGATGTGGTAGATTCACCACATTCTGCCTGGAGACACTCTGTCCATTATTTCTGAGTCTTCTTCTGACACTTGTTCTTTCATTGAACAATTAATTTCATAACTATTCTGTATCAAGCACATTGACATCTTGATAAACAGTTCCTATCTTATGACTATTTTTCCATGTGTTATATTAGACACAAATGTTAACTTTAAAACACCTTAGTTCTAGGGCTTTATCATAGAGACAATATTTTGTTGAGGCAATTTCTATAACCAGTTTCTAGTTAAAAAGATGAAAATTAGAAAAGGCTTACTAAGTGACTCTAGAATTTTTGGTTGAAGTGAAGCTCAGTGAATAGAAATCCAATATTACTATCCCTCCTGCACAGCAGTTGTCTTGGTGAGCTAAGGGTCCCTCCTATGGTTGATATGGCTACTAAGTGTTGGAGATGAAAATCCAGCAGATATTTGGAGTTTTAGTAACTAAATCCAATTTTTAATCTTTCATTGAGAAAAAGATGATTTATTTGAATCCAAAATAGTTTCTCTGCTTTTTAAATATTATAATGGCTGACTTTTTTTATTTTTATTTTTTTGTATTTTTCTGAAGCTGGAAACGGGGAGAGACAGACAGACTCCCGCATGCACCCGACCAGGATCCACCTGGCACGCCCACCAGGGGGCGACGCTCTGCCCACCAGGGGGCGATGTTCTGCCCCTCTGGGGCGTCGCTCTGTTGCGACCAGAGCCACTCTAGCGCCTGGGGCAGAGGCCAAGGAGCCATCCCCAGCGCCCGGGCCATCTTTGCTCCAATGGAGCCCCACTGCGGGAGGGGAAGAGAGAGACAGAGAGGAAGGAGAGGGGGAGGGGTGGAGAAGCAGATGGGCGCTTCTCCTGTGTGCCCTGGCTGGGAATCAAACCCAGGACTTCTGCACGCCAGGCCGACGCTCTACCACTGAGCCAACCGGCCAGGGCCTAATGGCTGATGTTTTAAAGCTTCAAAGATTTCTTCAGTTGTTAAGGTCTTAAACAGTTTCAATGAGGGATTTTTTGTTTTACAGAGACAGAGCTGGAGTCAGAGAGAGGGATAGATAGGGACAGACAGACAAGAACAGAGAGAGATGAGAAGCATCAATCATTAGTTTTTCATTGTGACACCTTAGTTGTTCATTGATTACTCTCTCATATGTGCCTTGACCATGGGGCTACAGCAGACCGAGTAACCCCTTGCTCAAGCCAGCGACCTTGGGTCCAAGCTGGTGAGCTTTGCTCAAACCAGATGAGCCCACGCTCAAGCTGGCGACCTCGGGGTCTCGAACTTGGATCCTCCGCATCCCAGTCCGATGCCTATCCACTGTGCCACCTCCTGGTCAGGCTCTAATGAGGGTTGTTAAAATCAATTGTTGATATAGAGTTAAAAAATGAAATTTTTTTTTTTAGGGACATGCAATTTGTAGCATCAAAATGACTTTACTCTGAGCTAATTCATGTCTTGCTTTAATAAATGTTTACTAAAGCAATTAAATAATGATCTAAATCTTTTATGGTGCATCAGCATGTTTTTGTGCCTTGTACTCAGCTATAGCTTTTAAACTGGCAGAACTTAAGTTAAAAATATATTATGAATACATTTATACCCATCTTTATATATCTAGTGTACCAATTGTCAGAAAATGAGTCATTTCAATTTATAATCTGTGTGATTGAGCCAATGAAAGAAATATTTAGATTGTGAGAACTGATTGAAATATTCATTCATGTAGAAAAGGGGAAATAATTTATAATCCTGGTCTTGATTTGATAAATTAATGAAGACATGATGATTCTGTCAGGACCCAGGGCATGCTGCCCAAAAGTATCTCACAATAGTATATTGATTACTTTGAATTAAAGTTTTTTGACGAATACCTGTGCCATAAGGGGACCCTGAAGCTCTGTTGTCTTCCTGCATGCAGGAAATGAATCTAGTCTATAGGTGATGCCATCTCTGCTTCTTGAACCTGAGCTAAGAGGTTCAAGGCTGAAGAACCTGTGTGAGCAAACCTTGTTGCCTCTGTATTAATTTACTACCCAGGCCCAAACTTTGTTGCGATTCCTCACTAGTGAATATCCAAACCTTGCTTCGATTTCTTTCCAAGGAGCACTAACTTTTTTCTTGTCTTGTCAATTCTTCACAAATTCATTTTTTTTCTTATCTGAACAATAAAAAAAGCAATGACTGGGTCATCATTTCTCTGTGTATCATTTATGATTCTCTTATGTGCATGTATTAATTTTTTTTTTCTCCTGATGATCTGGTTTTGTGTCAATTTTATTTTTAGTTCAGCCATAAAAACTTAAGAAGTGGGTGGAATAAGCAAAAAGAAAAAAGGAAAAAAAATACCCAATAAATAAAACTAAGTAAATAAAAAACAACTTACAGACAATAATAGGTTGATTACAAGAGGGAAAGTGGGGTGGGGGGGGGTAGAAGAGAGCAAAGGGGGATAAATGGCAGTGGGAGGAGACTTGATATGGCACGATGAGCAAACTGCGCAATATACAAATGACGTATTTTTCAATCGTACAACTGAAACCTATATAATTTAATTAATCAATGTCACTCCAATAAAGTCAATAATAATAAAAAAAAGCTGTGGAAGTTCTTCCACTCTCTAACAATGCAAAGCAGGTTCCATAACTGCTCTCTTCTTCCTGGTAACACTTATTTTCTACACAAATCCAGGGGACCCAATTCACATCAACTGCATTTATTATTTTTTCCTCCTTCTTTAACCATTTGTTTCTCTTTTTTCCTGTTCAGTCACCTCGAGTTAGGCCTTGCAGAGATATTTGCCAAAATATTTAATAATTTTTGATGATGCCAATGGCTTCCTTGAATTTCTGCATAGGGGTAAAACATGAACTTTAATTTTGAAGAATGCCTTTGAACTCTTAAGCAATAACTCAGAATTTGATAGACACATAGATTCCGTAAGAGAAATATAAACTAACTTGTTGTAATTTTCTTTGCTATCGAAAGATGTTGTTTGTGCAAGAAGCAAGGAATAGAAATGCTGCTAGAGGTGTTGGAGGCAGTTATTAGCTAAGTTATATAGATAAGTACAGAATAGAAATTTTTCTTTTGTCTGCTGTTGAAAATAAAAAAAAATTCTCTTCTGCCCTTTTAGATTCTGACTGGTGTAATAATCAAACTAAAACTAGACAAATTAAAAAGAGAAAAACAAATTTAATAATGTATGTACAGGGGCTCCATAAGAATAAGAGACCCGTGTAGGCAGTCAGGTAATTTTGGCTTTTATGCCATATTGAGCTATGTAAAGGGTAAGAGTCTGGGATTTCAAAGGAGAGGAAGAATTTACAGAAAATCTGGAAGAATATATAGTTTCATAAATAAATATTTCTATGTTATCCAGAAACAATGGGACACAGAGAGGAGTTTCATCTCCGGGTTTTGCTAAATTCTTCCAATGTTGACCAAATCTAGTCCATATTCTCTGTAGTTATCTGCAGTGAGGGTTTTCTTCCTGGACAGGGTTCCACAAATTATTTTAGGTGATGATGGAGGAGGTAAAAGAGCTCTTTCTGAGTCTTTAGGGCTTTGATAGTCTTTAGCTCAAAATATGAAAATGCCAAAAGTGGCACATTGTGGGGAGACTTGTGTGGAACCCCTTCACTGTCAAATTACTCAAGGAGAGACAAGCTGTTCTCTTCAAAATTTTACGAGAAAAGAGGAAATAATGCAACATCTAAAAAAAGAGAGAAAGAAGGTGATGATGAGAAAATATTTGTGTTATTCCCATTGTTGAAGAGAAATCTAAGAATATTAATAAAAAAGTTTCTGTGGGAAGCTAGATCTTATTAATACTAATAGGTTGACAGGCGATTTCATGTTTTTACTCAATTTAGAAAAGATAAAATCTTAAATGTTAAGGTGTTCCAGTTTATGTTTTATAATCTTTTTGTGGGTATGTTTTCTTCCAAATCTAACTCGTTAAAGAGATATATCAATTCACTTGTCTTTGATATACAGGTACAGAGATCTTTAGAATATGTGAAGCCTGACAGAACCATATGGGTAGATTACTGATGCATTTGTTTACAAAGAATGCCCATCTCAAAAAATATATGTTTATATGTTTTGGGCATTCAGCCTACAGGAGAACATATCTTATCACCTCTCTTCCATACAGCTGGAGAAAATCATGTGTTCCTTCGCATTCTCTTGACACCAACCAAGAATTTTTATATCACATTAACTAAAAGAATAATTTTCAGGAAAAGGTAAAATCATTGATCTCAAACAGGGATCAAACAACCATGAGATAAAGATTGAATTTAACTATTTTTATTAAAAGGAACTGGTAAGATGTTAGAACTAGTTCAAAAAAGAATGCCAAGAACAGAAACATTTAAAAATGATGAATTTTAAAGTGAATGTGCAAATGGGGCCAAACTTTTTCTTTTTTTTTTTTTTAAATTCAGTAAGAGGCAGAGAGGTAAAGACAGACTCTCACATGCTCCTCAACTGGGATCTACCCAGCAAGCCCACTAGGGGGTGATGCTCTGCCCATCTGGGGCATTGTTCTGTTGCTCAGCTACCAAACTCTTCTTAATGCCTGAGACAGAGGCCATGAAGTCATCTTCAGCGCTAAGGGCTAACTCGCTCCAATCAAGCCATGGCTGCAGAAGGGGAAGAAAGAGAGAGAGAGAGAGAAGTGAAGTGAGAGGGGAAGGGGTAGAGAAGCAGATGGGTGCTTTTCCTGTGTGCCCTGACTGGGAATCGAACCCAAGACATTCACACTCTGGGCCGATGCTCTACCACTGACCTAACTGGACAAGGCCAAACTGGCTTCTAACACAGTACAGGAGAGAACTCAGTTGAACTTTAAGAGTTAACTTGTATATATGTGTTATGTATACATAATTTTTCCTTATCCTTTCACTGACAAGTTAGCAAAAGCCGGAGAAATAGAAGAGTGGAGGTTGGGAGGAGAGGAGATTAAGGATAGAAAAAGACTTTGTATGAGGTGAGGGGGCAAGATGCAGTGTGTAGAGAATGTTATATTGAGTGGGACACTTGAAACCATGTAAATACAATAAATTAAAAATCAAAAGTAAAAAAAAGAGTTAACTTGTAAATAGTTTAGTGGCAATGAAAGACTAGAGTCAGATGACAAGGATAGGTGTGTGGGTAAAAAATACATACTTTTCCACTGAAGATGGCCAGTATTTTTTATAATGGTTTCAAATTGTTTTCCACACTATAGTTTTCTAGTTGACATGTTAGCTACCTCTTTAATGATTTTCGGCATATTTGTACACTTTTTTCTTCTTGCTCAATAATGGGCTTTCCTGGGGGGTGGTAGAAACTGTGCTTTGAATTAATTTTGTCTCTTTTTATTAAAAATACATGAATGGATGAAAAAGTCTCTTCTTAAATAGCTAGTGGAATGAAATGATAACATTGGGTATTAACTGATAAACCACATTGAAAATTTGATCTTACTGGTGTGTTGTTCAATAACACACAATAAAAAAAAAATGTTCTCAGAAGCCTATGGAAGAATAATGCTTGTTTCTTTGGGTATTACAAATTTTTATTGGTGGGAGTTCTTTTAACCTCCACTTAGCCTAATCATCAGAATAAACTATTAAAAACAATAACAACCAAAACCTGGGTAAGCTAGACAAATCTATAATCAAATCAAACACTATTATTTTACCCCTTAGGGACTGTGTGACCAAGAGAGAGAGATAATTAGCTTTTCTGAGAATTAGTTTCCTCATTATTTAAATTGAGATAATAATTTTGTAACCAAGCATTGTTATGAAATTGACATAACATATAAAGAGCTTAGCCTAGAGAGGAATGCACATATATTATTTTTCTTTTCTTTTTTTTTCTATTTGAATTTCAAACAAGAAATTAAAAAAATCAAAATAAAGTCTTCAATTTAGAATCTGAAATGAACCTGAATATTCATAAAATCAATTTTTAAAACAATTCTCGAATCATTTTAGTTTATAAGGTTAGTTTATAAGAGCATGAACTTAAAGACTAAAAATGGCCTGACCAGACAGTGATGTAGTGGATAGACCATCAACCTGGGATGCTGAGGATCCAGGTTCGAAACCTCGAGGTCTCTGGCTGGAGCCCAAACGTTGCTGGCTTGAAGCCCAAGGTTGCTGGCTTGAGCCAAGTGTTGCTGGTTTGAGCAAGGGGTCATTGGCTCGGCTGGAGCCCCCCTCCTTCCCAGTCAAGGCACATATGAAAAAGCAATCAATGAACAACTAAGGTGCTACAATGAAAAGTTGATGCTTCTCATCTCTCTCCCTTCCTGTCTTTCCCTCCACTCCACAAAAAAAGAAGACGAAAAACGTATTTTAATGTTAGAACAACTTTTAAAAAATCTGGACTTTGCTCCCTAATAATTAGAAAAAGACTAGTTAATTAAAGGACTTTGTCTCTTTTTACATGTTAAAAAATGTCAGAATATGTCTGGAATGTATATGTTTAGTTTCCTACTTCATAACCTCTCTCTCTGTGTGTCTCTCTTTTTAGGGGGATTTTAGTCAACCAATTCAGAAAACAGATTAGCCATTTTAGTTATATTCCAGGACAGAAAATTTCATTCAATATATTTATATGCATAGTTGGTCTAACACTCTCATATCCCTTTTATTTATGAAAAAAAAAATAAAAACCAGTGTATTGAAAGGCCTAACTACTTGTGAAAGTGGTATATGATATTTTCTTCACCATGTCTTCATTTTTATGTGCTCTATGTGCATTTACAGTTTATAGCAGGCCTTTTAGCTGCCACAGCAAAAAACAGCAGCACAGGAGCTGCACTCTTTAATATAATTTTAAACCATACAGTTCATTCAAAAATATAGGGAAAGAGAAACAAATTTTGCCCTCTTTGTGTGCTGGTAGTTTAATGGCACCTGAACAAATATTAGTTTTTCTATTAAAAAAACAACAACACCAAAAACCCTTGTATCTGCTAAGGAGTGAAAGTATTTAAAAGCATTTGAAACAACTTAAAATTATATAGCATTTTCCATATCTTTTGCTCCATAAGACACACTTTTCCCCCCCAAAATGGAGGGGAACATGCCCGTGCATCTTATGGAGCAAAAAATACAGTATTTTATTAAGTATTTTAACACACCATTTGGTTCAGAATATTTTTTTTTCTTATTTTTCTTCTCAAAACCCTAGGGGTGTCTGATGGTCAGGTGCGTCTTATGGAGCAAAAAATACGGTATTTGTCATTGTCAGTACAGTTTTGTCACCTTATTGTTGCCCTCTTCAGGGTGGAGCCCAGAATTAAGTAGACTATTCTGATACTCCAGCATGTAGCAACCATTCTTAGGGAAGCCGGTGGGGGCCACATTCTGGAGACAGCCGATGACGCCCACGTGAACAGCTTCCTAGATGACTTTGATTTATGGGCTGCTCAGATGCAAACCAAATTCCACTTCCTACTCATTAGTGATAATTAACAATTAATGGAGCAGGAGAGAAGCCAATCTTATAAGATTTCTTTCTTTCCCAAACGATCTGATTAGAGGTCATGTCTTCCCTTTAGAAAATTTACTCGCACTAAAATTATATGTTTAATACTGAAATGAAAAAGTTCTTACATTTCTGAATTAGTTATGTCACATATCAGTAAAATCTCTAAAATAGGAAGATAACTACCGGGAAAAGAAAGTTTGGAATGGATAAAAGGTAATTTGAAATGGAGGAAAAAAAAGCATGGTTTTCTCCATTTCATCCTGTTTAAAGGTAAGCTAAACTCTACTTCACTTTTTTTAAAGATGAATGGCAATCTGGATGTACAGTGATTGAGAACAAAAAGTAATAGTGTATTTTACAAGTATAAATGCAGCCAATAAATTTGCTGAGTTACCTGGAATTCAATGTAGCTAAAGATTATTGATTATTTACCAAGTTACAGTAATGAAATTGAAATATATTCCATACATTTTATGTAGCTTCTATTGTTTCTGTTGTAGAATATACTTAATCTTCTTTTTACTTGGATGTCTTTTAGGATATTTAACTGAAAGCAGTTACACCTTTTATATCTACAGTTCATACTACATGGATAAATTGATATAAAAACCAATGCTGTTTGTGCACAATAATCACCATTTATTCAACAAATGGCTTCGTGTAAGGTGTTGAGAATACAGAGCCAAGTAAGACATGCTCTAAACTTGAAACATACATATGTTTGAGAGGCACATGCAGAGAACTTGCTGTAGAATGTGATAAATGCTATGCTAGACACATGAAATATGTACTACAGTTCAAATGCATAATTTATGAACTGCATTTAACTAAATAAATATAACAGGTGACAGTTTTAAGTATTAAAGTTATAGAGGTAAAATAAGCTATGCTTCATTTTTGTTTCAGATTTTTTGTAAATTCAGACAGTGATGGTCAGGATCAATAGGGGAGGGAATCGATTTAATTATGTATATTCATTTGAGCTTCTTTTTTTTTAATTCTTATTTATTTATTTATTTATTTTTGTGACAGAGACAGCGAGAGAGATAGAGAGAAGGACAGATAGATACAGACAGACAAGAAGGAGAGAAATGGGAAGCATCAATTCTCCGTTGTGGCGCCTTAGTTGTTCACTGATTGCTTTCTCATATGTGCCTTGACCAAAGGGCTACAGCAGAACGAATGACCCCTTGCTCAAGCCAGAGACCTTGGGCTTCAAGCCAGTGACTTTTGGGCTCAAGCCAGTGACCATGGGGTCGTGTCTATGATCCCATGCTCAAGCCAGCAACCCTGCGCTCAAGCTGGTAAACTCGCGCTCAAGCTGGATGAGCCCAGGCTCAAGCTGGCGACCTCTGGGTTTTGAACCTGGGTCCTTGCATCTCAGTCCGATGCTCTATCCACTGTACCACTGCCTGCCAGGCTCCTTTGAACTTTTACTGTCCATATTGTAAATATTCAAAATTAAAGTGACATGTCAATTACAGATATTTTTGTAGAATTATCCACCACTAGAAAAAAAAATTTAGTTTGAACACAAGAAAATATAAACACCTAAGCTGAAAGAGCAAAGCGCTGTTTTTTCTTTGTTACATAGACACAACCTTAAAGGTATTATATTCAGTTCTGAGTGTATCATCTTAAGGGTTCTAAACACATTAAGGTTAGAGGAAGTAGCCAAGGTAATAAAGATATTAATAATATAATATGCAAATAGTTTTAAAGCTGGGCATTTAATAGCCCACCTGTAATAAGTCTTGTGTAGCAACTTAATAACTATTTCTCAATATTATAAGAGGGATTTGGTCATAAAATATGTTGTATAATATAAATAATAGAAGCAGAATTGCTTGATAAAGTATTGTTTCATCCGGTACAGGAATTTATCTTTTTTTTTTTTTTAGGAATTTATCTTATTATTTAAATGAAGTTTTAAATTTATGAAATGGATTGTCTTAGGATACAGATAATTCTTCACTCTTGGTGTCTTTCCACAGGATTGAACACATGTGATGGAGTTACTGTGGGTGTTTACAAATATTATGTGTGTAGTAATAAAAATTACATTTGGGCCCTGGCCGGTTGGCTCAGCGGTAGAGCGTCGGCCTAGCGTGCGGAGGACCCGGGTTGATTCCCGGCCAGGGCACACAGGAGAAGCGCCCATTTGCTTCTCCACTCCTCCGCCGCACTTTCCTCTCTGTCTCTCTCTTCCCCTCCCGCAGCCAAGGCTCCATTGGAGCAAAGATGGCCCGGGCGCTGGGGATGGCTCCTTGGCCTCTGCCCCAGGCGCTAGAGTGGCTCTGGTCGCAACATGGCGACGCCCAGGATGGGCAGAGCATCGCCCCCTGGTGGGCAGAGCGTCGCCCCATGGTGGGCGTGCCGGGTGGATCCCGGTCGGGCGCATGCGGGAGTCTGTCTGACTGTCTCTCCCTGTTTCCAGCTTCGGAAAAATGAAAAAAAAAAAAATTAAAAAAAAAAAAAAATTACGTCTGTTTCCAACATGAAGAAATTCTGAGTTTAAAATAGGTAACTGGATTAATTTTTACTTGACTAACATTATTAATGAAAGTTAGAAATGCATTAAATGTTGAATACTATTATGGACTGCACTAAAGTACAGAGAAATAAAATTACACCCCCGGTGACCCTTGGGTCTGTCACAGAAATGAGATGTCTATCTAACAAGGCTATTACAATCAGGAAAAAATTTAAATAATGACAATTAAAGGGTATCTGGCTTCCCGAACTAATGAAAGTTTACCATTTTCTAATTATATTGGTGGCACAGGATGGTTGCAAAATATGACTTAGTAGCTCTAACACAGTACTGTAATGAGTCTTTTCATTTCAGCTATATGCTGTGTGCTTTCAGATCTCTTGAACATATGAAATATGACATTGCTAAAAGACAAAGAACTCAACGTTTTGGACATGGTAGAGGAAAGTTGCTGTTTAGGGAACATAACATTTAAAAAATTCAGTTTCTTTCAGCAATCCTTTATTACTGTTTACCCTGTACCTTCTCCAGATGAGAGGATCACATAATGGTAAATAAGGCATGACACTTACCCTCAAGGTGCTCACTCTCTAGTAGGAGAGGACAACGTGTTAACATGTTACAAAATGGTAAAGGGCATCGATGAAGCTATGGAGAGAAAGCCATGGAAGTACATGGATGAGGGTTGTCAGGTCCACTGGTGGGTGGTGATAACAATGCTGAAATAGAAGGCCAGGGATCTAAGAATAGTTCATCACATTTGAGCTCTGTCTAAAATAATACATAACTGATCAGTTTGAGTCCTATAAACCGTATCAAGTAGGCACTATAAACACAGTTCACTATATGAATGAAAGCATGTGAAGATGTGACACAGTTGATATGATTAGGCACTGGATGTTTATGTTGGCAAAGACCCGGGAGTGAAAATGAAAAATTCAATGGAATTGTGAGCAAATGAGATCGGATCATTAAGGATCTTATCTTCCTCAATCATTTTTGTCTGGAGCTCACTTACTTCCCAGTTAGGATTGTTCTTCATTACTATTGCAGGGCTATTATTCCTTTATCCTGATATATTTTAAAAAACCATAAAAAACAAAATGCTCCTTTGAGATGCATGCCATTCTGCAATATTAAATTTTCCATCTACCCACCCAGTGAGGCTCATCTTCTGTTTTTTTATTTCTATTTTATTTTATTTCAATCTCCAGTTTATCAAGGACCCCTGCACCTGGTCATACTATTTGAGTAAAGCACATATCATTTTGATTGATCTCAAGTCTGTATGGGTGATAATCCTCCCAACAGGTTAACCTCTCAGTTTTCTTGCTGTTTCAATGCCTGAGGACCTTCTCTTGCTGTCTCAAGGCCAGGCACCTTCAGATTCCTACCATTTAAGTTGTAATTTACTGCAAATCTTATACCTCCAAAGACATCACTGCAAACATTCTAAACTCTGACCTTGAGCTTCTCTTTTCCCGGGTGGTGATCTTAGGTCCACTGCAAACATTCTTCATCTTTATTTCCACCTTTATGCCCTTCTTTCTTTTTTTTAATCCTTCAGCTCTCAGTTTCCTCATTTGCCATAGTACTCAGTGCAGTTTATTTGGTCTATGATTTGAAAAACACATTTCTCTGTTCTTGAAACGTTCTTACAGAGGCATTAACAGTGAGTACAGTGAGTTAATCAAAGCAACTTAATGTTTAAATTAGCCAGTCTTTCTCACTGTCAGAGTTAGGCCCAGTGTGATATCTATCACTACTTCGATGCAAGAGAGAGAGAGAATTTTTTATTAACCCTCCTGTCGATAGTATTCCGGGCTTATAATAAAGCTAGTGGAATGAATCCCCTTTGAAGTTGTTACTGTAGGTTGGGATAGTTAGATTTTAATTCAATTGGTTGGGTGAATAAAAGTGAACTGAAACTTGTGAGTCTCACATTTGGACATGGAAACTTACAGACATATCTTTATTTTCTTGTTTCTGGCCATTTCTTATTAAATTTCTATCTATTGTTTTTCCTACAAAAATGACATATTATTGACTTTATCTTCTAATCACCTTTCAAATCCATACATTTCTTACTATCTCCCCTGAGGTTACTCTAGATCAGATGGTAAACATGTTGTGACCTTGATGTGTTCCTAACGTCTCCTTGTTTTCACCTTTCTCTTCTTTCCTCTTTCTAATTCATGCAGACACAATAACTGAAGTTATATTTTCCAAATATAAATATTTCCCTTTTATTCTTTAAATATTTCCATTTCTACCTGTTGATCTTTGGGAAAAGGCCTGCATCTCTTAGATATTCCTAGTCCTTAACTTGATCTTTACTCTCAACTTCTAGGCTCCCTTTCTTCCTTTCTAGTCTCTCCCCCCATCTCTCTCTCTTCCTCTCTCTTTCTCTTTCTTTTTCTCTCTCCCTCACCTCTTTCCCAGACTTTGAATACACTATTTTCTCTTCTGTCACCTTTATGCATTCTGTTTTATCCAGAGGACTTAGAAAATACCAACTTTGCTCAGGATTATGTCCTCTTTTCTTATTACAGTGCTTGGCACATAGGAGTATAGATGTCTATTTATGTATTGAAAGAAGACCAAAAGAACCATGTCAGCACATGAAATTAATATTTATTGTTCTGGCCTGACCTGTGGTGGCGCAGTGGATAAAGCATCAACCTGGAAACGCTGAGGTTGCCGGTTCAAAACCCTGGGCTTGCCTGGTCAAGGCACATATGGGAGTCGATGCTTCCTGCTCCTCCCCCCTTCTCTCTCTCTCTCTCTCTCTCTCTCTCTCTCTCTCTGTCTCCTCTAAAATAAAAAAAATAAAATAAAAAAATAAAAATATTTATTGTTCTGTAGTATATTTCATAGTTCTTTAATGAACACCAGTGCTCACTTTTTCCTACTTTTAAAAATCAGGATGTATCTTACAATGACGTTACTTTCTTCCAGGTGGTTTTTACATCATAGTTGTCAAGGCAAGCCCTGGGTATAAGTGCTTTGCAGGTGGCACAGAGGTACAACTATAATTTCTTGAGTTTTTAGTCAACAAACGACGGGCAGACCATTCAAAGACAGAATAAGAATCCTGGTAATTGTCTCAAAACTTTCTGTTAAAGTATACTGAAGTTACGGAGTGGGTTTCAGTGGCTTGAGAAGTAATGGAATTGATAATACTGTCTCTTCAGAAAAGTTTTAAATGCCAACCTTTGTTTCTTTCTTACTGATTAATAACATATTGTGACATTTTACAACCAAAAGGATCTTGTATTTAATGTAACTTTTAACTTCCCCTACTTTAGGAAGTTCTGCGCCATTTCATAGATTCTTTGGAAAACCATAGAATCGTATATAGTCAAATAGGACATGAGAGATAATGGAGTCTAGTTTTGTTATATCGAGGACAGAAATCATGATGATGATTAAAAAGTTTCCTCACTGTTTTCAAGGAGCTAGTTACTGATCTGACAGACTGTGTTTTTTTCTTGTTGTTGTTTGTTTGTTTGTTTTTGTCTCTGTTGATGTTATATAGAAGAACTTAATTCAGCAATCTACTTTTGTACTAGAAAGTTCTGGCTTCTTAAACAGAAGGTTCTAAAAGTATACCAAGATGGTAAGAAATCCCAGAAGCCTATTTTTCCCTCTCTGTTTCTGTTAACTTGCCCACCTGCAATGTGCTATGGTGCCTATGATGCAAATGAGTTCTCTACAAAATCTGGATACAGAAAATATGCCTTTTGGAGAAAAAAACCTTCTCAGTCGCACTCCATACCAAAAGAAGGAGGAAAATAAATTCACAATTAGCAGCCTTACCACAAGGAATTCTTTATATTAATTCAGTCTGAGTTTCTCATAAATATCATATTATTAGAAACCACCAATGCACTGAGAAGGTTTTTGATTTTTCTGTGTTCAAGTTTCAAGTTTAACTTTGTTTTAAAGCTTTATTTCAGTCATGTAACAGGAATTTAGACTAGATTGGCAAGTTGAGACATACTCGAGGAAACGCACTGTTTATTTTTCTCTACTCTCTACTGGCTCCATCTCCAGAATAATATGTCTGTACTGCTGACAAGCCTGGGAGCTGGGCAGTAGTTGGCACTTAATAAGTATCTGCTAAACTGAAAATCAAATTAAAAAAGGATTATCTCCTTAGGTCAGGGATTGAAAATGAGTTTATAGTCTGTGCAGAACCAAACTTTATCACTAAGTAAGACCTTCAAAAAGTCTTTGCTGGGGACTTGATTTCTGGTGGCAGCTTTATTTATTTATTTATTTATTTTTCTTCTTTCCAAGTGAGAGGAAGGGAGATAGAGAGACAGATTCCCACATACACCCTGACCGGGATCCACTGGACCAACCCTGTGTGGGGTCAATTCTCTTTCCATCATGGGCCATGCTCCTGCTCACAACTGAGCTATTTTTAGTTCCTGAGGGAGAGGCTCCATGGAGCCATCTTCAGTGCACAGGGCTGATGCACTCAAATCAGTTGAGCCATGGCTTCGGGAGGGGGAGAGCAAGAGAGAGAGAAAGATGAGGGGTGGAGAAGCATATGGTTTCCTCTCCTCTGTGCCCTGATCAGAAATTGAACCCAGGGCATCCACATACAGACCGATGCTTTATTACTGAGCCAACCTATCAGGGCTGACAGATTTCTTTAATAGCAGTTCTCTGTTTCTTTGCCACCAATTCAGTTGGTTTAATAAGAGAAAAAAAAATCACTGTGACAAATGGCTAAGAAAGTCTGACACCAAGAATTCTAAACAAGCTATCTATGGGCAATAACAGAACCATTTCTACCTTTTTCTTGTTTTTTGTCTCTCCCTCTCTTATTTTTTTCTTTTTTCAGATCAAAAATAGCTAAAAAGTCTATATATTTGCATTTGTATTTTCCTTTTGAATGACAGTAGAGGTCCTAATGGAAGTTTCAGAATAAAAATTAAACTGCCTTCTTTATTATTGTGATTATGTGAAGGGAACCTAATATAGTTAAATACTGTAAGAAAGAAGTGATTCTTAAAACATAAAATGTCTAAACAGGCAGCTATAGAGAGCCATGGTGTGAAAGGATTCACTGCAGCTTAACCCACTGGGTTAAAAGGATGAATTTGCATTCGGGTTTGTGCTCAATGGTAGGAATTATTCAAGACCAATCACTTATTTATCTTAAAATAGAGGAACTTCTCATTCTGAACTTGGATGAAGTAATACAAGCACCAACCCAGTATGAAGGGGGTTTTATTTTTCATCTTTCAGGCTGAAGTACAATAACAACATCTGGAAAGTTGAATGCTGAACATATACATAATTTTTAGGTGAGTTGGCCAGTCTATGGGATTTTATTAGAATGTGGCAATATTCAGTTGATTTGTTATGGGAATCCAGTGGATTGTTTTATAGAAGTTCAATCAATGTCTGCCATACAAACAATGCCATACAATGACATTTTATATTTACTGCTTTATGTCCTGCTTGGCTATTAAGTAGACATTGCATTTTCTTTCCCAGTGTCAATTTCTTCTGTTCTTGGTTATTTCTTTGCTGTTCTTCAGATGTCCATATCTCCCCTGAGCAGTCTTCATAATTTGAAAAAAGTGATTTCAATATTGACTTACTGTGAAGCATATGGTTGAGACCTAATCTAATTAAGTGAAGTGTCAATATTTTACTGAATGTAATGGGGTGCCACTGGTTAATAACGTTACATAGGTTTCATCTGTACAGTTCTATAGTACATTATGTGTATTATACTGTGTGTTCATGACTCCAAATCAAGCTTCCTTCCATTACCATTCATCTCCACTTTACCCCTTCTACCTCCCCCCTGCCCCCTTTCCCTCTGGTAATCACCGTACTGTCATCTGTGTCTATGAATTTTCATTTTTTATTAAGCCTGTCACTTTTTATTGATACAGAGATACATAAGTACCTCAATGGGGGTCATTGAGATACAACTTATTTGTAGGGGTCTTACTAGATTTTTTTCTCACTGTTTAAACTCTCCTATTTCTTAAGAACTTAGAGGAGGGACAGGTAGCCAAAGATTTATCAATAGTTATCTTGTGACCTAAGAGGATGCTTGGGTCTTAGACTGATGCTGATACCACAGATGGCAGAGCAGAGAGGTTGAAAGTTAAAAAATTGAATGTTGGGTCAATGGATCAAACAAATTGTAACACCTGTCCTGAGTATGGCATCTGCAATTGTAAATAATAAATTCTTTATATTAAGGATGTTTAAGTTGAATTTGCTGTTACAGACATCATAAAGTCTTAACTACTAGAATATATGTTTTTAAATGTTTGGCATAGCTAAATAGAAATGAGGCATAAGAATAGAACATTCTTCAAAAGATACTCCTGATCCATTTTAGTGGAT
This sequence comes from Saccopteryx leptura, assembly GCF_036850995.1. Taxonomy (NCBI): domain Eukaryota; kingdom Metazoa; phylum Chordata; class Mammalia; order Chiroptera; family Emballonuridae; genus Saccopteryx; species Saccopteryx leptura. The sequence goes on from NC_089503.1 coordinate 23,527,409, forward strand.
TTAAGAATTATAATCTGAGATTCATTGTTCTGTTAATTGTCTCCTCTTTCTTAATATATCAGTTATACTTAAAAAATAGTTTTTAATGTTTGCCCAAGAGTTTGCAATAAATGGTTATAACTCATTTGAGTTTAGCCCTGGCTGGATAGCTTGGTTGGATAGAGCATCATCACAAAGTACAGAGATTGCTGGTTCGATCCCCAGTCAGGGCACATACAAGAACAGATCAATGTTCCTGTATCTCTCTTTTCTTCTTTTCCCTCTGGCTAAAATCAATAAAATCAACCAATCAATAAATAAATAAAATAAAACTAATCTGAGTCTATTTTAAAATACCATTATACTTCTTCCTGAATAATAAGTTTCTTATAATAACAATGTAATCTTAAATTTCTCCCTCCCATTCCTCATATCATTGATTTATCCCTTTTCCTTATATATAAACAAATATATACACACATCAACAGTCATACATGATTTAATAATTTTTGCTATTATTTTGAATGAACTATTATCTTCTAGATCAATAGAGAATAATAAAAATAAAATTTTTCTTATTTAACATTTACACATTTCTTCTTCAATACACTTTCTTTCTTTATGTAGTTCCATGTTTCTGACCTGTATGTTTTTCTTCTTTATAAATAAGTTTTTAAAAACATTTCTTGCAAGGTAGGGTTACTGGCAACATATTTTCTCAGTTTTTTGTTTGCTTGAGAATGCTTTGCTTTCTCCTTCACCGTGTGTGTGTATGTGTGTGTGTGTGTGTGTGTGTGTGAGAGAGAGAGAGAGAGAGAGAGAGAGAGAGAGAGAGAGAGAGAGAGAGAGAAAGGTACAGTCAGGAAGAGACAAAAAGGGAAAGAGATGAGAAGCAGTACTTTAGTTGTTCATTGATTGCTGTCTAATATGTGCCTTGACTGGGGGCTCCAGATGAGCTAGTAACCCCTTGCTCAAGCCAGCAACCTTAGGCTCAAGCCAGCAACCTCTGGGCTCAAACCAGAGACCCTGGAGTCATACCTATCATTTCACACTCAAGCAAGTGCCCTGCACTCAAGCTGGTGAGACTGCATTCAAGCCAGCTACCTCAGGGTTTTGAACCTGGATCCTCTGTGTCCAGGCCAATGCTCTATCCATTGCGCCGCTGCTTGGTCAGGCTCCCCTTCACCTTTGAATATAGTTTTTACAGAGTACAGAATTATCTGTTGGTGTTTTCTTCTTCTTCTTTCTTTCAGCACTGTTAATATTTCACTCCATTTTCTTCCCACTTGCCTGGTTTCAGAGAATTGTTATGTAGCTCTTATCATTGTTTCTCTATATGCAAGTTGTTTTTTTTCTCCCCTGCCCCTCTGGTTTTTTTTCAGAATTATTATTATTATTTTTAATTTTTTTTTGTATTTTTCTGAAGCTGGAAACAGGGAGAGACAGTCAGACAGACTCCCGCATGCGCCCGACCGGGATCCACCTGGCACACCCACCAGGAGCGATGCCAGAATTATTTTTTAAGTTTGAATTTCTGACACTTAACAATAGTATGACTAAGTGTAGTTTTTTAGTATTTATTCTCTTTAGTATTTCCCAGATTCCTAGATATGGGGAAATAATCTATCAATATTAGTTCAAATATATATTTTTTCTGTTCCTTACTCTCTTTTTCTTCTGGTATTTCTATTATGTGTATGCTATATCTTTTGTGTTTTTTCCACAGTCCTTAGAGACTCTCTTATTTTTTTTCCCTTTATTTGTTTTCCTTGTTTTTCAGTTCTTTAGGCTGATTTAAGATATTACCAAGTTTAGACGGTCTTTCCTTCACCAGGTCCAGTCTTCTCATAGACCCATCAGAACAACCATTTCTGTTACATCCATTTTTGATCTCCAGCATTTCTTTCTAATTCTTTCTCTGGATTTTCTTATTCCTGCTTACATTACTTGTTTGTTCTTGCATGTTATCGGTGTTTTTCATAGAGCCTTTATTATGATAATCACAGTGGTTTTAAATTCTTTGGTAATTCCAACAGTCTTGCCTTGCCTGTTCTGATGCTTTGATGATTGCTCTTTCTCTCTTCAAAATATGTTTCATTTATTTATTTTTGCATTTGGTACACCTTGTAATTTTTTCTTGATAATCAAATATGTACCAGGTAAAAGGTACTCTTGCAAATAGGTTTTTAGTATGATAGTAGGGGAAGGGAAGCACTTGCTAGTTCTATGGTTAAGTCTCAGTCTTTTTATTACGCTTATGCCTCTGGATATGAACTTCACCAGCATTTCTCAGTTTATTTTCCCCCTTATATGGGATAGGGTGGATAGAGTGGGCTGGCGTTGGGTATTTTTATTCTATTATGTGGAAGAGGGTAGTTGGGATGTACTTGAAGATGGTTGGACATTTCTCTTCCCCCAAGTCAGTTAATCTTTTAAAATATACCAGATGATTAAGCTCTGGTTAACTACTTCCTCCTGAAGGAATACCTTGTGAAGAAGATCAGAATGTTTTAGTGTATTTAAGAACAGTTCCTTCTCCCCTCCCCCTGCCATTAGCATGAGGAAATTTTTTCCAATATGCACTGTGATTACCTAGTGAAGCCCCTGCAACTAAAACTCCCAATATTGTGTAGTTCCCCTCAACTGGGTCTCTGAAAGTTGTTGTTGTTGTTGTTGTTTTGTGTGTGTGTGTGTGTGTGTGTGTGTGTGTGTGACAGAGACAGAGAGAGGGACATATAGGGAGAGACAGACAGGAATGGAGAGAGATGAGAAACATATATTCTTCATTGTGGCACCTTACTTTTTCATTGACTGCTTTCTCATATGTGCCCTGACTGGGGGTGGGATGAATACAGCAGAGAGAGTGACCCCTAGCTCATGCCAGCAACCTTGGGGTCAAGCCAGCGACCTTTTGGCTCAAACCAGCGACTATGGGGTTATGCCTATGATGCTATGCTCAAGCTAGCAACCCTGTGCTCAAACTGGTGAGCCTGCGCTCAAGCTGGCAAGCTGGTACTCAAGCAGGCAACCTTGGGTTTTAAACCTGGGTCCTCCGCATCCCAGTCTGACACCTTATCCACTGTGCCACTGTCTTGTCAGGCTCCCTTAGAGTTTTAACTCTCATATCTGTGTACAGCAAACCTCCAGTAATTGATCAATTACAGCTCAGGTTTTTCTACCCTGGCTGTTTCCCACGATGGTCTCCTCTCCTGGATCTCTTCTCAGGTAATCCACAGCAGATTGTAATCGTTTGTGTGTCTCTCCAATCTTGCAGTCAGTAGTTAGGATGGAGTAGTGATTTCCATGCTCCTTATATGCAGAACTAGAAACTGGGAATCTCTGTTTAACTTCTAATTATTTTCATCTGCTAAGTAGAACTATTACTCTCTACCTCACAGCTTGTCTTGAGTCTAAAATATGTATATTTCCTGATTAACTTAATACATTCCCAGTTCTTCTGGAAACTTGGGATAAGGATATGTGGAAATTGAATGTAAATTGCTTGCATAATAAGCATTTTATGAATGTGAGCTATTATACTATTTTAATTTTTAAACAGAAAAAAATAGATGTGGTAGCCATTAATTGACAGAAACTTACATAATTTATTATTTCTCTCATCATATATTTTCATAACACGTTTGGTCCTTGACTGTTTTCAGTATACTTTCATTTACTATTAATGTGGTCATTGCCCATTTAAAATTTAAGTAAAATGATGATTGCTAGTTAAATATGTTAACAAGAATTAATGATGTACAATATAAAGAATAAAATCTGATCAACTGATATAAAAATATGCACGCTATAGGTGGCTATTTCATATTTGTGTAACAGCTTCAGGACAATGAAAGTGTAGATTAGCTTTATTTAAGAAAGCAGGCCCTGGCGGGTTGGCTCAGTGGTAGAGCGTCGGCCTGGCATGCAGGAGTCCAGGGTTTGGTTCCCAGACAGGGCACACAGGAGAAGCGCCCATCTGCTTCTCCACCCCTCCCCCTCTCCTTCCTCTCTGTCTCTCTCTTCCCCTCCTGCAGCCAAGGCTCCACTGGAGCAAAGTTTGCCTGGGCGCTGAGGATGGCTCTGTGGCCTCTGCCTCAGGCGCTAGAATGGCTCTGATTGTGGCAGAGCGATGCCCCAGGATGGGCAGAGCATCGCCCCCTGGCGGGCATGCCGGGTGGATCCCGGTCAGGCGCATGCGGGAGTCTGTCTGACTGCCTCCCCGTTTCCAGCTTCGGAAAAATAAAAAAAAAAAAAAAAAAAAAAAAGCAAAGTTAGTAAACATTATAAATTGTGTGTTAGAGAAACTTATAGTTTTGTTTTGCCTTCAAATATGTAATCAGACTATAATATTAATGCAAAAAAATTGAGTGTTTATTATTTTTTATTAAACCAGCTTGAATATTAGAGCAAAGTCTCTCATAACATAATGTTAGTTTTGTTTCATTTTTTGAGACCTTGACTTAGGTCACACTGAAGAAATTAAATTAAAATCAGAAGATCATTTGAGATGGATAGTGCCTCATCTAGTGCAAAATCTAATCAATGTTCCCTGCCTTACAGGATGGACTTCATTATTTATTACTTACTGCCAACAGATGGCTATCCACGGTCCTCATTTGGGAGGCTCATCTATTCCCCAGAGGCCATAGGTTCTCAAACATAACTACTGTTCTATCTGGGATGATTTCACCTTAGTACTGGAGAAATTGGGTCAGCAAACCCAGAAATCTCTGGATCAGCATTTAGTTGCATTGTCAGTTGGTCCAAATTAAATGCTTGTTTAGAGATCCAGAGGTTGCTGCTATAATTATCCCCACTTACAATCCTAGAAGTCAAAAAATAAATTACCTACAATAAAGAAAATCACTCTATTGAGGACAATTTTTTTAAGGATACTGTTTCTGAGGCAACTTGGCAGATAATGCAAGAATGTATTAGGAAGAAGCGAATTTCAGAAATTAAAATTTGTGTAAGAGAATGCAATATTGTTTATTTCAAAGGAAAGAGCTTTTTCTGAAATAATTATAGGATTTATTTAACAATGCAAAAGGTAGTCTTGTTGAATTAGGCTCTGCACATGCATATAAACTTAAAAATGAAAGAAAGAAACTGTCCGGATTCACCCCATGTCACAGTTTTAGCAGAGTACTGACCGTGACACTGATGTACGTTTACATGACAACTCCCAGTGCTTTTCACGTCGATGATTTCATTGAATCCCCAGCACATCTTTTGAATTAGTTTCTTTAGTCCTTCAACTTTTCAGGTAAAAGACATTATATAAATTTTCAAGATTACGTAGTCTCTAAGGGTTTGAACTGGGACTCCAACTCACATCTTTGAATTCAAGCTTTAGTCACGTTTCATGAAATTTCAAATCAAAATCTATTTTTTATTCACTGAAAATATATTTTACTTTTCCTTGGGACAATGGCTGTGATAATTTTTCTCTTCCATGACTCACTTTGAGGGAATTTATGCCAAAGAAGAAATATAGAAATTCATGAAAACCCAAGGATATTTATGATAAAGAAATGCTTACACATTTGTACACATATGAGAGAAATCATAAAAGCTTGTGGAAAAGGGAAATGAAGGAAGCCACCAGTTGCGTTTTCACAGGTGCTTACCCACCTTAACTCCTGCATTTTTCCCTTTACTTCTTTTTCCCCTCCAGGATTTCCTTTCTTTCTGATGAAGAAAAACATGAACTGATTCCTTCAGTTACTACAAGTGCTTAGTGATCTAATAAATGATCCCTCTATGACCCTGAATATTCGCAAGAGAGAAAATAAAACTCTATCAAATGTGCAAAAACTGAAAGTCAAACAGATGAAATGAAACCCATGCATTTCAGGGCAGGAGAGCATCTCAATGTTAAAAAGGAAAACAATATATTCATAGGAACTATTTTCATTTGGAAGTCTGGCAACAGCATGAATAAAATACAATAGTTCTTATATATTTTTTTATTTTTCTGTATTATTCAACTTTGTTCTCTGCACAGTAATCTTAATTTATTTACAAGAGAAAACTAATAATGTCATTCCAAAAAGCCATGTAGAAAAGAAACAACTTAGTTCCTTTCCCTATGCCTGAGACATCACGGACAGGGTGTTCTAAGATGAAAAATATATATTTATTTCCATTTTCCCTCTTATATTGACAACATCTAAAAGCCAAAAAGGCAAAGAGGATTGGATTTTTAACTTAAGATTTATACCTATGTGAAAATTGTCAAGACCCACTTACTTTTAATCATTTTCTCTTGCCTGAGCACTGAACAAAAGGTTGTTAAAAAAGATAGTATCTTCTTACGTAGAACATAAGGCTGATATTTTTTTAAAAGAGTAAATGAAGGTATTTGACTTTTTGAGGGTGTTTCTTTCTAACTATTGCAAAGAAAGTTTTAAAAATACAAAATAATTATATAGATAAGATTCAATGAGAATAGTAATTTAAGCAATGTGTTCATGCAGAATCCAATCAATATTACCGAATCTCCTGTGAACACCGTTTTAAATATTACTTGCTATTCCTTCTAGGGTTAGATTATCGATTACAAAATTGCTTCTAAAGCTCCATTATGAATAATTACACCTTTGACTTGCTTGTCTTGTTCCTCTGAACCATGAAAATTACAGAATTCTGATCACTAGGACATAAAGGAGAGGAACAAAAACAGTGGTTTCTGCCTTTCCCTGCCATTGCACATTTTTGTAAATAGAAATACTTGTCTGCAATTACTTTTTTTCTGATGGTTGTGCTGTCTGAAGACTTTTGAAATGACAAATACTACATAAGTTTTTGTTTGTTTGTTTGTTTTGTTCATTTTCCTGATCATGTCCCATTGGGTTGTCAGTGATACATACCAGTGTTCATCCCTCTGATGTCTTCATGCCTAGTTTCATTTGTTTACCTCAGGTCCAAAAACATAATGGTGAGAGATAGTAAAGGCACATTTGCCAGTAGTTAGAAAATGCTACAAAAATTCATTATAGTTATTGATCACTAACTAACATTGCCACTTAAAATTGACAGGTATTTAAAATCTTTAACCATTCACATAATAGACTCACATTTGTTGAACTTGGTTTTATATTATTTTTGCTAATATTCAAGGCTGGTCTTCATTGGTTTGGATATTACAAAGCTAAGGATAGATTGACCCATATTTTCTTTTAGCTACAAATAAGATTCAGATTGTTTTAATAATTCTAAAAAATAATGTAACAGAAACATAGCTACTACTTTTTAATAATAAATAGAGGAGTATCAGAACAGATAAGAGTTGAAATTCTACTTCAGATTGAGTTTTTCTAAAATGCCAAAAGAACCAGAATGCATTAATTTGGCAACAGAATAAGTGATTAACAAATAAGACAATCTAACAGATCTTTATTAAAAGTGTGGGTCATAGATCCAGATGCACATGAGCTTGAATCTTATCCCCCGTGTTGCTGATTTGGTAATTTTTGGCCAAAATGTTTAAACCACTTCAAGATTTAGTCTCCATTTTTTGTACAAGATAATATTAATGCTTAGTGATGTTGTTAATATAATTAGATATGTTTTCCCTTGTAAACTGATGAGCAGAGTGAATGAGGCACATTAAACATTCAACAAGTACTATTAATTTTGTATGTATTGTTCTTCAGTAGTCCATAGTACCTGTTGGCTACTTCAATGAGAGACTACTCTATCTCTATGTCTGTTGAATTTACCACGATACCTGACAGATAATAAAAATTTGTGGAATGAATGGACAATGATGATTACATGGATAGAAATAATGAGGTAAAGAAGAGTTTATAGTACTGCCTTTTTTTTGTCTATCATTAATATTTATCTAAGCTAATAAAGTCTACTCAAATCAGCATAAGAATATTTTTAATTTTTACGTACTGATTATCTACCTTGATTTTACTGCAGCCTAGGGTGTTACTAATTTTCCTGAGGTGTATGGTTGCCAACTCATAATCTTTTACAAAACTGCCGTGGTCCTAAGGACCATTTTTTTCATACATTTTTGATTCCATAGATGAATTCAGCTAGGTAATGAGATGAAGTTAGACTTGCTTGATGACTCCCCAGGGTTTCCTGAGAAAGAGCTATGTGCTTCTGTGGGGTATGGCAGATCAGATGAAGGGAAGAAAAGAAACAAAACACTAGGCTACCAGAAATATAACTGCTTTCCAAATTCCTTTTCCTTAAAATACCCTCTCTACTCTTCAGCTTCCTTTTTATCACACCAGTCGAGTTAACTTGAAACACAGGTTGAATATCTAGTATCAAAAAATTCTATTGTTCAAAATAGTAGCATAAGGCCATATTATCACATTTCCTGCCCCCCAAGCACACCCTCACCTTTGAGAATCAAGAAAGCCCCCTCAGGGGGACTTATACATTTCTCATATTATCTCAGTTATTTTGTTTTTAATACCAAAGTTCTGTTTGAGGAATATGTATCAATGAATAAAAAAAAAGTCTCAATCTAGTTTGGCATGCTTATAGAAACAACTTGACACAAAGTAACAAGGAAAAAAAGGGAAGGGCAATAAATTGAAGTCAGATTTAGTGATTATTTTCAGGGAATTGATCTCAAAATTGCAAGGAGAAACAGTAATTGTAAATAAGTCTTTTAAAAATCTCTTAAATAGCAATCAAGTAAATGGTTACATTGTAGATCTCATAAGTATAACTTTGTATAGTAAGTAAAAGATGCCTGTTCTAATGTGATAGTGGCTTGACATAAAAGTTCCAGTAATGGAAATATGTATTATGAATCAATACACACAACTCTGATGGAACTGATAATTGTGTGTTCTAAAAACAAATGACTTGAAAAGTGCACCCAGTAAGGACCCATTACTAACACTAAAGAGGGAAAGGGGGAGTTTATTTGTATTTATTTTTTTGTGATAGAGACAGAGAGGGACAGATAGGGACAGATAGGGACAGACAGGCCAGGAAGGGAGAGAGATGAGAAGCATCAATTCTTCATTGTGACACCTTAGTTGTTCATTGATTGCTTTCTCATATGTGCCTTGACTGGGAGGAGGGGCTACAGCAGAGCGAGTGACCCTTTGCTCGAGCCAGTGACCTTGGGTTCAAGCCAGAGACCATGAGGCCGTGTCTATGAACCCACACTCGAACCAGTGACCCCGTGCTCAAGCTAGTGAGCCTGCACTCAAGCTGGATGAGCCTGCATTCAAGCTGGCAACCTTGGGTTTTTGAACCTGGTTCCTCTGCATCCCAGTCCATCACTCTATCCACTGAGCCACCAGCTGGTCAGGCAAGGGGAGTGTTAATTAAAGTTTTTATTAAATATCACCTGACTAGGAGCATTGGACTGGGACGCAGAGGACCCAGGTTTGAAACCCCGAGGTCGCCAGTTTGAGCACTGGCCCATCTGGTTTGAACAAGGCTCACCAGCTTGAGAGCTTGAGCCCAAGGTCGCTGGCTTCAGCAAGAGGTCACTCTGTCTGCTGTAACTCCCCACTCCCATCAAGGCACATTTGATAGAGAAATCAATGAACAACTAAGATGCCGCAACAAAGAATTGATGCTTCTCATCTCACCCTGCTTGTTTGTCTGTCCCTCTTCTGTCTCTCTTTGCCCCGTCACAAAAATAGTTTTTATTAAACATTAATATTAAACTAGCATTTTTCTAAATTGAATATGGGTCTCAAGAAATTCCAAATTTAACTAAAAATAAAGTAATTTTCTCTGTTATGAATATTTCAGACTGGCTTCTCTACACCTGGACCACACGCAAACACACACACACATGTAAAGCAATTAGGTTACTCTGGAGAAAGCTCTAAAATTCAGGCAATAACAAAAATGACCTATTAAAATACTGCTGTACTTTAAGTGTAATTTCATGTATTGTTATAATGAAATTAATAAACTGTCTTAAATACATACTATTGTCATCCTATATTTTTCAAAAAGTATTGTACAAACATGCCAGCCAATGAAAGGTTAAGAAAATATTATAAGGGCAGTTTCCTTATATTTTGCTTTATATTACCTTTATTTTTATTATTTTCTGCATTTTTGAGCTTTCTCCAGAGTGACCTAATTGCTTTACTTGTGTGTGTGTGTGTGTGTGTGTGTGTGGTCCAGGTGTAGACAAGCCAGTCTAAAATATTCATGACAGAGAAAATGACTTTATTTTCAGATAAATTTGGAATTTATTCCTATCCACATTTTTTCCCATTTCTTTCTTTGGTATTTAAATTTAATTTTCCCATATGAAGCTCCATGTATGGCTTACTCAGAATAATTTATAATTTTAAATTCTGTGTGTGTGTGTGTGCACGCGCATGCATATATATGTGAGTTTTGGGGTAGAAGAGGGCTATAAATATCTAATAAACAGCATTTTTGCCTTTAAACAAGAAGTAAAAGAACAGGTTTTAAAATGAAACAAAGAGTTTTACAAATATAAAAAAGAGGAATACATCCTTTTTCTAAACAATGACCTAAGTTTTCAAGACCAAAGAATACCTTCTGTGAGAACTGTGGAATAATGTGCTCTGGGATGAAGGGCCGTGGTGGATTTGCATATTTATATGGTCTCCTAGTTTTGAAAGAATATTTTTGTTCATTTGGGAAATTCTGTACCAGACTAGTCATAAAATTGCAAATCTGAAACATATGATTTAAAATAACTAGACAACTTCGAGCATTAAAAACAAGTGTATTCATATTGAAGCAGAATACATGGAGTGCTTTGGTAAGGTGGATATCATTAAATCCACACTGTTTTAAATTGACGTTATTTTATATGGCTTATCCAGCATAACTGTGTACTTTCAGTTGTGATGTAGTTAAGTCTTTGATGTATTTTCTGCTAAAATGTTTATTGTGTAAAATGAACCATATTGTGTAATCAACAAAAGGCATATGAATAGACACTTCTATTATTAATTAAACCTGTTGCTTTGATGATTCAATTGATAGTGTTATTCATTTATTGATATAATGTATGATTGTCTTCTGTGCCCATTAGACTACATTACTGGCATCAGATGGTTGGGTTAGTTGGATGCTGGACTGCTCAACAAATTGCTGGTAATTACATGTAACACACCTTAGACAACATTTCTTGTTACTCATTAAAACTTGGCACTTCTGCATTTTCTGTCACTTATGTATGTGATTTATTACATTTTAATGGCTTAGACAAATGGATATTTTTTATTGTATAGTTTCCAAACAGAAATGTTAAACTTTAGAAGCTTATTTTTAAAATAATTTTTAATCATACAGGGACCTAATTAGATCCTATACAAATCAAAAATAAAACAATTATCTTTCAGTATATTTATCCTTTTAACAAATATATTTGAACTATCATGGTAAATTTGCACTGACTCTAGACAGATGTAAATAGATATTTACACTGGCTTTATTAAAATGTACAGTTATTTCCATGGGAACTTTCTAATGATTAATTTAGACAGAAAAATAAAAGCTGTGCGCCAAATTCCATTTTAATTACATTTCTTATGTAATGGACTTTTAACTTATGATTCAATTGGTATATGTGTGAAATAAAAAGTGTGACTCTTTGTTCTTAGAAAACTCATTAAATTGTGTGATTCTGTGAATAGAGGTATGTCTTAGTAAAAATCAGTTTTTAAACTAAAATGAAGTTGGCATTTTCATATCTACCTTAAAAAGAAATGTTGATTCAATTAGAATGCCAAATAAGTGAAAAATTGTCTATACATTCTGATTTAAAAAATAAAATATATGGTGTTTATTTTAGAAAAGGTTTTGAGAGAGATATTCAGTATTTTTCAACCACTGGTCTGCCAGAAATTTTGTGTTGGTCCGAGAAAGAGTTAAGCACCCTGATGTTGCAAGAAAATTATAGGGCGGTTAACTCTTTTGCAGACTGACACAAAATTTTTGGCTGTGCCAGCACTGGTCGATGGATCGACAGTTAATAAACACTGTTATAGATTAAACATTTACATTCTGGAAAAAGAAAGCATGTATTTTCATTTCCTACATTTGGCAACAAAACAAAGCATGAACTCAATTCATAATTCTAACATTACCATTGATTATTTCATGTGATTCAATGTGCAGAAATTTTGATATGGTCACCACATACAGAAAATAAAGCACACGTTGTAAAATGGGGCATAGAATTAAAAAAAAATAGGTAGAGATGATAGGAAAGTTTGAAGCATTTCATTGTTCAAAATGTATAAATAGTTTTAAATTTACATTTTAAAAATTGTTATCTATTCTTTTCTGTGTTGCCCCATATACTTTCATCCGGTCATTCACTGCATCACTCATTTCCTCAATGCTCTTTTTCTTCAAACACAGAGTTGCTAGCTCTAGAACCATGAGAGAAAGCATGTGTGTTGTACAGGTTCCGTACTGCTCATGAGTATCTGTGAAAAAGAGGAACTGGATACTTTCTAATAAGGGGAGACAGGAAATAAAGTAGATAAATTAAATTTATAGCAGGGAAGGTAGTGAGGACTGCTTAGGAAAATCTTCAAGGAAGTGAAAGAAGATAGGATGCATGTGCCTGCATGTATGTTAGCAGGGGCTTAGTGTTGACGTTTTTGACAGAATATCCAGGGAAGATGTCACGGGGAAGATAAGTGAACATGTGACAGGGAAGAATAGGGTGTCCATGAAGATATCAGCAGTAATATCCCTGTAGACAGAGGAATTACAACTGTCCCAAGGCACAGCTCCTATTCATGGGTCAGAGCCTGCCTGGAACATCTGAAGACCATCAGACAAACTAGAAAGAGTTGAGAAAACAAAAGTGAGGTCAGAAATGTCACAATAGTTCTACCATTGGGGCCCTTGTGAATATATTAAAGGCTTGCTGTTTCCTCTATGTGAAAAGGGAGCCTTGAGAAATTTGAAAATAGAGGAGTGACATATTTTAATGTCTGGTTTCTGTGCTTAGAATAGTCTGAGCATGGTTAAGAAAGGAGATGTGTAATGAGGAAATTAATTCTATGACAGATAATTGTGTTTTGGCTCAGTGATGAGAAAAGATCCGACTTAGAAGTTTTTTTGACGATAGAACACATAGGATTTGCCAATAAATTTGCTGTGGGTTATAAAAGAAAAGGTGAAATCAAGAATCTCCTAGTGTTTTTGTCTGAGAAATAGAAAGAAATGAGATGCTGTTAACTAAGGTAGAGAAGGCATCAGAAGGAGCTGAGCTGAAGGGTGAGTTGAGTGCACTTGAAGCTTGGTTTTGGATAAGGTAAAGTTGGGATGCCTATTAAACATCCGATTGGAGAGGATGAGTAGACTCTTGAATTTACGAGTCTGCAGTGGGTTCCTCAAAATACAGATGGTATAGCATTTTGCTTTTACCTGTTTTGTCTTTACTTTGCGAAAGCACTAAAGATCAAGACTGGGGTGTATTATGAGAGATGTAGCATGATATCAGCTTAGGTGACCCAACCTAAACTACATACGTTCATCATTTATGCAATCTCAGGATTAAGAATTTGTTTTTATTATCTATTTTAATGACTGATAGTTTTTAAATCAATACAGCAACAATTATATATCATTTTGACATAACTTTCACGGTTCCAGTGGTTCACACTTATGGGTATGGAGTTTGGGGAAAATGATGGTTAAGTAAACTACCTGATCTTTATATTACTTTAGACCTTTGGCCAGAAATGCCACAATAGACATTCCCTATTGGCAAATTCACCAGCAAATAATATAAATTTTGCATAAATACTCTGGTTAGTGGTAATTGACTCTGTACATCTCTCTCTCTCAAGGCCAACTATAATAGGGCAGAATTTAGACTTTCTAATCCTGCCCATAATCTGGCACCATTAACTGGAGGCATGGTGGTTAGTAGGGTAATTCCCAGAAGACATCTTTCCTCTCTTCTTCCCACACACAGTGTTTTCCCCATAAGAGCTCCATCTACAAGAGCCACAAAGTAACATGCATGAGGCAGCTACTCAGATTCTGTGTGCTCTAGGATGGTTCTTGCCTACCCTCCGCGTATATTTGGCACCAGAAGCATCATCATCTGCTATGATGGAATTTTCTTATTAACTGGCACAAGTGTTGTCTAAGGGGATAGGAAATTGCTGAGTTAGCATTATTTAGAATAATTATTTTATTCCAACCCACTAGCTGTCAGTTCTAAAAAAATTGAAGGTCACGTAAATACTATGCAAATAAATACTCTGGGGAAATATTTAGATGCCATATACTTTTATTTCTAATTGGAAGCCTTAGAAGTGGACAAGGTATAACCTACAACAGAGAGTAAAGAGGTGTATATATATATATTTTTTTTTCTGCCTCATATTCTGTGACAAGCTGTGCAGTCAGAATCTCATTTGATGGGGCTGGGTTTCAAATATTTTATCTCAGCTCAACACCTAGTGAGAAATGCTGCAGGAATGACCTTTACAAGGTGGTAGTGTGTTAATTAAGACTACTGGCAGTTTTCAGTTCTTTAGTTCCATATGGATATTTGTTGTTCCTGTGCAAAGATAGTTCTGCTGACAACATTCCTATCTGTGATTGCAAGGACAGTAGACCCTTGACGTTATGTGCGAGTCTAAGCAGTCCTTGAGCTGCAAATACAAAGAGGAGCTCTGGTTCACTGCCGAGCTACCTGGTTCTGCCTAGGAGAGGCAGCAGAGCCTCATATGTAATTTAAAAGCACACTTGACATGTACCATCTAATTTCATCTTAACCACTCAGAGATGTAGAAAGTATATTTTTATTACAGTTGACTACATATTATGGATGCAGGTGTTTCTGGCTAAAATGCAAAACCCCAATTGTTAGCCATATGAATATAAGTGGTTTACTGTGGGTGTACATATGTAAGTTCCCCTTGCTATCCAATAGTAAGCCAAAATCCTTCTTCAGATTTCTTTTGGTTAGTGAACACAGATAACATATGTCTTTTGAAAAAGCAAAGTGGCATAAAAGGAAAAAGCAGGGGATACCTGCATAGGGCAAAGACACTTGGTTCATAGGATTTTACTCCATAGTATATTCTTCAAGTTATTTTTTGTGCATCCTTCCTTTAGCTTCTTTTTTGGGGGAGGCACAGTGTTGCTGTGGGATCCTACTATTTCTTATGATTTCTTATGGTTGTTCACCTGTTTGTTCAAAATGATTTCTTTTCTCAACAATCTCTATAAGGAGCTTTACGTTTTGGAATCTTCCCTGTTTTAGTTGTTGAATTTTCTGCAAGTCTTGTAGAATAAAACAGGATGGAGTAAGTAGCTTTTTCCTCTTGGCATCCATAAAGCAGGTATGTTTTCTCTAGCCATCTAGGCAGTGAGAGTTGGTCCTTGACTTCTTTTCTTGCTCAAGTACTCATGCTTGCTTACCTTAGATATTTCTCACTGATCTTTTAATTCTATGACTTAAAATTTCAATTTCTGAAGACTAGTTCATTGAAGTATACTGACATTAAGTTTTCAAAAGAGTATACAGGGTTACTCTTGAGTTTTGTTACCACTTAAGATATGTTATATAGACCTCTAGTTTGTCTATTGCCAGGGACCTTCTTGCCTTTTCAGCATTAACTAAAATTATTTAATGGCAAGTAAAGACAAGGTTAAAGAGATACATTGTGTCAGCCAATGTTAAAAAATAAATAAAACACAAGTAAACCTAAAGAAGGATATGATTGTACCTTCAACTTCCTTGCCCATCACTTAGCAGTTTCTCTTCATCTATCATCCTAGATTTCTTAGCCTACCATTACACTGGAACTTTTCTACAAATTACTTTGTGAAAAATCTTTCTAGGAATTTTTCAACTGCATGCAAGTGACAGAAAAAATTTTTACATTAAACAACTCTAGCTACTTTATTAATGTTTATGACTTTAAAAATGTTTAATGTGAGAAAACAAAAAAAAAATCATCAATCTTTTCTAGGTGTTTTTGCTTGCTATGTCTGCATCACGATGCCTGCTGTGGTACTGGAGTATCTAGGAAATCTTCTCACAACGTTTTCTTACAAATGTTGAGAGCGAATCTGGAGCACAGGAGTGCCATGCTCTAGTGACACCATGGTTTGCCATAGTAGAAATTACCTAATGAAATGGAAGCCCACATATTCGAACATATAAAGTTGGCAAATTATTTTTCATTGCAGCTTGATGAGTGCACACATTTGCTAGTATGATGTTATATGTCTGCGTTGAACATGGTAGTAATATGAAATAATAATAATTTTTGCTTCAGATTTGTTATCTAGATATGCAACTAGTTCTAAACAGTATAAAACTATTAATGATTATGTTGTCAACAAATAACTTTTGTATTGAAGTATGTTTTGATGGTGCAGCTGCAATTCTAGAGCGACATGCTGGGTAATTATCCCGATTAAGGATCTTCCTCCAGAATGTAAATGAACTCACTGCATTCTTCACAGAGAAAGTTTTACAGTAGGGCAATAATAAGTCAACCTAGTCGAAAAACATATATACAACACAAATATACAGACAATAAGGTAACAATAGAAAGAGGGGAAAAGGTGGGGGTGAAGGTAGAGGAATGGGAGTCAGAGAGGGCAGGAAATGTGGGTAGGAAGAGACTTTTCATGGAGCAGGGGAGGATGATGAGGTGTGTAGATGGTGTGATATTGAGTGGGACATTTAAAACCATGTCAACACAGTAAATTAAAAAATAAAGAAAATAAAATGTCAAAATAAGAAGTCAACTGCTTAACTATTGTATTTATTAATGCAGTAAAATTTATAAATATATGAAAACCATTGTGTTAAATTAGAGTCTGCTCTCTTTATTATATGACAAGAAGAATTATTATTTTTAAGAATTAAAATTTTAACTATGGTCATTGAGAGGAAATTTTCTGTCAATTATGCTTGAACTATGCAACAAACTTGTAGTGTTTCTACAAGACAAGAAAATAGTTTGCTTTCAACTTTTGATATAAATCAATAGCAGACATGCTTATTTTTCTGATATTTTTTTGTTTTTGATGACCTTAACATTTCAGTACAACAAACTCATGTCATATTGTTTTTTGTTTGTTTTTGTTTTTCCAATGAGAGATGACATCAAAGGAAAAACAAAGTTTAAAAGAATGAATATCTACAAATAATTACAACAAGCTTCATAATTTAAGAACAATAATCAATGAAGGGATAATTATCTTACACATAAAGAAAAGCAATCACTTAGCTGTTTTACATTTTATAATATAATATGAATGTTTCACTAACAGAAAATTTAAGTGTAGAAAACTAATAGATCTGATACTCACTTCTTTCATAAAATGTAATTTAAATTTAGGTGTATCTCTATGGCATAATTTGGCATAATTTGTTGGAATTGACTATTAATGAGTGGCTGAAGTTGAATTGCAAAAATTTAGTATTACTCAGTTTATTTTAGATAAAATAAAATGAATACCCTAGGATTGCTCTATCTCTTTCTACTTCTATTAATATATTTTAATCTGATTCCTCTATTATGACTGTTATTACAAGGGTCCCCAAACTTTTTACACAGGGGGCCAGTTCACTGTCCCTCAGACCATTGAAAGTCCGGACTATGAAAAAAACTATGAACAAATCCCTATGCATACTGCACATATCTTATTTTAAAGTAAAAAAACAAAATGGGAACAAATACATTATTTGAAATAAAGAACAAGTAAATTTAAATCAACAAACTGACTAGTATTTCAATGGTAACTATGCTCCTCTCACTGACCACCAATGAAAGAGGTGCCCCTTCCGGAAGTGTGGCGGGGGCCAGATAAATGGCCTCAGGGGGCCACATGCAGCCCGCGGGCCGTAGTTTGGGGACCCTTGTGTTATTAGAACAGACATTAAGAAATTCAAGGTATGCATTATTGCCTGTGAGTGGTATTATAGGGTATGTAGACTGCCTTGGAGGAGAGTGGGCATATTTAATAACATGTCTTCTTACCTTTTTTGACTATTCCTTACATTTTATGAACATTTTAGTTTTCCATGGTTTCTAGTGGAGTTTTACAAAATATTCCCATATCATGTGATACATACAATAACAAAACCTTAATATAGGAACTTTCCTCATGGTATCACCATAAACTTCACAAGATTGGAGGATGTAAAGTGAAGTTCTACCTTTGTGTCTTTGCTTTACCCAAGAGCTAGTGTACTTTTGCCCTAATTTCAACATGATGAAATAGTCCTCTGTGTCAGTTCTCACAAGAAAGTGAATACTTTCAAACACATGTAAGTAGAATAATACAGTGGTACCTTGAGATACGAATTTAATTCGTTCTGTAACCAAACTCATAAGTCAGTCAACTCGTATATCAAACTGCCGATACTGGACCCATGCGCCAATGTGCCAACTAGCAGCAGCTTCCCGAATCACGACTCGTATCTCAGAATTTCACTCAGATCTCGAATAAAAATATGGACTGGGTCACAGCTCATATCTTAAAAAAAAATCATATGTTGGTCTGTTTGTATCTCGAGGTACCACTGTATTTGCTTATCGTTTGCCATTTTTTCACTCCTATTTTGTGACTTCACAGTACCCTCCTCTTGCATGAGTAGAACTTATTTTCCTAACCCACTGATGTTGTCTTGGCCCCATTTCATGCTTTGACTAATGAGATGCCAGTGGATGTGATGCAAATAGAAGCTTCAAATGTGCTTTCGTGGTTTGACCAGCTCAAATTTGCTCCTGTTAGTTGTCACAAGAAGAATATGGCACAGTAAATGGCTGGACCAAAAAAATGTAAAATCATTTGGGGTAGACCTGAACACAATCCAGGATCTAGAGCTAAGTCCAGATGAGCTCAGCTGAGCCCAAAAGAACTATAGCCAACTCACAGGCTAATGTAAAAAACCTGAGATACGTTGCTAGCAAGAGATATTTTGGAGTACCTTCAAGTAACATTATTATAGCAATAGAAAGCTGATATAGTAGCTCTTAAAATTAATATATATATATTTAAAATCTTATATTTCTTGGTTCCCTATGACTACCATTTCAAGTCTTTTATACTAAAAGACCTCTATTTCAGCAAGGTAAGATGAAAGATTCATTACAGCTCTTTAACATGAATTTGCACATGTTGTGCTCTAATGCTCCAACTTTTTCAGAGACAAATTACTAGTATACTGATAATTTTCATGTTATATATTAATAAAATTATGAGTAAAAAAGTGATTTTTATATATTAAATGCCCATTCAACACACTGAATGAATACCATGTATATTGGTATTTAAACTCTGAATGTATCAAATGAATTTGCTTCTCATTTGTTAATTTATACAAACCCAGGTGGACTTGTAGTATGAATAAAATTTTTCTTCTAATAATCTATGGTGTATAAGTTTATTAATATTATATTATAAATAAATTATTATCAAAGACTAAATCTAAGTTTTAGCAATTCTTCTTTTTCACAGGTCTGCAGATATGCTGCAGTTCTATAATTCTAAGCTGGGATTGGTTAACCTGGGTGCTAGATTGTGATTTGTTTTCAGGTCTTCCCCACATATCTTCATGTTCTGCTGGGACTGGCTGCTACTATAAGTGCACAAAAGAGCAATATAAATGATGAACGATTTAAACCTCTCCTCAGATCAGGAGCACTGACATGCCATTGTTCAAAGCAAGTTGCATGAGTAACTCCAACATCAATAAAGCACTCTTATATTTTACACTTACTCTACAGAAAGAATTCTGAGGTCACATTTAAGTTGTTGATGCCAGAAGTAACAGAACAATTATTCAGTCTACTACATTTACTTTCATTAATATCCATTTACTTCAGTGTTAGTACCAAGACATGATTTTTGTTTAAACCGGTACAAATAAGGGTAAAAGCATAATGATTCTTGGCCAAAATATAAGCATAATCATAGTGGCAAAACTTTATTTTATAATTTCTATGATCTTGCATTGATATACTTGATATAATGTGAGGATAATACACACAAAGTTACTAGAATCCATGTGACAGTAGAGTGTAGATAGAAATCAAAGTGAAGTCAAAGTGGCAGATAAGAATTAGTCTTGGAGAAATGTGACCACTTTGTTCTAAGACAACCCAAATAGCCATCACTGGCTTCAGAAAAAAAATTGTCCTGGTCCTCTTTATAAATCTCACAGAGTAAAAGAATATTATATCTTGAAAGACCACATTACTTTAGATCACTTGAAAAAGTACAGAACCACTTTAAATGCCACTATTGTCATTAGTAAAGCTACTGCTTTTTTATTTATAGTATTTGAAACTTCAGTAGTAATATAGCAATGTAAATGTCCTGAATTTGATGATCTTGATGATAATATGGTTATATGGGAGAATGCCTTTGTGTGTAAAAAACACACAGCAATGTTTGGGGGTATAGAAAGCATCATGTTGGCAACATATTTCCATAAATTCAGGAAAAAATAGTTTCTCAACATTTCTTGCAATCTTTCATAAGGTTGAAAATTGTGTCAAAAGAGTATTTTTTAAGTTATACCAGTACCAAAAATATAATATTCTTAAGAATAAATGAAAAAAAGGCTCTAAGAGTTTTATGTACAAATAAACTTTTATTAAAAGACATTAAAAATTAAGTAGATATACCATGTTCATAGACAGTCACTTGTAATATTTGAAGTTGTCAATTATCCTGAAATTAATCAATTTCTTAAATAAATTCCAACATAGTGAGTAACAGAGTTTTTAAAGGAAATTGAAAATTTGATTCAAAACTTCACATGGCAGAGCAGAAGGCCGAGAACAGCAAAATTCTCTCTAAGAACAAACCAGGGACTATTCTTTTGACATAACAAGCCTTATTATGATGCTTTGAATGAAGAGCTTGAACACAACTTATGTACATGTTGATACTTGGTGTAAAGCATATTTGATGCTCAGACTAATGCAGAAAGGGTATCTTTTTCTAAATAATGTTACAACTGGTTATACAGTTAGATTAATTTTTCTCAATGAAAAATTTTAGTGTCTTTTCAATTTCCTATTACTGAAAATCATGAGGATGTCATTATTTTTGTTTATTGTGCTGGATGTGTGGTAAACATGTTCAAAATGAAAACTAATAGAATTTATTCACCCCAGACAATTTTCTTGAATCAATTCTTTAGTATTTTCTAAATTTCATTTTTTTCCTTGACTTTCAGGCACACCCATTATTCAGATTATGGTCCTTTTTGTACTGATATCTACCTTTGTTTTAGTATCATCTATTTTAAACACATTTTACTTTTATTATACTAAATGAAAATTTTCATAATTGTATTTCTTTTCTCATGTGTGAATTTCAATTTCTTCTACATTTTTAAATTTTAAGAAATGGTTTTGTTCCCTAAATATTCCTTTTTATGCATACTGTTCTTTCATATGCACAATATGTTCTTTCTTCTCTTTGCATAAATTATAGCTATTTTTTGTACTTCTACTCTTTTTGTATTGTTTTCACATATTCTAAAGTTCTTTAAAATTTTTTTCTTATATTCTGATAGAAAAGTGCCTCATATATATATTAGCATTTGATTGCAGTATATAATTAAGAAGGAAAAATTTCCAAAACTAATTGAGAGCTCTGTGATTGTTGAGATCAGTTTATTGGTAGACTTCTCTCTATGTGATCTAATGGGGGAATTTTATTTGGAAACCAAAACTGTCAGGAACTATATGTATATATTTGTGAATGTATATGATTATGTGTACACACATACATATTTTCCTACCTCTGGGAAGAGTCTTTCATCTTTTGTATGTGTATTTTAGTTTCTCTGTCATTATCCTAGGCCCCAAGTAGGGGGATAATAAATATATTTAACACATATACAGTGCTTATTTTTTGTCAAGCAGTGGAATATTTGCTTTACATATTTAATGTTTACATCAAGTCAAGATTTATGGTTATTCTCATTTTCCAGATTAAAAAATTGAGGCAAAAAGAAAGCTAACTTACCTAAAGTCATGGAACTTGTTATATGCAAAGCTAGGATTCCAACTCAAGAGATTATGTCCTAACTGGGAAGTACCTGGTTTCTTTCCTAGGCATGGCTTTAATGCCCCAATGCTACGTTCTTTTTGATGAAACTGTCTTCTTTGCCTAGTGTTCCTCCAGTTCAAAAATATTTATTGTTGATTTTTCCATATAATATAGCTTTAGTCTTTTTTCATGCAAGAAAAAGGTCATTGCTTGTCTCAGTCAGGTGGGTAAAGATCATAGTGCCCAACACCTTCTTAAATAGATTTTCAAACTCTTATTTTAAGCTCCCTCTGACTGCATTTGCAGAGGTCTGTAGTTCAGCAAACTCTTACACATTTCTAGGATAATGCAATGCAAAGCAGGTGGTTCTCTCTCTCTGGCTATCTTAAGTTTCGGCTTTCTCTGGTCTTCTAAATGTGTTACCACAATCCATCTGGTTTACATTTCCATATTTTTTCTTTGCCTCTTTAATTGTCCTTATGTGATCTTTATTATTTTTAAATGCTACACTTGTTTCCATGAGAATTTAGAAGAAAACTAAGATGGATGTATGTGTTCTCCCATGCTTAATATGATCCTACCTTTATCAATTACTCTTGGTACAAATTACTTGTGACTCACCTCCTATTTGTAGATGGTGAATTCCATAGCTAAGAACCATGCCCTGTATGACAATGTTCCCTTTTATCATCTGGATTGTTCTGATTTTAGTTTGTTGAGGATCATAGCTATTTAGCGAGCTGATCCTAGAAATTAGATTAAAATATTATCTTCCACATTAGTCAAGGGCATTCTATTGTGCAAGGTATGCAAGTTGTGAATCTAAGTTGAAAAGAGAAGAAGTAAGAATGACTTTCATAGACTCTAGTCAAAAAAGCAGGAATTAGAAGGTTTAGGATGATTAGCAAGCATGGAGGCAACATTTTCATTTGCCTGTTTAAAGTCTCTTTATTTTAATCTTCTACAAGCATAAAGTTATATGTATTAACTCTATTTAAAAACTAGACAAAAAAAACTAGACAATATAACTGCTAGAAAGAGAAAACTATGAAGAAATTTAATTTTTAGTGCAGTGGTTTTTAGCCTCTGCTTCACATGAAAATCACCTAAAAAATTTTAAAAGCCCTTTTTCAAAGGCTGCCAACAAGCTTAATAAAATCTAAATCTCTAAGAATGGGATCCAAGTAAAGTATTTCTCAGGGCTCTTCAAGTGATTTCAACACAAAGCCTTGTGTACTGGTCCTGTGCATGGTTTGAGCAAACCTGCAACTAATAGTGAACCTCTTAAAAAGACTTAGTTATCAGTATCTCTCTGGCCATCCTCACATCTTTTGGATGAGACCAATTCAATTATAAAAGAATTCAAACTAAAGATAATTAATCTGCAATTTAGTGTTTAGCTATTTTCTTTTGTTGATATTCCTTTCAGATCTCACTGCAAGCATTCCTTCCTTTTTGAGATGTTAATTTTCTAAGACCACATAAACTGTGTTATAGACATGTAATATATATATATATGTGTGTGTGTGTGTATATATATATATATATATATATATATATATATATATATATATAATTTTTTTCTTTCTAGCAAACTTTTTAGCAATTGGAGACAGCTCTCATAGCAAGGTGACTTGGAAGGCTGAATATAAATAACTCGCTCCTGAGCTGCTGCATTAATTGGTAGAGATGGAAAGTGCATTTCAGTCCTGTTAGATTTTTGTTCTGAAGCAACCTCTCCCCTCAACAGCTATCTTAATTTAATTACCACCTTTTCCATTTCTGGCTGAATTTGTGACAATGGCAGCTTTATGTGTCTCTTTTAATAAGAATGGAGCCCAGCTCCCACTAACAGTGTCGGGGTCAAAAGAGCATTAGGGAAGAGCCTCAGTTCATCACTCGAGTGGAAGAGCTTTCCTGTTAATATACTTAAGGGAAGTGTGAACTGCTCCGCTCCCTCCCTCTGACCCTACAGAACAGCATCCTGCTGGCTCCTAACTGTGTTGAAAAATACTAAAGCTCATTTAAGGAAACAGTTGCTAGAACATAAGGAGAGAGGAAGGGCATGAGCCTTAACAATTTTGAAGGGAAGTACAAATGATAAATTCCTTGTAATACTTTAGACAGTAATTCTATCAAAAATTGGAAATAGCCATTATTGAAATAAGCACAATGGAAAGGATATTTTTCCTCTGAAATAAATGGAAACACCATGATGCAAGCACATAGCCATGTTATTTATTTATTATTTTTTTTAGGTCAAGGCAAGTGGACTGAGTGAGGAATATGAATGTCAAACACTCTTTTTCATATGTATTTTCTATTATTATCGCAGAGTTCCAAAAGGTTTATCTCTGGCCAGCAAAGGATTTGAAAACTGTTACAACCTAGCAGATTCAGCATTTTAATTCTAACTGTGACTCTACAGTTCATCCTCAAGATAGCTAGAAATAATCATAATAATTTTGTAATGTGTGGCTTTTGTGAAAATGAATATTCCTTCATTTGTGTTTGAAATAAGAATTTTTGAAATTGACTATAAATGTAACTACTGAGTGAACATAGAACAGAACCCTAAGAGATTTGAATTGGCCAGTCCAGGAGCTAAAGTGGAATGAGCAGTAGGAAGATGAATAGTGAAGAATGACTAAAATTAAGGAAGCAAAAAAGCAAAGACTGTACATACATGTTGGACAAATGAGTTTGTAAAATATGATTTTTGAGTTTGCTCATGTTTATTGTTAAAAATGGCATTGGTCTGTGAAGTTGCTAATTACCTTCCTGCTTGGGAAGGGCCATTGTTATGCTAATGTAGCTGGAGAAGGCGTTTTGCACCTCAAAGTTTTAAAAAGAAAAAGAGGAGAAGAAGGAGGAAGGAAGGAAGCCATTTTTTTGTAGAGTGAGGAAGGAAGAGAGAAGCGAAGAAGGCAGGGAGTTGTTAGGAGAAGACAGTTTGTGCAGAGAGGAGAAGGGAGAAATTGTGCAGATGAAGAACCTGAGGTGACTAAGGCTGGTGGGGGCCTTTGATTCTAGAAAAAACCAGAAGATTCTCCTGGTTGTTAACCAGAGAATGTGTCAGGGTTTTGGAGCCCTGTGTGTTTGTTGCTCATTGGCCTGTACGAGAGTAGAATAAAGGAATGGCCCACCATTTTTGGCTCCACTGTTTCTTTACCATCTGCCCGAATTCAGTGGAAACCTGCATGTGCATGGCTGCAAAGGTTGTGGCTACTGGCCATACAATACACTTGCAAAACCTTTGCCAACTGCATTCCCAATCCAATTTGTTAAATAGCTGATAACATTATGAAATAATTTTCATTAAGACAATCAAGGAATAAGTAAACAAATTAAAATTGTGTTAAAATATTGTAGTTTGTCTTATTTTAGAATAAGGGATAATTTCATTTTCAAAAACTACTATAAATAACTTTGGAAACTAATATGGGAAACGGATGAAAGAATATTAATATGATAGCTGCCACCTAATAGGCATTTCTATTTCTGTGAATTCTTTTGACTGCAATTGACAGAAAGCTCAAAATGTATTAAGAAAAAAATGTGTTGCCTGATATAACTGGAAATCTCATTATTGACCCATAAGCTATTTAGATTTAAATATTTTCTCCAGGATAAATAGAGCATGCTATTTGGAGAGGTAAAATGTGCTTATGACTTAAGGCAGAAGTAGAGCCTAGGCCTTTGACTCACTGGATTGAAAGTAAAAGGACAGTTGATATTTCCAAAAAAAATTATGATGCTGATACCAAAGCAAGAGGGGCTGGATAACAGGTAAAGAAAAATACTCAATGTTACCATCAGCAGTTAAGTAATGTTAAGTGAATGAATGGTAATATTATGAATATAGTAAAAAGAAAACAGTGAGAACAAGTACATGGACAAATTTAGAAGACTGAGGAAATAATTAACATTTTTCAGTGCATCAAATATGCACTGCACTGTCTCCTTCACTTGTATCTTTTAGTTAAGGTGTTTTTTTTTTTTTAATTCATTTGGGTACACACAATTCTACACAAGAGACAGCAATGTATAATAATGTTTGAGTTTATATATATATAAATATATATAAATATATATAATATATATATATATATTATATATATATATGAAGATATTCTCTTCCCTATGAACCATTACTGCTTAGGAGTGGGTCTAACAAAAGCAAATAGTTTCTGAATGCAACTGGAGTCTTGGTCTTGTTTGTATGCTTTTGGTTTCTATCTCTCTTTTTTGTTTGTTTATTTTGTTTTTGTTCTTCATAAAAGAGTGAGGATCTCCTTCCCTCTACAGACCATTGTGTGTGTGTGTGTGTGTGTGTGTGCACATGTGTGTATGGGCATGTGTGTGTCAATTAGACTAAGGGGAAAGGCAATAAAAAAAGCTCAAACTCTTTATAAAGATCACACACACTGCTGTGATGCTCTCAGAAGGACCTTGGATAGTTAAGTGAAAATCATCCAAGTTGAATTGTAACCTGGATTGGTATTCTTCACTACATCTCTGCATTACCAGTAGGGGGCAGCCACGTAGAATTTTAGCAATAACCATTTTTAGTGTTTCCTGGAGGCATATGTAAAAAGTATATTCATTCTGAGTAGATCTTGCTAAACATGATAAAATGAAACAAATTAAAATAAAAATAATACTAAGAGGCTCTATCTAAGACAATAAAATCCCTCTCAGAAAATGTAACTGCATAGATGAGAAATGAATATAGATCCTAGAAAGCAATATTTTTTAATAAAATTTGAGGATTTAAAGTATTTTAAATATCTTAAAGAAATAAAAAGTGTCTTGGTGCAAGATGGAGGCTTTAAACATGTGACTGTGTATCTGAATTTCCTGAAGCTCTAAGAGGATGCAAATAGAGTGGTGCAGGAAATAATAGCTTAAGGAACAATATAGTAAAAGGAGATTCTCTGATAAAATTTCATTCAATTGTTTATATATTTATCTATGCTATATTTATATATACATTGATACCTCTATCTATAGCTATTTATACCTATTTCTATCTTTATCTCTGCATTTATATCAACAATACCACTAGAGTGTAAATTTCTTGTGTGAAGGTATATTATCTATTTTGTTCAGTTTTTTATTTTCAGGATCTGAGTTGGTGCTAGTTATATAACCATGATAGCAAATAAGTATTTTGAAGTGAATAAATAAATAAATATGTATGTGGACAGATTTTTGAAATCCTTAATTTAACCAGTTTTTGCATTTTATAATCTAAGCAAGCTTTTTCTGTCATATGAATACTTTGTCATAAGAAATATGAGGTGAATAATATTATCTATTTAATTTTTTGAGAAAACTTGTGATTTAGTTCAATTCCTTCATTGTAAACACTTTAAATATGGTCATATATTTAATTTACCAAGTGCTAGTTTCTAAATGAATAACATTTTATCTACAACTTGCTTTGAAATGAACTAAGCTATTCTTATTTCTTCATATTTTGAGCTAAAAGTCAAGCTACAGATTTGTTAAGTTGTGATCTGAACCTATTCTGACAAAGCTCTCAGCTTTTTTTTTTTGCTACACAAAACATTTGTCTACTTGAGAGAAAAATGTTACTTTTAAGATGACAATATAAAGAAAAAAGAATAGAGTAGTTCAATGCTTCCAGTGTTCACCAAATAAAAAGAGAACAATTAAAAAATAATAACCACCTCAAAGTTCTAAATTATACTCCTTTACTCTGTCAACAATTGTGGCAGCCTCAAAAGTGATTACTGATGAAAGATTGTCACCTTGTTGCTAAAATTCTCTTAAATGACATGTAGTCTAGCGTGATCTAAATCATAGTCACCGGTTTTTTTTTGAAGCTTTAATTTTAGAGTAAATTGTATGGGGATATAGAGATGGAGCAGTTAAAAATATATTGCTGCATACATTTTTTCCTACATTTTTATAATGTAAAAGTGGCAGTATCTTACCCGCTTTAAATTATTCCTTTGTTTCCAGAATATTTGCTCCTTTTTTGTAATTATGATATTTTTAGATCACTAATTATTTTAGATATTATCAATAATTTTAATGTCTCATATACCTTTACCTTTCATAGATTAAAAACAATCCTTCAATCTTGATCTGCTAAACACTACTGAAGTAAAGTGCAAAAACTGGAATTAACAATGCAAACTATTTTGGGTGAGGCAAAAAAAAAATTCTACAACTGGCTTTTTCTTGTCCAAGAGAACATAATTCTGATGCATGAGGATGTACTTTTATATCCTATAATCAGCCTCTACGCTCCAACTCCAAAACAGCAAGTGCTGTGAAAGATAAATGACCATTATTCTATGACTCATTCACATTTCGCCCTTCTAATCAGAAACATCAGAAAAGATGCTAATTCATACCAAGATATGACACTTGGTGGATATGCCAGGTTTTTTTGCCTCCTTGACTAAATGTTGTGTATGTGTGTGTGTCTGTGTGTGTGTGGTTACCAGTCAACTGCTCATTATGGATCTTTTTTGTACAAGCTACTTTGTTAAATAAACAGTAAATTTTTTAAGATGCATGAAAATGTTGGGTTTTAAGAAATCAACTGGTTAGCTTAAAAATATGACCTGGCCAGTTGCTTAGTTGTTCAATCATCAGCCCGATGTATGGAGGACCTGGGTTCAGTTCCTGCTCAGGGCACACAAGAGAAGTGACAATCTGCTTCTCTTCACCTTCTTCTCCACCATTTCTCCCTCTTCCCCTCCAGCAGACAGTGGCTTGATTGACTCTAGTATTGGCCCTAGGCACTGAGAATAAGTGGGTTGGTCTGAGCAAGTCAATCTCAGGTGCTAAAAATAGTTCAATTGAAATGAGCATGGGCCCCAGGTGGAGGTTTCCAGGTGATTCCCAATAAGGGAGCAAGCAGGAGTCTGTCTCACTATTTCCCCTCCTCTCACACAAATAATAATAATAATAATAATAATAATAATAATAGTAATTGACATGCATACAAAAGATTATACTATCTAGATTATATTCTTAATTATCAATGTAAATAATAAACACAAGAGGAAGAACAGGAACTGAGTGTAGACAATGGTCTGCCATGCACCATTGCTATCATTTTTATGTCTGCCTTTAGTTTTTTCATCTGAAAATAGTTATTTTAATAAAACCTAAGGTTGTTGTAGGTAAAAACTATACTCTGTGTAGTATAAAATATCTATCCATATCTATTTCTATCCTTTCCTCTCTCTCTCTACTTTAAAACACTGTTGGAAACTTAATTTGTGTATAACTATTTTCATTTATCTAAAACCACACATTTACTTTGTTTTAAAAATGTTTGTGCCTGATCAGGCAGTGTCACAGTAAATAGAGTGTCAGTCTGGGATGCTGAGGACACTGGTTCGAAACATGGAGGTTGCCAGCTTGAGCTCAGTTTCATTCAGCTTGAGTGTGGGCTCACTAACTTGAGTTTTTGGTAGCTCGTTTGAGCATGAGATCAAAGACATGACCCTATGATCGCTGGCATAAGCCCAAGTTTGCAGGCTTATGTAAGGGGTCACTAGCTCAGCTGGAGCCCCCGGTCTAGGGACATATGAGAAAGCAATTGATGAATAACTAAGGTGCTGCAACAATGAGTTGAAGCATCTCATCACTCTCCCTTCTTGTCTTCTTTCCCTATTTATACCTCTCTCACACACACTCTCTCTCTTACTAAAATAAAAAAAATAAATAAAAATATTTGTTATTGACTATCTTTATGAAAGTGTTCACCACTGGGTTTTAAACAATTTGAGTATACTTCACTGGGTCATAGTCATATTTACATTACTTGCCACTTTACAAAGTTCAAACACTGAAGGTTTGGGTTGAATAAATATTCAATTGAACTGCTAGCAATCAGATTTAGATGAGACAAGCTACTTTTAGAGGCAAATAGACCCTGAGTGATGAAATAGAGGGTGAAAAACAGGCTCTAGATAATCTTCTACTGGATATTAATTTACATCAGAATTTCCTGATGTTCAGTGTCTTGAAAACGCATGTTTTCATATATTCCATGGAGAATTTTTGTTTGTTTTAGGCCAGAAGCTAAATTCTGTGTCTGTGACTGCATCTTGAGTGTGGTATCTTTGTTTCTTAAATAGAACACTTGTCATAGCTTATTAAATGAGGTTTATTCTCAAATTTAGCACTACATAGGATGTTGGTTACAAAACCAATTTGTCTAATTATGAGTCAGTTTGTCCAGTTATATGTCTTGGTAAAGGAGGATAGTTTTTTTTTTTAATTGAACATTTGTAGATATCCATGTTGCCATGAAAATGTAAGCGACTCATCAAGGTATTTTTCAGTTCCAAGGAGTCATTGAGAACAGTTTCATTTAATTTGATTAACTTCAGTTTGGAAAAGCATAGCCTATTATATTAAGAGTTAAAAGGGCTTCCTCACTGTCTTCATTTCTTTGGGCTGCTATAACAAAATACAATAGATGAGGAGGCTTAAAAACAACAGACATTTATATTTCACAGTTCTATAGACTGGGAAGTCTAAGATAAAAGCACTAGCATTTTCTGTGTCCAGTAAAGACCTGCTTTCTGGTTCACAGACAGCTGTCTTCTTACAATGTCCACATGGTGGAAGGGGCAGAAAAAAGTCTCTGGGGTCACTTTTATAATGAGATTAATCTAATTTATTAGGGTTCCACACTCATAACCTAATCATTTTCTAGAGTTCCACTTCCAAATACTATCGCTTTGGGTGTTAGAATTGAATGCAAATATTCAGTCTATAACATTCATATATATATATATATATATATATATATATATATATATATATATATATATATATATATACACACACACACACACAATTTAAATAATAAGATGATAATATTTCAAACAAATAACCACAATTACATTTTTTCCTCATTTCATTTTGTCATATGTAATTTTGTAACTGTGGATCTTGGGTAAGAAGTAGGTCCTTAATGAAGTAGGTCTGTTTCCAGACAAAAAAAAAAGTTCTAGAAATACTGATTTAGCCTCTCTATAATATTTTCTAAGCATTATCAGCTTCCAAGGTTCTTCTAATCATCTAGTCATAGAAGAACCAGTAATTTAGAGTGTCTGCTGCAGTCTTTTCAACAGGTATTGTCACTGCCTTTTTATTGATGACACATAGTCAAACCTATAGTTAGATGCAGTCAGGCATGTGATCATTAGGGTAAACAATTGATAATTTATAGTATACTATGTTGTCATTGTTTTTTTTTTTTTTTTTTTTTGATACTGTATTCTAAACACTTTTAAGATTGACTAAGCTAAATATTGATTTTTTTTTTTTTTACAACAATGAGTATTTTTTTTTTCTGAAGTTGGAAACCAGGAGGCAGTCAGACAGACTCCCTGACCGGGATCCACCTGGCATGCCCAATAGGGGGCGATGCTCTGCCAATCTGGGCTGTTGCTCTGTTGCATCCAGAGCCATTCTAGCGCCTGAGTCAGAGGCCATAGAGCCATCCTCAGTGCCCGGGCCAACTTTGCTCCAATGGAGCCTTGGCTGCAGGAGGGGAAGAGAGAAACGGAGCGGAAGGAGAGGGGGGCGGATGGAGAAGCAGATAGGTGCTTCTCCTGTGTGCCCTGGCTGGGAATTGAACCCGCAACTCCTGCACACCAGGCCGATGCTCTACCACTGAGCCAACTGGCCGGGGCATCTAAATTTTGCTGTTTTGTAGGTTAGTTGTTTAAATGCATTATTCCATCACAATATTTTTAACTGTCAATAGATTTACTGTGTCATAACCCCATCATAAGGTGAGGCAAGTTTATACTTTCCTCTCAAATGGAATACCCTGGAAGTTACTCTGACACACCAATGTGTGTTCATCTCACCCAATTAATAGAAGGAAGAGATCTGGAGCTTGGTTGGCATCAAGAAAATTTGTGCAGGGAGAAAAGGTTAGTAAAATAGTGGAGATTATATCAATTTCTAAAATGGGAAAAAGTTGGAATAAAAATTTAGTATAAAACAGGTTTTCTCTATAAAGTGACCTTCTCCCCCAACCTCCTCCTTAAAGATGAACTTCTTGAATACATACCCTTGTTCTCTAAGAAAATCATGTAACACAGATATCTAAGTTTTCTCCTCCTACACTGTAATTGCATTTTACTTCCTCAATCCTTTAATTCTCATATACCTGTATATTTTATATAATATTAAAATGGAAAATAGAGATAAGGGACAGTAAACAGAGTGTGTTTTGAACTAAAGTAACCCCTCCTATGGTACCGGTCAGATGAGTTATGAGCCCTATTAAGAAAACAGTCAGCTGTAGTTTCAGACAAGGCTCTGAACTTAAGGGAACTCCTCAAGATTTTAGGACCATTGTATGACAAGCAAAGCACCCCAAGGAACATTAAATAAATAGACAACCAAAGAAGAAACTAAAATGAAATCTACTCTTCCATTAAAGGTAGTGAGATAGAAGGTAATGAAAGTTTCTAAGACACACAAGGACATTGATCATTAGCATGTGTGATCATAGGCATGGTGCTAGTCAGGAACAATGCTGGAGAGAGCCTGAGATCTTTCACATCCAAGGACAATGTTCTTTACACTGGTCTGGTTTTCCTGGGAGGGACTTGATGGGGTACAACCCCAGTAAGATCCATGTCAGCAGTATAGAAGACACACTGCCTTCTGCAAAGGAGAACAAAAGAAGTCCCCAGAGCCTGGGTTCAAGATTTCACTCTACCCTGATTAGTTATGGGAATTTAGGCAAGACACATCATTATTTTGACCCGTAAATATCTATGAAATGGTTATGTGACTGCCTTCTTGGAGCATTGTTGTGAGATAAGATTTTGATTTGTAAATCTGAAGTATTGATATTACTAATCTTCTATAAATCTAAAGTGCTGGTAATATGCATGCAATGAAAAATATTCATTCTTTGCAAATCTTTATGCAAATTTTACTTTTTCCCTTTTTTAATTGAATTTATCCCGGTTAGCATATTAATTCATTCAACAAACACTGTCCTCATCAGTAGAATGTAATTTCATCTTTCTATCTCCTTCCTTCCCCCACATATACATCTGCCATGGAAGAATGCAATATTTGTTAAGTGAATAAATGATTGAAGTAGTGACAACATTACTTAGTGCCACAGTTTTTCTGACTCTTTGCTTGGTGCTTAGAATGAGACAAATAAGAAATGTCTCCCCGGCTAGTCTCCCACTTTCCTTGACATTATTTCTAAGTGTTTGTGAATAAAATATTTTAAGACTGGCAGAAGAAGAAGAAAGAAGAAGAAGAAGGAGAAGGAGAAGGAGAAGGAGAAGAAGAAAAGAAGAAGAAGAAGAAGAAGAAGAAGAAGAAGAAGAAGAAGAAGAAGAAGAAGGCTCACACCTATAGACTTCATCCGTTTCTGTCTTGATTCTATGAATTTTTAACCATTGCATTCCAACTTCCCAGTGTCCCACCAAATGAGATCCCTTTTAGTAAGGAAATGCACCTGTATAGGACAGTTCCCATTTGATGCACATGTAACC
Organism: Saccopteryx leptura; assembly: GCF_036850995.1. Lineage (NCBI taxonomy): Eukaryota > Metazoa > Chordata > Mammalia > Chiroptera > Emballonuridae > Saccopteryx > Saccopteryx leptura. The sequence goes on from NC_089503.1 coordinate 23,560,927, forward strand.
GGGCAGTGAATTGTACTCTCTGTCCCTCTCTTGTCACACTCTGGTACCATCTGAGATGGTAAATACAACCCAAGGCTGCTTATCAGGCTAGTTTTATTTCTGTTAATAATATACGCTTTTAATCATGTGTTCTTTATGAACACATCTTTGTTTTAAATGTGGCCACGAAAGAGGAATCTTAGTAAAATAAATCTGCATTTCCCTGTTTTGGGTCTCATAATACAGACAGAATGTGACTTTAGTGGCTTCCCTTCAATAACCCTGGATCTGCCCCCAAAGGCTCCATGGCTGCTGCAGACCTTGCTGACCATCATCCCCTTGCTGCTGGTGCATGCAGAAGGGTCAGCAGAAGGGAAGGGAAAATAATAGGAATAAATGTCCTTCTCTCCTTCAGATCTGTTAAACTTCAGTGGGTTTCTAAAGGCCACACCGCAGAGAGAAAAAGGGCTCCTGTCAGGCACAAGCCTGCATTTTAAAATGGTCTCTCTGAGCCTGGTTAAACCATAACTAATATTATTTTCTCACATCATTTCCCATAGCCTCTCATTTTTTTCCCCTTTATCTTGTTACGTGTATCTACTCACCTGCTGTGGTTTCATCTGCCGTGCGCCTACCATTTTCAATGAAGATATATTGAAAACACTGTGGTTGATTACTTTGGCATTTTAATTTTGTGAAAACTTTGTACCTATTTTTGTGCATAAAAATAAAATGCTAATCCTTTTTTATAATGGCATGATTAAATGCTAATATGTCTTTTTTTTCCTTTGTAGAGAAACTTTAATATCTCCAAACTCAGCTTAAGCAAGTTGATCTAGTTTCATCTCATATGAATGAGTTTATTATTTGTTTACTTATAGTTATTTCTAATTGTCAATGTAGACAGATTCTCCCCTCAATAATTTCATAAGTTTTTGGAATTATGCCATCTTTCTTTTATTCCCTCCTGGCTTTGTGTTAATTTATTTACTTGTCATCAGATTTTATGAAACTACCACCATATGCCAGAAACAGTCCTTGTAATACACATACACACACAAAAAAATAAAAATAAATAACAATAAGATCTTTTTCTTCCCTTAAGGGTGTAATATGGAAGTTTCTAATGCATGGTCAATATGGAAAACATTCTTTTGTGTTTTGGAAATTACCTACTAGATGTAAATTTTAGGTGAGTGTGCCTAGGTACATTTTTTGATAGAAAGTACACTTTTTTTTTTTTTTTTTCATTTTTCTGAAGCTGGAAACAGGGAGAGACAGTCGGACAGACTCCCGCATGCGCCCGACCGGGATCCACCCGGCACGCCCACCAGGGGGCAACGCTCTGCCCACCAGGGGGCGATGCTCTGCCCATCCTGGGCATCGCCATATTGCGACCAGAGCCACTCTAGCGCCTGGGGCAGAGGCCACAGAGCCATCCCCAGCGCCCGGGCCATCCTTGCTCCAATGGAGCCTCGGCTGCGGGAGGGGAAGAGAGAGACAGAGAGGAAAGCGCGCGGAGGTGTGGAGAAGCAAATGGGCGCTTCTCCTGTGTGCCCTGGCCAGGAATCGAACCCGGGTCCTCCGCACGCTAGGCCGACGCTCTACCGCTGAGCCAACCGGCCAGGGCCAAAAGTACACTTTCTAAAGATAGTGATGTTAAGATCTCCATTTGTTAAACTATAAAGCAGTTTTTAACCATTCTCCATTCTGTTTTATTACTCTCCTCTCCATCCCCCTTCACATTCTCATTACTAGGTCCATCATTACCAATCTTACTTCAAGTGAGATCAACTCCCCGCTGAAATAAATATCACTGAAAACAAAATTATAAAGCAAAACAACCATTTAAGGTATGTGGAAACTGTATTAAATTCTTACAGCAAATATTAATTATCCAAGAAATTCTACTGAATCTCAGTAATAATACTGAGGGTCAATAGCTCCCTCTCTTCTCCATCACAGCAGGTATGGCAGAGAAACTTGGCTCTAGCAGGTATGGCCAAGAAGACAGAGCTCTTCTTCCCTCTAGCTCACCCATCAAAGTCTAAAGTATTTTCTAGAGAGAGGCAACTCACCAGCATTTCTCATTCTACCCTTCCCTTCCTAGCATTTATCATCTGCCCCAGTTCTGCATTCTAGAGGTCAAATTCAAAGGACTTGTGCCAGAACAGTAGGGATTATTTTCTCCACCCAGCTCTCACTCGTAGGGCAGGAGGCTGAAAACAGTATGTCCCTGATAGCCCTACCCCAGCTTGCTCATAAGAAGGCTTTACACCTGGATATGTGACTGAGAGGGCTGGAGGCTAATGCCATAACCCAGGGACTTGCTCATAAAGGGGGAGTGTTATTCCCAGAAATGTGAGCCATTGCCCTTGCCCTAAGCTCCTGAAACGTGCCTCAGAGATTTTGCTAATAGGAAAAGTCATGCTGTAAGAATGCTCTGAAGCTCTTCCCAAAGCAAATGATTTTACTGAAATGGAATGTGAAAAAAGACTAAGGATAATCTTGAAAACAAATAGGAATTTTGTTGTAAACCTAAGAGAAGACTGTGTCTCCTTGACAGGAAAAAGCTAAACTATAAGCCAGCTGGTTTACCAGAGATAACCAAGAAAGAGCCAAATGTTGTAAACTACTTCCCCAATATATTCTAAAGCTGCCCTAGTATGTCTATTTTCACCTCTAGTATCCTAATCCAAATCAATAGTACCAATACAATAACTTGTACCAATACAATGCTTGTATTGTACCAATACAATAACTTACTCGTTGGTCTGTATTCTGTTCTGTTAAAATCCACCAGAATGTTCTTTTAACATGTGCATAGATCATGTTGCTGCCTTGCTTAAAAATCCTCAGTGACAACCCCATGTATTTTAACAGCTAATCTTTTCTTGTGAAGTCATACGTGATCTAGTGTATTTCTACCTCCCTGACTTGGTTATTTCATGTCATGTCATACCATGTAAGATCAAATCACAATCTAGTTCCCTCCTTTTTTCATGTTCTTCCTGTTGACTGTGCTAGTCTTTTGATTTCTAGAATACTTCACTCATTTGTTTTGCCTGTTTTTGCATTGGATGTTTCTTCTTGCCTAGGATGCTTTTGTTAGGGGTCTTCTTCAGCTTCCCGTTGCTGGGCATTCAGGTATTAGCTTAAATGTCTTCTCTTTAGAGAGGTATTTTCATAAACTACTACAGGTAATTACTGTTCAGTCATTATTTTGTATTTATCTGCAGAGTATTATAACTGGATGATTTTTTTTTAGAAATGTACCTATTTTTTTCCCTCAACTAGAATATAAATTCTGTAAGACATTGACTTTTTTGTTCAATGTGTTAATGTCATAGGCAGTGTGGTAACTCTAACATAAAGAAGGCATTCAGTAAATGGATGTCTAAGTATCAAGGAATGATTTTAATTATTGATGTACTGAGAATTTGGATACAAATAAAATAATTGCGACTTTGCCAGAGGAAAAGGGGGAAGGATTTAGGGGAAGGGGGCACAGAGGGTGTAAATAGGGATATGGGGGTGGGGGTGAGGGAATTATATTCAGTGGGACCCTTGAATTCATGTTAACACAATAAATTAAAATTAATAAAATATTTAAAAATATGATAGGGGTTTTGTCTTGAAGAAAGTTTTAGAATTTATATCTACAATTGAATTAAAAAGACACACAATGCCTAGCTCAGAAGAAAGGTTGTTTATATCAGTACAAAGGTGTAGCTTGTGAAAATGGGATGGCCACTAAGCAGAAAGGAGAAGGAAGATTATTATTGTCAGGGAAGATATTGCAGACATGGGTTCAACTGTCATAGTTCACATAGTTGTGAGTTCAGCTTAGTATCACTGCAAAGCCCAAAGAGGCCCTTCTGGGTCCAATTGCAAAAATAAATCTAATTGTTTGGGGAGTTCTGCAATAAACATACTGTTGGGCAAATGAGTTTGTAATATCTGTATTTTTTTACTTCGCTCACTTTTATTGTTAAAAAATGGCACTGGGCAGTGCCAGGTATGTGATCTGTGAAATTACAAATTACCTTCTTGCTTGGTAAGGGCCCATGTCTTGCTAATGTTTGCTGGAGGAGAGGTTTTCACGCCAGAAAGTTTTGAAAAGACAGAGAGAGGGAAGCCATGTTTGCAGAGTAAGAGAGCAAAGACAATGCAGAGTGCTGAACAAGAAGCCAGTTTGTTCACAAAGAGAGAAGGTGTGCAAATGGGGAACCAGAGGTGAGGGCTTTTATGAGCTTCATGGAGACTGGTGGGGCCTTTGATTCTGGGAAAAACTGGAGAAGATTCTCCTGATTGTGGAAACAGTGAATGTGTCAGTGGCTTTGGGAGCCCCGTGTTTTTTCTCATTGGCTGGAGCGAGACTTGAATAAACAAATGGCCCACCATTTTTTGGCTCCACTGTTTCTTTACCATCTGAATCTAATGAGAACCTGTGTATGAATGGCGATGACGGCCATGGGTACTGACCCGACACATACAAAGTCTGGCAATTATCCATGTAAAGGAACCATTTCCAGGTGATCCTCAATTTGATGATCAGAAAAAAAAAAAGCCTCTGGAACCCTGGTTGGTTTGCTCAGTGGATAGAGCATTGGTCCTGCATATGGATGTTCTGGGTTTGATTCCCAGTCAGAGCACATAAGAGAAGTGACCATCTGCTTCTCTTGTCCTTCCTTTCTTCCTTCTCTCCCTCTTCCCTTCCTGTTGCCAGTAGCTCAAGATAGGTTGTAACATCAGCCCTGAGTACTAGGGATAGCTTAGAGCACAGGCCCCAGACAGGGGTTGCCAGAGCACCTGCAGGAGTCTGTCTCACTTTCTCTCCTCCTCTACTTAAAATAAATAAATAAATAATTCAATTAAATTGGAGATTTTTTGTCTGTTCTTTTTTTTTTTTATATAGTACTGTACTATTGACAAAAAAGAAAATGTGAGCAAAAAATACTTCATCCTGGTGTACATCCAGTATGTTTCTATTTTGATTGGCTATGCTTAAGTAAATGATTTTCACATAAGTAAAGGGACATTGAAATTCTGATCTGAAATCCTGTATTCCCTTCTGATGCTGATGTTGATGAGTCTGGATACTGAAGTTCACGAAGGCAATACACACAGGCTGTTGATTTATGAAAAAATCATGGTATTTATTTCAGATTATTGGTTATATTATAGTAAAATAATTTCAAATTTTGGCTAGGAGGAAAGAAAGACAATCAGATGCCACTTACAGCTGGTTTCTAGATTGAAAATATGTTAAAAGTTTTCATGTCTGCCATAATTTTAACAGGTTGCATTCAGTTACTAAGAACTATTTAAACTAAATTTGCTCACCATTGATTAATTATTCCAGCTATTTTTGAGAGGAAGCTACATGTAATTTAGTTGCAACTTAATCTTTAAAACACCTTGGCAACAGAAATCTGCAAAAAAACTATATATTTTGAGAAACCGATTTATCATTGCTGAAGTACTTCGGCAGAGTAAAGACTCTTGATGAAATTTTAGAAGTTTAAGTACATAATATTTTGAGGAATATAATGAAGAATATCCTAATATGAATCAAAAAGTGTATAATAATAAAATAGTTTCTACTTATTCATGATATACTCATGTGTGCTTTGATTTCTAGCTATATTGTACAAAAATATACAAAAATAATTACTGTAAGAAAATCAAAGGAGAAAAAACTTAAGAGATATAAGGTCATTTATTTTCATTATAATAATTTCATATTTGATTCTGATTTTAGCAAGAATGAAAGCTCCCTGAGAAATGTTTTGGATAATAAAAGTACAGTATATAAAAAGTAGATTAAATCATTGACAATTCTAATATCCAGAGATTAATATTTTATTACACTGAAAACTTTTTCACTAGATAACTAATAGATAAATAGAAAATAATGTGAGTTGAAATAGAGATATGTTTATAAAATTGGCATTACCTATCATCTTGCAAATACATTATTGTATATATTTTAAATTCAATACTTACTTAAGCACTAAGCTGTATTAAATATTCTTTAAAAGTATGGTTTATTTGATGAATAACATTCTGTAAAATATGGGCAACAAAAATTATTGAACCAATTCTTCTACTGTTTTGTAGATTCATTTTTATTTTCCCCTGAAAACTATTCTATAATGCATATTCTCTTAGCTAAATCACTACACCTATTTAATTCTTCTTACAATGGGGTTTTGGGGAATTTGGTCTGGTGCAGAGGATAGAAATATTTTGATCCTCTCTGTATACATTTCCAAAATTATTTCCACAACTGTAGCATAATTTTATTTTTCATCAACAGTGATCATTTATTTTCTTTTTTTTAAAAAAGAGTTATTTATTTATTTATTTTTGTGGGAGAGAAGTGGAGAGGGAGAAAGAGAGAGAGAGAAATATCAATCTGTCCCCATACATGCCCTGACCAGGAATTGAACTAGAAACCTCCGTGCTTCGGGATGATGCTCTAACCAACAAAGAAGCCAGAATTATTTCTGATAACACCGTGCCTCTCTCACAATAAACATTAGCCCTGAATATTTTTTGGTGGAAAATAGAATTTAGTTATTTTAAATTAAATTATTATATCAGTATTAAAGTAAGACAGTACTTTAAAATTATACCCATTTTTGCATTCATTTCTATTTTTATTAATGTACATATTAATTATTACCATATCATATCACTTTTATATGTTAAAGAAATTAACTGATCATATTTATTATGAAATTTACAAGTTTAATTTTTAATCTTTTAATATTATTTGTAACTATTCCAAGGTTTAAAATAGTTCTGAAATGTGTGCTTAAATATGTCATCCTATTTATCTCCGGTTATTTTCTCATATTGTGACCTCCTTTTATACTATTTTATTTATATTGTTTTTGTTGTTTAAATTTACTGTTTTTTAAATGCAACTTTAAATTTATTGAACAACTTATAGTTTAATGGATCTATGACAGTGGTTAGGAAACTTTTTGGCTGAGAGAGCCATGAATGCCACATATTTTAAAATGTAATTTCATGAGAGCCATACAACGACCCGTGTACATTATGCATTATCCAATAAAAATTTGATGTTGTCCCGGAGGACAGCTGTGATTGGCTCCAGCCACCCCCAACCATGAACATGAGTGGTAGGAAATGAATGGATTGTAATACATGAGAATGTTTTATATTTTTAACGTTATTATTATTTTTTAATTAAAGATTTGTCTGCGAGCCAGATGCAGCCATCAAAAGAGCCACATCTGGCTCGTGAGCCATAGGTTCCTGAACCTGATTTATGATATAAAGTTCTAATCTTAACTTTTCCAGCCTCTTTTCTAAGAATTATATTTTAGAATACCATTTTTTATTAGTCAATAATGTTCCCTTTAAAATAAATTTGACACTTATATGCTAAAAGTATGCTATGACATCTGTAAGTTTCTCCTCACTGAGAGCATAGATATCCATGGGTTCCTTTTCCATGGCAGATGAGGTGAGAAGTACTGTGATGGTGAAGGTAGGTGGGCATGTATCTGGAGCTCAGTGTGTGTGGCATTGCCTGATCACTTCCATCTTTCATTAGTGAAAAAATAAAAACTCTTTGGCTTCTTCTTTAGCATGATTGTTGTTTAATCTGAATGATCAAAGTAAGTGGTATGTATTTTAAGGGTAAGTAGGAGTCACAATAGCAAGGCATTCTATTATGGACAATAAAACTCTTGAGTATAGTTTTGCAAAACAGGATACAGTTATAAAGAAAGTTGGAATTACTTTGCATAATAATAACGTGTCTTTATTTTCAGTCATGTAATATCTTTATAAATTATGACTTTAGAAATGTGGTAATTCTTTATTAATACTGACTTAAACAAAATTGAGTGTGAAAATAATTTTTTTTCTTAGAAGATGTGTGTGTGTGTGTGTGTGTGTGTGTGTGTGTTCTGACAATTTCTGGAGAAGCACTTGAAGTGTAAGTTTATATAGTAAGCAGTTTTCCCAACCCTGTAGTTTCACCACAGATAGTCAAAAATGGGGCAGAACCTGAAACATGCATCCAATTCTGAATCCCTTTTTGCTGAAATGACTCGTCCTCCTTGACACACGATATTTTTAGACTGATCATGCAACTTTAGGGAATGTATTGGTGGAATATTTGGGGAAAATGTTGAATTTGTTTTCCTCTCCTTTTCTGACACTTTTGATGAAGTATAACATATACAGAATAGTGCACACATCTTAAATGAGAAGATCAATTTATAAACTGAATTCACCTGTAACCAGGACCAGGATCAAGGAACAGAACATTACCAACATCTCAGAAAACTTCAATGTGTACTCATCTATTCATTTCTCTTCAAAAGTAATTGCTATTCTGATATCATAGATAACTTTCATCTGTTTTTAAACTGTACATCAATAGAAACACATACTTTCTGTACTAGGCTTCTGTTGCTCCAAATACTACATCTGAGATTCATCTACGTTGGTGCACATGGTTAGTTGTAAACCATTCATTCTCATTTCTGTAGAGTATTCTATGGTTTGACAGTATTTTACAGTATTTATACATTTAGTTCTTGATGGTGATTTGTGTTTTTGTTTGTTTGTTTGATCTCTTATAAATAGTGCTGCTGTAAACATTCTAATACGTGTCTTCTGGTACTCACATATCTGTTTGAACCATACCTGGAAGTGGAATTGGTGAGTGATCAATTACGTTCAGTTTAGGTTTGTACAACCAAGTAATTTTCCAAAAATTTTTGAATAATGTAGGTCCTCATCAAGAATGTATAATAAGAATCCTATTACTCCAAATTTCTGGCACTCCTTTATTTATTTTAAAAAAACAAACAAAATTTTTTTTGCTTCATCAAGTTGGAGTTTTTCTGTTTCTTTTTACTGAATTTATTGGGGTGGCACTGGTTAACAAATCATGAAAGTTTGAGGTGCACAATTCTATAACACATCACCACCCCAGTTCAAGTCTCTGTCCATCACCATTTATCATTCCATACTCTCCTCCCCCATCTCCCTCTTCACCAACAATCACCAGTCTCTTGTCCATGTCCATCAGTATTTTCTCTTTCTTCTTCTTTCTCTCCTCCTCCTCTTTTCCTCCCCCTCCTACTTCATTTCTTCTCAATCCCTCTACCCCATTCACAACCCCTTTTACATTTTAGAATTGCCCTTGAGTGTTTAGTGGAATTTCATTGTAGTATAAATTTGCATTTCCCCAATAAAAATGAAGTGAAATACTTTCACATCTTTTTTTGTTTGTTTTTTTAAACCACGTACACATCCTTAATTGTGAAGTGCCTATTCAAGTTTGCTTTTTTCTACAGATTTTTAACCAACATTTATAAGTTTATTTTTGCTTTCTTCTGAGAACCATCTTTGTCAAATATAGTTGTTACAAATATCTTATCCCACTCTGTGTAGCCTCTTACGTCTTTTAAGGAATCTTTTGATGAAAAGATGTCTTAATCTATATAGTTATTTTTTATTTGCATGTTATTGAGAACTTTAAGCAATTCTGCATGAGATAGTTTTGCTTAATCCAAGCTCATGAGCTATTATCTATATTGTTTTTCAAAAATCAACATTAATTTACCTTGCACAGTGACATCAGTATCACACCTGAAATAGAATTTTTGTTGCCATATGAAGAAAGATCAAGGTTCTTATATTTCTTATTTTTCTTCTTGCCTACATAATGATCATGGTCATGTCTTTTTCTATAACTGGGTCCAAGGAACTATAAATATGTGTCTTATCTTGGGCCATTAGGTTGGTTGTCTTACCTGCTTAGCAAAGAAAGTACCCTAATATATGTCAGGTTGATTTGTGTACCGTTCGATAATATATTCCAAAATGGTGGCAGCAAATATTGCACTCTGGTTTTCGGTTTCTGACTATTTGGTGATCTCAGTATAATGGATGGCAGGGTCTATTTTTTGTTGGATAAAAAAGGAAAAATAATCACATTTATTAGAGTATTTTATTTTAGTATATCTGTGATATTTACTGCACGCTAGAAAGAAGACTATCTCTTTAAGATTTGGAACTCAAACTTTTTATGCCTTTGTGTTTACTTTGACCTGAGATAAATCTCTAAGCTTTTTGTGGTCAGCTGTCTATAAATAGAAAGGCCTTTGTTATTTTGTATTTATTTCAACTTTTTATTATTATTAAGTGAGAGGTGAAAAGGCAGAGAGACAGACCCCCAGATACACTCAAACAAGATACACTGGTAAGCACTCTAAGGGTTGTCACTCTGCTCATCTGCACTATCACTCCATTGCTCAGAAACCAAGGTATTTTAGCATCTGAGGTGAGGTCATGCAGCCATCCTCAGCGCTCAGAGCCAACTTGCTCAAAGGAGCCATGGTTGTGGGATGAGAGAGAGAAAGAGAGATAAAAAGGGGAGGGGAAAAAAGGGGGAGGGAGAAGGGTGGAGAAGTAGAAGATCACTTCTTCTGTGTGCCCTGACTGGGAGTTGAACCTGGGACTTCACATGTCAGGCCGATGCTCTGCTGCTGAGCCAACTGGCCAGGGCCTATTTAAACTTTTAAATTTTATCTTTTTAAATTTATTAAATATTTTTATTTTACTATTTTTATTATTTATATTTCTTGTATAAATGTGAATATTTCTCTTTATTTAAATAAATTAAATTGAAATATCTCTTAAATAGAAAAATCTATTCTAATTGCTTTGCATAAGAATGTATATAACCTAAATTATTCCAATATTTCCAGTAGATAAAATAAATATTTAATAATTTAATTGTGCTGCCTTAGTATTTTTCAAAAGTGTTCTTCAGTGTCATCTGTGGGTCCTTTACATGAATATGTTTTCTAAAATGTCATATCTTTATGAGAATATAGTCTAGAACAGGGGTTGGGAACCTATGGCTTATGAGCCAGATGTAGCTCTTTTGATGGCTGCATTTGGCTCGCAGACAAATCTTTAATAAAAAAAAAACATTAGGCCCTGGCCGGTTGGCTCAGTGGTAGAGCGTCGGCCTGGCGTGCCGAAGTCCCAGGTTCGATTCCCGGCCAGGGCACACAGGGGAGGTACCAATCTGCTTCTCCACCCCTCCCCCTCTCCTTCCTCTCTGTCTCTCTCTTCCCCTCCTGCAGCTGAGGCTCCATTGGAGCAAAGATGGCCCGGGCGCTGGGGATGGCTCCTTGGCCTCTGCCCCAGGCGCTGGAGTGGCTCTGGTCATGACAAAGCAACGCCCCGGAGGGGTAGAGCATCGCCCCCTGGTGGGCGTGCGGGTGGATCCCGGTCGGGCGCATGCGGGAGTCTGTCTGACTGTCTCTCCCCGTTTCCAGCTTCAGAAAAAAAACAAACAAAAAAAACATTAAAAATATAAAACATTCTCATGTATTACAATCCATTCATTTCCTATCGCTCATGTTCATGGTTGCAGGTGGCTAGAGCCAATCACAGCTGTCCTCCAGGACAATACCAAATTTTTATTGGGTAATGCATAATGTACATGGGTCATTGTATGGCTCTCATGGAATTATATTTTAAAATATGTGGCGTTCATGGCTCTCTCAGCCAAAAAGGTTCCCGACCCCCTGTCTAGAAGCTTCATAGTATTTGGTGACATTATTGTTCAGACAGCCAATAAAAAATATTCTTATAAATTTCTAGGATTTTTAATGTAGTAGTTATTGTGTATAAATATGTGCATAGCTAGAAAATAAGTAAATGTGTTGTCAGTAGTACTATTAATCACTAACTATAGTTGCTGCTATCTCCTTCACTTTATTACCTGCTTATATCTCAACAACCTCATTATTACCCATTGTTATCTGACATTTATTTGGCTCAAATATAGCGAACATTTTTAAAATAAATAAATCCACCTATTAAACCCAAGATAAAAGTCAGTGCCTGCTGCCATTGATAAAATTTTGTTTTTTCAAATAAAAATTATAACTTTGGAAAACATTTCTCTATCACCACGATCTTAAAAGCTTTCTAATAATAAAAGCTTTTTTTGATAAAATTATGTGTAATACTCACTAATAAAATTTTATATATTTTATCATAAATCTTGTTTACATTAAGAAGATCTATATAGTCCAGTGAAACAATATTTTCCAAATTACCAATGAGAGCTCTTATAAAAGAAGAATAGATAAAATAATCTTTTAAAAGACAGACTAAATAAATCATTGTTTTAAAGAAACATTATGGAAAATTGCTGTCATGGTTTTACATTCCACATTGTAAATAATTTTTAGAAATAATGTTGTATTTTGAAAATTGTATCAAGCAAAAATATATACAATGATCTGAAAAGGCTACTTAAATATTCTATTTTTTCCAATTACATATATGGTGAGAAAAATATTCTACATAAACTTTAATAATCAAATTGAATGCAGAAAAAGATTTTATTATTTCAGATATTAGAGAGATATAGAAAATATAAAATGATACCATTCTACATACATTACTTTTGAAAATACATTTTTAAAATAAATCATATTACAGGCATTAATGCCATTTTATTATCTGTGAATTTAACATTGCTCTTTTAAAATTGTATAGATATTAAAATGATTATTTAAAAATGTTTAATACAGGCCCTGGCCGGTTGGCTCAGTGGTAGAGTGTCGGCCTGGGGTGCAGGAGTCCCAGGTTCGATTCACAGCCAGGGCACGCAGGAGAGGCGCTCATCTGCTTCTCCACCCCTCCCCCTCTCCTTCTTCTCTGTCTCTCTCTTCCCCTCCCGCAGCCAAGGCTCCAATGGAGCAAAGTTTTCCCGGGCACTGAGGATGGCTCTATGGCCTCTGCCTCAGGCGCTAGAATGGCTCTGATTGCGGCAGAGCGACGCCCCAAGATGGGCAGAGCATTGCCCCCTGGTGGACATGCCGGGTGGATCCCGGTCGGGCGCATGCGGGAGTCTGTCTGACTGCTTCCCTGTTTATAGCTTCGGAAAAAAAAATACAAAAAAAATGTTTAATATAGCCTGACCAGGCAATGGCTCAGTGGATAGAGCATCATAATGGGACTCAGAGAACCCAGATTCAAAACGCCAAGGTCGCTGGCTTGAGCACGGGCTCATCGGGTTTGAGCAAACTCACCAACTTGAGCCTAAGGGCACTGGCTTGAGCAAGGGGTTACTCTGTCTGCTGTTGCCCCCCCTATCAAGGCAAATATAAGAAAGCAATCAATGAACAACTAAGATGTCACAACAAAAAACTCTTGATTGATGCTTCTCATATCTCTCCGTTCCTGTCTGTCCCTATCTGTCCCTCTTACTGTCTCTGTCACAAAAATAAGATATATTTAATATAGTAAATATTGAGAGATAAACCCTCCAAAATACTTTGAGATTTTTAGAAAATTTTAGACATTGTAAAGAGCTACTGAGCTGCTGTTTTAGGGACTTGAGAGAGAGAGTCTCAAAAAAACTCCTAGATCTAAAGCCTTTTTATATAACTGCAAGTTTATATTTCTAAGAATTCTTGGATAAATCAGACTGGTTTGATAATTTTTGTTGAAACCAAGAGAAAGAAATTTAGCAAAGTAAAAAAGCATCATTGAGGGGAAATACATTGGAGAAACTGCTTGGTTTATCTCAAGATGAAACAATAATAGAAGAGGCTTTTACATTATTCAATCTAAGATTCCTTAAAGTAATTTTGAGACAATAATTAAGTTCTTGCTTTAGAATGTGCTCAATACTGTATGCTGAGGGCATTTTTAATGATTGATTATCATTCTTGTAGCCTTATATACACAATTAAGCTAAAGCCTATCGAACTCTCATTTTTATAATCAAGAAAAATCTTTGGAGATTGTATATTAGCAAATTGGTGGGGTCATTAACAAAAAATTTATCTACCATTTGGAAGCAAAACAAAAGTGTGGAATTACATTTTTTCAAGTTTACAGTTAAACTTCCACAATAAATTATATAACAATCAAAAAACAATGTACTTGTCATATTGATGTTACTATTAAATAAAGCCTACACACTCAAAAATTTTGTGTTACTTATGGATTGTTCCCAACAGAATTGCAAATAATATATGTCTAGTAGAAAAATAACCCCAAAAGTTATGTATTGTCCTGTAGGTCATTAATCATTTCTATTACTAACTGAATAAACTGTTTTAGAATGCCTTCCATGGTGAACATATAATTATTCTTTCTCTAATTCCCATTTGAACCAGTTTTACTATTTGATCAGCTCCTTCTTTCATTAAAGAGTTAATAAAACTTTGGTCATGTGTGCAGTGTATATTTGTATAAAAATAATGTTTTTAACTTAAGAAAAATAACCCTAATTTATTCCTCTTTATTTAAATTTATTGGAGTGATACTGGTTGACACAGTTATACAAGGTTCAGGTGCACAATTATACAATGCATCTTCTGTACATTATATTGAATGTTCACTACCCTAAGTTTATCTTTCCTTTGTAAAAATGTTTAATTGCATTATCACTTCCAAATGCTGTGATATGCTGGAGCGTGTGACTCTTGTCTCCAAAGATCTGTTTGTTTTCAACATTTCTCAATTTCACATTAGATTTGCAATGTCCCTGCTAGAAAATCAGATGTGGTGGGTTTATTTTCACCACAATAATAGGCATATGCTTAAAATCATAACCCTTTATTATTTTTGTAGAACAAACTTACCAGTACTCCTCTTTATGCAGGTAACTAAAATACACATTCATTTTACTTGTTTTTAAAATTTTTAAATGGTCTTAGACTTTCTTTTAACACTAAACACATTTTTTAGAGTTATCTTTATTTTGCACTTGGGTTGTAGCTCACTATTATAACTGAGCTACTATTCCTGTATGTAAATATATTGTTTATTCATTTTCTTACTAATGAAATTAATGTTGCTTCCAGTTTATATTATTATAAATATTGTTGTTTTATAGTTACAAACACCAATATACATTTTTATGAAATACTAGTTTAAACTTTATTAATTTATGACTGGATTTTCTTATTTTAATTGATTTGTGGGCTACATGCACATATATTATGTATATATTAAACATCTATATATACATATTTTATGAATAGATATGTTTTATATATATACACACATATAAACACACATATATACATATATATGTCATATACCATATGTGTGTGCATAAACATATACCATATAAATGTGTATGTGTATAAGCATATATATACACACACACACACACATACACACACATATAGCTTGTAAGCTATATTTATTGCAAGTAATTTCTCCCACTCGGTGGCTTACAGTTCCATTTTCTTAGCTGGGGTCTCTTATTAAATTCTAGTTCTTAATTTTTTTTTCTTGTATTTTTTTTCTGAAGCTGGAAACGGGGAGAGATAGTCAGACAGACTCCCGCATGCGCCCGACCGGGATCCACCCGGCACGCCCACCAGGGGGCGAAGCTCTGCCCCTCCGGGGCGTCGCTCTGTTGTGACCAGAGCCACTCTAGCACCTGGGGCAGAGGCCGAGGAGCCATCCCCAGCGCCCGGGCCATCTTTGCTCCAGTGGAGCCTTGGCTGCGGGAGGGGAAGAGAGAGACAGAGAGGAAGGAGAGGGGGAGGGGTGGAGAAACAGATGGGCGCTTCTCCTGTGTGCCCTGGCCGGGAATTGATAGTTCTTAATTTTAATGTAGTCTAGCTTATCGTTTATTCCCACCCAGTAAATTGAAAAATTCTCTGTGTGTTTTTTTAAAATGCCTTCACTTACAATGAAGTAAAAAATATATTTTACTAAACAATATCATAAAATACATAGACTATTTTTACTTTAACATTATTTTATACATATTTAGAAAACCTACCACAGCTTAATATTTCCAAAAATCTGAATTAGGTTTAGTTTCTTTTTTTTTCTAGGTGGGTACTTTTTCAGTAACCCTTACTGAGAACATGCTCCATTCCTACCACTTTGCAGTAATGCAATGAAGAGTCCACATGTACATGTTTGTGTCTGAGCTCTTGACTCTGTACCATTTGCCTAGCTCTCTATTATTCTGCCCATGCCATATTGTTGTATTTATTGTCGCTTTATAATTAGTCTTACCATTTAGAAAGAAAAGTCTTTTCACGTTATCCATTTTCTTAAGAATATTTTGGCTCTTCTTGAATGTTTATATTCCAAAATAAAATTTAATTTTATCTTCTCAAATGCTTCCAAATTCCTATTGGATTTTCATTAAAATGGAACTAAATCTAAATTTGGGAGAAACTGTCAAATTAAAAATTTGTCTTCCAACTAATAAATGTAATAAATCTTACATTTTATAATGCTGTCATCTTTATGGGTTTTTGTGTAGAACTCTTTTACATCATTTGTTAAATTTATTCCAGGTTTATGATATTTTTGTATTACAATAAATGGTACACATTTTTTGTCTTTTATTTTTCATTTATTTTTAGAATATAGAATGATATTATATCTTTTCAAAAATTTGTTTCATATTATCTTCAAATAAAAATAAATTTATAAAATACTGTTGCTACTATGTTTCTCTAGAGAAAACTATATAGATTAGCAAAGTGATTCTTTCAAATAATTTTTGAAATCATTGCAAGTTCTCTTTCAAAAAACAATCAAATTCTAAGATTGTTGCTTAAATATTCTGTGATGTGGAAGAAAAATGATCAGTAATATGCTATACAGTATATTTAGCTTAGGCAATATCTATTTATATACAAAAAAAACTGAAAGAATTTCAGAAAGATAACATAATTGTTTTGCTATTGTTTAAAATCAACTCATTTTTACAGGATTTTCTAGCAAGCATTTAAGTTGATGTGTGTTTGCTTTTTTTTTTTTGCCATGAGAAAGACTACAGGTGAGTATGTTGTAAAAGATATATTTGTGTTATTTTTGTGCATAAAACTTGAGGTTATTCTAAGACATTAAAAAGGAATTTCAAGTATTTTAATGCTCAGAAAAATCTTGACAAGAGATAAGAATTTGGTAGTTACTGGAGTATAGAGCATATTTAAATCCAGGGGCATAGATGAGATCACTGGAAATAGATACGATTTTCATCAGTCCATTCCCATATTTCCTTACCCCACTGTCAGTATTTTCACCCAGTTGGTGCAACTCTCTATCACTCATTTCACTCCGGTCCTTTTAGGTGCCTAATTGGAAATTACCACCGAATTTAACAGAATTGCTAGGGGACAGCTACAAAACAAGTTCAGTTAAAAGGCATTTGCTAAAATCTCTGAGCTGTAATAAACATTACATGCTTCCTGGTGTACTAATAAAGGTCTAGTTTTACTAAAATAATTTAATTTTCTTTCCCCAGAAAGAGTTTAATAAAGATTTGAATTAAATTGGTGTCTTAAAGTATTCAGTATAATCTGGGTTGCAATAGGAAATGCAATTGTGACTCTCAGGAGTAAAAGTAAATAGTGATCAGTGATCAGGAAGAAAAGAGAATATATGAGTAAAAGAGGAGAGGTCCCTAGTGCTGAAGAAACAGCCCCCAAGAGGTCAGGAGTTAGTATTCTAAAATCAGAATTCACAGTGCGTTAGTGTTGATGGCATTTTTTGTCTCTGACTTTGTTCCAGATGCATAAACCAATTAAACAGGAGGTGAGCAGAAGTGGCTGGTGAGGTTTTTCTTCCCACTTTTGGGGATTTTATAAATAAAATTTCTCCGATTCAGCTTCCTATTGGACTAGATTTTAGTTGCTCATGAATGGGAGTTTATAGACAACTGTTCTATGAGGAAGTAAGATATCATATGATATCATATGCTCAATACTAAGGATATAGTTTAATTAGGGCACTTTAATTGTGATTCAGGAAAATTTGAAATGTACAGTTTTAAATTAGGCTGGAAAGAAAGGCATGCTGTTTATCACAAATGAGATAGGCTGTACACAGATGTTTAAGCCCACAGTTCTTGAAGACCTTAGACAAGTCTTGAAACGTTCTGGAGGGTATAAACTAAAAGATACTATAGTTTAAACTCCTTGTTGTATATGTTTGAGGAAAAAAGAATATTTAGGATAGAGACAAGTGAACTATAAGGATGGGATAGACTATATTGGGGAAGTTACTAAATAAATATTATTTACATTGGCAAGATACTACATTATCTGAGAATTATTTATTGAGTGCTTCCTTTATGTTAATTACTGTATTATCTACTATATGTAATTTCATGTATTCAATTCAACAGCCTTAAAAATAGATAATATAATTGAATTGATTTTAGGGATAAAGAAACCTAAAGCTCAAAATCATACAGTAATTAAATAGCTAAGTTTGAACTTGAACCTAGGCCCGGTTGACCCTAAAGCTGTTATTCTTTACCATCGTATGCTCTGATAAAATATACATTTGGCTAGTATAGGATAGCAAGTCTCCAGAGAATTTGGTTATGGAATTCCTGACTTTATTTTTTAATCTCTCATCCCTTGAAGACTCTACTTATGTGACAAAACTGAGATTCTTCTAGTAGGCCTAATCTAATCACTCATGCAAGTACTTAAACACAGAAGCAGAAGTCAAGAAAATTTGAAGTGTGAATTATATATCAAGAAGTTGATATGTAATTGTTGCCTTTAAAAATAAAGAAAAGCAACATTAGAAGATATACACTTGGCCTTGAGTAGCAGAGCCCCACGCATACCCCTCTGCCTTCTACTGCCAGCAAGTAAGGAAAGGGGACCTTAGTCCAACTGATGCAAGAAACTCAATTCTTCCAATAATATAAATGAGAGTGGAAGTGGGTTCTTCTCCAGATGCTCTAGAGAGGACTAGCCCATCCAACCCTTTGAATTTTGTCTGTTGAGTCTCTAAGTACAGAAAAAACCCTACTGAGTTTACACAGATTTCTGACTTGCAGAGACTGTGAGATTAACAATGCATTTTTTTCCAAATTGCTAAATCTGTGATAATTTTTTCTCTTTTTATTTAGAAATTAAATTTAATGAGGTGACATTGACCAATGAGAGTAAACAGGTTTCAGGTAAACCTTTCTATAGCATTTAAACTGTTGATTGTATTGTGTGCCCATCACCCAAAGTCAAATTATTTTCTGTTACTGTATATTTGTCCCTCTTTACTCTCCTTCCACAGAAAAACTTGTGATAATTTCTATGCAGTCTAGAATAATAGTACTGTAAGAGAATGGTCAATATGCAGCACCCTCATTTTCTTGTTTCTGTTTGTCAGATGAAGCAATTATAAAGCCTTCTTTTTGGAATCAAGGATAAAATGGGCTCTCAATAGACTTTCAGTTCTATACAACAAAGATGTAAAAATAAACTTCAGTTTTTGGTACTTTAGATGGTCCTTAGTATCTACACCAATTTGAAATCTTATTTCCAGTATCAAGGTGCTAACAACCCTCAGAAGAAATTTTGTGACATTTCCTTTGAATAAGATTAGTATTGTCAGGTGGTGGTCAAAGATGTCACTTTGCAACTCTTAGTTTTAAAAGCCATTGATAAAACACAAACATGTCTGATAAAACCATAAGAAATCTCTCCTGTTGAGAGTGGGCACTGTGTATTAAGACTGAGTAAAAGAAATATTATTATGAAAAGAAAAAAAAGGGCAGTTGTCCAACTTAAGCATAAACTATATTGATTATCTGAGGGAAGTAGGGATATAGAGCAGAAAAGGACAAAAACAAATACCCTCATGGATACGCACAACCCTGTGGTGATTGCAGGGGAGGGGAGGTAGAGGAGGGTATAAGGGGGATAAACAGTGATGAATAAAGACTTGATTTGGGGGGTGATGAACATACAATACACTATATAGAGATGTGTTGTAGAATTGGGAACCAGAAACCTGTACAATTATGTTAACCAGTGTCATCTCAATAAAATTCAATTAAAATAAAATTTAATAATTTTTGTCCAAGTCACAATAATTTACTACAGAAGCAAACATGCATGTGCGCATGCACACACACACACACACACACACACACACACACACAAACACTTACATAACTTGAGATATTTTAAGGTAACTTTTTTATAAATATACTGCATAATCTTGATATGTTCTTAGGGAAATGCTAATGTAAGAAGAAAGAAAGATTTGCTTAAGTGACTTACTTGAATAAAAATAAAATAAATTTCATATGGGCGTGAATAGAGCCCAGTTATTTCCTTAAAATTATTTCCACTGTGTCAGAGATGCTTCAGAAATGGATAATGACAAACGATTTTCAATTAGATGAGTATGAAATAAGCTCAAGTGTAAATGTTGCTTTTAACATGAATGAGCTCCGAGAAATTATGACCATAATAAGCTTCAGATTTAATGACACTACTTCATCTCTAGTAAGCACGCATTATCAACAAGTCATTTTTTCATCTTTTTTGCTTCATAATGCTTTATACCCAGTGAGCCTAGTGACTTTCTGGGGAGGATGACTCAAATAATTGAAAATCTGAGGCCCAAACTATTCTTAGTTTTGCTTAAGAATGTGTTGGATTGTGAACAAGTTTGAATGTTTTCAATAAATTAAAAATATTTTACATTTCTATCGCCCTTGCTTTATTGGATACCCAGTGGGTATAAAACACTGCTTCAGTCATCTGTGTCATCAACACAAAGCATGGAGATGGTAAATAATATTTATGATCATAGTAACCAATGATGTTATTATATGTTTTGGTCATACAAAGAACATATTTAAGCTTCCAGTTAATCTTTTTGTTTTTCTTGTATTTTTCTGAAGTGAGAAGCAGGGAGGCAGAAAGACAGACTTCTGCATATTCCTGACTGAGATCCACCCGGTAAGCCCACTAGGGGACGATGTTCTGCCTATCTGGGGTGCTGCTCCGTTGCAACCAGAGCCATTCTAGTGCCTGAGGTGGAGACCATGAAGCCATCCTCATGGCTCAGGCCAACTTTGTTCCAATGGAGCCCTGGCTGTGGGAGGGGTCTTCCAGTTAATCTTGACTATAACTCTTGGTAATAGATACCAGTTTTTTTTAATTATCATTTTATTTTTATGTTTTAATTATAATTTATTGTGTTAACATGAATTCAAGTGTCCTACTCAAAATAACTCCCTCACCCTCACCCCATTGTTCCCCAAAGCCCCTGTCCCCCCTTCCTTTTGGGTTTTGCTGTCCCATTAGAAGCAGAAGTGGTATCACAGGGAGCAGAGGGACAGCTGTCAGAGGGAAGGGGGATGAGGGGATGGGACCAGAGAAGGTGAAGTGATTAGTGAAATTATATATACATAACAAATAGATACCAGTTTTAAACTTAGATACTGAATTTTAGAAAGGATAAATGTTTGCCTAATATAAGAAAGCATATTTCAGAACCCAGATTTTTGGTAAATTTAGTAAATGAATAAATATTGAAACTAATCTGCAAGATTTCTCTACTAAACTCCATTATGATAGAAATGTCAATGTGATTTGTATGATATATATACACTGCTCACAAAAATGAGGGGGTCAGGGAATGTGCAGATACTCCAGTACTTTTAGCCTTTTGTACAGTGCGTTTTCACCAATGAAATAAAAGTTGGTTTTGTATCTCATTTGCATAATCAAACAACTTTCTTTGACTTGTTGTTGTTTAATAAAAAAAATCAAATGCTTCTTTTTTATCATTTCATATTCATTTTGAAATATTCCTTAATTTTTGTGAGCAGTATAATTTCAAAACAGATAAACAGTGTCACTAATTTAATTTTTATTATGGTTTTTTCTATGCTAATCTCATTATTTGGGCTCATGAAATTATTATACATCCATAAGTCTTTCCAATTATCTCTCCTTTCTTTTATCTATTCAATTTTTGCTTACTTGGGTCCTAACTCCTTTAAAAATTTAGATACTCTTTTATTACTTTATCTATTGCTATTCTCTTTATGTACCTTTATGACTTTTTATTTCTTTATGTATTATGTGGACATCTCAGCAGTTTTAAGTTCTTTACTCATAAAATCAGAATAAGACAAAATTATCTAAACTTTTTATATCTTATTATTAGAAATAATATTCTAAAATGAGACAGTAGTTTGTTTTCATATTTTAAATTCTAAATGTTCTTATTTATATACATATATTAATAATTAACAAATAGTCTACATAATACAATATTAATTCTTCAAAAGGAAGTGACTTATAGTTTAATTGTTTTCATGAATAAGTAAAGCCATTTATGTTAATCTACCTGATGAGTCTTAACTGACAGAATGAAAACTTTACTTAATGCTAACATATTAGTCTAAATTGTATTTATTGTGTTGAGTAGAAATTCTAAGGACTGTGCATTATTTACTTGGCATATTTGTATAGTTGTATTATGCATGCCATGAACAAACGTGTTCCTTTGTTAAATATATTTTAAAATTGGGGGGGTGCATAGCATTAAATCATTTTTGTTGGAGAATTTTTCACAGTAGTTAGTACACATCATGACTCTTTACAAAGAAGCTTTATTTTTTTTAAGTGAGAAGAAGGGAGATAGTGATACAGACCCCCACATGCGCCCCAGTTCCAGAATCCAGCCAGCAAGCCTCTCCTGTGGCCATGCTCAAGCTATTTTTAGTGCCTCAAACCTGACCAACTAAGCTATCCTCAGAACCCACCACCACCACCACCACCTCCAGGCTCAAACCCATCAAACCACTGGCTGAGAGAGGAGAAGAGGAGGAGAAAGAGAAGAGGGAGGGGAAAAGAAGCAGATAATCTCTTCTCCTGTGTGCCCTGACAGAGAGTTGAACCTGGGATGTCCATATACTGTTTCAATGCTCTATCCACTGAGCCAACAGACCAGGGCCAAAATGCAGCTTTTAAATATATTTGCATATATATTATTAATGTTGAAGTTAAATAAGATTTAACCATATCCATATATTTATCAGTCTATTTTTTTCTAACTTTGTAATTTGGAATTATTTATACTTTTTTTTTTCTTTTTAGTGAGAGGAGGGGAGGCAGAGACAGACTCCTCTTGCTTGCGCCCCACCTGGGATCCACCTGGTAAGCCCACTAAGGAGTGATGCTCTGCTCATCTGGGGCCATTGCTTCATTACTCAGGAACGAAGCCATTTTTTTGGTGCTGAGACAGAGATCATAGAACCATCCTCAGCACCTGAGGCTAACTTTGCTGGAACAAATCGAGCCATGGCTGCAGAACCCTGGACATTTGCATACCAGGCCAATGCTCTACCACTGAGCCCAGAGACCAGGGCATGGGATTATTTATAAACTGGGTAAACATTACAAATTAAACCACATTTAAATATACATGACTTTTTAAAATGCAGTCATGAATATGATTTTATATTTACTTATTTTGACAGTTTCTATAAATATATGGTTAATTCCAAAGTTCTGCTGATATGTAAATTGTATGATTTAACTTAATATTAGCCTGAGATATCTAGTTCTTGAGAAATGTTGGTAGAATAACAGTTGTCACTATAGGTTACCCAAAATTTGCATTATTAGCAGTTATATGCCAGACTTCCCTAGGGACATGTAATAAAATCTCTTTTATAAATGAAATTATCAAAGCTATAAAAAGTAGAAATAATCCTCTAATGAAGCACTGTATACTTCATTCACCATCAACAATCATGAACATTTGCTAACCTGTTGCATGCATCCCTCCCTCCTAAATTTATTTTAATTCTGGAACACCGTTTAAGCATCCCCAAACAAAATGTTATTTCATAGGTTCATATATTTCATTCTTTCAAAAATCATATATATATAAATACAGACTTCTCTTTATTCCTTAACCAACATCATATTATCAATTAAAAAGTTAACACTACTTAATACCATCTAACATCAACCCCATATTTAAATTTTTCCAGTTGACTAAGTTTATTTTACACTTACTTGGTTTAAATCAACTTCCATTCAAGGTTTAAGCATTACATTTGATTATTATGTTTTTAAGTCTCTTTTATTCTATCAACAAAAGTGGTCATCATCCTAACTTTTATGTTTCTGTTTTTGGAGAAATACATTTTTTTATAGAATTTCCCATATTTAATGTATGACTAATTGCTTCTGGATTGTATTTTTTAAATATATCTCTATTACTTCAATTTCTGGTAGGTTTTTAATTAGATCCAGAGGCTTGGTTAGATTCAGATTCTGATTTTGAGGGTAGGATAACTCACACATGGCCACATAGACCTGCTTGAATCATATCATAAAGCACATTGTCTGATTGTCTCCATTTGTGTTGCTGAGACTGAACTGGGTTTAAGAGATGTCATCCTACCTTTGCGCTATGCTCCTCACTCCTACTTTCACATTTTACATGGAGTTCTTATGTCATAATGGACAGTTGGTATGGCTAAGTGACCTTTTAAGGCTTTAAATCATGGCTCTGACAATGTGGGCCATTATTTTTTCTAATGTAGAATAGGAAAAGAAATAATCTGCTGTTATTTTATAGAGCTTTGGTGTAGCGTTCTATGCAAAACACTCAGAGAGTAACTGGCACATGGAAAGTCTCTATAAGTATTTGCTGTACTCATTATCATTGCTAAACTCCCATGTTAACTCATTTCCAAGGGCTGCCACATTATTACATGCACAGTTTTTCATTTTACTTTTTTTAATAAATAAATTTTTATTAATTTTAATAGGGTGACATCAATAAATCAGGGTACATATGTTCAAAGAAAACATGTCTAGGTTATCTTGTCATTCAATTCTGTTGCATACCCATCACCCAAAGTCAGATTGTCCTCCATCACCTTCTATCTAGCATTCTCCGTGCCCCTCCCCCTCCCCTTCCCCCTCTCCCTCCTTGCCTCCCTCCGCCCCCCGTAACCACCACACTCTTGTCCATGTCTCTTAGTCTCGTTTTTATGTCCCACCAATGTATGGAATCATGTAGTTCTTGGTTTTTTCTGATTTACTTATTTCACTCCGTATAATGTTATCAAGATCCCACCATTTTGTTGTAAGTGATCCGATGTCATTATTTCTTATGGCTGAATAGTATACCATGGTGTATATATGCCACATCTTCTTTATCCAGTCTTCTATTTTTTTTTTCTTACAGTGATTAAAGCCTTTAAGCAAACTCTTGGCCAATACAGCAAGAATCCATAAAAGAGTAGTGTCCTTAACATGTTTACCAAGTCCAAGTTGGCTCCAACACCATGCCAAATCCCTGAAAAATGCAGCACAACCCCAGTTCAGTCCATTAGGAGCTGTCACAAGGAGTAGGAGTCCAGGAAAAGTCCACATCTAGGAAAAGTCCGCATGGCATTGGAATTGTTGTCACAATTCTATACTTCGCAGCTCACATCCAAGTCCCAACGACTGCTGCTTCTAGCTGGTAATGATTCAGGTAGACTGGAAAAGCCATTTGCAGTATGTGTGGAGATGGAGCTTCTGTTCTCCTCTGCCTGGAGAGATGAGACCAGATTGCTTTTCCCTGGAGCTCTGCGACTGTGGCTTGGTAAAGAGAACCTTGGGATACACTAAGCAGTCTCGGTGTGGCTTTTTCAGTGTTCCTTGGTTGAAGAGTCCTCTTAGTTTAGTCCAAAGTTGGTTTTTCCAGATGATAGTTCTTAAAATTATTTTGTAATCCACTTTGTTTCTGGGAGGTGGATTTGGTACGTCCGCCTACTCCAGCGCCATCTTGTCTTCTTCAGTTTTTCTTTTTTCTAACTCATCACTTCCCACTCTGGTTTTAAGCAAAATTTTGGTAGAGTGTGTCAAAATATACTTTGAAGGTTTAGGAACATTGGGAGAAAGAGGATTTATATCAATGCCCTGGGTCAATGCAGAAGTGGCTCAAGTCATATAAGAAGCAAATGAAGAATGACTATCAATAATTAAAGAAGCAAGAAAAGAAAGCTAGCAATATGAGGACATATCTGAGACTGCCAACAATACCTAGAACTACTGGGAACAAACATGCTTCTCATAATATATGGGATTACAGTTTGAGTATTAACAGTACTTAATAGTTAAGTCTTGAATCTTAAAGATTCAATGAGTTCAGCCCACTGGAGAATTGCAGCAACTGATGTGTTCACCAAAAAATTTATACAAATGGTATTGCCAGTGAAAAGTTTTAATCCTGTAATTGATCAAATGTTTAGTACTACACCCATCCCCAGTTCATCTTACAATGTAAAGTCCCAGTGTGATAATATTAGAAGATTGGACCTTTGGGAGGAAATTATGAGAGAGGATGCCTCATTAATGGGATTAGTAACATTATAGAAGAAACCCCACAGAGCTCTCTCAGTCCTGCAAACACTGAGGACACACATCACTATCTTGAAAACAGATAGCTGGGTCCACCAGACAGTGAATCTGCTGGCAACTGGGCACTTGATTTTAGACTTCCCAGCCTCCAAAACAGTGGCAAATGTTTGCTGTTTAAGTCACTCGGTCTATGGCATTTTTGTTATAGCAGCTGGAACAAACTAAGACAAAGTTCTAACTAAAAAAAAAAATATTTCTAAACAAATTGTATAACAATTTGATAAAAATATTATAAGGTTGTTAAAGACAAACCAGAGTAGAATTTAAAGTGCACAAAAATTGAGTTTCTAGGAGGTATTGATTTTGTAAGAGGAAGAAAAAATGTAGTGCTGTTTTTGCTAGAGGGTTTCTTCTTGTTATGATCCACTGGTTTACAAACATGGTACTGATCTTCTATTCAAACTTCAAAGAATTAAAGTAAACACCAGCAACATATATATATATGTCATAATACTGATGTGCAAGTTTGCCTTTATTAATAGAAATGTCTGGGTTTCTGCAGTTTCCAGTTTGTTTACATCCATTACTTTGTTTAATCTTCAGAATGATACCATGAGGATGATCGATGAAACTATGCTCAGTAGAGGCAGATGTTTGCCAGGGTCACATAGCTGGTCCTGTCACCAACAGAGTTGATTGAAACAAAGAGTCTTGAATTAATTTCAGTGCTTTCACTATCACACCACTAACTTAAAAATAATGACCAGTAAATTATTAAAAAAAAAACAAAAAACAGAAAGTGCCCACAATGTAAATTAAGAAAGAAAAGATGAAAAGGTTAAAAGATGGGTTCAAATAAAAATTTCTGTTGTTATTTTTTAATTTTCTTACATGAAAACAACTGTTAACTATATAATATTTTTACTAACAAAAATATGCATGTCTGACCACATATTTACTGACATGGTTATAGATTAAATACATTTTAATATATATTTTTTATTTTTTGCAAACAGCAAAATAGTGATACAAAATATCTCATAAAAATTTTAAAAACATTTTTGTAAGAAATAAGGAAAAAATCATTTTAATTTTTAATTGTATTTATTAAATACATTTTACATACATGACATAAAATGTTTTTGAACCTTTTGAACCCTGTATTATATATTTATAATTTATAAAATGTAACAGAGTACATATAGCTTTGACTGGCTTATATTTGAACATTTTAACATTGCCAATATTTGTTCCTTTGTAAGACAGGAAAATTTTCTAGAACTTTTCCACCGTTCAGTATTTCAAGAAATGTTCATTTCTCGGTGTGTAGCTCTTTCATGCTTTGAAGAAGCATCTGTCAATTTCAATCTGACCTGAAGGACTTAGAGTACATGCTTTCTTTTTGATTTGCTATATTACAAGGAGGCCGCTGAATTGAACTTGAGTAATAATTTGGAACCAGGCCATAAATAACACTTTTTTTTTAGTTAGTAAGTTGGAGATCATCAATTCTCTGTTTTTTGAATTTTGAATGAAATTAGAGGACTCTTTAGCAATTTATCGACAATTTCTCTACGTGCAACTGAATAGTCTTGGCATTATAGAAAGTTTAAACAAAACTGTAATATAGAGTTCTTGCCCTAAAGAAGTTTCTACTTTAAAGGAGAAGACAAGTGTGAAAGTGTAGCCATAGCAATGTGAATTAAGCTATAACTTTGTCACAATTCAGGTCATGACAGTTTGCCCAGTGAACAGAAGCAATAAATAAAGTCTATGAGCAGAGAAATTTCCAATGAATCAGGCAACTTTTTAAAGTTCTGCTCCCACACCAAAACATAAAATAAGATAAAGGATGTTTTATTTATTAAGGTGAAATCTGAAAAGCTCCTTCCTAGTACTTTGTATGGTGATTTGGCCTTAGAAAGTTTTTGATAAATATATTGGGATTTAAATAGATCGCAATATGCAATCTGTACCTTGAAGTAACAAAACTGCTCCCAGAGGCTGGAGCTTGACATTGTAGCATCAACTCTTCACAACATCTTTGAAATTAGTGGTATTAACTCTATTTTATTGATGCAGTAGTTAGATGTTCAGAAGTGTTTTTGTTTAAACCAGTTCCTCTAGAGTCTAGTCAAAATGCCAAAATAAGAACTCAGATAATTTAGACTTGAATGTTTATGCGCATTCTACTGAGGCATTCAGTGTTATT
This sequence comes from Saccopteryx leptura, assembly GCF_036850995.1. Taxonomy (NCBI): domain Eukaryota; kingdom Metazoa; phylum Chordata; class Mammalia; order Chiroptera; family Emballonuridae; genus Saccopteryx; species Saccopteryx leptura. Next base: position 23,589,322 of record NC_089503.1, read on the forward strand.
ATCAAACATTTTTATTTAAATGTCTAGGTGTCATTCATTTGCTTTTTAGGTGCTGTGATATATTGAATGTCTCCATAGAGGCTGTCCACATAGCCCTCAATAAGAACACCTTAAAAAGACAGAATTCAAGATTATCCGACTGATTTATAAAAAGCTAAGAGAGGAACTAGGAGAACCTAGCATGTTTTTCCTATTTGGAACCAATCTTCTTTTTTTTTATGTTGTTTTAGAAAAAGACACTTCCAAGAGAATAACCTCAGTTAGGGTAGTGCTTTTTTTGGTGGCATATCAAGGAGCATATGATTACATGCAGATATTATGCATTAATATTAATAAAGGGAGGAAACACGCTGAACTTGGCTGCCGATTGCCCATCTCCTGCATCATGGGGCATCCTCAGGGTCTGAAGGGTGTCACAGGTCTGCTCCTCCTCCCCTCCTGCTTTCCTACCTGCCTGCCTTTCTGTATAGTTTCCTTCATTCTCTTCCTTCTCTCGTTCTTTTTCACTTCCTTACTCTTTTTCTTCTTAACCTTTTTTTCCCTTATATTTTCCATTTTATTCTCTCTCCTTCTCTCTCATTTTATACATTCTTACTCTTCTTCTTTTTCCCTTATTTTTTCCACTCTATTCCCCTTTAAATTTGACAATCTTTTTTTTTTAGCATTTTTCTGAAGCTGGAAACAGGGAGGCAGTCAGACAGACTCCCGCACGCTCCCGACTGGGATCCACCTGGCACGCCCACCAGGGGGTGATGCTCTGCCCATCTGGGGCATTGCTCTGCTGCAACCAGAGCCATTCTAGCACCTGAGGCAGAGGCCACAGAGCCATCCCCAGCGCCCGGGCCAACCTTGCTCCAATGGAGCCTTGGCTGCGGGAGGGAAAGAGAGAGACAGAGAGGAAGAAGAGGGGGAGGGGTGGAGAAACATTTGGGTGCTTCTCCTGTGTGCCCTGGCCGGGAATCGAACCTAGGACTCCTGCATGCCAGGCCTATGCTCTACCACTGAGCCAACCGGCCAGCGCCACAATCTTTTTTTTTTTAATTCTACAAAGTCAAAAACACTGTCTTTCTGAATGTTTGTTTCTCTTCTACTCCAGTTTTCCCTCAGACCATTTTATAAAGTACATTTACTTGTTTATTCACACTTATAAGTTTAATATATGATTAACATTAAGAGTCAGTATAGAAAGAATAAAGCACCAATACTTGTTGTTGGAAAAGCTATTTGGTAAATAATTAAATTAGATTTTTTTTCTCTATAACGACCACATTTCTATTGGTTATCTTTCCAGCCCCAAAGATCTCCCCTTCCTTGGTAACTACCCTTCTTCTGGTTCTTTATTTTTTTAACAATAAATTTTATTTCTAGGATACAAAACATTATTTTGGAAATCAAAACTTAATGATTTGTGAAAATACATTTTATTTTCAAATATATGAAGGAGATGAAGCAATGGCAATAACAGGAAAAATAATCTTATAACAGACCCAGAAAAAGTAATTGTAATTAATAATTAAGTTACTGATAGTGGTCTGCTTAGGCCATTTTTAAATAGTCCAGTAGTGGCAAACTTGATGGAAACAGTTGCACTTAAAGAAAAGTTTCTGAAAGGGCAGATAAAAGAAAATAAAACTTATAGCAATCACTTTCTTGCCTCTGATTAGGCCAAAATTTTCTTTGTGTTGCTGATTGTTCTTTACTAAAAACTGCCATCCATGAACAATGCTTTCCATTTTTAGCACATTTAGAAATTATGTAAATTAAAAGAGGAGGCAAGAACATTCTGGTGCACTTGAGTATATCTCAGTGTAATGACCACAATTGTCCTATTTATCTCTTCAAACTGTCAGAATCAGACACTTTCAATGGAGAGCCCAGATTAAAAAGGCAAAGGAATCATAAATAAGCTTGCTCATCCTTTCTGCAGATGACTGTCTAGCCTTTTGTTTATTTTATTTTTAATATACATGTCTGGTGAAAGATAATATGGGCCTTGGAAGGGATAATGAATAGGAAATGCATCCATTCATAATGGTAAGAGTGACTTTAAGTATTGAGGCTTTTAAATTTCATTTGATATCTGAAATATAGGATTTTCTGTATTGGATTTAGAGCTATCAGAAACCCAAGCAAATAGCATAGGAAAAAGATAGTTGCTTGAGGTATGAATACATTCTTCAAGTCAAGAAGTAAATTTTTCTTGTGATATTGTAACATTTTACATGTTGTGAAGAAAACTGTATTTTGATACTAGTATTATCTTGCTAAATTTGTATCATAACTAGAGCATCAGCATGACCAGGTGGTGGCACAGTGGATAGAGCGTCGGACTGGGATGCGGAGGACCCAGGTTTGAGACCCCGAGGTCGCCAGCTTGAGCGCGGGCTCATCTGGTTTGAGCAAAGCTCACCAGCTTGGACCCAAGGTCGCTGGTTCGAGCAAGGGGTTACTCGGGCTGCTGAAGGCCCAGGGTCAAGGCACATATGAGAAAGCAATCAATGAACAACTGAGGTGTCACAACAAAAAACTGATGATTGATGCTTCTCATCTCTCTCCGTTCCTGCCTGTCTGTCCCTATCTGACTCTCTCTCTGTTTCTAAAAAAAAAAAAAAAAAAAAAAAAAAGTAGAGCATCAAACACATAAATATGATAAGACCTTTTGTATGATAAACAACTTTCAATGCCTACCCAAAAACTATCACATGTCTCTGATATTCCTATCTCCTTCAAGGAACTGCATGTAATGGTTGAAGTGCTACAGCTGTCTTGCAGTCATGAGGATGACTTTTAATACCATGTTTATTGTGGCAAAATGAAGAGACAGAAACTTTAGAGGTCTTAATGAATCTCTAAGTTAATTCTGGAACTGTTCAACTGAATTTTAGTTGGGCAAGATCCGAGGTTGCAAGAGAATTGTGAGAGATGATTTTTTTAGTTTACTGTGAATCCATTATATTCCTATGTTCCTTGAGGACAGTTTTATTTCTGCAACAGAAACTTGAAAAAAAATGATTGAATTTTGACAGTTAATAGGGTGGTGACTTTTGATGATTCCTGACACATTTCCTTGTATTGCTGCCTTAGTTCTTTGTTGTTGTATAGAAACATTTAGAACAATTCTAACTTCTCTGAGATACTGGCAGAATGGAGATCCTGGAGCCTTCACAAGGACCCTCTATATCATATTCTTAATGGGAACCTCTACTCCTTCCCTGGCTCACTTTTCCTAAGCCTGCACTCCTGATTTCCAGGAGAGCTTTCCAAATTATCTACCTGCATCAATGTTCTTGTATTAGGTTATGCTTTTAACTAGACCCCCCAACTAATACACCCTTTGTCAAATATATCTACTGTCATAATTTTAAGAATTTTAATTGTATAATCTTCAAAATCATTAAAAATATTCAAATTAGCAAAGATCTGACTTTGCTTGTTTAAACTAACTAGTTGTAGATTAACTGCTGTTAAGGCTTACAGATTTTGCACTCACTCGTGAAGCAGGATGAGTGTACCACCTGCCCATAATAAAATTATTGTTTATTATCTGTCTCTCCTATTAGGATATATGCTCCATGAGATCAAGTTTTCTTGTATTTGTTTGTTTCCTGGTGGTTTTATTTCTTATGGATTGATGCTTGGCATTGAATAGTTTCTCAATATGTAATTGTTAAAGAAAAGAAATAAACTATTTCAGTAGACAATGTTAAGTGGTATACCAGCAATGATTCCAGTAAGAAATATATATGACATTCAGAAAGATTTAACTAAAGTGAGACTAATAAAACCATTTAGAGTGAGGTAGACCGAGTTAAGGAAACCAACAAATGATGACGAGGCACCAAGGACATAAGCCAAACATTCTTTCTCTCTAGACCTGAAGGATCAAAGCAAAGGTCGGTTGTAACTGGAGCCAAGGAAGATGGCTAGCCAAATGGATCTGTGACTATAAGGAAACCAGGCTAAACAAGGCGGCTGAAAGAACAACAAGTAGACATCTCTCTTTTATTTTTTCTTTGTAATCTCCTCTTGCTACCAACCATTGGCCCAAAAGATTTGGACACTGGAGAGCAAGGGAGTATAAATGATGCACTGTGTAGAGGTCAGCCTCCCAAGGGAACAAGCAGGGCAGCAAAGGGAAGAAAACAGATCAGCTTGGAGCGGGAAAGAGAGAAACGAAAACTAGACAACACAAGGGGTAAAGATTTTTTAAGTTATTAATGAGTCTTCTTATTTTTTATGTCCTTCTGCCCAGTAATGTTGAGGTCTCTAAATAGGTCACAAAAAGAAATGAGTAAGGGATAAAAATCCACTTGAGAGATGGTGATGTGTCTTTCCTAAATAGGGGGAACACTGAAAGCTAGGAGTTTTTCTTCTTATTCAGTATGAAACTCTGGGAGATAATATTGCTGCACCAAGTGGGCAGGTCCATTAATTTAAAATGAACTGGCGTAGCTTTGCCTGACCTGTGGTGGCGTGATAGATAAAGCATTGCATTGACCTGCAATGCTGAGGTTGCCAGTTCAAATCCCTGGGCTTGCCTGGCCAAAGTACATAAAGTTAGCAACTTCTATGAGAAGCTGCTTCCTGCTTCTCCCTCCTCTTTCTCACTTTCCCTCTCTTTCTTTTTCTCTCTCTCCCCCCCCTCCAAAAATCAATAAATTAAATCTAAAAATAAAAAAGAAATGAAGTGGCACAATTTTGTCAAATGGAAAGAGAGACTGAGTTTAGTTTTCTTCCATTCTCAGATAGTATGGATGCAACCATTTCTTTGAGGAGTGATGGTGACATGGGAGTTATATCAAGATCTAGCTTGGAAGGATGGCAGAAGGTGCTCATAGGATGGGCAATGTGGGCCTTATGGGCAAGAGCTGAATTGCTGACTACAAGGACTAGAGCTATGAATGTCACTGCCAGACCTCGGCCAAGTGATAACTATAATAAAGCCCAATTGATCAGAGAGTCTCCCTGACTAAGCTGATAAGACAAAATCAGCTATTATATTAGTTTAAGTGATATCAAAAGAGGACCCGAGGATGGGCTTGTTGTGCTTTAGGAGTCCTCAGTCCAGAGAAGAGCACAACACACCTAACTCGGTTTGGAGACCCTTTTCATCTGATGGCACGTGTACAGGAAGCCTGGCAGACACCATCTTGAGGTGTAGAAGGGGTAACGTAGATCTGAAGCACTATTTATTTAGCCCAAAGAAAGCAATCTCCTTAAAGTATATCTCAAATTATAAAACTAAACTGAAATGACAAGATTTGACCCTCCCATAAAAAACAAAATGAACATTAATTCCTTTTTACTCTTCTTGTCTAATGGTGGCATGAAGTATACAAGAGGTGCCCATGAGGGTGGTATTTTAGGAAATAAAAAAATAATATATTTTTTAAAAATCATATTTTCTGCATTTGACTCTACTAGGCATAACTCTATAATTCCATAAAAGCTAGAAATTCTATTTAATGTTACAAATCACATATATACGCTGAAGTATATGCGTGTTTAAACTTGTTCAGGTTTACCTACATATGAAGTTCGTTCTTGGTTCTGTCCGATCATTGATTTGACATTGATCTGATTTGATTATATTTAGATATATGATATCAGCTCTCATATTGAGGAAGTAGACAATGCAAAGTAATTAGTCACAAAGCTCTTTTGTAAGCCTCCAATATAATGAACTCTGGGCAAATTAGCTCGTAAGCATAATATTTCCCATTTTAATTTGATTTCTGTGCTCCAGAATTAGGAAGGGCATCCGTAAGATCCGTTGTTATTTTGTCCAATATAATTAGCGGGTCAGCAATTTGATCTTGCCTTGATGACAAAACAATTATCTATGGCATCCCCTTTCCCATTTAGGGAGAATAAAAGCCTGTGCTTCCTACGGTTTCTTTTCTAATTAAGTCGAGTCAGTCCTGTTTTCACAGGGATGGAACGAGCAAAGCATAAATGTCAGAACAGAGCTCAGTGTGAGAATAAAAAATATCCCAGGCAGGAGGGGTTACAACCATGGCCATTGTGATTTTCTGCTCTCACATTGTGATTCTCCTGCCTCCTCTGTGTTGAAACGGCCAGGTTTTTATTTCACCTCCTGTGATGTGGCCACTCAGTCTTTCCTCCTGCCTGGCCCACGTTTGCACTGTGATCTCCCCAGCTATCCTGGTGTGTGTCTGGTTGTTTCACAATTCCCCATTCCCTTAGTTACTTGAGTGAAGAGTTTTTCAGTGGTATTTCTCTAGCAAACTCTAAGAAAATAGAAATCAATAAAAAATGTTATAGCAATTTAAAAATTCACAGGTTGATAGTGCACAGAATTCTTAACTCAAAGCAAAATAAAGTTCTCTAAAGCTTTGCTCATATGGTAAAATGTGCCAAGTAGGTGAACCACCATCTTCTCTTTTCATCTCATCTCTGCATTGCTGAGTTGCAGGAACAGTTCTCCTCTGACATGGACAATAGATCCCTATTTTATGGCAGGTATATCTATCAGTTATGACCAGAACTAAATTTGCAGAACCAGAGGTTTTTAGGTGTCAGAAAAACATGGGTGCAGATATCTGCTGTGGCAAATTTAGCTATGTGACTTTGAGCAAATTCCCTGACCTTGCTGACTTTCTTTTTACCTATATTACAGGAATAGTCATAGCAACTTCATAAATAGTTCTAGAAGTAATGAAATAATAAAGTTGATTAAGCACTTAATGTAGTGCATAACAATAGTAAAAGCTTAACAAATGAAGATTGTTTTAGATTTAGTTTAAATCTTATTTGTAATTTTCTTCTGGAGAAGAAATTCTCTCTGGGATTATTGTTCTTCCCTAGGTGTGTTTGGTGTGAGGGAAAGCAGAATATGCCATTCCAGAAAATGCCACTTTGGTGCAGGAATTATTTTGTACTTAATTATTTTGTACAATCGGGGCCCAGTAGACTCAAGAAGAGCTTTTCCCACTTGAACAGGTGATGGCGCAATGGATAGAGCATCAGACTGGGATACAGAGGATTCAGGTTTGAAACCCTGAGGTCACTGCTTGAGCACGGGCTCACCAGCTTGAGCAAAGTTTCACTGGCTTAAACATGGGATCAGACATGACCCCATGGCTGCTGGCTTGAGCCCAATTGTTTCTGGCTTGAAGCCCAAGGTTTCTCTGGCTTGAGCAAGGGGTCACTCACTCTGCTGCAGCTCTCTGGTCAAGGCACATATGAGAAAGCAATCACTGAACAACTAAGGAGCTGCAACGAAGAATTGATGCTTCTCATCTCTCTCTCTTTATGTCTATGTGTCCCTCTCTCAGTCTCTCTGTAAAAAAAAAAAAAAAAAAAAAAAAAGAGAGAGAGACAGAGAGCTTTTCTCTTTTCCCTGCTTAAAATTATTTAGATGGGGGTGGAGCTGGATCCTGGAAGAGAGCTAGTAATGGAGATAATATTTTATGTCACAAAGACTTATCTGTATTGCAGGGTGTTGGGTAAATGAGCTTGTAAATTTTGTATTTTTTTAGTTTGCTCACTTTTGGTGTTAAAAAATGGCATTGGGCAGTGCCAGGCATGCGTAATCTATGAAATTGCAAATTATCTTCCTGCTTGGGAAGGACCATTGTCTTGCTAATGTTTGCTGGAGGAGAAGTTTTTTTAGCCAGAAAGTATTGAAAAGAGAAGGGAGGGAGCCATGTTTTTGCCGAGTTTGTGCAGGGAGAATAGAGAGAATGAAGGTGTACAGATGGGGACCAGAGGTGAGGAGTTTTGTGAGCTCTGCTAAGTCTGGTGAGGCCTTTGATTCTAGGGGAAACCAGAAATATTCTTCTGGTTGTGGAACTGGATAATGTGTCAGGGCTTTGTGAGCTCTGAATGAATGAAGAGGGAAGTGTTTTCCCTGTGTGTTTGCTCATCAGCTGGTGCAAGACTTGAATAAAGGAATGGCCCACCATTTTTTGCCTCCACTGTCTCTTTACCATCTGTCTGAATTCACTGAGAACCTGCATGTGAATGTCAGTGATGGCTGCAACTACTGGCCATACACAGGGTAAATATTTATTCAGTAGACATTTGATTTTCTCATCTTTATGCAAATTGTCATCCTTCCCTATGAAGCCCAAAACTTCCACCTCCCTCTCCTTAGCTCAAGACAATATAAAGGCCTCAATTACCTGACTGCCAGAAGTCTTATATTTTTATGGGGCTTCCATACATACAGATTTTGTTGTCTTCTGTTAATCTGTTTTATAGACAAGTCCTGCAGGGGGTGAGGACGATGAAGATGCAAAGACCCAACTCTGGGGACCAGGTTCAGTGATGCAGATCCACTTTATTAGGAAGTAAGCTGGCTTATATATATGGGTTCAGCCAATAGGATGTTACAGTGTGTCCTTCACAGCCAATGGCTGAAAAGATCAGGGAGCTGCATGGTTGGCACTAAGTCACTTCCTTATAGCAGGCGAGCTTCCTTCCTGGGTATGCCCAGGAGGCTTCTGGGAGCTGGAGTATTCTCACAGTATTGCATCAGCCACAGCTGCTAGGAATACACTCTGTGCTCTACCTACATTTCCCCCTTCTCTTTTAATTAAGGTCAATTGGACTTGATGAATGACAGCTTGCTGTTGTTGTAGCTTCTGAATGCTACACATTATGCAACAGAACCCTAGTAGAACTAAAACAAGTGTAATATCTATTATACTATATGCTAATAGATTAGCTGGATTAAACACTGAGGCAAGCTTCTGTAATGTTTGACAAGTTAGGAAATAGAACAGGGGTCCTAAACAGGGGGTTCCTCCTAGGGGTCGGGATGTCACTTCCCTCCCATTGTGTTACAGAGTCCTTCTAAGTGCCATTAAATACAGTTCCATTATGATTGTAAAAAATGGACATAGGTCCATGCATGCCCCCTTCCCACAAAGTTCCCAGCATCCAAACACGAAACAGATGGCTTGCCACAGGCTGCATACGGCATATGGTTGCAAGGCACATTATACAAATTACAACATGAGAAATCATACAATGTCAATGATTTACAAAGGTACATTTTACCAGTCTCTGAGCACTTTAACAAAAGCACAAAATGTCCTCGTCCTTCTTTCTAGCCATGGGAAAACCTTCCCGGAGTAGGGGAATGGCCCCCAGGAATGCCGCTCCCCACCCCCATCAGGGTATTTCACATTGTCCAAAATCCATCCAACAAAGGAGCCAATGCTCACTTCAGTCATAGTCCAAGAAATCAGTCCATGTACATGAGGCCTCAGCAACCCCCCTCATCCCTGCCATCCTGGCAGGTCTTACACTATCCTAAAGAGTAGCACATGGCAATGGCAGTCAGCATTTCCATCTCTGCGCTGGAGAGCATGATGGCATTCACCTTTATGTCCCAAAATGTCAGCAAACCCACCAGCAGCTTAGCAGGCACTCCTTGCCATTCCAGAGGCCACTCGGCAATGCAAGCCTGGCTTTCATTCATCCTCCTGCCGCAGCTGCTGCCATTTACCTCCTGGAGTCTGCAAATCACAACTCCGGCCCAATTCTCATCCTCCAAAGATGAACTGAAAACACCAACTCGCGCTGCCAGGCTCAAGCCTTGGGCTGCCGTCACCTGCGTCTGGGAGTCAGTGGTCAATATAGCACACATAAGCAAGAACAGAGCACCAGGGCCTGGGGGCCCGACAGGGGCAATTCCCTGGGCCCGCCCCGCCAAAGCCTCCACATCCCCCCAGGTGATGGGGCATGCACCCGGCCGCAAGGTCTTCTTCTGGAGCACTGAGGATCTCCTCCTCTCAGGTGTATTCAGTGTGGAGAAGGCCAGGGCTCTGGCTTTGGAAGGGTGAAGACTGAATCACTTAATGGGTGCCTAAGAAACACTGTCAAGCAGGTTGGTGGGTTCCTGGGATCCAAACTGGCTGAAAAACACAAGCATAACTTCTCCCTTGTGTTTGAGAAAAGGGTGTGATTTCTGCCACTGTGCCGTGGCTGGGTCCTTCCAGCGTCATTTCAGAAAAGGGGGCAGGGGAGAGAGAGAGAGTGAGAGATACAGAAAAACAGACAAGACAGACAGAAAGAAAAAAGACACATGGGGGCGTATAGGCTGGCCTGGGTCTGCAGCAGGAACACGTGTTGAAGTTAAAGCTGGGGTAGAAAATGGTGTCTGATAGGCTGGGGTGGGGCATTGAGCCCTGGCAGGGAATGCAGAAGTAGTGACTTCTGCTTTTTCTGGCAGCAGAGCTGATGGCGCGGTTAGCAATTCGGTTGGTTTCGTTTCTGCGCACTCAGCCGCGATTTTGTCAAACTCGGAGGCTAAACTACTTTTCTCCTCAGTGGAGGGTGGGCGAATAGGGAGGTAGGGGCTCCTCTGAAAAAGGAGTAGCCTATAGGACCTTAAGGACAGGCGGAGGGTCCCCAGAAGGAGCACCAGTCAAGCAGGTGTGTATTGCCAATAAGGCAGGAGTGAGGCCAAGAGAGAAGATTTGCCCCCCATGTACCTCAGCCAAACAAACGCATCGGAGAGTTAGGTCCCAAGTATCTGGGTCCCAGAGGGACGTGTCCTCAATCCAGGGATTGAAACCAGAGAGAATCTCCCATTAAGTACTGAGATCCTTTTCACAAACTTCAACTCGCCTACTCTGCAATAGGGCATGCAGGGTGTGAGCCTGCGGGGCTAGAGAGTGGGGGAGAAGGTTTCCTGTTGCAGAGGGTCACTCACCGGTCCCTCAGATGCCGGTTAGGTCCCTGCCCAACATTGAGCGCCAGTTGTGGACAAGGCCCACCAGGGGTGAGGATGACTGAGACTCAAAGACCCGACTCCAGGGACCAGGTTCAGTGACACAGATCCACTTTATTCAGGAAGTAAACTAGCTTATATACATGAGTTCAGCCAACAGGATGTTACAGCGTATTCCTCAAAGCCAATGGCTGAAAAGATCAGGGAGCTGCGTGGTTGGAGCTAAGTCACTTCCTTATAGCGGGCGAGCTTTCTTCCTGGGTATGCCCAGGAGGTTTCTGGGAGCTGGAGTATTGTCATAGCATTGCATCAGCCACAGCTGCTAGGAATGTGCTCTACCTACACTGTTTTATTTCAATATAATTATTAGACTAACGAAGGAAATAACAGGTTTAAGAGAAAAGTTTTCTATCTCTACAGAAACACATTGATAAGCCATAAAGCCACAATTAAAAGGTAAGTTTCACCTACTTGTTTTGGAGAAATAAGTATATCTAGTGAGCCTACTTTTGTGTGTGTGTGTGTGTGTGTGTGTGTGTGTGTGTGTGTGTGTGTCCCTGGGTCCTTCCAAGTCACTGGATTACCTAGAAAGACTCACTAGAACTTTGCCAACTCAACAGAATGCCTCTTTTTCACTATTATATTGGGGTGCCCACAAAGCACCTGTTTTGAGCTTTCAAAAGATTGTGGAAATTATTAATAGCTCTACATTCATAGAGTTATTGGAACTCTGAGATAACATCAAAATGTCAAAAATTCTTTAACACTCCTCCCATTGAAAGTTAGCATTTATGTCTTTTCCTCTTTAATCTGTACAGACTTGTTACAGCTATAAGCAGTAAAGTACAGCATCATTGACTCTACGTGACTTTTGAAGCTAGAAGTTATAAAACCATGAGGCTTCTGCTCTGTTTCATGGACCCTGGAGCTACCTTAAGAGAAGTTTAACTACAGTGAAGAAATCTAGAATCACTTGAAGTTCCAGGAGACAGTATCAGTTAAACACAACACTGAAATCCTTTTAGCCCAGGTGCTGTGGATGTGAATAATTAAGAATCCAGATGAGTTTAGTTAGGTCTTAGTTATTCAGTCATATTCAGATATTTGAGTCTTCTCAGCTGAAGTCTCAATGTGAGACAAAGTCATATCACATCAGCTATGCTTTGTCAATATTCTTGCCTTACAAAATCTGTGAGCCTAATAAAATGGTTGCTGTTTTATGCCGTTGTTGTAGAGTTGTTTGTGATGCAGCACTTTACAACTGGACAAGTGTCAGAATTTAAGTGCATCTGCTGGGTAAGGAATTGATTGTGGGATGAACAGTTAAGTATTTTTCAAAGAAATCTAATAGTGTTACTGAACCCAGGTCTGGCTGCCTGCTACAACAAAAGACAAACTCGTGTGAGAAATGTGGTGGCAGAAGGAATGAGATTTATTCAAGAGCCAACAGCCTACAAAGATGGGGGTTAGCCTTCTCAAAGACCATCTTAACACCTCAGTGCAGGTGGGGGTTTTATAGAGGGAGAGGGAAGGCAGAGCAGAGAAGTCAAGGGGAGGACGTTGGGCAGTTCTCTTCATGCAGACCAGCACATTCTGTTTGTATGATATAACTGGTCGAAGGTTAGCAAATCATTAGGTGCTGGAATATCTGAGAGTCTGAGTCTGCTTCTTACGTTCACATAGGAAATAAAGCTGCTGATTCCTACGAAGTTTACTAAACAATAACAATAATAACAGTAATAAAATAATTATTAACATTCAAGCTCTAGTTTTGAGAGAAAAGATCAGGTTAGAGTAACAAGCTGGGTTTAACCCCTACTGAGATGAATTTGGGTACCTTTATGTTGATTCTTGTCTATAATTAATTAGACTACTAAAGTAGCATAGCATACTCTTTTCTCATTACATTAATATAAAGTCAAAGTGGGCTGGTAATGAACTGTGGGGTCAAACAAATTGTTTCAGGGGGACCAGTCATGGGGTAATGTATATGTTTTAGGAAATTAACTTCAAGAAAGTTTGGAAGCAGGTTTAAAGAACCAGTGTAAGTAGAATTCCAGTCTCCTGGAGAAGAGGATGTAAAGAAAGTTTCTAAATTTGCATAAATTTAAGCATAATAATTCAATTCATTAATTATTGAGAGACCAAAAATAATATTTTTTGGACTCTGGACTACAGAAGTAAGAGTTAATTTGTGTATTTTACTGGTTATTGCCACATTGCTTGCTTATAGTCAGGGTGCTTCACTGGTGAACCTGGAAGTTTGAATGTATTAGCATATTTTTTTAAAATCAAGTGGGTTTTGAGAAGATATTAATGGTTCTTTCTTGTTAAGCATGTATCTCCACCAAAATCTTACTTCAATAATAGAAATAGACTCATAGATAAAGAATACAGACTGACTGCTGTTAGGAGGAAGGGGGTTGGATGGCTGGAAAGCTGAAGGAATTAAACAAAAATAAAAACAAAAAACCCTCATAGACACACACAACAGTGTGGTGATTACCAAGGGAAAAGTGGTGGGGGAGGTAGAAGAGTAAAGGGGAGATAAATAGTGATGGAAGGAGACTTGATTTTGGTTGTTGAACACTCCAATACAAAATACAGATAATGTGTTCTAGAATTGTACACGTGAAATCTATATAATTTTCATAACCAATGTCACCCCAATAAGTCCAAAAGAAATTAAAAATAAAAATTTATCTTTCCCACACACAAAAAAATCATGCATACCGTCAAAAACAAGGTCTACAGATTATAGATTGGTCAACCCAAGATTTATAATAGCATATGTAACATGACAAAGTAGCTCCATTTGGCAATGTTGACAATCAAGAGTAGAAAGCCCCTTTATTTGCATTGAATTTTTCAATCTGAAAAAAATTCAAATAGAAACCAACTAACTATTTCAATTGAAAAACCAATAAAAGCAGAAAGGATTTAAAAGATACTTTGCTTTCTTTAATCTGATTCAAGTATTTTTAAAATGAATGCAGTTGTTTTTTTCTAATAAAGCTACTTACACTTGTTAAAAAGACATTGTAGCAGGTAACATAAGAGCAACACACAGACATTTACAAGCCCTACCTAATTTGAAACCATCTGTAGCTGATTATTTCCATGTTAATGTCAAGAACATGAAGGTTGGCAGTTCTTAGATGAAAAAACCCATTCATTTCTCTGGACTTCTCTCCAGTATTTGCCTGTTTCTGCTTACACATTTTATTGGCAGCCACCACACTAAATTGGGCAACCTTTTCCTACCGGCTAAGGTCTCTAAGGTATAAAGATTAGGGTCCAGATGCAATATTCTTTCTTGCACCTCCTACAAGAAACACAAAAAAAGATGGAAGGTAGAAAATATTTCTCACAGTTTTCAACTGCGAATGGCATAGAATTTTAGACTGGAATCTTATTTTCATATTTACATTCTTAGAGTCATAGTATAGAACCTGGGAATTGTGTCATTTGTAATGCAAAAGGTCCTTCTTATACTTTCTGGCTTATGCCATTATCTTTCATTAAATTTTACCAGAATTATGCATAAAGGTTTATAGATTTTCAAACCATTTTATTTTTATTTATTTTTATTTTTTCAGATTTATTGAGATGTAATTGATAAAATTATAAGGTATTTAAAACATATGTGGTGTCATATGGTATATATATAGTGAAAAGATTCCTACTTGACTTTTCTTTTTGCCTGTATGTTTTATGTAAATTGAAAAACCCAAGGCTGTAAAAAAAGAGTATGAGTGCTAGGATTATTGTTAATCTTTAACCAAAGGCCTGAGAATATTTGATACACGGCTTGGAGAAGTTTTCCCTGCATCTTGAATAAAAGAGGTGTAAGCTAAAACTCACTTTGTCAGTTCTTGCTGCCCTCTTGTTTCGTGCCATTAAGAGCCTTGGTTTTCTTGTCTGATGGTTTCCCAGATGAAAGTTCAGAGGTAACACTGTGAAGTATTGTTATAGATAACACCTGTATTCGGTGATAGCAACAAAACAAGCTTCTGATCATGTAGTTGACATACTACGGAAGTGCAATGAACAAATAGTTTTGGTTTCCCTTTGCTGTCTAGAAAGGCATAGAATTAATCATTTATATATGAATAAGATCCTATACTAGTTTCCTACGGCTGGGATTACAAATTTCCACAAACTGGGTGGTTTAAAAAAATTATTGCCTCACAGTTCTGGTGGTTGTAAATAAAAAAATTTAGGTGTTCACAGAGCCATGTTTCCTCATGAAAACTGTACAGGAAATCTTTCGTTTCTTCCCTCTGGTGGTTTTGCACAATCCTTGTAGTTCCATGGCTTGCGGATGCCAGTCTCTGCCTCTGCTGTCCCATGACAATCTCCCCAGTGTCTGTGTGTGTGTTTTTTTTGTGTGTGTTTTTTTGTATTTTTCCGAAGCTGGAAACGGGGAGGCAGTCAGACAGACTCTTGCATGAGCCCGACCGGGATCCACCCAGCATGCCCACCAGGGGGCAATGCTCTGCCCATCCAGGGCGTCGCTCTGTCATGACCAGAGCCACTCTAGCGCCTGGGGCAGAGACCAAGGAGCCATCCCCAGCGCCCGGGCCATCTTTACTCCAATGGAGCCTCGGCTGCGGAAGGGGAAGAGAGAGACAGAGAGGAAGGAGAGGGGGAGGGGTGGAGAAGCAGATGGGCGCCTCTCCTGTGTGCCCTGGCCGGGAATTGAACCCAGGACTTCCACACGCCAGGCCGACGCTCTACCACTGAGCCAACTGGCCAGGGCCTCTGTGTTTCTTATAAGGACACCAGTCATATTGGATGAGAGGATTTCCCTATTGCACTATGTCTTCATGTTAACTAATTATATCCTTTTTCCAAATAAGGTCATATTCTGAAGTACTAAGGATTATGACTTCAGCAAAACTTTTGAGAGATGCAATTCAATCCATAATAGTTCCCATAAGAGTAATTCTTAATTTTATTTTTAGTATTCGCTTTTAGATCCTATTTTCTTCCCATTTTCTAAATTGCAGTTGTTAGAGCAAGCTATAGATAGGTACATTTATGTGCAGTTTAATATTTTCAAACTATATAATGATTTAAGCACCTAGGATTCTAAGAAGCTTCTTTCCCACATCCTTACTTTCTACTTTTTTATTTGTTTATCTTTGTCCTTTATAATAAGACAAATGATGAATACAGCCCCAAATGATTGAATTTATCTGCAAATTGCTTCCAGGTGCTCATATCACTTTCTCTCCATCTTCAAATGAAAAAGGGAGAAATAGATTCAATGTCACTGAAGAGTAAAGTCATAAGGAATTTATGTGGCTTGGTTTTAGCTTTATTTTTCTATATGAAATATTGTTTGCTTCTACTCCGGTTCACATTTCTTATACTTACAAGTTTATACAACTAGTACGCTGTGAGACTCTTGTACATTCTTGATCTTCCAGTTGCCAACACAACACATGGTTAACAGTAAGTACAATAAGTGTTGATTGACTTCAATATGTAGATTTCTAGTGCTTTACATTCACTTGAGGTACCTAAAGTATAATGACTTCAAAAAGATGTATTGGTAAAGAGCAGATCATCACAGACTAGTCATAAATACATAAAAGAAATAAGTTTAAATTCTGCATAAATTCTATTTTCTTATTGTACATGTAAATGATACTTTAAAGAAATTTGAAACAAATACTATTACTCTCTTCTAAACTCAACATAATGACTTTTAATTTGTTTAGCATTCTTTTACCTCTGTTGATTATAAGACATGTGAAGACAAATTTGATAGCAACTAAATTATCATCTAGCCACACAGATTAAGTTGCTTTCTTTCTTGGTGTTTCAGGACATCAGAATACCAGAGGTGAAATAAACCTGCTACAAAGAAATCTGTATAACTCCTATGACCTCTTAATTAAATATGGGCTATATAATGTGTGATACAAATAATGTACATATACACGGATTTGTATTGTCTATGTTTAGAGCCTTCATTAATTGATAAGTGTTGCTTAGTTAGCTTCAGTCAAAATTAAGAAAAATTCTAAATTAATGAGATAGTATTATTTCCCATTTTAATAGAGCCTTTTACGTTATTGTATAAATGCTTAGCATGTTGGAGGATATATTGAAATTACATGAATACTATTCACAGCCTTCAACTGTGTATCAGGGTTTTTAAAGTTGTATATAATTGAAGCTCAACTTAATTAGCTTTACCTGATGAGAGGATTTTCTAAAACTGTTCAGTCAGAAAGTAGCACAAACCTCAAGGACATCAGAAAAGAAATAAAAGTCATTAGAATAATTTTCTTTACCTCTCTACCTGAGTGGTGTCTGGATCTCCCTCCACCTCTTTGTGTCTTTCTGTTACTGTTGGTCTTATTTATAAGATCCTTAGAGTAGGGATTTAGAAGTTGTGGTGGCTATCATGAGATATGCTGAAACATGCATCCTTCCTATTTAGGAAGGTTAGAGTAAAAATTATTCCCCCAATCTGAGTATACATGTAAAATCCTGGAGGAAGACACTGATTTGTCCCGTTTATATGCCTGTCACTTGACTGACCATGTTGGACTCTGAGAATAATGAATATAATAATTTTACTATTGAATGCCCACTCTCATGTCAGAGGGTTTGAGAACTATGATTGGCATTTAACTAGAACTTTATGGATACCAAGATTGAGTAAGCATCTCAAAGGGGAAGTGATGGGTGACGTGGATGCTGTGTAAACAGAAACAATATACCATCTTCTATAGAGAACTAGTTGAATAGGTGTCTCTGTTATTAAGCACAATGTGATTTAAACTCACTTAGTAGTTCTGCCTAAACCTGGAATTATTCACTTCTAAAAGGAAGATGGTTCAGTTTATTAAGAATCATATTAAAAAAACAAAATATGGCACCTACACATATTTGTTGATATTAAAGTGTTATTGTTACTAAGCCCATATAGTAAATAAGGTAGAAAAGTATTTTAGACAAATGTAAATTTATATTAATATGTCCAATTCTCACCTAAACCCACAGCATTCTTCCTCAACTTCCTAATTCCACACTTGCATTTAACTTCAAAATAAATGAAAATGCTGGTATCCAAAAATATGAATATATACATTTATTTGCTTTCTTCCACATATATAAAAGTAACTTTTGAAACATATTACCAATGACTACAAACAAACCTATAAATCAGTATCAAATTTTTAAAATCTTTTTGCATTTAGAATATATTTTTAGAGGTGTAGGATGTTTACAATTATCTGAAATAATTATTTAGTCTGTGTTTTCATGCTTTCAGTTTGATGTAAAATTTTATAATTTCAATTTGTAGTTAATGCTACCATTTATGTTTCTTTTTCTTTTATTTATTTTATATTTTGAATATGCAA
Organism: Saccopteryx leptura; assembly: GCF_036850995.1. Classification (NCBI taxonomy): domain Eukaryota; kingdom Metazoa; phylum Chordata; class Mammalia; order Chiroptera; family Emballonuridae; genus Saccopteryx; species Saccopteryx leptura. Next base: position 23,607,412 of record NC_089503.1, read on the forward strand.
AACATTGACATAGTTTAAAATTCAAACTATTTTTTTAAATATACTTGGAAAAGTCACAATCCCATTTCTATTCCCTTACCATAAGTCATTTATCTACTTTAAGTAACATTTTTACTAGTTTTTGGTTGATCTTTGTTATATATATTTTTGAAACATAAACATCACATATATATCCTTATGTTTCATTCTATTGCATGGAAAAAGTAGTTTACTATATATTATTTTATGCCTCATAGTAATTATTTCACTGTATTGCATTAGGTGAATGCACCATAGTTTATTCATCTTAGTCTCTTATGAATGACATGTATGTGGTACCAGCATTTAACTTTTCCAAAGAATTCCACAAAGAATAGGCTTTTGCATATATATTGTTTTAGATTGGTGGGAGTCTAGCTTCATATTTTCTTGTAAGTGTAATACATTATCTTTATAAATTCTCCTAAGTGCATTTTTTATAAAGTAATCATATTTGTAGTTTTAATAGAAATTTATCAAATTCCCTTCAGACATGGTTGTTTCATTTTTCTCTCAGATAAGTAAGGTCAAAACGCTATTTTTTTTTATTTACTTAAAATGTTTGTTGTTTTTTAAAGAAATATTATCAAGCTGTTGTTATGGTGAAAATATCCTTGTGATGTTTTATCTTTCATTTCTTCTACTATGAGTAAATATGACTATCTTTTAGATGTTTAGGGGCCTTTGTTTACATTTATAGCAGGGTGTTTTCTTGAAAGTTATTTTAGTCTTTTTTCCCCCTCTTTATTTTAAAGAAATTCAGTGTTAAAGAAAAGTTGCGCCAATAGTACAGAGTATCTACATATACTCTTCACATGGCCTCCCTTAATGTTATTACCTTACATATCTATAGCACACCAATGAAAACCAATAAATTGACATTTATTAAACCACACACCATATTTGAATTTTATCAGTGTTTTACTGGTATCTTTTTTTTTTTTTTTTTTTTTGATGTAGAATTCTATATATACATGTCTTTGATTTTGAGAACAGTTTATATGTTAAAGAGACTGGCTCTTTTTCCATGATGTGAATTGCCAATATATTTTCCAAATTTGTCATTTGCTTCTGTTTTCTCTTTCTGAAAGTTTCTTCTTTGCACTACACTCCAATTATCTATGCCTGGCTATTTGTAAGCTGAGTATAGTTTTTGTTATTCCTTACTGTGGTGCTCTTCAGCACATGGTTCATAGCATTTATCGGCAGCCAGACCTCCATAATTGTTTATGTGCTTGTTTTCTACTCTCTCCTCAACTCTAAAAGCTGTTAATGCAGGAAATACATTTAATCACTATCATACAGTTCCTGGAAGAGAACCTGCCACATAGTCACTTCTTAACATTGTCTATTGGGTTCATTAAGTAGATTATCAAAAAGCCATGCCATAGTAGGGATCGTTGAAGAAGAATATTGACCTTAGCACAGAGAAGATTAAATATATATATATATATATATATATATATATATATATATATATATATATATATATATATTTTCCACCATTATTTACAATAGCCAAGATTTGAAAGTAGACCAGGTACCCATCAATAGATGAATAAAAATGCTGTGGTACGTTTACACAATGGAATACTACATAACCTTAAAAAAAAAAGGCAGTCTTACCTTCTGTGACAGCATGAATAGACCTGAACAGCATTAAACTAAGTGAAATAATCCAGTCAGAGAAAGACAGGTACCATATGATTTCACTCATATGTGGTGAAATCAAAATGAACTAACAAGCAAAATAGAGACATAATCATACATTAGAAAGCAGGCTGACAGCTGTTGGCAAAGGACAAGGGGACTGGGTGAGGAGGGTGGAGGGGTTGAGCAAAAAGGGACAATAAAAAAAGAAAGAGGAACCTCATGGAATGGGCAGCAGTGTGGTGATTGCCGGGGGGCAGAGAGGAGGGATAGGAGGGCACAGCAGGGACAAATGGTGATGGATAAAGACTTGACTTGGGAGAGGGGTAAACACACAATATGGTGTACACAGATGTGTTGTAGAACTAGGCACCTGAAATCTGTACTATTATGTTAACCAGTGTCATCCCAATAAATTTAATTAGGAAAAAATATTATCATTTTGAAAAATTAGATTTCTTCTATGTAACTCCAGAGGCCAGTCAGGAAGGTAAAACTCAGCTAACATTTTTTCCAAAATAATAAAAACACTTTTTCTAATTATTTTTTCTAAAACTAGAAAACATTTTTTAAAAAAGCTTTTTGACAATGAAAGTGTCATATGAGCCACAGAGTATTTTTAAAGAGAAAGTAGGTTTCAGTTTAACACAGAGGTTGGAGAGGAAGTTCATGCATAAAATTGGTTTGACTAAATAAGTTTTACTAAGTGTGTTCCAAAGCTAAGATTATTTGAAGCCATAAAAAGGAACTTAAATGATAAATGTTAATATAACTGCTCTTTTAGACGAAAGAAATAATTCTGCATTAGATCAAATAAATGAATTAAAAATGGTGAACTTTTACCAATTAAATGGCTAAGAGAGAACATATTTCTGTTTGCAAATAGTTCTGGTTACTGGATGATAATGCTATATTTGTAATATTTTTCTCTGCATTTTTAATGGATGAGATGTAGATATATGAATAATGATATAATCTGGTGTGTTTATTACAAAATGAAACTATTAGCATGTGTTACCAGTCTTTTTTTTTTTTTTAGGTAGATCACATCAACTATAAGCATATTAGACTTAAATTGGGATTCAGAAATATATATGTGAATTCAATAACAGCATGCTAAAAACTGAGACCTATTGCCTGTAATAAACATTTTCACACTGAGGATATCTCCAGGCACATGGGCAGTACCTGCAGTGAATGAGATACTGCACATTGAAGAATAGAAACTTATCTTGATATTTAAACTCAAGATTCATAGAATGAGATTTTGGGGAATAACATATCCCACTAATCATGCCAGTGCTACCATGACATCCCAACTTGTTTCATTCATGGACTAACCTATTTTAAACTCTTATTTCACACATAACCTTATGAGAAATTTAGTGCTGATATTTAATTTAGTGCTAATTTGAAGGATATAAACATACTAAACATAATAAAATATAACACATAAAAGAAGGAGACAAAATTTAGAGAAAGTCAGTGGAAATGAGTTATTAAATTATCAATTTTGAAAGCTAGGTGCTCTTTGCTTATGGCTGGCTACCAGGTTGCAAAGACTAAGCATTTTTCTGTTTTCTTTAAGGCAGATAGTCTGCAATCACCATGTGCTCAATGATTTCCTGCAGTTTCATAATCTGTTCTACATTTCTTTAGTTCATTGTATTTGCCACAGAGAGTGAGTTTGAAAATGCACCTGCACCGTTTGATGTTTATAAAAATGGCAATTATGATGATGTACTATTGAATTAAAACTTTGCTGGATAGAAATTAAAGAGTGAAAACAATGATCTGCTAAAAACTATTATTTTGTCAGTCATTTTATTCATCAAAATTGCAATTAATTTCTTCCTCTGCATCGTCATTGTAGCTGAAACAAAGACCACTAATCTCACATCTGGTTACAGATTTAAAAAGAGAACACTTTCTTCTTTCACAAAGCTCTGTTAGTATTGTGTTTATATTGTTAAATGAGATAGTTAAAATTCTCTAGTGTTCAATGTTTTATATTTATTGTGATTTAAGTTCTGGAAACTTTGCAATCCAAGTATGAAAGCAGTGTTTGATTAAAAATAAATGTCTTAAAACAGCCTCTCTTGCTTTCCAGTTGCTGTGAAATGTCTGCTATATTATTAAGATTTAAAAAAAATAATAATGTCAGTGTGTTGTTAGCACTCATTTTACATTTCATATAAAACTCTGACAATTTTGTGTTATGTATAAATAAAATTCAGAATTTGCAAGTGTTTGCACTTATCTTGTCATTTTGCTGGCAACCCAGCACTTTATTCTGAAAGAGTTACCTTACAATGTAAATTGTTTCATGTTCTCTGCTTTCCTTCCTTTACCTTTTGCGTTTCTCATTCATTTTTTTTCTCCCTTCGTGCCCCCTAGCCACTCCCCTAATGTCAGTATACAAAGAAAAAGTCTTCACATAGGATCCATTCTCTACAATAGTTTACAGTTTGTTTTTATTGTCATGGTTGAGACTTGACTCCATGTTTCTTCTCATTATTTTTCAAGTATTTGACTGCATTAGTGTGAAATGGGCTGCCATAATAAGAAAATAACACATTGGGTAACTTTAAAAAATAAAAATTCATTTTCTCATAGATCTGCAGGCTAGAGCTGCAAGATCAAGGCATCACAGCATTGGTTTCCTTTAAGGCCTCTCTCCTTGGCTTGTATATGACCATCTTCTCCCTATGTTTTGACATGGTCATCCCTGTGTCCAAATTGCTGCCTCCTAGGAGTTGAATATATGAATATTGGGAGACATATCTTAACCCGTAAGAGCTATTTCCTTTTTCTAGTATTATTTCTCTTTATCCTCAGATTTAACTGGAGTTCCTTTCCTTCAACTCTCCATACAACAGTTCCTTGGTGTCTAGTTTCCATCATTATAGAAAGACTACTCACCATTAGGAGGGGCACTGGAGAGCCAATTCCATGTCAGTACATATCACATTCAAAGTACATGGACTCAATTATGTATTCAAGAATTTATTAAGTATATTTTATCTGTCAAGCCCTGTCGTAGGTACCAATGATACAACAGTAAAAAGACAGTTTTCCTACTGATAAGAACTTACAGCTTCACCAGGTAATGACACAGTAAGTGGAGCATGGGACTGGGATGCAAAGGATCTAGGTTTGAGGCCCCAAAGTCACCAGCTTGAGCATGGGTTCATTTCGCTTGAGCACAGGCTCACCAGCTTGAGTGCAGAGTTGCTGGCTTGAGCTTGGAATAAACATGACCCTATGGTTGATGGCTTGAGCCCAAAGGTCACTGGCTTGAGCAAGGGGTCACTTGCTCTGCTGTAGCCCCTTCAGTCAAGGCATATATGAGAAAGCAATCACTGAACAACTAAGGAACCTCAATGCAGAATTGATGCTTCTCATCTTTCTCCCTTCCTGTCTGTCTGTCCTTATCTATCCTTATCTCTGTATCTGTTGCCAAAAAAAAAACCCCAAAATTTAAAGCCATGTGAGGAAGAGACAAATACTAAAGGAAGAGTAACAATAATATTGGTCAAATTATTAAAAATGTTATGTAGAGAAAGGTATAGGGAGGTTAATGATGATAAACAATGACTTGAGTTGGGGAGGATGAACACATAATATGCTGTGCTGTACAGTGATGTGTTATAAAATCAGGCACCTGAAACCTGTATAATTATGTTATCCAGTGTCATTCCAATTAATTCAATTTAAAAGAAATAAAACCGAGGAAGGATGGGGGAAAATAGAAAATCAATAGTGTTATATAAAAAATAACCTTGGTTAGGAAGGAGGATGTGAAAACTTTAAATCATTGTTCAGAAAGACATTTCTAAGGAGTGATCTTTGAGCTGAAGTCTGAAAGATGAAAGGAAGCTAACCACACCAAATATTGGGAAAAAGATTTCACAAGAGGAGAGAGCAGCAAGAGCAAAGGTCTTGTTGGATAAAAGAAGTTGGTGTGTTCAAAGGACAGAAAGCAGGTCAGTGTGGCTGAAACACAGAAAGCAGAGTGAAGGCCAAGGTGAAGTTGAAGAGCGGGGCAGCTCTGGATCCCGCAGGACCTTGCAACCATGAGAAGGCTGGCCTTTGGTCAGAAGCCTCTACGCTTTGGCTCTTATGCACAACTTTCAAGTTCCTCAGAGGCTGATATTTTCCTCGAGATACTTTCCCGTGGCTCCTTTCTAGATATTTATCATTGAAAACCATTCCAAAACAAAACCAGAATTTCGTAATTGTTTCATTTCTGTATTCCTAAGAAAAATTATGTTTTTAAGCCAAATGCCATCATTTCAGTCAATTTTTTTTCTGTGCTGTTTAGCATTACCTGTCCATCTTACCCACGATATTCTGCATGTTTCTCTGTATGATGTTAATTTTGAATAACTGTCAGAATTCATTTCACAAATTAATAGCATTTACTAATTATCAACTATATACTAAGACACATTTTCGAAAAGTCAGAATCCAGAGTTGGTTATGAGATGATTTCTCTCTTACTGAGTTTACAGTAGTAGAGGGCAATTAGACATTAAAAAAAATAACTAATGATGATGAATATGGTTAAAGGTTCAAATCCCATAGAGAAAATGCCTAAAGAAGCAAGAGTTTCAGAATGAGACTCCAGAAAGAAGGTTGAGAAGCCTATATTTTTAGTAAAGATACTATTAAATAGCTAGGCAAGTAAGGAAGAGAAAAAAAGTCTTAGGGGTAAAATAGAATGGACTACATAATGTACCTGAGTTATTTTTTTTAGTTCACTGTATGATCAGAAATACCAGATTTATGGTGCCATATTACACTGACTGTCATGGGTCAGCCTCAGTATGCTTCATGAAACTATTGGGCAGACTACATAATCAATTACATTGTACACCAGAAGATAGTTCGTACTTATAATATAGATCAGGGGTAGTCAACCTTTTTATACCTACCACCCACTCTTGTATCTCTGTTAGTAGTAAAATTTTCTAACTGACCACCAGTTCCACAGTAATGGTGATTTATAAAGTAGGGAAGTAACTTTACTTTATAAAATTTATAAAGCAGAGTTACAGCAAGTTAAAGCATAGAATAATAATTACTTACCAAGTACTTTATGTCAGAATTTTGCTGTTTGGCAGAATAAATCTTTATAAAACAACTCACTATAGTTAAATCTATCTTTTTATTTATGCTTTGCATACTAATTGAATTATTAGTGGGATCCCTGAGGCTGATGCCGAGAAACTAAATATTAAATATCTGGTTCATTTTTTTGTGAGGAACAAACAAAGTTCTCTCCTTTCAGAAATATTCAGGCAGTTTCTTTCTTTTGTCATAGTATGATTAACAGCACTAAATCCTGATTCCACAAGATATGAGGTAGGGAAAGGTATCAATAAACTGAATACCATTTTCCACATATTTGGATGTAAAACCGGCATTTTTTTATTTTGCCATAGGTTTTCATATCCACCACTATCGAATTTATGTTTACTTTCTTTATCATATCTAATTTCTAACAGTTCGTCTTGGCCAGTTGTATCAACCTTTTCAATATTTGCAGTAAAAGGATTTTTCATCTGGTCATATACCTTCAATTTCAAAATATCTTCAAATCGCTTTTCCCTGTCCAATTTATGTTCGTTGAGGTGGCTACTGAATCTGTCAATATCCTCTGGAGTTACATCATCTTTTATAGATGATAATTAAGGAAACTGATGAAATTCTCTCTTCAATAGATTATGACGAAGTAGTTCAAGTTTGTCAATAAATAATAGCACAATACTTTGGCAACCTATAAGAGTTTTATTAGCTCCTTGAAGCTGCAAATTGACGTCATTAAATCTCTTGAAAATATCTGCCAAGTAAAAGGCATCATTCTTTACTGTTTTTAACTGTTGACACAGATTGGTCTCATTATTACTTTCAAAAAATTGTATGACACTATCATATAATGCTACAAATCTAGCCAAAGATTTACCCTTTGACAGCCACTGAACTTCTGTGTGCAAAAGTAACTTAATAAAATCTTCATTATTGTCCTAGCAAAGCTGCTGAAACATTCTATCATTCTTTGCATTGGATTTGATATTGTTTATGGCTCAAATTATTATAGTTATGATGAATGGAGACTTCCTATAGATGTTTTCCTATATGATGTTGTCTGTGCACCACACAATGAATACATAAAACATTTGACACTTCCTGCTTCAAAAAAGCAACAAATCCACGATAGCTACCTACCATTGATGGTGCTCCATCAGTAGTGCATGCAACAATATTATTCAAAGGAATATTATATTTTGTAAAGTATGTTCTCACAGTATTAAATATAGAAAATCCTTTTGTATCTGTGATGAGATTTATTGCAAATAGCATTTCTTCTTGTAATATATTGTTTTCATCAAAATAGCATACATATGCCATCAATAAAGCATCATTATCTACAATGGTAGATTTGTCCAATTGCATGGAAAATGAAGAGTTTTGGAGAATACTTATAAGTTTGTTTTCAACATTAACTGCCATTTCATCAATTTGTCGCTTTACTGTGCTATTGCTTAGGGGCAACATTTTTAAAATTTGAGGTATATTCTGATGCATTACTGTTGAGATAAATTCTTTTATTGAAGATATTATTACAGTTTCTCCAATATTGTAACTTTTACCACGTTTTGCAATTATTTATGAAATGTGATAAGTGGCAATTAATCCATCTTTGTTCATTGTATGTTGTTTCTTGAATGATGCAATGATAGTTGAACGATTTTGAAATTTTTTATATATTTCCTGAAAATATTCAATGGGCTTGTCCTTGTCATTTGGATGCTTTGTAGAAAGATATTCTCGCAATCGACTTGGCTTCATTGCCTCATTGGATAATACTTTATGGCACAATAAACACATTGGATGTTGTTTATTTGCAACAGATTCTATTAAACCCATCTTCAGATACTCTGGTGAATAGCCGCGTGTGTATTTTTTTTTTTTTTTTGAGACATGGGCTCACAATATCTCATAATATTTTGTTTAAAGCTGTAAGCACGTGCTTGCTCTCAGAAATATAACTACGTACTGACTTTAGTTTCGATTATGTAATGGTTTAGCTTCACTTATGTAATGTGAACAAAACTTATACGCTTGAAGTCTGTTGCGTGGTTGCGACGTTACAAGTGTCGTGGTTAAATGAGAGTTTATCGAGACGAGACTAAGTTAGTGGTATCCAAGGTTGTGCGTTTTATAAAATTTTATGTAGCAGGTGTTGTCCAATGGCATCACTTCTTTGCGATTGGGGTAAAGTAGCGAGACAACGGCTAGTTTTGGCAGTCCACAGGGGGGGCGTTCCTAGAATGTCACTCTATTACCCTAAAATCTGGGAATCAAGATGAAAATATGAGTTAATTGGTGTCTCCATTGTCTGGCAGTTTCTGTCATAGAAAGAAGCGCTGAACCATGAAGTTCTTTGTCTATGGGGTAATAAAACAATGAACTGCTAGTTTTGGGGTGACAGTAGAGGTCATAAACTACTTGCCGGATCCGGCAGCAAGTGTGGGTCAGGTACCTGGCCACTCCTGGATGCAGACCAGGTTGTCACGAAAGAGGTCGGGTGCGGTCCCAATAAAAATACCCTGTAACAGAGTCTGACCACTGTCCTGATCTTGACTGATCAACAGTTAGTCAATTAGTATGTAATTGTGGCATCATTTGGTTGCTCCACTACTGCCCATCATGAAAGCTGGAATGCCCGCTGGTGGGCGGTAGGGACCAAGTTGACTACCACTGATATAGATCAACTTCTCCAACAGAGAGTCAAAATATCAGTGGTTTAAGCAAAGCTGGGATGTATTTTTCTCAAGTAACAGTCATAAGGTAAGCATTTGTGGTCTAATCTGTAATACTGTATTGTAGACAACTACGGTCCCGTATTGTGGCTGAGCCATCACTAGATAATTGCCTTTATCCATGTGGATCAACACCACATGTGCATTATCAATAGCCCACAGGGGAAAAAGTGACAGGAAGAGCATGTCTCTTCTCCTTCATGGTTGAAATGATTAGAAGTTGCAAACAGCACTTCAACTCATTTCATCTGCCAAATCTGAGTTATATGACCAAAAATAAGTACCTGAAAGTCAAAAAAAGAGTTTGTATTTAGAATGACCAAGTGCTAAAAGAAGTGACTGAAGATGAATATTGCAAATGAGCAGAATTCTTATCACTGAAGGAAACTGTAAGAATGTTACAAAGGTCTAGGTTTGAATACTTCAATTTGTGACTATGGGCAAGTTATTAATAATTTTAGACCTATGGTATTCTCTCTAAATTATATATTATCTGTATATTATAATATTATATATATTATATATATATAATTTTTTCAGAACACTGGAAAAACATGATAGAGATTCTGTCACTTGGAAAGCCCTTGGTAAACAGTTAATCTGATTATTTTAAATAAAAAATATTAATGTTGATACATAGATAAAATTATTCCTAGCCTTAAATCCTTTTGCCCCATTTTATTGGCTATTAATGGCTCACTTTATATATATAAGAAAATCACTTTATCCTTTGGGATTTTGATTATTTCTCCATAAAATAAAGCATTAGTATTGGATAGTCAATAAATTCCCTTCTTATTTTAAATATCAATTGTTTTATTATGCACTTATTTTAGAATTATATCAAATTATTAGTGGCTTGTATGGTTTCTTGTCACCTGATGAGCCCCTCATGTTACTAATGCTTGAATTTTCATTCGCTCTGTCAAGAGGGCTATCAGGCCTGAACTATATGTTAAGCATACAAAATTCAATATAACAAAATAATCCCACAATTTTCTGGGGTTTTATTCCATATCTGCCAGAGAGAGCAAATATACAATTGGTTGGGTATGCTATATGGCAAGCTCCCTGGACTTCTAAAAAGGGCAAAATTAATATTACATTTTATGCTAGTGGAAAAGTTTTAAATTCTAAAAACCTGATATTTAATTCCTTGGATATATTACCTACCCTTTATATAAAATTAGAAAAGTTATTTTGCCTTTCTGAATATTAGCTTATATAATTAGAATATGGATGTAAAACTCCTGCCCACCCGAATTTTAGATTGAAGGGAAATAATGTAAGTAAATGGTTGTAAATCATAAAGACATGATAAAAGTCAGTACTGATCAGAAATAGCAATCAGTAGACATTCTATGACAACATGGCTTTAGATCCCAAGAGAGATTCAAAACATGAACTGCTGTATCTTCTATTTGGGTTTTTCTTGAAAAGTAATAAGGACATTGCTGCATTAGTGCCCTTGGATTTGAGCTTCTAGATCTTGGAGTCCACTCTTTCTACAGACCCAAGAGCTTCTCACAAGTCATAGAAAGAATATGTAGCTGATTTAGACATCACATGGACAAAGCTATTATATTTTTTTATTATTTTATTGCTGTATGGCAAAGGAATTATATGTGTAGGTGATTCCCCATGGTATGTTTTAATTATGTCAATTAATTTGAATCAAAGTAAAGATATTAGGGTTACAGCTGTCCAACATACCCTTTGTAATACATAGCTCAACCGCAATCAGAAATTTGTTTTTCAAACCCTCCCTCTCACCAACCAGTAAAATTTACATTTTTATGACTTAGGGAATAAAGAAAAGAGGTGAATAAAAGGAGAGAAAAGGGCACAATGAGAAGATACATATACAGTTCTCTTATTTGTTTGTACCATTCTCTTTTTTACTATTTTTAGTTTTAGAACAGTTTAAGATTCACAGAAAAATTTAGAGGAATATACACAAATTTCTCATATACCATGTGTCTCCACACATGCAGAGCCTACTCTATTATTACCATCTTTCACCAGAGTGGTATATTAGTCACATTGATAACCCTACACTGATTCATCATAATCACCCAGAGTTCATATTTTACACAGCAGTTCACTCTTGATGTTGTACTATATATTTGGACACAACTATAGTGATATATATTTATAAACATGGTATCATAGAGTATTTTAACTGCCCTAAAACTACTCTATGCTCTGCTTGTTCATTATTTCATACCCATGGCAACCATTGATTTTTTTTTTATTGTCCCAATGTTTTGCTATTTCCAGAATGTGTATATTTGAAATCATATAGTGCATAGTCATTTCAGATTGTCTTCTTTCCCTTACTAATATGTATTTATGCTTTCTCTGTGTCTTTTTGTGGTTTGATAGCTCAATTCTATTTAGATATAAATAATAATACTATATTGTCTGAATGTAACACAGTTTAATTATTCGTTTTCCTATTGAAGGACATTTTGGTTGCTTCCAAGATATGGCAGGAAAGCAAAGCTGCTATATACATCTATGTGCAAGTTTTTATGTAGACAGTTATTTTTGTGTGTGTGACAGAAACAGAGAGAGATAGAGAAAAAGACACATAGGGACAGACAGACAGGAAGGGAGAGAGATGAGAAGCATCAATTCTTCATTGTAGCTCCTTAGTCTCCTTAGTTGTTCATTGATTTCTTTTGCTTTCTCATATGTGCCTTGACTGGGGGGCTACAGCAGAATGAGTGACCCCTTGTTCAAGCCAGCAACCTTGGGCTGAAGCTGGTGAGCCTTGCTCAAACTAGATAAGCCCACACTCATGGTGGCAACCTCGGGGTTTCAAACCTTGGTCCTCCATGTCTCAGTCCAACACCCTATGCACTGCACCAGCACCTGGTCAGGCTATGTAGACAGTTTTTAACTCCTTAGGGTAAATACCAAAGAGTACAATTGCTAGATTATATGGTAAGTGTATGCTGAGTTTCATAAAAAATGATCAAATTGTCTTCAAAAGTGGCTGTACATTTTGCATTCCCACCAATAATAAATTAGAGTTCTCATTGTCCCATGCCCTTGTCAGCATTTGGTGTTGTCCATATTTTAGATTTTGGCCATTGGTCTGTGTATCTTTTTGGAAGGTATCTTCAGAGGTCATCCATCTATTTTTAAAATCAGGCTTTTCTCTTACTTGCTGAGTTTTAAGTGTTCTTTGTATTTTGGAAGATAGTCTTTTATCAGATGTGTCTTTTTGAATATTTTCTCGCAGTCCGTGGCTTGTTTTTTCATTCTCTTGATTTTGTCTTTTGCAGAGCTGCTTTTAGTTTCAATAAAGTCTAGCTCTTTGGCTATTTCTTTCATGGATCATGTATTTGGTAGGTCTACAAGGTTATTGCCATATCCAAGGTCATAGGTGTTCTCCTATGCCATCTTTTAAAATCTTTATGGTTTTGCATTTTTACTTTTAGATCTATAAGCCATATTAATTTTTAAGGGTATAAGGTTTGTATATAGATTTTATTTTATTTTATTTTATTTATTTTATTGTATTTTACCTGTGAAATTCTAGTTTTTCTGGTGCTACTTCTTTAACAGACTCTCTGCTTCATTGTATTGTGTGTGCTGCTTTGTTAAAGAGCAGTTGACTATATTTATATCTTATATTATGTCAATTTCTGGGCTCTCTATTCTGTTCTGTTGAGATATCTTATCTCTCTCTTCCTTTGTCAGTACCACACTGTCTTGATTACTGTAACTTTATATTGTCTTGAACTCAGGTAACGATAATTTCCTAATTTTGTTCTCCTCCTTCAATAGTCTGTTGTCTATTCTGGGTCTTTGCTCTCTCTCTATAAGCTTTAGAATAAGTTTGTCTATATACACAAACTAATTTGCTCGACTTCTGATTGGTATTGCTTTGACTCTATAGATGAAATTGGGTAAAAGTAACATTTTGAAAATATTGAATCTTCCTGTTCATAAGCATGAATATTTTTCTATGTATTTAGGGTTTTTTTTTAAATTTCCTTGATCAGCATTTTACAATTTTCCACCTATAGATTTTGTACATATTTTGTTAGAGTTACTATTTTATTTCACTGATTCAACTTATTAACCAGATTTAAGCCTATTTAGATTGTCTATTTCTTCTTGTGTGAATTTTGGCAAACATGTCTTTCAGTGAATTGGTCCATTTCACCTAGGTTATCAAGTCTGCAGGTTTAGAGTTGTTCATTTCATTTCTGTATTATTTTTTAAAGTCTATAGGATCTGCAGTGATGTCCCGTCTTTCATTTGATGTTAGTACATTATGGTATCTCTCTTCTTTTATTAAGTTAGCCTGGTTAGAGGCACAAATTTCACCAATTTTTTTTTCAGAGAACCAGATTTTGTTGTTATTGGTTTTTCTCTACTGATTTTCTGGTTTCAATTTCATTGATTTTATCCTAATTTTCAATATTTCTCTCCTCTGCTTACTTTAAATTTAATTTGCTCTTCTGTTTTCAGTTTTCTAAGGTGGAAACTTTGGTTGTTAATTATAGATCTTTTTTATATATATGCATTCAGTGATGTTAATTTTCTTTAAGCACTGTATTCCATAAAAATTAAATGGTTAATTTCATTTTCTTTTAGTTCAATGTATTTTAAAATTTATCTTGAGATTTCTTCTTTGCCCTCATGTTTTTCAGACTTGTGTTGTTTAACGTTCATGTATTTTATGATTTTCTAATTCTTTTTCTGTTACTGATCTTTAATCTGTTGTAGTCTAAAAGAAGGTATTATATAATTTCTATTCTTTAAACATTTTAAAGTATGTTGCATGACCCAGAATGTGGTCTATTTTGGTGAATGTTCCATGGGATAATTAAAAAATGTGTATTCTTCTGTTTTTGGATAAAGTAGTCTAGGGAAGTCTATTATTTTGAGTAATTGATAAAGTTTCCAAATTCAACCATGTACTTTATGATTTTTTACCTATTCTGTTTCTCAATTTCTGATAGAGGGGTGTGGAAGTCTCTAAGTATGATAATAAATTTACCTACTTCTCTTTGCAATTCTATTAGTATTTGTCTCACATAGTTTAATGCTCTATCATTAGATACTTACACATAAAGGATTGTCACAACTCCTTGGAAAATTGCCTGCTTATCATTATGTAAGGCCCTTCCTTATTCCTAACTTTCCTTGCTTTAAAGTCTGCTCTGTTTGAAATTAATATGACCATTCCTGCTATTTCTGCTATCTTTTGATTAGTATTAGTATAGTATGTATTCATCCATATATATAGATGCAAGAAAGAGAAACAGACAGAGACAGAGAAGAAAGGAGTGAAATGAGAAGCATCAATTTATAGTCGTAGCACTTTAGTTTTTCTTTGATTTCTTTCTCGTACATTTCTTGACCATGGGACTCCAGCTAAGCCAGAGATCCCTAGCTCAAGACAGCAACTTTGGGCTTTAATCCAGCAACTTTTGGGCTCAAGACAGGGACCATGGCACCATCTCATTGATCCTACACTCAAGCCAGTGACCCTGCACTCAAACTGGTGAGCCTGCTCTCAAGTTAAATGAGCTCATGCTCAAGCCAGCAACGTCTGGGTTTCAAAACTGGACCCTCAATGTCTCAGGCTGACACTCTATCACTTGCTACCACCTGGTCAGTCTATCGTATATTTTTAATCTATATAGGTTTTGTACAATAATTAAAGTATTTTTTGTGGACAATATATAGTAGATTTTGTTTTCTAATCTACTCTGACAAGCTCTGTGTTTTAACAGGTGTATTTAGACAATTGATGTTCAAAGTGATTATTGATATAATTGAACGGCTGCCTGCTATAATTGTTATAATTTTCTATTTGTTGTCTTTCTTTGTTTCTATTTTTGTCTTCCATTACTTATCTATATTTATGATTTTAACTGAGCATTGTATATGATTCCATTTTCCTGCTTTTCTTAGCATATTGGTTATACATTTTTAGTTTATTTTTTTATTATAAATTTTTATTAATTTTAATGGGGTGACAACAATAAATCAGGGTACATATGTTCAAAAAAAACATCTCCAAGTTATCTTGTCATTCAATTATGTTGCATACTCATCACCCAAAGTCAGATTGTCCTCCGTCACCTTCTATCTGGTTTTCTTTGTGCCCCTCCCCTTCCCCTTTCACTTCTCCCTCCCTCTCCTCTCCCCGACCCCCCTCCCCCCTGTAACCACTGCACTCTTGTCCATGACTCTTAGTCTCATTTTTATGTCCCACCTATGTATGGAATTATGCAGTTCTTAGTTTTTTCTGATTTACTTATTTCACTTCGTATAATGTTAACAAGATCCATCCATTTTGTTGTAAATGATCCGATGTCATTGTTTCTTATGGCTGATTAGTATTCCATAGTGTATATGTGCCACTTCTTTATTCAGTCATCTATTGAAGGGCTTTTTGGTTGTTTCATGTCCTGCCCACTGTGAACAATGCTGCAATAAACATGGGGATACATGTGTCTTTATGTGTCAATGTCTCTGAGTTTTTGGGGTATATACCCAGTAGAGGGATTGCTGGGTCATAAGGTAGTTCTATTTTCAGTTTTTTGAGGAACCACCATACTTTCTTCCATAATGGTTGTATTACTTTACATTCTCACCAACAGTGGATTAGGGTTCCTTTTTCTCCACAGCCTCTCCAACATTTGCTATTACCTGTCTTGTTGATAATAGCTAATCTAACAGGTGTGAGGTGGTATCTCATTGTAATTTTGATTTGCATTTCTCTAATAACTAATGAAGATGAGCATCTTTTCATATATCTGTTGGCCATTTGTATTTCTTCCTGGGAGAAGTGTCTGTTCATGTCTTCTTCCCATTTTTTTATTGGATTGTCTGTTTGTTTGTTGTTGAGTTCTTTGTATATTTTGGATATTAGGCCCTTATCTGAGCCTGATGTTTGAAAATATCATTTCCCATTTAGTTGGTTGTCTGTTTATTTTGTTGTCAGTTTCTCTTGCTGAGCAAAAATTTCTTAGTCTGATGTAGTCCCATTCATTTATTTTTGCCTTCACTTCTCTTGCCTTTGGAATCAAATTCATAAAATGCTCTTTAAAACCAAGGTCCATGAATTTAGTACCTATGTCTTCTATGTACTCTATTGTTTCAGGTCTTATATTTATGTCTTTATCCATTTTGAATTAATTTTAATACAAGGGGATAAACTATAGTCAAGTTTTATTCTTTTGCATGTGGCATTCCAGTTTTCCCAGCACCATTTGTTGAAGAGGCTTTCTTTTCTCCATTGTGTATTGTTGTCCCCTTTATCAAAAATTATTTGACCATATATTTGTGGGTTTTGTGTATTTTTCCGAAGCTGGAAATGGGGAGAGACAGTCAGACAGACTCCCGCATCTGCCCACCAGGGGGCGATGCTCTGCCCCTCCGGGGCGTCGCTCTGCCGTGACCAGAGCCACTCTAGCGCCTGGGGCAGAGGCCAAGGAGCCATCCCCAGGGCCCGGGCCATCTTTGCTCCAATGGAGCCTTGGCTGCGGGAGGGGAAGAGAGAGACAGAGAGGAAGGGGGGGGGTGGAGAAGCAAATGGGCGCTTCTCCTATGTGCCCTAGCCGGGAATCGAACCCGGGTCCCCCGCACACCAGGCCGACGCTCTACTGCTGAGCCAACCGGCCAGGGCCATATTTGTGGTATTATTTCTAGATTTTCTATTCTGTTCCATTGGTCTGAGTGTCTATTTTTCTGCCAATACCATGCTGTTTTGATTGTTGTGGCTGTATAATATAATTTGAAGTCAGGTATTATAATGCCCCCACCTTCGTTTTTTTTTCTTAGGATTGCTTTGGCTATTTGGGGTGTTTTATAGTTCCATATAAATTTGATGATTTTTTGTTCCATCTTTAAAAAATGTCATTGAGACTTTAATGGGAATTGCATTAAATGTTTATATTGCTTTGGGTAGTATGATAATTTTGATTATATTTATTCTTCCTATCCAAGAACAAGAAATATTTTTAAATTTTACTGTATCTTTTTGATTTCCTATAACAATGCTTTGTAGTTTTTGTTATATAGGTCCTTTACATTCTTTGTTATGTTTATTCCTAGGAATTTTTTGTTGTTGTTGTTGCAATCGTGAAGGGGATTGTTTTTTTTGAGTTTGTTTTCTAATGTTTCGTTGCTGGCATATAGAAAGGCTATGGACTTTTGTTTATTAATTTTGTGTCCTACAACCTTACTGTATTGGTTTATTGTTTCTAGTAATCTTTTTGTGGAGTCTTTGGGGTGTTTGATGTATTGGATCATATCATCTGCAAAAAGTGAAACCTTTACCTCTTCTTTTCTGATATGGATGCCTTTTATTTCTTTATGTGGTCTTATTGCTCAGGCTAGAACTTCTATCACCATGTTAAATAAGAGTGGGAGAGTGGACAACCCTATCTTGTTTCTGATTTAAGGGGGAAAGTCCTTAGTTTTGTGCCATTTAATATGATGTTAGCTGACGGTTAATTATATATGGCCTTTATCATGTTGAGGCATTTTCCTTCTATACCCATTTTGTTGAGTGTTTTAAACATAAAGTTGTGTTGTATTTTATCGAATGCCTTTTTTGCATCTATTGATAAGATCACGTGCTTTGTTTCATTGATATGGTGTATTACGTTAACTGTTTTACATATATTGAACCATCCTTTAGATTCTAA
The DNA here is from genome assembly GCF_036850995.1 of Saccopteryx leptura. Classification (NCBI taxonomy): domain Eukaryota; kingdom Metazoa; phylum Chordata; class Mammalia; order Chiroptera; family Emballonuridae; genus Saccopteryx; species Saccopteryx leptura. The sequence continues at coordinate 23,625,593 of NC_089503.1, forward strand.
GATGAATCCCACTTGATCATGATGTATTATTTTTTTAATATGTTGTTGCATTTGATTTGCTAGTATTTTGTTTAGTATTTTAGCATCTGTATTCATTAGAGATATTGGTCTGTAGTTTTATTTTTTTGTGCCGTATTTGCCAGGTTTCAATATGAGGATTATGTTGGCCTCATAATATGTGTTTGGAAGTATTGCTTCTTTTTCAATTTTTTGGAAGACTTTGAGTAGAATAGGAACCAAGTCTTCTTTAAATGTTTGATAGAATTCACTAGTATAACAGTCTGGGTCTGGACTTTTATTTTTGGGGAGGTTTTTAATAGTTTTTTTTCTATTTCTTCCCTGCTAATTGGTCTGTTTAGGCTTTCTGCTTCTTCATATCTCAATCTAGAAAGGTTGTATAGTTCTAGGAATTTATCCATTTCTTCTAGATTGTTGAATTTGGTGGCATATAGTTTTTCATAGTATTATACAATAATTCTTTGTATATTTATGATGCCTGTGGTGATTTCTCCTATTTCATTTTGGATTTTGTTTATATGAGTCCTTTCTCTTTTTTCCTTGATGAGTCTTGCCAAGGGTTTGTCAATTTTGTTGATCTTTTCAATGAACCAACTCCTTGTTTTATTAATTGTTTCTATAGTTTTTCTGTTCTCTATTTCATTTATTTCTGCTCTGATTTTTATTATTTCCTTTCTTTGGCTGGTTTTGGGTTGTCTTTGTTCTTCTTTTTCTAGTTCCTTAAGGTGTGAAGTTAAGTGGTTTATTTGGGCTCTCTTGTTTGTTCATATAGGCCTGAAGTGATATGAATTTCCCTCTTATTACTGCTTTTGCTGCACCCCATAGATTCTGATATGTCATATTGTCATTTTCATTTGTCTGTATATATCTTTTGACCTCTGCACTTATTTCTTCTTTGACACACTCATTTTTTAAAAGTATGTTGTTTACAGAATGGAATGACAAGGTAACCTGGACATGTTTTCTTTGAATATATGTACCCTGATTTATTGATGTCACCCTATTAAAATAAAAATTTATTTATATTATAAAAAAGTATGTTGTTTAGTTTCTACATTTTTGTGGGGTTTTTTTCCTCTTTTTTGCAATTGAATTCTAGTTTCAAGGCTTTATGATCAGAAAACATGCTTGGTACAATTTCAATTTTTTTGAATTTGCTGATGTTATTTTTGTGGCCATACATATGGTCAATTCTTGAGAATGTTCCATGTACACTAGAGAAAAATGTATACTCTGGCGCTTTGGGATGAAGTATACTGTAGATGTCTATCATGTCCAATTGCTCTAGTGTTTCGTTTAAGGCCAATATATCTTTATTGATTTTCTGTTTGGATGAACAATCTATAGCCATCAGCAGTATATCGAGGTCTCCAAGTATGAATGTATTTTTGTCAGTTTTTGTTTTTAGGTCAATCAGTAGCTGTCTTATATATTTTGGTGCTCCCTGGTTTAGTGCATATGTACTAAGAATAGTTATGTCTTTTTGATTCAGTGTCTTCTTAATCATTATGAAATGACCATTTTTGTCTCTGATTACTTTTGCTGTCTTGTAGTCAGCATTATCAGATATGAGTATTGCTACACCTTTTTTGGGGGAGGGGGATGTTATTTGCTTGGAGTATTGTTTTCCAGCCTTTCACTTTGAATGTTTTTATCCTTGTTGCTTAGATGAGTTTCTTGTAGGCAGCATACAGTTGGATTTTCTTTTTTTAATCTATTCTGCTACTTTGTGTCTTTTTATTGGCAAGTTTAATCCATTTACATTTAGTGTAATTATTGACACTTGAGGGTTCCCTATTACCATTTTATAAATTGATTTCTGTTACTTTTTTATCTTGTTTTATTATTCTCTTTTTTATGTTATGTGCTTCTGTGGTGGTTTTTTCAGGGATGGTTACCATTAAGTAATGAAAAGGGTACCTACTATGTTCATTGTAGTACACTATCTTAAGAGTGCTTCTGCACTCCATTGTCCTTTGCTACTCTTAATCTCCATCCTCTCCCCTTTTTTTTGTTTTTGTTGTCACAGTTTAAATTTGGTTTTATTGTGTTCTTGGTGGAGCTTTTACTTGTGGTTTTGTTTTGTTTTGTTCTTTGTATCTGGTTGGAAAACCCCCTTTAGTATTTCCTAAAGTGGGGGTTTTCTGATGATAAATTCTCTCATCTTTTCTGTATTTGTGAATGTTTTTTTTTTCTCCTTTGTATTTGAAGGATAGCTTTGATGGGTATTGTATTCTTGGCTGAAAGTTCCTCTCTTTCAGAACTTTAAATATTGGGGTCCACTCTCTTCTAGCTTATAGAGTTTCTGCTGAGAAATCTGATGATAATCTAATAGGCTTTCCTTTATATGTTGTATTCTTCTTTTCCCTGGCTACCTTGAGAATTTTTTTTTTTGTCGTTGGTTTGTGCCAATTTCATTATGATGTGCCTTGGAGTAGGTTTGTTGGGGTTAAGAAAACTCAGTGTTCCGTTTGCTTCTTGTATTTGCAGCTTTAGTTCTTTCCACAGACTTGGGAAGTTCTCATCTATTATTTGTTTGAATATGTTTTTCACTCCATTTTCTTTCTCTTCTCCCTCTGATATACCTATTATTCTTATGTTAGTCTTTTTGATGGAATCAGACAATTTCTGTTTGGCTTTCTCATTTTTAAAAAAAATTTTTTTGAGTCTCTTTCTTCTTCTCTCTGTTGTGCCTCCAGTTGCTTGTCTTCTATTTCACTAATCCTATCTTCTATCTGGCCTGTTCTATTAGCTAAGCTTGTTACCTCATTTTTCAGTTTATGAATTGAGTTTTTCATCTCTGTTTGATTTGTTTTTATAGTTTCAATTTCCTTGGTAATATATTCTTTGTGTCCATTGAGTTGTTTTTTGAGCTTCCTAAATTGCCTTTTTGTGTTTTCTTGTATATCTCTGAGTATTTTTAGGATTTCTATTTTAAATTCTCTGTCATTTAATTGTAAGGTTTCCAATCTATTAAATTTTTTCTCCATAGATTTTTTTCTCATCTATCTGTGCTACATCTCTGTCTTTTGTATCCATGACATTCGATTTCCTTTTCCTTAATGGCATTTGATGGTGAGAATTAATAAAAAATAAAAAGTAAAAAAAATTATTACTTCTTTTTTTCCCTCTTTTCCTCCATCCTTGAGAAAAAAACCATGAAAAGCTGTGAATTATGCTGTCCTAAATGGAACAAAAACCACCTATAACTGAGGGCCTGAGTTGGGGAGAAGAGATAAAGGGGCAAAAAAGGAGCTAGGGACCCACAAAATGCAAAAAAGAAAAAAATTTGGATCAAGAATAAAATGATTTCCTTGTAAATGAGAGATACAATTAAAGGGATAAAAGGAAAACAGGAAAAAGAAAAAAATACTATTGTATTAAGTAGAAGAAAAACTAGATAGAATGGAGAGCTGGGGTTGGGGGGAATGCTAATGAGTTAAAAAGCAAAGTAAAAAACACCCAAAGTGCCACAAAGAAAAAATTTGAGTCCCAAATAAAATAATTTGTTTGTGAGTGAGGATCAAATGAGAGGAAAAGTAAAGAAAAAAAGAAGAAACTAAGAGAGAAGGAGAAAAAAGAAAAAGGAAAAAAAGAAAAAAAAGAGAGAGTTAAGGGTTTTGGATTGTAACTCTCATAGAGAGAAAGGAAGAAGAAAAGAAAAAAAAGAGGAATGTAACACTTATGGGTAATGTAGTTCAAGATAAAGAGAAAAGAATAAGACGGGCAGAGAATAAATGGACCAAGGTAGTAGAAAAAAAAAAAAATAATAAAGACAAGAAGAAGAAAGAAACAAAAAAAAGTGGAAAAAGTTATAAAGTCTGTGGATTTTTCTTGATTTTGAGAGGTTATCTTCTTTCTTTTTCTTTCCTCTCCCTCTTCCTGGTCGGTGCCTTTGTACCCCAGGCTCTGCCCCTGTGGCATGCTTAGGTAGGGATTTGCAGTTGATGAGTCTCTATGGCGATGTCATATACTAGGCTTCAGTCTCGTTGGTAGTCGGGGCTTATTAGCATTTGCAGGCTCCAACAATGGGAGAGTCAGTTTTCCCAAAGCCTCTCTCCTAGTCTCTCCTTCCTGAATTAGCCGCCTGATAATCCAGCTATGAGGCTGCCACTGCCTCTGCCTGGGGAGTAAGAGGCTCAAAGAGCTGGCAGATCCCCACTCTATCCCCACTCAGCACAAGGCTCTGGGTAAGGCTCTGTCAGTCAGAGCTGCCAGCATAATCAGGCAGGGCTGGGAGCCAATTGCTCTCAAGGTGCCTTGCTATGAGCCTCCAGGCATGTCCAGTATGCCTCAACACTCTGTGGGACCACTCTCCCCAGGCTTTTTGCACTTTGTAACCTGTTTTGGCTGGGAAGAAGATGCCCTAGTTGCTGCCTGCAGAACAGGAGGTCTTAAAAGCTGCCAAGTCCCTCTTTTTTACATGCAGCCCTGAGTATGAAAGCTCTGCCAACCAGCCACCAGTTTAAGCAGGTAGGCTGTTGACTTCTGTTCAATTCCTGGGGTATATCTAGTTAAATTTGCCTTAGCATTCTGTGGATTGTTTCCTGCAGGCTTCTTCCTTGTTAAAAAGCCTACAGCCTATCCTGTCTAACTTCTGCAGTGTTCTCTGAGGTTTGTTCCATAGGAATGTTTTTTACCCTGTATTGGCTGACAGGAAGTTGCACCCGCCCCTACGAGCAGAGCAAGAGGCACTAAAAAATACCATGTCTCTTGTCTTAGATCACTGATCTGAGAGAGACCTTGTCAATTAGAGCCACGTAAGTCAGTAGGGAGGTGAGCGGACTGTGAGTTAAGCTAATTTCAGCGATTGGATCCATAGATCTACTCTAGAGACAGACTGCAAGCAGCTTGCGTGCCTGTCTCCCTAGTGCTTCCGTATTTTTTCTTCCCCGGGATGTTAGCCTGAATGGCTGGGTGCGGCGCCCCACCTCCCCGGAGAAGTTTGGGCGTAGGGAAGTTTGCATTTGCGCACTCCTCATGCGCTGTTGCTGGGGGAGCAGGGACCACACCCGAGACTCTGGTTGCAGCCCACACAGAGGCTTCTGACCCTGCCTCTCTTTTGGGGAACACTGGACGCCCACTCCTGGGGTGCTAAGAGGAACTTCTTGCACACGATCTGCACTCGCTGACCAGGATATCAGGGCTAATGGTGGCTTCTGCTCACCTGTCTTTGCCAGGGTCCAGCACGGGCGTTAGCTTGTATGGGCTGAGTCACTGCAAGCACACTCTTTCTTAGGCTTGGACGTCTGTGCCACAGCCTGGCTCTCTCCACACCCTTTGCCTCCCTTAACCCCCACTGTCTCTCAGATCTAAGTGAAAGCAGCCCTTGCTCAGGTTAGTGAGGAAGGCGGAGTGTTCCTTTCTTCGTCTTATTTCCTACAGGGTTGATTATATATTTAGTCAATTTTTTGCTCGATCATACCTTCGTGTTCAGTGTGTAAGACTTCCAGACGCTCCAAGGATAGATTTTTTTCTGTCGCTGGTTGAAGAACTTGTTGAAATTTTGGGGAGAGGTATTAGGAGCACTCCTCACGGCACCATTTCTCTGACATCACTCAGTTTACTGTTTTTTTAATGGTTGTCTTAAAATTTGAAATACACATTTATAACTACTCTAAGCCCACTTTCCAGTAACACTATATCACTTTATATACAATATGAGTAACTTATAATAATGAAATAATTCTAATTATTTTTCTCATATTCCTTGTATTATTGCTATCATTCATTTCATTTATATGTAATTATGTATAAGCATGTATATCTATATATACTATAGGTACAGAAGTATATATAAATATAATCAAATACATTGCTGGTATTATTATTTTCAACAGCTGTTATTAGATTAGTGAGAAATAATAATAATAAAAGTTTTAATTTAACCTTTTATTATTTCTTGAATACTTTTCTTTACTTTAGTAGATATGTTAATGACCTATGTCATTTTCCTTTTTGCTACGGAATATTTTAACAGGTCACACCAAGGGATCCCTTGGCAATGAATTTAATTTCTTTTTGTCTGAAATGTCTATATATCCTTCATGTTTGAAGGACATTTTTGCAAAGAAGAGAATTCTATGTGGGTGGTTTTTTTATTTTCTCTAACTCTTTAAATATTTCACTTTACTCTTACCTTGTTTGCATGGTTTCTGAGTAGACATCAGATGCAATTCTTACCTGTGTGCCACTATGTGTAATGAGTTTTTTCTCTGCCTTCTTTCAGTTTTTTTTTATCTTCACTTTTCTGTGCTTTAAAAGTTTTATGCCTAAGATAATCTGCTTGTTTAAACATTCATTCTGCTTGTTCTCTGAGATTCCTTGATGTGTGGTTAATGTCTGATATTAATTTGAGGAAATTCTCAGTCATTATTTAATCAATATTTCTTCTGTCCTTTTTTGCTATTCCCATTATACATATATTACACTTTTTATAGTTGTCCCACAATTCCTAAATATTCTGGTTTATTTCTTGTTGTTTTTATTTTATTTTATTTTATTTTTGTCTTGTTCTCTTTGCTTTCAGTTTTTCAAATTTTTATTGATATAGTCTCTAGTCCAGAAATTCTTTCCTCATCTGTGTCCAGTCTACTAAACAAGCCCATCAAAGGCATTTTTTTTATTTTTGTGAAAGTGATTTTTTTTTTATCTTAAGCATTTCTTTTGGTTCTTTCTGAAGGTTTGCATCTCTCTGCTTTCATTGACATCTGTTTTGCGTGCTGTCTAATTTACCTATTAGAGCCCTTAGAATAATAATCATAGTTGTTTTAAATTGCTGGTGTGATAATTCTAACATCCCTTCCTTGTCAGGACTAATGATTCTTCTCTGTCTCTCTTTAAATTGTTTACTTTTTAGTTTTCTAAATTCATTATAGCTGTACATGATATACAGAATAAAAGAATCTGCTATAAATAGGTCATTAGTAATGTGGTTATGAACTGTAGGGAGAGGTAAGGTGTTCTGTAGTCCTATAATTTTGTCTCAGTCCTTTACTGATCCTATTTGTGTGAATTATAAACTTCGTAAGAGTTTCTCAGTTTTTGTTCTTTTCCCTTTCATGGGACAGGATGGTTAGAGTGGGCTAGTGTTGAATTATTTTCTTCCTCCAGGTCAGTAGGCTATGATAAAACCCCAGCTAGTTAGGCTCCTGTTACTTAAGTTTCCCCTGAAGGTAGCCCTTATTAAGAAGAATTGAATGCTTCAGTGTATTTTAAAATGGTTCCCTTTCACCTCACTGTGCCAGTGACATGGAAAAATTTCTGTTTGCTCTTTGCCTTGACATCCTGGTCAAGTTTCTGGAAGTTTACTCTCAGACTTATCTACGCTGAGCCTCCAATATTCTTCAATTAGGGTTTACATTTTCCTACTCTGGTACTGTTTCCAAAGCCGTCTCCTGCAGTGATTCTGTTCAGGTAAGCCATGATTCCCTGTATTCCCTTGTATGTTTCTTCAATCTTGGGAGAAATGATTTGTCTTATCTTTTCTTCTCTCTTAATGATCTGAAGAAGAGTTGCTGATTTTTAGTCTGTTTATGGTTTTATATTTTATTAGGGGAGAATGTTGGCTTCAAGACTCTTTACACAAGGAATGAGAAACCAAGAATATTTAGATGACTGTTTTTTGGATGTAGAGAAAAGAAAGTTGTGTAGATACTGTGTAACCCTACCTGCAGAGTTCAATTCATATACTGGGTTTATGATTTAGGTCATTCTCTTTCTGCTTTTTTGCTTCCTACTTGTGAAATTTGACTAGAAATCACTGCTGCCTAACTAAAAAACTCAGGATCAATCCTGTTTTGTTAATAACTAGCTAAGCCTGGCTTTTGTAAGTAATTCATCACTGGTAGTTAACACAATAATTAACACTCATGGATCTTTCAATTACACTGACCTCCTAAATGTGGAAAAACCTTCTATGGAGAAGCAATAAGAAAACCTCGTCATTATTTATTTATTTAGTTAGTTCTACTCATTTCTCCTCTCAACTTCTATTATATTGGCTCTTAGGTTGAACTTTCAGCATCTGAAAATCCAAATCTGAAAAATATTTTTTTTATCAGAAGCAAAAGAGAGTCACTTAATGTTTTATGTTAAGTTAGGTGAAGATATTTTTGTAAGCATCTTTTTTGGATATTTATAAAGTAGTGTTTCCCTCTGGGAAAAAAAATTTTTTTTGTAAATCAGAGTATCTTAACCCCTATCCTTTTCCCCATTATGAGTAAGTGGATGACATATGTACATACATAAGATTTTTCTTCCCAAGGCTCATTATTTCTTTCTTAATGCTTTGGAATTATGATCCTAATGGGTCTCTTGCTGCACTTAATGAATGATTTTTTCATATTCTACCTGTTCTTGTCCAGTTCTTTATAAAGAGGAAAAGTATTTCAGGACAGCCTTAGATATATGTAGTGATTCTCCATTAGTAGAGATTGGCAGTGTAAAGTATTGTAGTTTAAGAATATTATGCCAATCAGCCAAAGGGCACCACTCAAGCTAATGGAGTCTTCATTTCCTATAATCACTATTCTACCCTTTGCATATAAGCAAAGGACAAGTACCAAAGAACTACTTTAGAGAGAGAAAAAAAAAGAATGGGTTAAGACAAAATGAAAATGGAATAATCTTGCAGATATATCTGGGTATATAAGACTTTTGATAACTTCTTAATATTTCTTTCTTAATATGTATTTTCTGGTTCACATTAGGATCCATATACACTTTAAGAAAACTTAATTTTAGATATAGACATTGTTTTTCATGTAGCCCAAAAGTACACAAATGAAAAGTAACTTAAATAAAACAAATTATTTTTTTTCTTTTATTTGAGACATCAGGAAGCAATATGAAAACTCATAAAAGTGAATTTAGAGAAAAAAATAGCAAACTCACATATCTTTACTTGACATAAGCCTATTTTAAATGTCATAAAACTGCCAGATGAACAATTTTCAGATGTCACTCAAAAATTTTGCCTTAGAAAATTGCAACTGACTACATAGATAATGCCGTCATAATTAAATTTATACCAAGTTTATAGTTTATTAATAACTGTCAAATATAGTGTCAATCCATTATAATTAGCCCATATCACAACTGAGAAAATTTAGACTTATAGAAGTGCAATCCTGCAATGATGTCAGAGTAATGGCAGCATGACAGATACCCTTGATCTCTTACCTTGAAATATCAACAAATTGCTTTTTTGTTTGTTTTGTTTTGTATTTTTTCGAAGTTAGAAGTGGGGAGGTAGTCAGAAAGACTCCTGCATATGCCCAACCAGGAACCACATATCATGCCCACCAGGAGCAATGCTCTGCCCATCTGGGCCATTACTCCCCTGCAACCAGAGCCATTCTAACACTTGAGGCGGAGGCCATGGAGCCATCCTCAGTGCCCAGGCCAACTTTGCTCCAATGGAACCTTGGCTGCAGGAGGGGAAGAGAGAGATAGAGAAGAAAAGAGGCAGATGGGTGGAGAAGCAGATGGACACTTCTCCTGTGTGCCCTGACTTGGAATCAAACCCTGGGATATCCATGCGCCGGGCCGTTTTACTGCTGAGCCAACCGGCCAGGGCCTCAACAAATTTTAACTATATTTATTCTTTCTATCCAAAGACCTTGACAACATTATACTGAGTAAAATAAGTAAATCAGAAAAGCTAAAAGCTGTATGAGTCCACAAATAGATGGGACAGAAAATTCAGACCCATGGACATATATAGGAGTGCAGTAGTTACCAGGGAGAGGGTGATGTGAGAAATGAGGTAGGGGGTTAGTGCAGGGTATAAAGAGGGACAAATATAAGGTGAAGGAAGATGATTTGACTTTGGGTGATGGTTATACAACATAATCAACTATTCAAATGATGTGGAGATGTTTACCTGAAATCTATGTACTCTTGTTGATCAATGTCACCCTGTTAAATTTAATTTCCTAAAAAATAAAAATAAAAATTTAAAAGTGTGACTTTTCCACTTTTTTTATTTTCTTCCCTTCAGCTCTTCCTTTTTCCTTATTACCATGATAAAGCTTCCATTCTTTCTTGGGGATAAAGTGTTCTTTTGATTGTTTCTTGGATGGGTGTATGCTCAAAAGTCCAACCACTCTTTGGTCTTCGCCATCCTTGAATAATGGAGAGGGTTTCTGCTGTTTCCTACAGCAGATAAGGATATACTTCTTGATTGATTCCTACAATGTGAGATGACAACTGAGAGTCAGGGTTTGAAAGATAAATGTATATAAATGTATGTTTCACTTGGACAGTTTATTGGCAAGAAAAGGTAACATTCAAAACTGTTCTTGTCTTCAATTTTGATGAAGAATTAGATAAATAAAATGTGTTTTCATCATTAAAATATGAGAGTCCAACAATGACCACATAATTGGGGTAGAATGTACCATATGTCCTATGTATTGTTGTGTTATTTAATATCTTTAATATTCTCAGTTTATAAAGAAGTAAATTTGGTTTAGAAAAGTTTGTGTTTAGTCCAAAAATATGAGTGGCAGCATTGAAATTTGAATTAAAGACTTTCTATAAAGCATATATTTAAATCACGAGTGGTCAGTGATGATCATAGAGCTTTGAATAAAATACTGCTTCACATTCCCTTAGATCCCAAGCACTTAGCAGACTTGAAAAGTCCTCAAAATTCCCAATTGCTAGAAACCCTGAACTTTTGTTCTCAAGTATCAAAATTATCCCATCCCCTTTTTCTGTTTTTTTTTTTTGCTTTAGTTTAATACTGTTTTTTACTGATTGATGGATGAATGTGTAGCAACTTAAATCATATTTTGTAGAATTGAAAAGAAAAAAAAATCATATTTTGATCTTCTGTGGATAATATTTGACAAGTAGAAAAATATATAAATAATAGTTATTAGTGAATATTTTGTTTTCACAATTCATCTTTTTTCTGGTGATACAAATTGTCATGGGAAGAAATTTTATATTATAGTTGTTATGATCATGAAGAGAACAAAATAAATAAAGACTAATATTGTAGGGCTGAAAATAAGATCAATATGAGACTTTACTGAAACTTTAAGTATTCTGTTTGTGATGGATTGATTTCTTGTCTTCTTTATTGTCAAAGTTCTTAAACCAAAGTCTTTGAGGCAAGAGGTAAAGAGAGTACAAATGCACTAGAACCTAGTTAGATTATGACATTATGAATTTTTATGACACAGGTTAAATCATATTTTTGGAAATAAAACTACATAAAGAAGATACCTACTTGATTAAGGTAAGTGTTATCATATCTTATTTTTTTTTGACTACTACAAATGTATGTGGTTGTGATTTAATTTCATGTTCTTTGATCTATAATTTCCAGAAAACATCCCAAGTAATTAAAACGTAAGTTAAGATTGTATCACTTTATGCTTACCTTTGTACAATCTCCTAAAATAAGTTGTCTCAGCTGTGACAGTGTTGACTTTGTATGCAAGGTAACCATTGCTGTGAGGAATTGTCCTGTGTGCTGTCGAATGTTTAGCAGCATCCCTGAACCCAACTCACCGTATGCCAGGATAATCCTCTCTATTATGACAAATAAAAATAGGGCCACAGCACCAGATGTTCCCGAGGGGGGGGGATCATCACCTTGTTGAAAATCATTGCTGCTGAAGACTTTCTACTAAATTTTAAAGAAATTTCACACTCATTATCCTGGCCTACAAACACTCATGATCATCTGCTCATATTTAGACGTTCACACATTATATTGTACAAACCTCCCCCATTTTCACTACACTGCAGACACACGTGCCTTCTTTTTGTTCTTCCAAATTGCCAAATTTATTCCCAGAACAAGTGCCTTTAAATAGGGATTTCTCTCAATTTGGACTGACCTTCCTCCAATCTTCATGTAGCTTACTTCTTCATGTCTCATATCAATTATCACTTCTTCAGGACCTTCCTTATTTACTTTATTTAAAATAGCCACCTAACTCCTTCTATTGTGTCACCTTGTTATATACATTTCTCAAATCTTACTACCATATTTTGTGGCTATATGGTTTTTTAATCCCCTTCCACTGAAATGGAATGTTTATAACAGATACTTTGATTTGTTCAACACATTTTTATTAACCCTGGCATCATTCTAAGCCTGAGGAATATAGTATTAAAATTTTAGACTCAGAAGTATCAATTAATACATAAGCTATAAAAGCAAATAGAATTTAATTAGCTCAAGTTGGGACTAAATTATGATAAGTATAAGAAATGGGTTCAAATTTTATAAACCTACATCAAAAGTGATTAATAAAAAGTATTTCATTTTTGCATGACCTGTGGTGGACCAGTATATAAACTATCGGCCTGGAATGCTGAAGTTGCCGGTTCAAAACCAATATGACAATGAATGAGATTATGACAAGAGAATGAACAATATCAAAATGAATAAATGAGAAGCTCCATAACTTCTTCAGTTACTAGTAGCTGCTCTATACTCTCTGGTGCACCAATGTGCTAATAAACAAGTGGCCTCTGATAAAGTTCTTGAGAGCAGAACCATGACTTCTCATCCAGATATCTGCAACGTTTTACAGTCTTAGTATAAGTAGGTCACTAACATATATTTCTCTATTGACTATATGGTAAATACATTTGGGTATTAATTACTTTGTTTATAAATCTTAATTTATTCATTCCACCAACACTTACTATTTATTTTGTAATCATCGTGCCATACATAGCCCAGGCACTAAGATTTTATGATTATGCGTATTTTACCTTTTCCTCTCCTTTCTGAGGTTGCATTGAAAAAAAAAAAACTGCAATAGTAAGAGCACTGTCCACCCTCTCTCCCTCCAAAAAAAAGAATAAAGAAAAATCCCTAGTACTAATGGATGGAACTTCATTGTTTGAGCTTTACTTTTCTTTAATTTGAAAGCCTGCTACACAATCAATGACATTAATGATGGGGAAATTGAGAATCGATAAAAGCAAATGCATTCTTTGCATTGTATACAGTCAAGGCTAGAATTATCTGATGTGGGTGAGATCAAGTAAAATTATGTGGTTGGGTATAAAAATAGAAGAGATATCTTTATCTTTATCCATAGTACTTGTAGTTATTACTCTATTGATCAATCAAAGAGGAAATTCATCTTTTGCTTCAAGGCATTTTGATATGTTGATTGTCTGCAAAGATAAATGTGTGATATTTTGATCTTCTGTGGGATTTACTTTCATTGTGGAAACAGGAAAGGGTTGATATATAAGATTGATCATCAGACTTCCAGAAAAGCTAGAGATCAGATATCTAAACTGAACCTGTGTGGCCAATAGAATGATCCTGAGCACATTCTTTAGGGCCTTCAAAAATAAGCAATAAAATAGTTATTGAAGTAAAACTGTTTGGAATGATAAAACTAGTTTTTATGGCACATTACTTTCTGTAGAATAACACTGGATTAATAGAGAAAGAGAAACAAGTGTATAATGAGGACTGATTCTGTTCTAGACATATTTTAAGTTATCTTTATTCTAAAGCTTTCAGGAAATAATAGAGGAAAATGCTAGTTGAGAGCAAACTATTTTAAAACAAATATTATATCCACTATATATCGGTACAATATTTTAATATTTAAAACAATGTATAAAATACTTTTCTTATTTTTTTAAGATAAAAGTAATGAAGAAAAGGTGATTTTCATGAAACCAGTGAGTAAACTCATGTCCCTGGTAACTATGTATATGTTTAAGCCTCATAACAGCATTTAAGAGAAAATTGAAGAACATTATAGAGAAATAACATAGTTGTGACATGAAACAGTAAAAGAAGAGGGGAGGTGCTAGTTGGAGCATCCTCTCAATGTGCCAGAGATTTATGAATCCAGAGATTCATAAATCTTCTTACCTTCTATTCAGAAGCTTCTCTGGGCCATTACTTTACCACAAAAGAATTTCATTTGAACCTTAAAGGGTACTTTTAATAGAAAAGCCTGGTTTAAATAAAAAAAAACTATCATTTGAGAGTAAGATTTCATTTAAACATTATCACCCTGGCTGGTTGGCTTGGCAGTAGAGCATCCACCTGGTGTGTGGAAGGCCAGGTATGATTCACAGTCAGGCCACACAGGAGAGGCGACCATCTGCTTCTCCACCCCTCTCCCTCCTCCTTCTCTTTCTCTCTTTTTCTCCTTCTCCTGCAGCCATGGCTCGAGTTGCTTGAGCAAGTTTGTCCTGGGTTCAGAGGATGGCTCTATGGCCTCTCCTCAGGTGCTAAAATAGCTCAGTTGCCTAGCAACAAAGTAAACCCCAGATGGGCAGAGCATTGCCTCATTGAGGGCTTGCTGGGTGGATCCTGGTCAGGGCACTAACAGGAGTCTGTTTCTCTGCCTCCCACATTATATATATTATCCTGAAAACATTCTAATATTATTTTCTATAAAAATTCCACAAGAACATTTTACATTTACAATGCACCTCACTGCTTATTCTAGTGCCTTAAAGTCTAGGATGGAGAGCGATTTCAGCATCCAGGACAATAAGACTGCGTACAATTTGAGAGACAAAGACATGCTGAGTATCAAATAGACATACACAATGAATGGGAAAAGTATTTGAAAGGAAGTATCAATAAACCACTTCTCTATTTTCAAGATTATACAATGAATAGGTACAAATTAGTCAAGTCCTTAAGAAAAATATCCAGACATAGGTTCTTATATTGAATTTGAAGTTTGACTTTATTACTACAGATATTTCAAAATTTATTTTATTAATTTTAGAGAGAGAACAATATATATATGAGAAGGCCAGAGAGAAAGAGAGAGAGAGAGAGACAGAGGGAGGGAGAGACATTGATTTGTTGTTGCACTCATTTATGCAATCATTGGTTGATTTTTGTATGCACCCTAGCTAGGCATTGAATCCACAACCTTGGCACATTGAGAGGATGCTCCAACTAGCAGAGATGCCCAGCCAGGGTTATTATCATAGCTATTTCAGATGTATTTATTCAGACAACAAATACTTATTGAACTTAATCTCGGTGTCATGCACTGTTTCAGATAGTATAACAAAAAAAAAATTGACACAGTTTCTACTCTCATGCAGTCTTAAGAGATAGATATGATTTGAAATAATCATATAAACAAACATATAAATTGTGTTTAATTAAAAAAAATAAATAAAGTGAAAGGATGGCAGGTAACATGTAACCCGTCATCTGAGGGGTCTGGAAGAGCCTTCCTAGGAAAATGTGTTTTGAACTGAGAGGTGAAATAGCTGTATGGAAAGTAGGTATGGGAGGAGGTTATGGGCAATGCATTTATCACAGAATGAAGACAAATTAAAGGGACTGAAAGAGAAGGAAAATGTTAGAGGCCAATAAAAACTGTAGATACTAGAGAGAGAAACTGTAACCAAGACTTCCCTTGTTGTCAAAGCAACCTCCATATTTCAATCTTCTACAAGAATATGCATATACACTTCTTGTTATATAACATGGCTGCTGTAGGTTGGCTGTAAATCTACTTGAGTTCTTCTCAGTTCCTATGGGATATTCTGGGATCAGTCTGGGTTTGACTTGGTTCTACACGACTTCTAGCTGTTTTGGACACAGCCACGCTAGCTGTTTTGGTACATAGCCGCTCTAGCTGTTCTCATGAAGGGAAAATACACTCTTCTTATAGAACAATATGGTAAATGAGAAGAGCAAATAGATCATTGTAAACAAATTATATAATCTACACTAGATTCTTTGCTATTACAAACATTTGCTTTCCTTCTTGTGAGCAAAATACACTTATATTTTACCTAAGATACCCAGGAAATTTAATACACATCTGACTCAAAGTATAGGAGCTCTTGATCAATCTAAAGTTGGTACTGAGTTCCTTTTAATCAAGGAAACTATATACTAAGAGTATAATTTATCCAGAGATGCCTGAGCCAAAATCACCTAACATACAGAAATGCAATGGTTGAATGGGAACAATACTACCTGTGAACAGTGGAGAAGTAAAGAAGAGGGTAGAACAGAAGAGTCACTGGTTCTAATCATTTCTTAAATAATTCAGGCAAATGTTGTAATGTCTCCTTACTACTAATAGGGTTTCCTCTACCAAAATACTTTAAGCTTCCTTAAAATATAATTGGAACTATTTGGTTCTAACCAGTTCCATATGCCAATAGAAACATCAACAATTCCTTTTAGCTATATTCCTTTCTCTAAGACTTAATAAAGGGTACTTGGAACTTATTAGACTTTCATATAACCATATGCTTGATCTCTTTCTGGAGTCATTTTGTCTAATAATTAAGATTTATTGGGGAAAAACTTAATGTGACCAGACCTTAATTTGGTCTTTGCCCAGGGTCTGAGTCTTAATTTGAGAACCTTTTGAAAAATGAAGGTAAGAAAAGTCACTTCTTTTATACTAAAATTTACTCCCCTGTAAAGTTTCAGGTCCCTTCCTTTTCTTTTCCATTCTTGACTATAAAAAGCTCAATAAATTTTAAAACAAATGTATTCAAATGCACCTAATTATCCACAATTCATCACCTAAAGCCACAGACTCCTTAGATATATTTTTTCTTTTAGTTTATCAGTAGTGCCAAGTTGTGTCCAATATTTTATGACAGCAAATTCTGGGCAGCATTTTTCATCCTTGTACTTTACTCATCAATTGCCATCTAGCCTTAAAGCCACTGTTGTAAATGTATTTTTAGTTTATTTTATGACAACCTCTACCTATAGATTACAATTTATATATTAGTTAACTTAAGCTAGATTATGTTTCATAATAACCTACCTCAAAATTTCAGTTAGTTACAAAAACATATTTATTTTTAATTTACATTATACAAAAATTATGAATCAGCTGTTATTATCCTAGGATCAACTGGGATCTTCAGGGCTTTTCTGAGCTCAGCTGGCCTCACCTGGGCTGTTGTTAATGTCACATGTCTTTTCATTCTTGTATATAGCTTAATGGAGTATCACCTATTATGGGCTGCTCCTCTCACAGGAAAGTTATATAGAAAGATGGTTCCAACGAAGCCATCCAATTATGTTTATATTTTTGCTCAGGTATAACACATATCACAGGAAAAAACTGTAAGATGGTCAAGCTCAAAATTTACATGTCAAAAAACATGGCAACAATGTGGAGGGAACAAGTAATTATGAACAAACAATATAATGCAATCCAGAACCTCACGTACTTAAATTTTTTAGGAAAGAACAATGAATTTGTAATCATATAAACCTAACTTCAAGAGTTGTTTCTGTTCTGTACTGAGTGTGAAATCTTTAGACATGTCATATATATAACTTGTTCATAGTCTCCAAGTGAAAAAATCAAAATTTCTTCTCTGTTGGATATTAAGTGAATTAAAAACTAGAAAAGATGAACACAATTTGGAGCATAATACTTTGCACATGGTGAATGTTTAATAAGGGTTACAAAGAATTCATTTCCTTATTCATTCATAGAAGTGGAAATTTTGAGTAACAGGTTTATTCTATTTCTATTTATAGCTAATTTAACAATAAGAATCTTTAATAATTTACCTAAAATTATTTTATGTGCAGGAAAAAGAAGGATGCCAGCAAAACTTGGGAATTTTGAAAACTGACTCTCAGCTAACAAAGCAAATGGTTTTATTTTCTAGAATGAAATTATAGTCGTATAATTTAGGAAAAATTTATTATATATATGTGTAAGTTCTTCAAGAAGACATCATGAATAATTTGAAGAATATAACACTTCTCTTAAATTCACCTTATATATCTCATAGAATTGATGAATTTCTCTAAAAAAGCTAACAAAAATAGTTAAACTAATAAGATTTAGAAAAGTATATTTTACCTTTTGGGCCTCTTTCTAGTGAAATTATGATATATGTTATTTTTCCTACTTTAATATTAATGATGTTTTACTAATTATAGGTTTTTTAAATTTTAAATCAAATTTCAAAATTTTTAAGTATTACAGTTCAAAACCAAACTGTGTAATTTTTACTCATGTAATACTTAAACTAAATATTTTTAAGATATCAGAAAAGTCCTGGTCAATCTCTTTCAGAGGTAGAATTGCTCAATTATGAAAAAAAATAAGCAAAAGAAAAAAACATCTTTGGAACCTATTTATAGTAACAGAATCTTGTCCAAAGTAAAAAAAAAAAAAGAAAGAAAAATAATTACTAATTATTTGACAAATATAACTAAAATTTTGATTAAAGACCTTATAGTAACCTTCTTCAATATTATAAAATAATAAAAAATAAAAACATCAAATTAAAGTTGCAGGATTATTTTTCCAGTCTTATTAGAAACCAGTATCTGCTAGTTTAAAGACATATATTTCATTAGTTTAAAGTTACTTTCGTTTGCCTTTTGAGAACTTCTCTGATGAGAATTATCACCTCACATGTAAACACTGTATTGTAAACATTGTAACACAGCTTTTGTGAATCAAATCTGTACAACAAACAGTACTGAAATATCAGTGGCTCATAACCAAAACTTTTCTTCATTTGTAGTTTTGTTTTTTGCTCACCTCACATTTTAATTTGGAAGTTCTACTTTACTTCTTTGTCCTTAGATTTGAGAAGAGGATAGAGGAACAGCAGAGAAAAAAAGAAAGATGGCAAACTACTCAATAGCCATAAAAAATTCTATTTGAAAATGGCATGTCACATGCACCCACAATTTATTCAACATATTAAGTCATATGACCAACCTGGAAGTAAATGATGTAAGGATATAAATTCTTCTACAGAGGGGAAGTGGAGAACATCATGAAGAGATAAAATGAATATACTATTTGTAACTAAAGTTTATTGCAAACATTTGTCAGAAGATAAACATTTTCACTTACTGGATTTCCATTTTTGATGATTGTGCATTTTCTTATATATTGCATTTAATTGAGAACATAAGGCCCTGGCCAGTTGGCTCAGCAGTAGAGCATTGGCCTGGCGTGCAGGGGACCTGGGTTCGATTCCCGGCCAGGGCACATAGGAGAAGTGCCCATTTGTTTCCCCACCCCATCCTCCTTCCTCTCTGTCTCTCTCTTCCCCTACCGTAGCCAAGGCTCCATTGGAGCAAAGATGGCCCGGGCGCTGGGGATGGCACCTTGACCTCTGCCCCAGGCGCTAGAGACAGCGGCAGAGCGACGCCCCGGAGGGGCAGAGCATCGCCCCCTGGTGGGTATGCCGGGTGGATCCCGGTCGGGCGCACATAGGAGTCTGTCTGACTGTCTCTCCCCGTTTCCAGCTTCAGAAAAATACACACACACACACAAAAGAACATATGCATGGGTGGTGAGAAAGTATACCAAGGAAGAGATAAACACTCAAATATTTCATTCAAATGGTTAGAGAGATTTGAGATATCACTGTGAGGTAATGCGATATGAACACTATCTTGACAGAATGATTGCTTTATTTTCTGCTTATAAACCAATAATTTTTCAGTCTTGTGACTCAGAACAAGTTTACATTAATTAGTGTTACTCTCAGACTCAAGTTTGCCTACATGAAATGAAATCCAAAATGAAACTTTTGACAGTGCCAGTAAGTCATTCAGCTAAAAGATAATACATGATTAGTTTGATGTGTTTTTATTCAGTTATGCCATGTATGAAGGAATGTGGTAGTGTTATGGGATTACAAGGTTATAGGATTAAAACCTAGCACCAAAAAACGCATGAGCTTGCCATTCCTGCAATATGAACAAATCTTTCAAAGAATCTCTCCAGTTTTATTGTGATACTATTAGCCCAAGGTAACAAAAAAACAGGTTTCCTAAATATCTATGTAGTCAATATTAACCACAGTTGTCAATTTTTAATTATCCTGACTTAGATCATCACTGATCTTTCTGATCTGAATTACTATATGTTCCACTGTCTACATGAAACACCTAAAGAGATTTTGTTCACTTGTGGATATGTTGGAAACTCACCAAAGCAGGTGGTATAGCAACATTTCAGCCTTATAATTTAAATGTATTTGATATCAATACATATAATTGTAAACATAACAAACTTTATATAGGTTATATGTTGCCAGTACATTATAAAAATGTTAAATCACGTTAACATATACAAAAATGATGAAAGTTTTGAGATTACCCAAGCAGCATCATATAATAAAATTTTAAAGTAGAAAAGACACTAACAAATGTAACACCAATATATTTAATTTTTAACATACATCTTAACAGAAATGAGGTAATTTTTATGCTTGAGTTACACAAAATTAGAGGCAAAGGTGAAATTATTCATTTATTCATAAATTTGCTTATTTATTTATGAATGTATTAATATATATTTAATAATACACAGATATAAATTACATATATTATGCCTGGTACAATTATAGGTGTTGGGGATCTAACTTGTTAAAAAAACATAGGGTACCAGACCATGTAGTGGTGCAGTGGATAGAGCATCGGACTGGGATGGAGAGGACCTAGGTTCTAAACCCTAATGTTGCCAGCTTGAGCGCAGGCTCATCAAGCTTGAACACAGGCTCACCAGCTTGAGCACAGAGTTGCTGGCTTGAGCAAGGGGTCACTTACTCTGCTGTAGGTCCCTGGTCAAGGCTTGTATGAGAAAGCAGTCAATGAACAAGTGAGGTGCTACAATGAAGAATTGATGTTTCTTATCTCTCCCTTTATGTCTATCTTTCCCTCTCTCAATCTTTCTTCCTATCTCTATCACACACACACATAAAAAGACAAAAGTATTTTGGAAGTTACAATCTAATGAAAAATATTAAAAATTAATTAGAAATTGGAAAGCATAGCAAAAGAGAAGTAAACAATGTTATAGTCAACACAAAAAAGAGAGAATGGACTAAAACCCAGCAATGATTTCTCTTAGTCCAGTGCTTATTCTAAAACATCCAGTATGCCTTGTAATTCGTTTTTTTTTAAGTGAGAAGAGGGGAGATAGTGAAACAGACTATCTCATATGCCCCAACCAGGATCCACCTGGCAACCCTTATCTGGGGCCGATGCTGGTATCAACTGAGCTATCCTCAGTGTTTCATTACTGATGCTCAAATCAGTTAAACCACTGGCTGCGAGAGGGGAATAAAGAGAATAGAGAGCCTGACCAGGTGGTGGTGCAGAGGATAGAGCGTCGGACTGGGATGCCGAGGACCCAGGTTCGAGACCCCGAGGTGGCCAGCTTGAGCGCGGGCTCATTTGGTTTGAGCAAAGCTCACCAGCTTAGACCCTGGCTTAAGGTCACTGGCTTAAGCAAGGGGTCACTCGATCTGCTGAAGGCCCGCGGTCAAGGCACATATGAGAAAGCAATCAATAAACAACTAAGGTGTTGCAATGCGCAATGAGAAACTAATGATTGATGCTTCTCATCTCTCCATTCCTGTCTGTCTGTCCCTGTCTGTCCCTCTGTCTGACTCTCTCTCTGTCTCTGTAAAAAAAAAAAGAGAGAGAGAGAGAGAGAGAGAGAATAGAGAGAGGGAAAGGAAAAGGAGAAGGTGGTCACTTCTCATCTGTGCCCTGACCAGAAATCAAACCCGGAGCATTTGCATGCCATGTGGTTGCTCTATCCACTGAGCAAATGGCCAGGGCCTGTAATTTATTTTTATACTTCTTAATGTGATGTTTAGCTGGTAAAAATATTGTGTAATTCTAATCATATTTATGTCTGTACATTTTCTTCAACCAATCTCTTTTTTTGGAGCTTTAAGCTATTTTAAAGTTTTTTCTATTATTGAATATTTCAGTGTATATCTTATTTATGACTTCTTGCCATGTATACAAACAGATCACTTGAGTAGACCATGGTGTAGAATTGCTGGGTATAATAATATCCACATTTTAAATTTTAACTGAAACTATCAAGACCTTTAAAGACTAGCTGTACCAATTTACAATCTCAGTGTCACACACTTGCCAATAGTTGATATCACTAGGCATTTAATTTCAGTCAATCTTATATGTAACAAATGTATTCTCATATTTTAATGTGTATATCTCCTTTAAGTGGATGTATTTTTTGAATTCTCTTTTTATTGTCATTTCTAAATCAATTGTATTTTAATCACATAATGAATGCGTGACATATTGTTGATACTATCTGATTTTAATAAATCATGAAACAGTGGAATTTGGAGAATGATTCACAAATAGGTGAAATAATGTATTCTATATTTTTGGATAGGAATTTAATATCTAATAATCCTTAATAATTCTTATTAATTAGAATGTTCTTAATCTTATATTTACTAAATTTGTTAATATTTTTCAGTAGATTTTGTGTCTTTTTTTGTCACTCATGGGGATATTTTTTTATTCCTATGGTATTTAGAAAAGAATGTTGAAATTTGTCTTTTTAAAAACTTTTTTATCTGCAGTCCAGCTCTTTATTAAAAACTTACTTTAAAAAAACTTACTATTTTCATTGTGATAAAAAAGGAACAGTTATTGCTTTTATGGAACTTGCATTCTAGTAAGGAGCACACATGCTAGTGTAAATTACATTTGGAATTCTAATCCTTTCTTGAATTTTGCATCATTTCACCATGTGTTATATCTTTTATCTGTTAAATTGATCTCTTTCTTTAAAATTGTTAGACTTCCTTCAAAGTTTGATGATTCTTGGTTATCTGCTAATCACTGAAATTGAATATACAAGCATTCTTGTTTCTTGTCCCAGAAATTGATTACTAGAACTTGACTTCTTGATGTAGAGGGAGGGCTAGGAAAGGGTGTGCCCATCATTTGAATTCTGGGTATGAAGCTGTACCTTTTTCATTTTTTTTTTTTTTTGCTAGAGGCACTGCCCTGTCTTTCTAATTTTATTAAAGGAGACAGAGATCTCTCTTATTTATTGCCAAAGCCAAGCTGAATATAGTTTCATTTATTTCCAATGTAAATTCTAGGTAATCATGTTGACATTGACTCCAGGGACCTCTGCAACTGATTATACCATTATTACTTAATTCTAAACTGAGAATTTTGCCATCATCTCTTTTCCATCATCCTCTACTGCAAATAATTTAGGCTATGTTTATTCAATATTTTTTACTGATTTCTCTTTGGTAATTTTGAAAATTACTATGAGTTCTTATTATTTTCTAGTGGTATTATTATATATTTAACATGTTTTAAAATTTTGTTGTATAAAAATAATAGTCTGAGATGAGTTTTCTTAGCAAATGACCAGTATCTTATGTTGCTTTCATCTGAGTTAAATATTCTATCATTATTTTATGGGAAATTTGTCAAAATGTATGAAATTTTTAATTTCCAGTGACTCTGATTTTGTTAGACAAAGAGATTTAAATATAATAGACAAATCTGTAACCCGAGAGTGATAATTCACTCGACCTTCACAAATCATATTCTTTGATAATGCTTAATAATATGGCAAATATTCAGAATATATTATAAATAAAAATAGTTATGATTTCAATGTCCTTAAATAAAATTTATGTGTGTATTTATCTACAGAAAAAAAACAAAAATGTAAAATATAGTACCTTTTCTGAATTGTACATAATAAACATAGAAAAATTTTTAGTAATAAAGCAAACCATTCTGATATTTATAATTATTTTTAATATCCATCACACCTGACATTTGGTTCCAAGTCAAATATTAAGAAGGGTGTTAAAGAAAGTTAGAGTCCACTGTTCAGTGCATATATTTGACCAATAAATAAATTCATGATGGATAAATTAAATAATACATAAATATTGATATCAAAAGTAGACTTAGTTATACATCTTTGATATATTGGTCCAATATATTCGTCTCAAACCATTGGGAAATATTTCTTCTTTATAATCTATTAACTATAGAAATCAAGAAGAGTGAGCATAATTCTAAAAAATACATATTTTTTTATTTACTGAATTGGAGAATTCCCTGAGATTAAGCAATTAGACAGTTCTCAAGTTAACCAAATAAGCAAAACAACCTATTTTCTATAATATTTTTATGGAAAAAATTCTGATAATACTCTTTATGCCATCCACATCTACAGTTAGAGCTAATTCTATCTTATTAAAATAGCTAAATAGTCGTAGAAGCTATCACAGTAATTTAAAATAAAATAAAATTATTTTTTCTAATCTGTTTACAAAGCAGTGTCATGCATACCTAAAAATCTAACAACTAAATAGTCTGATTTATATGTAAGAGAAGCTCTACTATTTTAAATATTAGTTTCCTTTCAGATTTTTCTAGAGATTAATATTAAACAAGCAATAAAATCAGAAACAGACCTATTATAATTACTTGACTTGAAGTTTTAAGTTTATTTGTTTGCTATGTTCCTGTAAAAATAATGTAAAATATGAGCAACTGTCTTATTTCATAATAATGAGCCTTGAATTCTCTCTCTTCTAAGTGAACATTTTATTGAGTAAAATATAAGAAAAGAATGAGAACATTTTAACCTTATGAGGACCAAAGAAGGATAAGTCTTTCAAAATGTGATAATGTAAGTCAAACAACATGAGTCATAATTAGGAAAAAACATTAAAACATTATGGTCAAAACACACTCTAAATATCAAGGATTGTATTTAGTATTTGAATGTCTAAAAATCGTTTGAACATATTATTATTTAAAGCAGTGGTCCCCAACCCCCAGGCCACGGACTGGTACCGATCCATGGGCCATTTGGTACAGGTCCACAGAGAAAGAATAAATAACTTACATTATTTTCATTTTATTTATATTTAAGTCTGAATGATGTTTTATTTTTTAAAAATGACCAGATTCCCTCTGTTACATCCATCTAAGACTCACTCTTGATGCTTTTCTTGGCCACGTGATACATTTATTCATCCCACCCTAAAGGCTGGTCCATGAAAATATTTTCTGACATTAAACCGGTCCGTGGCTCAAAAAAGGTTGGGGACCACTGATTTAAAGGAAACAAACCAAAAAAGAAAACTAAACAACACACAGAATTCTATTAACATCGGTGTTGGATTTGGGACATCCTCATTAATCTAAATCATTTACTTAGCATACATTTGGTTTCACCTAAGTCACTCTTATTATAACTTCACATGTTTTTTAGTTTTTTGTTTTAGCATATAATTGAAGCCTGTGATCTCTCTTCTGCCCTTCATTTACTTTTTGTGTACAACAATAGGCATAAGAACATTGAATATTTATAGGTGATTCAACATGGAAAACAACCGAGTCCTACTGCATAAAAACATAAAGACAGAAAAAGCTAAGAACTATATGATTTCATACATGGTGAGATATAAAAATGAGACTTATGGACATAGATAAAAGTGAAGTGGTTACCAGGGGGGTGGGGGTAGGAGAAGAGGGGGTAAGGGGGAGGAGAGTAAAGAGGGACAAATAAACGGTGACTGAAAATAATTTGACTTTGGGTGATGGGCACATAATGCAACAGTTCAAATGCTCTAGAAATGTTTATAGAAAACTCATCTAATATTATTTTTTATTGACTTTTATTTATGGAAGAAGATAAAAGTTTCTGGACTGTGAAATCATTTGGCAATATTACACTTGTTAACAGTATGTACAGAGTTAATAAAGCTTCGTTCTTGGGATGCAAGTGCCAATTATTTGTCTAGGACAGTGCTAAGCATACAATACACACTTACTTTATAGTTTTTTATTTCTATTTGTGATTAGAGTTCCCTAAAAAGAAAAGTAGGGTTCAAATGTGGTGGATGAGTGAACAGAAGAAAATACGTAACTAAAAGGCAGAAACCTCTGGCCTAACCGAAAACAAAAGGTTAGTGTATTCCAAAAGGAAAATCTATTTTAAAAGTGCCTGGGTGCAAGCGGGCTGATGCCAGGAAAGGGTATCAGACCCGAGCTGCAGGAAAGAATGGTAGAGATAGCCTGACCTGTGGTGGCGCAGTGGGATAAAGCGTCCACCTGGAAATGGTGAGGTCGCCGGTTCGAAACCCTGGCTTGCCTGGTCAAGGCATATATGGGAGTTAATGCTTCCAGCTCCTCCCCCCTTCTCTCTCTCTGTCTCTCCTCTCTATCTCTCTCCCTCTCCTCTCTAAAATGAATAAATTAAAAAAAAAAAGAAAGGTACAGATAAAGGTTAGGGGGGGATTAGTGCATCCTGGTTTATGGCCTTGGTCACTGACTTGACAATGAGCAGAAAAAGGGAAATTCAGCTGCAAAAACACCTTCTTTGCAAGTTTTTTTTTTCTGATCTAAGAAAGGCCTAATCAGTGTGATCCTATTTGGTATCATTAGTAAATCTTCAAGTCAGCTGGGGTCTGGTATCTCCCAAGAACAGCAGGGTCCTGGTGCCCCTCTGAGAAAATTTTTAGAAGGATTCTGTTTTCTTTAGGCTACAAAGTAAAGATTTAGGATTCATGATCTAAATTTCTAATTAATTGAAAGGCTTTAACTTTCCACAGTAAATCCTGTAGTTATGCTTTTTATAAACAACTATTATGATTTAAACTCCCCTAATTGTCAGGTCCCTCCCCAATTGAAGTTTTTTCTGGCATTCCTACTAAGGTAAACATTTTGCTACATTGCAAAGTAAAGACCAGGAAGCCATTAAAAAGAGAACAACAAGCAAATTAACTACAACCTGACAGAGGGGGAGGAGAATATTCTGTTTTGAGCCCTTCTTTCCCCTTTGGGCCTGCTTTGTTTTCAGGATGGCAGTTGAGTAGCCATTTTATCTCATAATAACAACATAGAATCCTCATAAATCGTGGAAGCAAATGTAAAGTAGGTCTCAACTGTTATGCAAAAACAGAGCAGTGAGCCTTTGTTCTCAGTGGCCTTACACATGTTAGGACTCAATAAAAATTTGCTAAAACTGAGTAATAATATTTGGTTGGTGTGTAGAATTGTTGACTCCATGACTGTACCCATGCAGACTATATTTCTTTTCCTAACAACCATTTTTCTTTATTTATTATTTTTTTATTTATTGATTTTAGAGAGGAGAGGGAGAGACAGAGAGAGAGAGAGAGAGAGAAAGAGAGAGAGATGAGAGAGAGAGAGAAGTGGGGGAGGAGCTGAAAGTATCAACTTCCATATGTGCCTTGACCAGGCAAGCCCAGGGTTTTGAACTGGCGACCTCAGCATTTCCAGGTCGATGCTTTATCCACTGTGCCACCACAGGTCAGGCCACAACCATTTTTCTTTCAATAAAGTTTTAAGCTAAAATTTATTTGAATATAAATAATTAGAGAGCAAATTTGAATTTTTGACTTAATATGAAAAATTATTTGTAAAATGAGTCACCGAATTATTCACAATATATTTAGTTTTTACCATTAAGTCTATTTAAAAAGCCTTTACCCCATTATTACAAAAGAATAGGTTTAAAAAGTAATAAAATTAATTTCAATCACCTTTTAAATTATCATATTTCCCATGTATAAGATGCACCTTTTTAAGAAAAAGTTAGTGGAGAAAAACTGGGTGCATCTTATACAGTGGTTGTAGTTATTTTTTTCACTTGCATTTCCTGCTTTTTTGTGCTCATCTTTTTTTTAAATTTTGGGCCCCAAAATTAAGGTACATCTTATACATGGGAGTGTCTTATACATGGGGAAATATGGTAAACTGAAAGGATGCTCTAATAACCTAACTGTTATTTTTAAATAGAAAAAATTAATCTTAATTATAATATTATATAAATTGATTTGATTTTTACTGAAGCCTTCTAGCAAGGTATTCTTTTGCATATTTGCATTTGCTAATTAACATACAGGCAAACAGATTTCTGTTCCATGAACATAAAGACACCTCTGGGTGAGACATCATGTTAAGAAATTTCTAACAAAATTTTAGATTTGCCAAATGAGAATTTGAAAGATTTAATTTATATTTCATGGTTATATGTAGGATGTCACTTGTATAACAATTATCAGACAGACCTGTTTCTGTCACATTGGATTCCTGTGATAGTCAAACCCATGTTGAATGAACAAATATTTTATGTATGCTAGCAACTAGGCTACCATGTAGTCTATACATAAATTAATTTAATTTTAACAAAAACTCTGTGAAGGTATAAATTTTTATGTTCCTATTTTATACTCTCACTAGTTCAGTAAGACTAAAAAATATTATAAAAGTTTAGATGATTTATAAAGTTTTATGTCAGATTAACTTGACTCCCCAAACCATGTAATGATGTCAATAAGAATAAGACCCTGTGGCATATTATATCCTTTTAAAATTTGTTTCAAATATTTCCTCTCATTCTCCCTGTTGTAAATAGGGACATTTACAGCTATCAGAGACATTGAGTCATCCAATTTTTTTTGCTGATTAAATTAATATTAAAGGCAGTTTTGTTGGACATACACATGAATAATTCTTTAGATGAGTCTTGGGGCATCTCACCATTTATAATCCCTTGAAAACTACTTACTCCAAATTTAATATTTTTTTTATGAGCGAAGTAATCTGTATGAATGTGTCTATTTAGATCTTTACCCAAGATTCTCCTTTCTGCTTTCAAAAGTTTCAGTAGACCTCATATTCTTGACATGTAGCTATAAACTTCAGGCATTTTTACAAAACAAAGAGGACAGGAAGCCATGTTAGATAGTAGATATTGCCTGAAAGTTAAAAAAAAAAAAGCATAATAAAGTGTAAGGCAGACATGATCTTTTTGAGAAAGTCACTATAGCTCCTAAAAAATAAAATTATGATTCATTTTGAGCTATGACTTGAGGTAAAAGCCAACCCTTTATATTCCTTCCTTTTAGGTGCTTTACACTAATAACTGTTGGAATCCATGGGAGTCCGAAAAACCAGAGTAACAGGCTTTATTGAAAGGAAGAAAGGAACCCTGCCGGGCACTTCTCTTGGAGAGAAGAGTGCAGGTTACAGACTAGGGGCAAATTATATAGTGTTTGGGAGAGCCTGAGGGGATACTGAGGCAAAAGTCCTAGTATGTCCGGAATGCTCCTCCTTGGGGCAGCCTGTCAGCCTTTTTGGAATTCCTCTGTCTCAGGGGTGATAGTCCAGTAAGGGTGAGGTCTGACAGATAAGCGGAACATCAAGAGGGCAGTTTGGAATACACATATCTACCAATAACTAATTTTATTAATCAAAGTTTACTTTCTCAGATACAAGTCATCAGAATTTTTTCTTATGTGAATAAAACTTCCTATAAGTCATTTCTTACTTGTGAATAAGAAATTGAATTTGTCTCCTATGAAGTATATATTGCCTATAATATTAACTAACCATGTCAAAATTACATTTTCACTTTCAACATTTATTCTCATATTGTTTTAAAAATTATATGTTTTTGGTAATAACTTTAAAATTATTAAAAAGTTTGAACAATAAATTCTTTTAAAAAGTACATTTCTTTTTCAACATTTTATTCAATTTTGACATTTGCTTTTGTATATGTTTAATATGATTATAATAATAGTACTATTTGTTGTTCTATGTTTGTTTGTTTTTAAGTGAGAAGCCAGAGTCAGGGAGGCAGAGAGATTGACTCCCGCATGTGCTCCAACTGAGATCCACCCAGCAAGCCACTCTATAGGGCATTGCTCTGTTCATTTGAGGCTGCTGCCTTGTAGCTTGGAAACTGAGCTATTTCAGTACTTGAGGCAGAGGCCATGGAGCCATCTCAGTGCCCAGGGCCAACTTGCTCAAACCATATGAGCCATGGCTGTGGTAGGAAGAGTGAGAGAGAAGAGGGTGGGGTGAAGAAGCAGATGGTCACCTATCCTGTGTGCCCTGACCAGGAATCAACCCCACGACTTCCACACACGAAACCAGTGCCCTACTACTGAGCCAGATGGCCAAGGCCTGTTGTTCTAGGTTTTAATTAATTTTCTAATGTGCTACATATCATGTTATAAATTCACAATTATTCAGGTTTCAGTGTTTGTCTCCCAGTCACCCATCATTTGCATTTTCTGCCATTACACTAAATGATTTCTGCATTTACAGGATGTGTCATCTAATAAAACAAAATGAAAAATTCCTGACTTATTCAACACCAGTGACATTCACTTTCACCAAATCCCAGATAGTAGAAGTGGTACCAGTATTTTCAAGGATAGGGAGGATGAGTGGTGAGGGAGTTATAATTTTTAATTGTCTTTATATTTAACTACCTCCTATCTAAGGCCTCTGCTGACTGCAGATTCATGTGCAAGCCCTTCTGTGATGAGTCAAACTCAGCTCAAAGCAGCAGAACCCTTTAGCCAACCTATTATGGAAACAACAAAAAAAATGATTAATGAATTTAGCCTAACATTAGCTTTGACCATCAGATATTTTTCATAATGTTATCACAAAAATTTTTCACAGGCACGTCATACTACCTTAAGTTCATTTTTTATTAACTTGAAGTTATTACTCATTTTCTTAATCCCTTACCTTGTAAATTTTAATTTTTTCCAATGAGTTACCCATTCTGGTGAATAACATAAAATCCTATGCAATTTCCCACATCCAAAACATGTTTTGTTCTCTTCTTCCCTTTCACTAACCTCCAACTTATATAGTTTCACCAATTCATGTTAATCCTACCTGCCCTGTACCTTCAAAATCCATTTTTTTCTATCTACTCACTTACAATTCCTCAAGTTGGTTCCTAATCATATCTTGCTAAAACCATTTTTTTTTAAAAAACTAGACTTAGAATTGTGTTTCCTTCAGCGTTATTTTTTTTAATAAAAATGTCGCTCAGTTAAATACCATATTAATCTTTCTAAAATGCAAATATGATCAGGCTATTTCCCTGCTCAAATCCCTTCATTATGTTCCTGAAAAGAAAATTGACATTATTTGGGATGATATAAAAAATGTATTAGTGTGTGGCCTAAATCTTCGTATCCCCGGTTAGGTCTATTCTAGAAGCTGTCCTCATGTGCTTTCGCATACATGGTCTATTTCTTCTGGCAGGACTTCTAGCCACTATCTGCAAAGCTAACTATTTCTGATTCTTCAAGATTCTTCAAGCCTTACTCTTTCTTAAAATGAGGTAAATTCCTGTAATTTGTGTTGTCATAATACTCTAAACATACCTCTATTTTAGAAAGTATTTAGCATATTTAGCATATTTTACTTTACAGATAAACTTGACCTTGGGGAATGATTGGAAGTAATTTAGTTTTCTTTATAATTTAGATAAAGTATCTTTTCTGTCCTTGAATTATTGTCTTGGGAGCCACTACCAAGAGTAGCATTATAATATTATAAATTGTACCCCAAACTAACAATAACTAAAAGACTAACATTTCTTATTTAAAACTTTTTTCAATAAATGACTAGGCAAGAGTATATTAAATATTTTTAAAAATGTATAGCTTGATTTTAAATAATTAGGGGGAAAGGATATACCCCAGAAGTTTGCTTACACTGTAATGCATTACATTGTATCTCTCTAAGATTTGAGATTCATTAATTTGTGTGTATTTATTGAATTTTTTTTACTAAAGCTGTAATACAAGTCAAGAGAGCCACAGAAATACAGGAGAAAAGTCTATACAAATATCTCTAGTAATCTATATGTTACAAGCTTTTAAAATTATTTTTTTTATTTTTCAAATATAGTTGGCATACACTATTATATTAGTATCAGGTGTAAACTACAATGATTAGACATTATATTAACTAATTAAGTGTTCATCCCAATAAGTCTTATATCCATCTGACACCATACATAGTTATTAGAATATCATTGACTATATTCCCTATCCCAAACTTTAATATTCATGATTAAGAAGTAGAAGTCATAAACTTTTGATCAGAATAAATGTTCCTTTACCCATCTTCCAAGACTTTGGAAAGTTCCTAGAGTCAAAATTTTCCTCTCAGTTTCCACTTATGGTAGAGAATATATGTATAAGGTGACGAAAACAATATATTTCAACTGCAGAGACATTTACTATCTATCTATCTATCTATCTATCTATCTATCTATCTATCTATCTATCATCATCATCATCATCATCTATCATCTATCTATCAGCTATCTATCATCTGTCTATGTATTCATTAATTAATTCATTCATTTCTTTTTAGTCTGTATTTTCTGTGAAGTGTATATGACATTTAGAGCAGTCTCAGAAGAAGGATCTTGCTGTATTTCAGTGAATGAGGAGCTACTACAAGATTGCCACATTGTAGGACAAACACATGTTCACAGAAACTTGAAAACAATACTGTGTAAATATAAATTGCATTTTTGTTGGCCTATAACTATTTGAGTTCACCTCCCAATGGTTTTTATTCTTTTTAGTCTGACAAGACTTTTTAAATTTTTGTTGTTGTGTACTGCTCTTTGAAAAAGGGCCTTTGCAGCATTTCTTGGTGTGTATTCTCAGATGGTTTTTTAAAATCTCATATGAAAATTATTTTGACTTTTATAAATATAGTATACGTGTACTTGATCTGGGTCCAAGCTGTAACTCACTTAAAGAACTCTAATTTTTAAACTAGTGCCCTGATGTATGTTTTAAATTAGATATACTCAATAAGTACTTGTAACCTTCCTTAATTTAGTTTTTCATTGAATAGGCATTTACTGAGTATATATTAACACTAGAACAATGTGCCAGATGCTCTTAGGATGACAAAAAGGAGAGGCAACCAGGTATGACTTTTTTTTTTTTTTTGTATTTTTCTGAAGCTGGAAATGGGGAGAGACAGACAGACTCCCGCATGCGCCCAACCGGGATCCACCCGGCACGCCCACCAGGGGGCGATGCTCTGCCCACCAGGGGGTGATGCTCTGCCCCTCCGGGGCGTCGCTCTGTTGCGACCAGAGCCACTCTAGCGCCTGGGGCAGAGGCCATCTTTGCTCCAATGGAGCCTCGGCTGCAGGAGGGGAAGAGAGAGACAGAGAGGAAGGAGAGGGGGAGGGGTGAAGAAGCAGATGGGCACTTCTCCTGTGTGCCCTGGCCAGGTTCGAACCTGGGACTTCTGCACGCCAGGCCGATGCTCTACCACTGAGCCAACCAGCCAGGGCCACCAGGTATGACTTCTAACAGAGGTTTAGATACTTGAGAAGATCAGCTTTCTATACTGATAAACATCATCCTATACAATTAAAGTCTTTCCATAAATAATACAAAAAGGTATAGAGATAATAAGAAATTAAAAGTAATGTGTGTTCTGAAATCAGATTTCATTATATATTTTTCCATGTTATCTGTGGGTGTAGAGAGCAAAACTCATTTTTCTAACAACTTCAGGTTTTTTACTTTATTTTTATTATCATAATTCTCTCTGTAATTGTTTATATTTCTCAGAAGGTTCAGCCTATAAAAAATGTTGCTTTGTTCCCAAGAAGCCCTTTGACTTGAATTGGGAAGATAAATAAAGCACACAAAATAAATACTATTGTTCACTATGCACATATAAGGGATAGAAAAATATCAGATGGCAATGTTCAAGGTGAGAGTAGTTCAACTTAAGCATTTGAAATGTACCAGTTGTACCAGACCTGAGACAATTAATTGACCTCTTTCTGCTTCCCACTCTCTTCTCATCTACTAGCTGCAAAATAATGATGACCTTCTTTTTAAAAATTTGTGCACAAATGGTTCAAATTATAATTTTATAGAAGTGACTTTTCTAATTTTTAAACTGTAAATTAGAGAAACAATGCAGTTTTAGTAGAAATTAATAATACTCTAAGTTTCTTGTGTCTAAACAGACCTGAACCCTGCTTGTATCAGCAGTTGGGATAAAACAAACTGCTTGTGGGTTCTTCTTAATAGGGACCAAAAACATTCTTTTCTCTAATTTGATCAGATGGAACTCCATGAAAGGAACATCATTTATTTTGAAAGAAGGCAGTGGGTTGACTACTTAGGAAAGAGTCTTTTCCTTGAAGAGACTTTGTAGGAAGGGGCAAACTATAGGATTTTAACAAGGAAAAAAAAAGATAGAGACAGTATAAACTATGAAGAGATAAGAAATATATAAAGCAAAGCATACATTCCTCTATTGGTAAAACAGAAGAAAAGTATTTCTTGCATGTGGTTTCAGAGGCAAGAGAACAATTTTGAGAAAACATGTATATCCCTAGAATTGCCTCTTTTTCAATTAAATATGAGCTTTTCTATGCAGAGATTTGTTTTATTTTATATTTACTCTAAAACATTTTGTGTATTTTGAACATTGAGTATTTGTTTATAAATTTACTTTGTTGACAATTATGTGAATGTAATATTTGTGTGGCTATATATGTTTTTATATATACTAAAATTTTTCATTAAAAATTTTCCCCAGTTACATATTATATAACAATTAATATAGCATACTTAATTTATGATTTCACATGGGTTATAAGTAATTTTTTTATATCCATCTTTTTTCTTCTTCTTCTTTTCCAAGTGAGAGAAAAGGAACTAGAGACAGACTCCCACATGCTACCTGACTGGGATCCACCAAGGCAACCCCTGTCTGGGGTTGATGCTCTGCCCATCTGGGGTCCTACTGGCAACTGAGCTACTCTTAGCACCTGAGGCAGAAGTGCCACAGAACCATCCTTAGTGCCTGGAGCCAATGCTCTGGAACCAACCAAACCAAGGCTGAAAGAAGGGAAGAGAGAAACAGAGAGAAGGAGGAGAGGAGAGGGTGGAAAGAAGAATGGTTACTTCTCCTGTGTGCCCTGACCAATAATTAAACCTGGGACATCCCCATGCTAGGCTAACACTCTACTGCTGAGCCAACCAGCCAGGGGCATATCTATCTTAATACCACTCAAACAATAACAAAATTACTTTTGCCACATAGATGTGGATTTAACATTGGTAAAAATTATGTACCACTGGTAGACTCACAGGCAACTCAAAAAAGGAAAAAGAAAAAGCCTTGATTTTGATCTTGATGCTCAAATTCAATATAGTTTTTTATTGCCAGCATCATACTGTATAGATAAGTTGAAATATATACAATGATTTTGAATCACCAAAATGGGAACAATGAAAAGATGAGCTATATCTCCTTATGGTGACTTGGTAGGGGTCCTGTTTCTACGCCATTCTGCCTTCTTCTCATTGCATCAGCTTACCACTTAAAGTAACTCACATATGAGCAGAGATATAATCTGAATTGCTGATTTATAAGAGAGTCTTTAAGGATATTATGTTGGAATACAGTGATTGTGTTAGCTTACAGCTCTGCACTTCCATGTACTTCAAAGTTTGGTGCATTTACCCTAGGATACTTCTTTAAAACAAATGTCATATGACAGCCAAAAATTCCAATAAATGTTTTGGGTTTTTTTTTTTCTAATTTTTTGCATTCAGCAAAAATTTGTTGGATTTATTAGTTACCACAGGGGATACAAAGATAAATAATGAATTAATGCTAGTGACTATTTGTTAAGGATTTAATATTAATTGTTTATATACTTTATAAATTTTTATAAAAATATCTTTTAACTATACTTCACACATATAAATAAGCTTTGTATGTTTAATATTTATCATCTTGTTGAAACATATGACAAGTTGACATTGATGATGATAATGTTACTTGTGGTTACTTGGTCGAGAGTATTAAGAGTTATCAAATCTTAGATCTACAGAGAAATATAGGAATAGTGTGACTGGCCCACTCATTTTATAGATGAACACAATTCAGTAAGCAAAGAAGTGCTATGGAAATAAATAAATACATAGCATTTATTGAGGAAGGTTTTTTCTCCCTACCCTGCTAGTTTTTCCCAATACTTCAAGCATCTGAGAATTCTCCAGTATCAGTTCTGTCAGTAGTAAAAGTAGCATATTAATCTCAAGTGTCTACTTATCTGGGTATAGGAACCTCTGAGCAGCTGCAGGCAGGACTGGGGCTCATTTAGGGACCAATCAGAAGTGCCTGAGCACCTAGTGCTGCCATCAGCCACAGACCACATTTCTGATGCTACAATCTCTCAGCTGCGAAGGGCTGTTTCCAGGTGCTGGAAGCCATGTCTGCAGACCCTACTATAGCAGGCACCCAATAGGTTGTAGCCATCCTGGGCAAGGGGTCCAAGCTGGAGCTTGAGCTGATGCTAGACCCCAGAAAGATTTAACCATCCCTGAAGATCTCTCTGGCCACCTGCTACCTCCTGCCCAGAATAGATGCTGGGATTATAGGGAATCCAAGCAAATGCAATGTGAAACCTACTGAAGATGCACTGCCAGAAGGTGAATCATCACAAGTGTACAGGGGACTCAGTCCCTGTGGTAGATGGGTTGGTTTACAACCATGAGAGTTTCCTGGATGAAATCTGGAATTGGCCTCACAACACAGAGGGCAAGCAGTGGGAAGGAAAAGGCAGATTGCTCTAGATTCATAGGTGGTAGTTTGAAAAAGCAAGGGAGTATACTTTTAAGATTTGTCTTGGGTGATCTTCTGCTCCAAATAGATAGTCATTTCACTTATTTGATCCATGGCAGAGGTGGGGTGATGGAACATATCCTCAACCCACCCCATGATAGGAAGGGAAGTTCTTACTGTGATAATGTTGTTCCTTTGGGAGAGGCTCCACTTGGAGGAGCACTTGTGTGCACTGGCAGGGGCTGTTGCTCAGTGGAGGTATAACATGTTTCTGGCCCCTTCCAGAACTAGGACCCAAATTCTAGCAGTACTCTCTTCTTCTGCTGTCTCTGTCATAGTGCCCATCCTATTCTTCTTGGAGTTACAGATATATATAACTCAAATTATAGCTCTATGTAGGTGATGTTCAAAGTTTTGATCTGTTTCACTAGAATTTTAGCCTCCTCAGAGGCTAGCTATTACTCTGATCCCCAGCCCTGCATGTGCTGTGTCTATCCCAAGAAGTATAAGTATAAGTAGAGACTAAAAGGCCTCCTACATCCCAGAAATCTCTACAAAAGCTTGTACCTCTTTCACATTCTTAAAGTTGTATAGGCTTTTACCTTGTCAATCATCGCCTATGGAACAATGTCTGTCTCATCCAATCATATGACTCCCTAAACCTTTACAACAATTCTTGGGCCTTACATTTTTGGCAAATTTACCCCATCCCTCCATTTTCTTCCTGGTAGATATTCTAGCAAAGTCTGTAAGTATCCTACAATAGAAGCAATAATTCACATGTTTATATGTTAATATGTTGACATTAATATGTTAATGTGAATACTTGGTAATTAACAGTACATCAATGTAATGGGCCCTTTTTACTGGTGTGGGAAAAGAGAACAGGGACTAATCTTGGTTTACTATCCCATTACAGATTGTGGGCTACATCAGCAGCCTTGGGGAAGAATTTGAAGGATCCATTGTGCCTGTCCCCCATGAAGGAAAATTTATCTTCTGACTCAATGGCCAGGAGTATATTGAAAAAAGTATTTATTAAGTCTGGTACAGCACGATACCCTCTTTAGACCATGACCAAGGTATCTAAGATGGTGACAGCGTTGGGCTCAGCTGCATGGGTGCAGGGGCATTGTCTTCTTTGTTTCTCAGCAGTCCATAGTCATCTGCCACAAGCCATTTTACATTCTTACTGGCCATTTAGAGTTCGGAAACATTATGGGCAGGGCATGCAAAACCCACTTGGTGCAGTTCTCAGATAGTTTTTCCTATTTCTTCGTGGCCCACAGGCAATTTATATTGTTTGATGGTTACCGTTTCTTAAAGAGGTAGTAGATTTACTGGTCCCCCATTGGAATTTTCTTTTAGCACTAGTTTGATTACTCTAACCCAGAGGCAGACTTCACTAATATAGGTTTGTAGCATTTCACCTTGTAGAATATCAATGCCTGATATAGTCTCTGGCATTAAAGAGAAAACAAAAACCAAAAACAAATGAAACAAAACATACCTCATACATTCATGAGAGAGAACATCCAATTTGCAGCATCCAAGGGACCTCCCTGACCATAGCATTTGCCTTTGGCAGCCATCTGTGACACTGAGGAAACCAAAAACTCCTGAATCTTATAATGAATTAGAAATACATTCAGCTCCAGTATCAACCAGAGCTATCACTTCTTGTTTATTTCTTGGGAATCAGTGAATAATGAGCTCAACATGGGGCTTCCTGTCATCTCCAATGTGGCCCTCACCACTGGAAGCAGTCTTCACCTGCATCCTGTACCTAGTCATGGGAGGCACCTACTCAAAATAAAACTGTATTTCTGAGAACTCTATTGGACCAGGTGTGACATCATGGATTGTGAGGACTGATGGAGCATGTCTGAACTGTTCAAGTTTTAAGTTTGTTCAACAGGCCAACCAACTCAATGTTCAGTTGCTAGTCTATCATTTCTGGTGGGGTCTGAGCAGCTAGGTGGTCAGACTACATTATCTTCCAGATCACATTTGCTGTACCTTTATAACTTTTTTTTTATTTTGAATTTTTTTATTTTTTCTTGAATTAACAATTCATATTTTTAAATATGCTCTAATGTTCCATGTACCTATTATTAACATCTTTCTCAATCTTCCTTCAGAAATCTCCAATGTCTCATAATAATTTTGAGTAATGCAAAGACAAACAGAATCTATCGGTTCATTTTTTTTTTAAGTTTCAGGTAATACCCCTGGGTCCCCCTTTTTACAATTGTCTAAGTAGGAGTCTGTTGTTGCTGGATCTTGATATTTCACCATTTTGATGGACTTTTATTTCACTAAAATACAATCTCAAATAGCTACCTAAAAATGTTTTCTAGTATTAAACAACAAATTCATCAGAGGAACTTTTAAAGGTAGTAAAACATATAAAAACCCAATCAAACTAGTGATCAGTGAAATGCAAACTGAAATACCATCATTTCACATTTCAAATTGACACAAAGTTGAAAACAGTAATACCAAGTGTCAGATACATGTACAACTAACTGATGGGAGTATGAAAGGGTAAATTTACTTCTGTAAACAGTTTGACATTATCCAGAATCTTTAGAATGTAGTGATTATGATGCAAAAAACAAGATACACACAGGAAAGAAATGCTCAGCATGTCCACGAAAGAAGGAATAGGTAATTAAGTTGTGGTATGTTCTTAAATTGGAAGGAACACTATATAACAGTTAAAACCAGCAGCCAAGATTTACATTTATCAATAAAAAAATTCTCAACAACATGGAATGGATGGACCTGAAAACTATTACGCTAAAAGAAATAAGCCAGGCAGAAAAAGAAAAATAGCATATGACCTCACTCATTTGAGGAATCCAATGAACAATGTGAACTGAGCAAGGGAACAGAGGCAGAGGTGGGATCAAAGGGACCAGAGGGAAAGTGGTCAGAGGAAAAGGGGAATGAGAGGATGGGATCAGAGAAGGGAAGGAGATTAGTGAAATTATATATGCATAGTACAACATTATAGAGAGCAGAACAGCAAATCCTGGAGGGAAGGGGGGAAGGTATTGGGGGAAGGGTCATGGGGGGGCAAGGGGGATTAAGGGGGTGGTGGGAGATATATTCGACCAGACACTTGAATCTATGTAAACACAAATTAAAATCACAAATTAAAAAAATCCACAATTTACAAAACAAAAAGTAAAAAATCAAATAGGACTTAGTTGCTTGCGTCAAGGATGGAAAGAAAATAAAAGGGGAAAAAATAAATAACAAAACTTTAAAGTGATTCTCAACACATCAAAAATAATAAAATGCAATATATTATGGAGTATGATTAAACCCTCTGAACTCAAAGTTAAACCAACCAATTGATGAAAGGAAATGAAAATGAAAATGAAAGGAAAAACAAAAATATTGCCATTGTCTGTGGATTAGAGGTTAATGAGAAATGTTTACTTTCTTCTTAATTTGTTAGTAGACTCTAAATTTTTTACATTGAACACCTGCTACTTTTGAAAATTAAACATAGAATTCTTTTAAAAACTCAAAAAAATTCTCAAGATATTTTTTATTAAAAAAGCAAGTTACAGAGAATCAATAATGTTTATCATTATATAAATGAAGTAACATGTAGAATAATATTATTTTTGATATATTGTATCTGATGGATAATATATGTATGCAAATATAATCTTACATTATATGTTTACTACTATAAACTATGCCATTCATATATAATATTTATAATGAACCATATAGTTTTATTTAAAATGGCTAAAGTTATTAAGTATTTTATTCCTCCTCTAGATATCATGTTTTAAATACAAACTAAGTGATTTTTCATGTTTGTTTGTTTATTTATTTATTTAGGTGTAATTGCAAGTGAATATTTGAACCCAAATTTTATTTAACAATATTCTAATTATACCAAAGGACAATGTTAGGGAATTCAGTTTCATCATAATTTCATTACATAAATACAGTATTTTCACTTTTTTATGTTCTTTTCCTGCCTCTGTCTATCTGCACACAAGTTTTTTTTCTTTCTTTTTTTATTGTTTTTAATTTATTGTGTTTACATAGATTCTAGTGTTGCACCTAATGCATCCCCCCTCCCCCATATTCCCCTCAGCATCTCTCTTGCCCTCGTCCACATAGCACCCTCACCCTTCCCTTCAGCTTTATCTCATACTATCATCTCCTTTCCCTCTGTTCTCTTTTTCTCTGGTCCCTTTCATCTCTCCTCTGTCTCAATTCAGTTCTTCAGGTCACATTGTTTGTTGGATTCCTCAAATAAGTGAGGGCATCTGATATTTTTATTTTTCTGCCTGGCTTATTTCACTTAACATAATAGTTTCCATGTCCATCCATGTTGCTGCAAAAGGTAAAATTTCTTTCTTTTTCGTGGCCCCATACTATTCCATTGTATATATGTACCACTACTTTTTAATCCACTTGTCCACTGATGGACACTTGAGCTGTTTCCAGATCTTCACTATTGTGAACAATGCTGCTATAAACATGGGGGTACATTTATCCTTTTGAAACAGTGCTATGGTATTCTTGGGATATATTCCTAAAAGTGGGAGAGCTGAGTCAAACAACAGTTTGACTTTTAAATTTTTGAGGAATCTCCATACTGTTTTCCACAGTGACTGCACCAGTCTGCATTCCCACCAGCGTGCAGGAGGGTCCCCTTTTCTCCACATCCTCGCCAGCACTTATTCTGTGTTGTTTTGTTGATGACCAACATTCTGACTGGTGTGAGGTGATACCTCATTGTGGTTTTAATTTGCATTCTCTAATGATTGGTGATGTTGAGCATTTTTTCATATGCCTTTTGGCCATCTCTATGTCCTCTTTGGAGAAGTGTCTATTCATTTTGTTTGCTCATTTTTTGATTGGGTTGTTTATCTTCCGGGTGTTGAGTTTTACAAGTTCTTTATAAATTTTCATTATTAACCCCTTAACAGACATATTGTCAAATATGTTCTCCCATTGTGTAGTTTGTCTTTTTATTCTGTTCGTATTTTCTTTAGCTGTGCAAAAAATTTTTAGTTTGATAGAGTCTCATATGTTTATCCTGTCTTTTATTTCACTTCCCCGTGGAGATAAATCAGCAAATATGTTGCTGTGAGAGATGTCGGAGAGCTTACTGCCTATGTTTTCTCCTTTAAGGGGCTTATGGTTTTACGGCTTACATTTAAGTCTTTTATCCATTTTGAGTTTATTTTTGTGAATGGTGTACATTGGTGGTCTACTTTTATTTTTTTGAGGTAGTTGTCCAAATTTCCCAACACCGTTTGTTGAAGAAGCTGTCTTTACTCCATTGTATACTCTTACCTCCTTTGTCAAATATCAGTTGTCCATAAAGGTATGGGTTTATTTCTGGGTTCTCCGTTCTGTTCCATTGATCTATATGTCTGTTCTTATGCCAGTACCAAGCTGTTTTGAGTACAATGGACTTGTAGTATAACTTGACATCAGAAAGTGTGATACTTCCCACTTTATTCTTCTTTTTCAAGATTGCTGAGGCTATTCGTGGTCATTTTAAGTTCCATTTAAATTTTTGGAATATGTGTTTTATATCTTTGAAGTATGTCATTGGTATTTTAATTGGTATTGCATTGAATTTATAAATTGTTTTTGGTGATATAGACATTTTAATGATGTTTATTCTTCCTAACCATGAGCACAGTATATGCTTCCACTTGTTTGTATCTTCCTTGATTTCTTTTATCAGTGTTTTATAATTTTCCAAGTACAAGTCTTTAATCTCCTAGGTTAAATTTACTCCTAGATACTTTATTTTTTTTGGTTGCAATAGTGAAGGAGATTGTTTCCTTAATTTCTCTTTCTGATAGTTCATTGTTGGTGTATAAAAATGCCTCTGATTCCAGATTATTAATTTTATATCCTGCCAACTTGCTGAATTCATTTATAAGTCCAGTAGTTTTTTGACTGAGACTTTAGGGTTTTCTATATACAATATCATATCATCTGCAAATAATGATAGTTTTACTTCTTCTTTTCCAATTTGGATGCCTTTTATTTCTTCTTCTTGTCTGACTGCTGTGGCTAGGACTTCCAGGACTATATTGAATAAGAGTGGTGAAAGGGGACAGCCCTGTCTTGTTCCTGATCTTAAAGAGATTGCTTTTAATTTTTGCCCATTGAGTATGATGTTGGCTGTGGGTTTGTCATAGATGGCCTCTATCATGTTGAGGTATGTTCTCTGTATTCCCATTTTGCTGAGAGTTTTAATCATGAATGGGTGCTGGATTTTATCAAGTG
The DNA here is from genome assembly GCF_036850995.1 of Saccopteryx leptura. Classification (NCBI taxonomy): domain Eukaryota; kingdom Metazoa; phylum Chordata; class Mammalia; order Chiroptera; family Emballonuridae; genus Saccopteryx; species Saccopteryx leptura. The sequence goes on from NC_089503.1 coordinate 23,668,140, forward strand.
TTTTTTCTGCATCTATTGAAATTATCATGTGATTTTTCTTCTTCCTTTTGTTTACATGATGAATCGCATTGTTTGATTTGCGAATACTATACCAACCTTGCCTTCCCAGAATAAATCCCACTTGATCATGGTGTATGATTTTTTTCATAAATTGCTGGATCTGGTTGGCTAACATTGTGTTGAGGATTTTAGCATCTAGATTCATCAGGGATATTGGCCTATAATTTTCTTTTTTTGTGTTGTCTTTGGCTGGTTTTAGAATCAGAATTATGCTCACCTCATAAATGGAGCTTGGGCCTGACCAGGCGGTGGTGCAGTGGATAAAGCATCAGATTGAGATGCAGAGGGATTTGTTTCAAGACCCCGAGGTCGCCAGCTTGAGCATGGGCTCATCTGGGTTGAGCAAGGCTCACCAGCTTGGATTCAAGGTCGCTGGCTTGAGCAAGGGGTTACTCAGTCTGCTGTTGCCCACGGTCAAGGCACATATGAAAAAGCAATCAATGAACAACTAATGTGCCACAATGAGAAACTGATGATTGATGCTTCTCATCTCTCTCTGTTCATGTCTGGCTGTCCCTACTATCTCTCTCTCTGACTCTCTCTTTATATGTAAAAAATAAAAATAAATAAAATTAAAAAAACAAAAAGTTTAAAAATAAGAAGCTTGAAAGTCTTCTTTCTTCTTGAATTTTTAAAAATAGCTTGAGAAGAATTGGAGTTAGTTCTTTTTTGAATATTTGGTAGAATTGACTTGTGAAGCCATTGGGCCCTAGGCTTTTGTTTGTTGGGAGTTTTTTGATATCTGTTTCGATATCATTTGTTGTAATTGATCTGTTTAGGTTTTCTGATTATTCTGAATTGATTGTTAAAATATTATATGTTTTAAGGAATTTGTCCATTTCATCTAGGTTGTCTAATTTTTTGGCATATAGTTCTTCATAGTATTTTCTTACAATCTTTTGTATTTCTCTTGTGTCAGTTGTTATTTCTCCTCTCTCATTTATAATTTTAATTATTTGAGTCCTTTCTCTTTTTTCTTGGTGAATCTGGTTAAAGGTTCATCAATCTTTTTTACCTTTTCAAAGAACCAGCTCCTTGTTTCATTGATCCTCTGTATTGTTTCTTTAGCCTCTGTGTCATTTATTTTTTCTCTGATCTTTATTATTTACTTCCTTTTATTACCTCTGGGCTTTCCTTGCTGTTCTTTTTTTACTTCTTTTAGATGAAGGGTTACGTAATTTATTTGAGCTTTTCTAGCTTCTTAAGGTATGCCTGCAATGCTATGAACTTCCCTCTCAGTACTGCTTTTGTTGTGTTCCATAAATTTTGAGTTGTATACTAATTATCATTTGTTTCTAGGAATTTTTTTTAATTAAATTTAATGCAGTGACATTGATAAATCAGGGTACATATGTTGAGAGAAAATATCTCTAGATTATTTTGACATTTGATTGTGCTGTATACCCCTCCCCCAAAGTTAAATGGACTCTGTCACCTTCTATCTGGTTTTCTTTGTGCCCCTCCCCTCCCCTAACCCCTCTCTCCTTCTTCCCCCCCTCCCCCCTTCCCCAACCTCCCGCCCCTATTGCCATCACATTCTTGTTAATGTCTCTGAGTCTCATTTTTATGTCCCTTCTATGTATGGATTCATCTTAGTTTTTTTTTTTTCTGATTTACTTACTTCACTCCGTATAATGTTGTCAAGGTCCATCCATGTTATTGTAAATGATCCGATGTCATCATTTCTTATGGCTGAGTAGTATTCCATAGTATATATGTACCAAAGCTTTTTAATCCACTCGTCCTCTGATGGACACTTGGGCTGTTTCCAGATCTTCGCTATTGTGAACAATGCTGCCACAAACATGCGGGTGCATTTCTCCTTATCGAGCCGTTCTATGGTGTCCTTGGGGTATATTCCTAAAAGTGGGATAGTTGGGTCAAAAGGAAGTTCGATTTTCAGTTTTTTGAGGAATCTCCATACTGTTTTCCACAGTGGCTGCACCAGTCTGCATTCCCACCAGCAGTGCAGGAGGGTTCCCTTTTCTCCACATCCTCGCCAGCACTTATTCTGTGTCGTTTTGTTGATAAGCGCCACTCTGACTGGTGTGAGGTGATATCTCATTGTGGTTTTAATTTGCATTTCTCTAATGATTAGTGATGTTGAGCATTTTTTCATATGCCTATTGGCCATCTGTATGTCCTCTTTGGAGAAGTGTCTATTCATTTCTTTTGCCCATTTTTGGATTGGGTTGTTTGTTTTCCTGGTGTTGAGTTGTACAAATTCTTTATATATTTTGGTTATTAAACCCTTATCAGACGTATTGTCAAATATGTTCTCCCATTGTGTAGTTTGTCTTTTTATTCTGTTCTTGTTGTCTTTAGCTGTGCAAAAGTTTTTTAGTTTGATATAATCCCATTTGTTTATCCTGTCTTTTATTTCACTTCCCCGTGGAGATAAATCAGCAAATATATTGCTCCGAGAGATGTCGGAGAGCTTACTGCCTATGTTTTCTTCTAAGATGCTTATGGTTTCACGGCCTACATTTAAGTCTTTTATCCATTTTGAGTTTATTTTTGTGAGTGGTGTAAGCTGGTGATCTAGTTTCATTTTTTTGCAGGTAGCTGTCCAATTATCCCAACACCATTTGTTAAAGAGGCTGTCTTTACTCCATTGTATTTCCTTACCTCCTTTGTCAAATATCAGTTGTCCATAGAACTGTGGGTTTATTTCTGGGTTCTCTGTTCTGTTCCATTGATCTATATGCCTGTTCTTATGCCAGTACCAGGCTGTTTTGAGTACAATGGCCTTGTAGTATAACTTGATATCAGGAAGTGTGATACCTCCCACTTTATTCTTCTTTTTTAAGATTGCTGAGGCTATTCGTGTCCTCTTTTGGTTTCATATAAATTTTTGGAATATGTGTTCTATATCTTTGAAGTATGTCATTGGTATTTTAATTGGTATTGCATTGAATTTATAGATTGCTTTGGGTAATATAGACATTTTAATGATGTTTATTCTTCCTAACCATGAGCACGGTATATACTTCCACTTGTTTGTATCTTCCTTGATTTCTTTTATCAGTGCTTTGTAATTTTCCGAGTACAAGTCTTTAGTCTCCTTGGTTAAGTTTACTCCTAGGTACTTTATTTTTTTGGTTGTAATTGTGAAGGGGATTGTTTCCTTAATTTCTCTTTCTGACTGTTCATTGTTGGTGTATAAAAATGCTTCTGATTTCTGAGTATTGATTTTATATCCTGCCACTTTGCTGAACTTATTTATCAGGTCCAGTAGTTTTTTGACTGAGACTTTAAGGTTTTCTATATACAATATCATATCATCTGCAAATAATGATAGTTTTACTTCTTCTTTTCCAACTTGAATGCCTTTTATTTCTTCTTCTTTTCTGATTGCTGTGGCTAGGACTTCCAGGACTATGTTAAATAAGAGTGGTGAAAGGGGGCACCCCTGCCTTGTTCCTGATCTTAAGGATATTGCTTTTAATTTTTGCCCATTGAGTATGATGTTGGCTGTGGGTTTCTCATAGATGGCTTTTATCATGTTGAGGTATGTTCCCTGTATTCCCACTTTGCTGAGAGGTTTGATCATGAATGGGTGCTGGATTTTATCAAATGCTTTTTCTGCATCTATTGAAATTATCATATGGTTTTTCTCCTTCTTTTTGTTTATGTGATGAATCACATTGATTGATTTACGAATATTGTACCAGCCTTGCCTCCCCAGAATAAATCCCACTTGATCATGGTGTATGATTTTTTCCATATATTGTTGGATCCGGTTTGCTAATATTTTGTTGAGGATTTTAGCATCTATATTCATCACAGATATTGGCCTATAATTTTCTTTCTTTGTGTTGTCTTTGCCTGGTTTTGGAATCAGAATTATGCTCGCCTCATAAAAGGAGCTTGGAAGTCTTCCTTCCTCTTGAATTTTTTGAAATAGTTTGAGAAGGATAGGAGTTAGTTCTTCTTTGAATATTTGGTAGAATTCCGTTGTGAAGCCATTGGGCCCCAGACTTTTCTTTGTTGGGAGTTTTTTGATAACTGTTTCGATCTCATTTGGTGTAACCGGTCTGTTTAGGTTTTCTGATTCTTCCAGATTGATTTTTGGAAGATTGTATGTTTCAAGGAATTTGTCCATTTCATCTAGATTGTCTAATTTTATGGCATACAGTTCTTCATAGTATTTTCTTACAATATTTTGTATTTCTGTTGTGTCAGTTGTTATTTCTCCTCTCTCATTTCTAATTTTATTTATTTGAGTCCTCTCTCTCTTTTTCTTGGTGAGTCTACTTAAAGGTTCATCAATCTTGTTTACCTTTTCAAAGAACCAGCTCCTAGTTTCATTGATCCTCTGTATTGTTTCTTTAGCCTCTATGTCATTTATTTCTGCTCTGATCTTTATTATTTCCTTCCTTCTACTACATTTGGGCTTTACTTGCTGTTCTTTTTCTAATTCTTTTAGATGCAGGGTTAAGTTGTTTATTTGAGCTTTTTCTAGCTTCTGAAAGTATGCCTGTAGTGCTATGAACTTCCCTCTCAGCACTGCTTTCGCTGTGTCTCATAAATTTTGAGTTGTTGTATGCTCATTGTCATTCGTTTCTAGGAATTTTTTTATTTCTTCTTTGATGTCATTCTTAATCCATTCATTATTTAACACCCTGCTATTTAGTTTCCATGTGTTTGAGAATTTTTGAGCTATTCTGCTGTGATTCATTTCTAGTTTCATGCCGTTGTGATCGGAGAAAGTGCTTGATATGATTTCAGTCTTCTTAAATTTGTTGAGAGCACTTTTGTGCCCTAACATGTGGTCTATCCTAGAGAATGTACCATGAGCGCTTGAAAAGAATGTATATTCTGCTGCTTTAGGGTGAAAGGATCTGAAGATATCTATTAAATCGAGTTGATCTAGTGTTTCCAATAAGTCTGCTGTTTCTTTGTTAATTTTCTTTCTTGAGGATCTATCTAGTGATGTTAGTGGGGTATTGAAATCCCCTACTATTATAGTATTGCTGTTGATCTCGCCCTTTAAATCCATCAAAGTCTGTTTTATATATTTGGGTGCTCCTATATTAGGTGCATAGATATTTATAATAGTTATATCTTCCTCTTGGATTACTCCCTTTATCATTATGTAGTGGCCTTCTTTATCTCTTACTATATCCTTTGTTTTAAAGTTCAATTTGTCTGATATATGTATTGCTACCCCAGCTTTTTTTTCATTTCCGTTTGCATGAAATGTTTTTTTCCATCCTTTTACCTTCAATCTATGTGTGTCTTTTGTTCTAAGGTGTGTCTCTTGTAGACAACATATGTATGGGTCCTGTTTTCTTATCCACGCAGCTACCCTATGTCTTTTGATTAGATCATTTAATCCATTTACATTTAAGGTTATTATTGATATGTAGTTGTTTATTGCCATTTTCTTCTTTAAAGGTGTATTCCTTTTTTTGCTATATTCTTTTCCAACTTTCGTCTGTTTACAACAGGCCCCTTAACATTTCTTGCAGCGTTGGTTTGGTTGTAATGAATTCCTTGAGTTGTTTTTTGTCTGGGAAGCTTTTTATTTCTCCTTCAATTTTAAACGATAGCCTTGCTGGATAAAGTAGTCTTGGTTGTACGTTCTTGTTCTGCATTACTTTGAATATTTCTTGCCATTCCCTTCTGGCCTCAAGTGTTTCTGTTGAGAAGTCAGATGTCATCCTTCTGGGGGCTCCTTTGTAGGTGATAACTTTTTTTTCTCTTGCAGCTTTTAATATTTTCTCTTTATCGCTTAGCTTTGGTATTTTAATTATGATGTGTCTTGGTGTAGGTTTCTTTGGGTTTCTCTTTAATGGAGTTCTCTGTGCTTCTTGGACTTGTGAAAGTTTCTCTTGCATTAATTTAGGGAAGTTTTCAGTTATGATATGATTGAACAAAATCTCTATCCCTTGTTCTTTCTCTTCTTCTTCAGGAACTCCTATGATGCGGATGTTATTTCTCTTCATGTTGTCACAGAGCTCTCTAAGTGTTTCCTCTGACTTTTTGAGTCTCTTTTCTCTTTTCTTCTCTGCTTTCATGCCTTCATTCCAGTTGTCCTCCAACTCACTGATTCGATCCTCAGCTGTATCCATCCTGTTTTTAATTCCTTCCATTGTGGTCTTCATTTCTGATACTGTATTTGTCATCTCTAACTGATTCTTTTTTAATATTTTAATATCCTTTTTTATACTTGCTATTTCTTTATTTAGGTTTTCAAACTGCCCCTCTATTGTTGTTCTAAGATCCCTAAGCATCCTTACAATCATTACTTTGAACTCTGCATCTGGAAGTTTGATTATTTCCATATCACTCAGCTCATCTCTCAAAGGTGTCTCTTGTGGTTTCATTTGGGTTGCACTCCTTTGTCTTCTCATAATGGTGTTTTATTTGTAGAGTTGGTTGAGTCTAGGCTTGGTGTTGTCTGCCTCCAGTTTTCAGTTGTGTTATTTCTAGGTCTTCTTGGGTTGGTATCAGCTATTATTTGTAATCCACTTTCGGATTTTGCAGCTTTGAAGTCTTGATTTGTTTGTTTTCTTAACAGGTGATAGTCTTGTTAACTGATCTCAGCAGGGGGCTTCCTTGAGACTGTATCCAGGAATGCTGTGGGTGTCACCTGAGACGCTGAAGGTCTCTTCCACCAACTAATCTTACTGGGGGCAGGGTTTTTTCTCAGCTTCAGTAGGGGGAGGTGTATCTCAGATCTCCATGGAGACCTGAGTTACTGCCCCTCCTCCCCACTTCTTGTTTTCAGCTGTGTCTTGTTGTGCTGATTGGAGCTGGATAGATGTCCGGAGATCTCTGATCTGGAAGCACTTCAGCTCTGTTTTGTGAAAGGTTCAGTCCCTCCCCCAGCTATGGCCGCCTCCAGCATGAATGAGTCAGCTTTTTTATTTCGTTTCTTGCATACCTTAGCCCCTCACAGTCTGTCCCTCTCCTTGTCCTTTCCACTTGGGAGATAAGCTGGTCTTTTCAACCCACCTTGCTCCCTGGTCACCAGGTAAGTGGCTGTGAACAGTAGTTTCTGCTCTTTTTCCTCTGTGAAATCCTCTGGGGGCTCTCAGCCTCACCCCCCCCCCTGCCGTTCCTGTAAGCAGAGGAGATTCAGGCACTCCTTACCAGGATTATTGTGGCTTCCTCTTTGCTCCTTGGTTTTTGAGAGCTGTTCTTGCAGTTCAGTGTTGGTTTTTCATGCTGATTTTTCCTAAATTGATTTGTATTCCAGTTTGGTGTTGAGAGCTGGGCGTCTGTGCATCCGCCTACTCCGCTGCCATCTTCCTGAGTCCTCTAGGAATTTTTTTTTATTTCTTCTTTGATCTCATTGTTAATAACATGCTATTTAGTTTCCTTGTGTTTGAGTATTTTTCAGTTTTTCTGTTGTGGTTGATTTCTATTTTCATGCCATTGTGATCAGAGAAAGTGCTCGATATGATTTCAATCTTCTTAAATTTGTTAAGACTGGTTTTATGTCCTAGCATGTGGTCTACTCTAGAGAATGTACCATGAGCACTTGAAAAGAACATATATTCTGCTGGTTTAGGATGAAAGGTTCTGAAGATATTTACTAAATCGAGTTGATATAGTGTGTCCTTTTAGTGTGCTGTTTCTTTGTTAATTTTCTTTCTTGAAGATCTATCTAGTGATGTTAGTGGGGTATTGAAATCCCCTACTATTATAATATTGCTGTTGATCTTGCCCTTTAAATCCATCAAAGTCTGCTTTATATATTTAGGGGCTCCTTTGTTAGGTCCATTGATATTTATAATGGTTATATCTTCCTGTTGGATTGCTCCTTTTACCATTATGTAGTGACTTTCTTTATCTCTTACTATATATAGCCTTTATTTTAAAGTCCAGTTTGTTTGATATAAGTATTTCTACCCCAACTTTTATTTCATTTCCATTTACATGAAATATTTTTTTTCATCCTTTCACCTTCAGTCTATGTGCATCTTTTGTTTTAAGGTGTGTCTCTTGTAGACAGCATATGTATGGGTGTATGGGTCCTGTTTTCTTATCCACTCAGCTATCCTATGTCTTTTGATTGGATCATTTAATCCATTTACATTTAAGGTTATTATTGATATGTAGTTTTTTATTGCCATTTTATTCTTTAAAGCTTTATTCCTCTTTTACTATATTCTTTTCCCCCTTTGATCTGTTTACAACAGGCCCCTTAACATTTCCTGTAACATTGGTTTGGCTGTAATCAATTCCTTGAGGTTTTTTTTGTTTGTTTGTTTTTTTGTCTGGGAAGCTTTTTATTTCTCCTTCAATTTTAAACAATAGCCTTGCTGGATAAAGTAGTCTTTGTTGTAGGCTCTTGTTCTATATTACTTTAAATATTTCTTGTCATTCTCTTCTGTCCTCAAGTGTTTCTTTTGAAAAGTCAAAATGTTTATTTTTTGTTTAAAGTTTAATTTTTAATATATTCTGGACTCATAATTAGTTATTGTTTCAATTTATAGTTAATTAGTTATTTAGTTAATTACATTTGAAATATATGCTATCAATCTGTGTTCAAGATTTTTATTGGTGTCTTCTTTTCCATCTATGTTCACATTTGTTGAAGAATTAGCTTTTATAGCTTATTTAGTCTGTAAGTTGTAAACTCTCTTAGACTTTGTGAATTGGAAAATTCCTTCATTTGTTCTTGCTCTTGGATGGTAATTTCATTTGTTATTAAATTCTTGATTGTCAGAGGTTTTATCAGCATTTTGAAGAAATGCTCTAATAGCTCCTGAAACATTTTTGCTTAAAAAATAGCCAACTCAGGCAGTTAAGATTTTATTTTAGTCATTGTTATTCCAAAGTTTGTTCGTGATACATCTGGGTGGTAATGGTATTTTTCATGTTCAGTATTTAGTGTTCACTTACAACCTCAAGCTCCATTTTTAATTTTGGATGCCACATCTTCAAGATTTGTATACACAATTTTCTTCATTTTTTTAATCCACATGTGTGGAGGCATTAGTCTGTATTTCATTGATGTCTAATCTTCCATATTTTTAGATTTTTCTTCTCCATATTCATTCTTACTGAATTGTCATTGCACGCCAATTTAACTTTTTCTCATTTATGCTATTCTGTGTAGCTTTTATTCCATTTCAATTTTTTATTCTAATGATTGTATTTTTTTACCTCTAAATTAACTTCTTTTCTTTCTGTACTTTCTTGAATCATTTATGCCTATTTTAATTCCATAGCTGTTACTCCTCACCCCTAGCTAATGGAATAATAAAACGAGGCTTTACTTTATTTGTACTTTAATGAGGAGTTAAGTCTTCTGACTGGTTAGGGAATGAACATGAAGACCCTTTGCAGAAACACAAATGTCATTGACATTTTTGAGTGTGAGTTCTATGTGGGGAGAGAATAAAACACCATGAGAATTTTATGACCTTTACCATTCGTATTTCCCGGACCAGATGTATCCTCCTCCTTGATCTTTATCTCTCTGAGGGCAATTGTTCTTTTTCAAGCTGTTGCTGGAACTTTATGATGCTGAACTAAGGTTCTTGAAGAGATGCAGTGATAAAATTGTGAACTGGAAAGAAAAAAAGAAGGCACTGTCAAAGGGGAAAAAAAATTACCTAGAGAAGTTAAGACTGTGCATATAATAACAAGCAGGAAAGTGGGGAAACCAGAAGTTCACTTTATCTCTGTGCCAGAGAATTTTAGGAGTTTGGCTCATGAGATATTCAAAGGAAAATTGGGAAGAAAAGGAATGAGAGCTTTAAAATGTTTCTTGGAGATAACAAATCAAATCCTATGTAATCATTTAAATTGCAGATAAATAAAGGACTTAACTCTTCATTTACTTTTTTTCTATGAACAGAGTTTTAAATGTACCTTAGAGACAGTGGGCCACAGGAGTCCTGGATATTATTAGGGTGATATTAAACATTCCTTTCCACTCTGGTAGCTCAGGGCATTATGTTTTAATAATTTCTTGCTTAACATTATGTGACTTCTTATGATGCAAGGGAAACTATGAAAAATTAAAGCCATTGATGATTTTCATTTTCATTTTAGGTCATCTGAGCATCTTTCCCTATCTATATTTTTAATTAACTCCAAATTTATAAAACTATGCACAATTTGTCCTGAGTCATATATAAATATTTCAGTCCTAGTTAAACAGAGTTTAAGTATAAATTGTGGTGAAATTTTAGTTTTAGCCAACTTCTTTACTTATCAAAGGATCTTTCTTTATAGGAGGTAAATGGTCAAGGTGAATATATTCCAATTTCTCTACTAGAATGGGTGTTAAAATTGTGTTGAAAGTGGTGAAAGAAAGAAAAGCAATGAAATGAGAGGGTAAAAAAAGGCTGAAGAGAAAGGCAGTTATGAATATCTATTGAAGTTTGATGGTCTGGGATGGTTTGATTTCTCTGAACAAATGACTTTCAAACTGACAAGAATGATAAATGAGAGTCAACAAGGAGAAATATTTTCCAGTAAAAAAACAAACAAAAAATCATATATTCAAAGAAAAAGAAGTTTGTTATATGTGATGAACTAAAAAGAAGCAAATGTAGTCATAGTAAAGCAACAATATGGTAGAGTCATATAATGAAATTGGAGAGAGGAAGTCTATGATTATGCAGTGCTTATAGGTTTAGAATTTTAAAAAACCATAATTAGTGTAAGTGCACTAAAAAGTCATCAGTAGATTTTACATAAATATTAGTTACTGTGCAAAAATTAAAGTTAGTTATGGAAGTCTGTTATTGTGGTAAAAACACTAACTGACCTGGAATGTAAAACCCTGGATGCAAATTCTGGTGTCAGTGGAGGGATAAAGTCATTTCATAGTAAAAATATTCATTTTCTTCATTTATAAAATGAGAAGTTGCATTGAATTGCACCTCATTTCTTGTGGTGGAAGAGCTGGACAAGGTTGGTCAGCATTTGTTCCTGTGATGAAATGATCTAATTTTGAAAGTCCAGAGCAGTTTAGAAAGACCCACTTTCTCTCTGAGGAGTCATTTCTGGGGTCTGCTCTTTCTTGGGTGTTACTCCCAAAGGTGTTTAGTATAGATACTGAAATAGCACAAATACTCTTTATCAAACAGCTGCATAAAGTAACAAATAATCTACACAGTTTACACTTTCTATAAATATAAAATAAATAATTATTGGTTTTGGATTAGTAAAGGGGATTCAGGTTAAGACTATATGGGGTAGGTAGCTTGACCAGGTGGTAGTGCAGTGGGCAGAGCATTGGACTGGGATGCAGAGGACCCTGGTGGTAACCCTGAGATCATCAGCTGGAGCTTTGAGCACGGGCTCATCTGGTTTGAGCACAAGCTCACCAGATTGGTCACAGGGTCACTGGCTTGAATGTGGGTTCATAGACATGACCCCATGGTCACTGGCTTGAGCCCAAGTTTGCTGGCTTAAGCAAGGAGTCACTCGCTCTGCTGTAGCCTCCCCTCCCAGGTCAATGTATATATGAGAAAGCAGTCAATGAACAACTAAGGAGCTGCAATGAAGAATTGATGCTTCTCACCTCTCTCCCTTTCTGTCTGTCTGTCCCTATCTGTTCCTCTCTCTGACTCTCTCTCTGTCTGTCAAAAACAAACAAACAAACAACAACAACAACAACCACTATATGGGGCAGGTAAATTATTTTTAAGGTTTCTTTGAATTGAGTTTGTTGTAGAGGCATTGCCTCCAACCATTTTTTTTTTCTCCTGGATCCATTTATGGCACCAACATTTATATATTGCTTCTTGGATTTAGCATCTTAAAAATGCTACTTGAGGTTTTAACTTTGTACAGGTGCTGAGGAAGGCAAGTACCTGTGATTTTTCAGCCACGCTGGAGTTAACGAAAGCCATAAACCCACACTGAGAAATATGCAAATGTATTTTTATAACATTTCAGACATCTTTGAAGCTTTTACCTGCTCCTCCATCTGGGGTGAATAAAAATCAAGAATAAGTCACTTCCAAGTATAATTTGTGATGATCAAGACTGGGCTTCTGCTTTAAATTTAATAGTTGTCATAAAAGTAAAGCTAATTCCATTCATGTTTCTTCAATATTATAGTTATAAAAATATTAAAAGTGTTTTTGTGAGAAAATAAGTGGGAATAGAAAAATGGCTCATATCTAGGGTTTTCTGACAACCCAGAAATGTTAGCACAGCTCATTTTACATGGGTTAACTTTTTTTCTTTCCCACCTTACTAGCTAAAATAATTTTATCTTACACCTGGCTAAAATGGACTGAAATACACAGACATGACTCTGACGATTCCTTTTTTATTTTTTTGACATTGTAATATGTTTCTGTGCAGTTCTTTATAATTGATGCTACCAATATGTAAAATCCCCTTAGGAATGCAGAAATCAAAGAAGTGGTCACTATTTTTTCTCCCAAGGTAAATGACTGTATTTACAACTGTACTTGTTTTTCATATTTATCACTGCTATCTTTTTTGTGCAGGTAAGCCATCATATTTTTAGGTAGATTAGTTGAAAAATATAGTCTTGAAGGCATTTAAGTTTGCAGTGAACTGTGGTAATGCAGCAATAGACTATTGGCAGTTTTTCTAGTTTCTTCAGAAAAAGGAATTAAATATGCAAAGTAGTACAGTTTATAGTTATGCATTTGTTACCATGTTATAATTTTTGGAACAACCCACTGGGAAAGTATTTATGGCCCATTGACCTTCGGCATGCAATGTAAACTCTTTGAGTTTCAGTATCCTCATCTAAAAAATGAGGGCAATCATACCTCAGTGGGTTGTTCAAAAGATTATAATGAGGTTACAAATCTCTTGCTGACCAACAGCTACCTGTGTCCATTATTGCTCCTTATGATCCCCAGGAAGCCAGTAGCCATAGAGAAATTTGGACTATGGGACTCAAAGTTAAGGTCTTCTATGGAGAGCACACTGAGATAGCTTCAGAGCAAATCAATAATGAGCCACATGTAGGCAGCCAACACAAGCACCTGATAGTGAAGTCAAAGCAGACTCAGCTTAACCTACCCTTAAAGAAAATCGTCTAATATGACATCAGGGGGTTATAGAAGCCCTAAGACCATTTTCCCCATTAGACCAGTTTCCCCATATTGACAACTTTTAAGTATCTTTAGAGAATGAGGTGGTTTGTAAGCATAAAGGTAACAGAGGGTCAGATTAGAGATAGAGCTCCAGATAAAGTAAACAGGAGTCAGAAAAAGTCATGCTATACAATCTGAAACTGTTTATTTAGGGCCAAGGTTTTGAAATATCTAAGACATCAGTTATTCAATATATTTTATTTGGCTCATATCTCATTTATGCTTTGGGATATATAGTATTAAAGGAGTTGTACAAGGATTTAAGATTACCCTCTGCAATGAGATAAGAGTGTTTTACTCCACTTCCCAAGTTTCTGACATATTATTTTACATCAGATTCATATTATTCTTTTTACCACATTTTACTTTATTTCAAAAGTTTTTTTCTGTGACTTGTCATGACTTGATATTAATGTTGAAGATATAGTGGATACTTTAATTATGAAATGGCATACTTAATGTCTGATGTAAAATAATAAAAGATATATATAATAATGAGATACATCTTTTTGTAAACTTGTTGACTCTAGTAAAGACAAACTCCTTGTGACATCTCTGTTTCTTCAGAGCATCTCTTCATGTTCAATCAAGATATCGAATGAAAAATGCTAGTCTTAGTACTTTAGATAAGAGGCTTTGGACTCAGGATAGCATCCAGCTCAACCCTCTACCACCTTTGAGTTTGGGAAAATTATTTTAACTCTATAAAACTGTTTACTCAATTATAAGAAGGAAGAAAATATCTCCTTTCAGAGTTTTGGTATAGATATAAGATAATATACATCAAGTGGTCAGCATAGAGGAATCATCCAGTAAATAACAGTCACTCCTATTATTGCTATTATCATATTTGCATATTGGTAGTACACAGGAGCACCTCTGAGATATCCCTCAACTCTGAGGATGAGAATTTGAAACTGTTTAGTAAAGCATATGATCTAAATCAGTGATAGTCAACCTGGTCCCTACCGCCCACTAATGGGCGTTCCAGCTTTCATGATGGGCAGTAGTGGAGCAACCATAGTATAAATAAAAAGATAGAATTAACTATAGTAAGTTGTTTTATAAAAATTTATTCTGCCAAATTTAGCAAAAATCCGACATAAAGTACTTGGTAAGTAATTATTATTATATGCTTTAACTTGCTGTAACTCTGCTTTATAAATTTTATAAAGTAAAGTTACTTCCCTACTTTATAAATCACCATGACTTTGGAACCAGTGAGTGGTTAGAAAATTTTACCACTAACAGAGATACAAAAGTGGGCAGTAGGTATAAAAAGGTTGACTACCCCTTATCTAAATGCTAGTTTGTAAATAGAGATGATGGCATTTTCTGGGCTCTTGTATTTTCATGAAAAACATATGTCCAACTTAAAACTGAAGCAGTAAAAAACAAAACAAAGAATATGTTATAAATATTTAAAAGTAGAAAATAACATGCAGGGGAGGATAGAAATTTTATATAGAGCAGTGATTTCCTGTTAGGGAGCTTCACTTCCCTGTGACAGTCTCTGCTTTGGTCTCTACATCCTCTTCACTCTGTGACTCTTGGGTTTGTAATTGCACTTTGAGTTGTAGCATGTTTCTCTTACTCTTTTGCTTCTTCCATGAGCTATGAGAATAAACATATCCTATTTGGAGTCACTTTTTCATGTTTGGGTCACACAATGCAAACATGAGAAACAAAGATACAACCTTCCCAAAGAGTGGTACAGAGTTAGAATTGGTCAAAGTTACAACAGATGAGCTATCTGTAATGTGAACAAGAAATAATCTCTTTTTTCTCTGCTTGAGTATAATTTGGGGGTTGTCTGTTATTGTGGCCAAGCTCACGAATGTATCTACAGAGCATTTACGTGGACTAGCCTCACTCCTCACACGTTACTGTAATGTTGTCTCTGCTTCCTTATAACCACCTTCTGATCATCTGCACCCAGACAGATACAGGTCTTTTTTATTTTTTATGAGTTTTTTTTTTTAGAGAGAGCATAAGGAAGAGAGAGAAAAAAAGAGAAAGAGAGAGAAACATAGACCCACTATTCAATCCATCTGTGCATTTTTTTTGCAATTTTTGTATGTGACCTGTTTGGGATAGATCCCCACAACTTTGGCATGTCAGTTTGATGCTCTAAATTACCCCACCAGGGCCTAGATATTCATCTTAAAACATATATCAAATTATGATTTTCCTCTCTATAAAATTCTCTAAAGGCCTCCCAGTGCACTTAGAATAAAATAATAATAATATGTTTTAAAGCCCTATATTCAGCCTAGATGTCACCTTATAATCATAAACTTTCCATGCTCCATGTTCATCGCATGCTTCTCTGCTCCATTGCTCTTTCTTTCCAGTCACATTAGCTTCTCTTTAGTTTCTCAAATATGACCAACTCTTCCTTTTGCTTAAGAATATGATCCCTTTCCCTGGAATATACTTCTCCTTATTGTTTCAATGCTGGCTCCCTTTCAACCTTATGGTCATAATTTGAAATTCACCCTTCAGAGAAGATGTCTTAAACCCCCATAGGTCAGCAGGCGTTCCATCTCTTCTCTATTCTTGTCATTATTCTCCATCATCTCATTCTTTTTGGTTCTTTCACTACCTTCATCAAAATTTTAATACTATTATCATTACAAATTATAATGAATAACAGATATGGAAAACTTGCTATGTTCTAAGCACTTCTTTTCTTTCATTTTTATTTATTTTTTATATTTTCATTCTAGAGAAGAGAGACAGAGAGAGAGACTGAGAGAGAAAGAGAAGGTGGGGAGGAGTAGGAAGCATCAGCTCCCATATGTGCCTTGACTAGGCAAGCCCAGGGTTTTGAACTGGCAAACTCAGTGTCCCAGGTCAATGCTTGATCCACACTGTGCAACCACAAATCAGGCCTCTAAACACTTCTTAAGTGAAAACCTAGAATAACTCATAATGTGGGTACTTTTTTAAAATTTTCGACAGAGAAAGAGAGAAAGGAAGAGAGAGAAAGAAAAACATCAATTTTGGTTCCATTTATTTATGCATTCATTGCTTGGTTCTTGTATGTACTCTGACTGAACCCATAACCTAGATGTTTTGTGACAATGCTCTAACCAACTGAGCACAGTGGTTATGCATTAATTTGTTTACTTCTGTAGATTATAAGACATGTGAGGGTGGAAGCCAATTCGTTTTTTTTTCAATACTCAGAATTTAAGTCCTTCTATGGAATAAGAACTCAAAACACATTTTAAATTTTCTAAACTAAGTGTTGAATTTTTCAGTTGTTCTCATACTGTTCTAATTCTCAGTCAGGGCATACACTGGAAGCAACTAAAAGATGCACGACTAAGTGGAACAACAAATGCTTCTCTTTCCCCTCCCTTCACTTTCCTTACCTCTCTCTATCTCTCTAAAAATCAATAAAAATTAAGCCCTGGTGGGATACTCGGTTGGAGTGTCGACCTGGTGTGCGGAGGTTGTCAGTTCAATTCCCCAGTAAGGGCATATACAGGAGCAACTCGATGTTTCTGTCTTTCTCTGCCTCTCTTTCAAAAAAGAAAAATTCTGAGTTCTTAGAACTGTGCAATTTTTTAGGTCAGATTTTTTTTCCCCAATCATTTCTTACAGAAATTTTTCATTTTCAAAACAATCAGCTGTTTTTGGATAACTCTTTCATCTGAAACACAAAAATGTTGGGGTTGATCATCTCTGAAATCTTTTCTGTGTTCTGTATCTGTGAATGCTTCACATAACACTGTTTTAATTTGGACTAATTAGCTCTTTTTCACCAAATTACAAAAGAAAGGCATTCATTTGTTTCTGTCTGGTTGTAGGTCTAAATCTGACTAGAATGATGGATTAGTGAATGAGGCCATGTGTGTTTGCATGAAACAGCCCAACTCTGATACTAGTAGATTAAATATCAGCCTGGGGCTACATGCTGTTCCACCTGCTAATGTAATTCATGTAGAGAACAATACATAATACTACTGAATCAAACTGTATAATTTTCTATCTCATTCTGCACATCCAATATAGGTTGTCTTAATTTTTTTAGATTAATGAACATATTTGTTATGAGAATGTCCAATGTCTTATGGGAAAATCCACATAATTCTATCACATTAGTCACTGACACAGAAAATGCTTTAGTTACTAACTCTGTTCCAGGCGCTATTCTGAGGATGAAGGGCCAGATAAAACAGTCCTCAGAGAGTTTACATTCTTAGGAATCTACCTAAATCCAAAATAAATATGCCTTCATAAGAAAAGTCAAATGTTCTACACAAAACAATAATAATTCCAAGTAATATAGGCATTCACTTGTCAAAAAGTCACTTAATCTTTCAGAGCATCAACATAAGTGCGGAGTAAGTGAGACTTAAAATCAAAAGTAGGATATGATTCCTGAGACTGGTTTCATTTGTATCTATTTTCTTTATGATGTCACTATAAGGCATACAGAATCATTTTCTAATAAAAATGTTCCCTTTTTTAGTCAGTATTAATTTTGTGTCCTGACAAGACACCAAAAAGAAATGACAAAACTGTTTATAATGTGATAAAAGAAAATAATATCATGCAGATGTGGAAACATTTGTCAGGAATTTTACAAGCAGAATAAAATACTCTGATGCAATTATAACGCATGCTCCTGAATCACTCACTCTGCTGCCTGCTGTCTCTAAATTCCATATGTTTTACACAGTAATAAGAGCTGGTTAAATATTCAAATAAGATATAGTTAAATACAAAGTCTACATGTTTCAAACCACTGGGTCTGATATGGGAGTTCTGCAAGTGGTGAAGCTGGGTTTTGTACTTAATGCTGTTTATTTTATCTGGAGTTCTAACTCTAACCTAGCTTTCTGTTACATTTATGCCTACAAATCACCTCCATTCCCTAAAGACACTTGAAAGTCGTCAACCTGAGAACATTGCTCTTTCAGCTCCCTCGTGACATATTGGACAGGTGTCAGAGAAGCTGAGTCTGCTTTGACGTCATTATCACCCTCTTGTGTTGGTGTCCACTTGGGGCTCATGATTCATGTGCTCTAGAATGACCTCCATGGAAGACCTAAAATTTGAGTCCAAATGCCCAAATTCCTTTATGGAGACTAGATATATGGTGACCATGAGGAAGAGCAGGAAGAACTGCAGATCAGCAAGTGGTTTGAAACGAGCTCTCACTAATCTTACCAAAATCAATATTGGAGGCACCATATATTTTAGGTTACTGGTATGTTATTTGGGCAAAAAGAAATAATATTTTGAGGCTCCACCTCTCACAAGATGAATGATGTTGCTGACTCTTTTGGAAGGAAATGATTATATAGCAGGTGACCCAGTCAAATATACTTGTAAACAGACTAGTGATAGAAGTGCTGGCAAAATTGTAAGGTTGGGTGCTGAGAGGAATCAAGCCAGAAATGTTTTTAAGTAAATAGTTTATTAAAGCATCTTCACTTGTAAGGGCTGAGACCAGAAAGGCATCAGCAGCAAGCAAGGGGAGGGAAGATCTTTTATAGGATAAGTGGTCAGGTCCAGTGTGTTATTGTGAGTTGAAGTGTGTCACACCCCAGGGGTCGGATGTTCTGTTCCCCTTGGTTGATTTAATGCCTCTAGCTGAAAAAACAGGATACCTGTTATTGGTAGCAATCTGTGGCCCAGCTGCAAGGTCATTGTGCCCCAGAGACATCGTATGGATCAGCAGTAAAGGAACAATGCATCTATGGAAGTTAAGGCACCTGTATGGAAAAATACTGACAGAAGATATTTAACACAGCAGGGACATATAATTATTGTCCTAACACATACTAGTGTGTGCTAGCTAGAGTATTTTTACCAATGCTTCAATAGAATGTACCTGCTCTAGCTGGCTTTGTTTATGGAAAACAAACATGGAATCCAAATTTATGAGACATCGTTACTTGGAAACTATGTCTTAAACAATATAACTATGTGAGGAAAAAAGAGAAGTAACAAGTAGTTCTTGCGATTGCCTGAATGTTGAAATTCTGATGCCCAGTGTGATGGCAATAATAGGCAAGGTTTGGGGAGGTGATTGCATTATTGGTCTAGTTAAAGGGGAAAAAATGAAAGCATATGGACATACTTAACATACTTCATTAAAAGGAATTTCTATTTCCAATTGAATAGTTCTAGTCATTGTTAGGGTGTTAGGAGGTTTTGTGTTTTGAATAAAAGATCGAAGAAAGATGAAAAGATATCTGACAAATAAGTTGCTAGCATAAATTGACAAAAGGCTGTGGGGACGTGTAAGAAAATGATTAAGAAACAATTCTACAATCCATGGTTGATCTACTAATGAGGAAAAGGAAGTGTCACTAATAAACATATTATTGACAAATTTTCAGGCAAACACATTAACAGTATTTGACAGTTTAGCCCTTTTCTATGAAATTGCTTTAATAAGATGTTCCTGCTCTGTGTAGGATTAATTATGATAAACCCAAAATCTATGTATGTATAGGACCTGTCTCCATGCAAAGTTTATGTAAGCTCTCTGAGTATCTCTCATCATTGGAATTTCATGACAAAAATGTCTCCTCTCAATGAAAAAGGTGATAACATATATTAATCTGAGTCTGAATATTATGCTGAAGTTTCTTTGGTGATTCAGAAGTTTTCCTGCTTTATGTGTACCTCATAATTACTTATATCCTGGTAATCATTGGTAATTGTTAGTAAAGCCTGGGTAAGATACCTGATTTGTATGAATCTGATTCAATGACTTGATTGACCTGTGATTCAACATTAGTTATTTCTTTAACTACTGAAACCAACCTGTATTATGATTCCAGTGCAGAGTCATGTTTTACATATAAATGCGGTTAAAATTTTGGTGTAGGTAATTCAGATGCAAACAAGTTGTGAAAAAGTATTTTTTGTTGACAAATTTATATTCATGCATGTATGCATATACACATATATCATGGAATATGCTTGAAATCTTTTAAGAAGGAATAGTGCATTGTAAAGCCAGGAGCCACGGCCACTATCACAGCAGCCCGTTCCATGCAAGTTCGCATTGGATTTGGACAGTCGGTAAAGAAACAACGGAGCCAAAAACTGATAGGCCATCTTCTTTAATTCTAGCTTGCACCCTGCGGGCAAGTAAAAATACACACTGGGCTCCAAAAGTCACTCACATTCAGTGCTCACAAAGCCACTGACTTATTCAAGTTTCCTAGAATCAAAGGTTTAGCTCACCAGCCTTATTCTCCTCAGTTCCCCATCTCCTTCCTTATCCCAGATACAAACTGTACGAACTGGCACCTCACTCAGCACTCCGCCATCTTGGCTGCTTTTCCTGGCCTCCTCCACATGGCCTCCTTCCGCTGCTGGCTCTACTCTTTCATGCTAGTCATCCCAGGAACCAAGAGCGCAAGCTCTCGTGTAGTCTACCCCCATTTTATATTGTAGCTTCACAACCTCTAATCCAATATACAAAATAGGGAAGTCTCTAATACAGTCACTTCTCTGAGGCATGATTGGATTGTACCACCCCACATCAAAAAGGGTGGGAAAGGCTTAATCCCAAAACCAAGTCCCAGGCTACAAGGATTCTGCCTACCCACAGCCAGCCCCCAACACACATTAATATCACCTGGGCGATGGCCTCACATGGGCAGCGCTATATTTAACAAAGTGAGCATAATATACTCTATTTGCCCAACATGCATCTACTCTGTGATATTACTTTTGTGTCTTTGCATTAAATAGAAAGCTTTTTTTTAAACTTCCTCTAATCTGTTATTTTGTCTTTTTCTCTTTTCCATTCTTTACTTTTTCCTCCCTCCCTTCCTTCCTTCCTTCCTTCCTTCCTTCCTTCCTTCCTTCCTTCCTTCCTCTTTCCTTCCCTCCTTTCTCCTTTTAGTTTTCTTTCTTTCTTTAGTAATTTTCTTTTTCTTTTTGAATTCATGTAAATATGTATTGAGCCCATCCTATATATAATTATCTCTGTACGGTGCTTTTAATATAATTTTTAACAAGACAAACTAGATCCATCTGGTCCAGAAACTTACATTCAGTCAAGAAATCAAAGTCAATAAGTATGTTTACGACTAAATAAATAAGAAAATTTCAAACAGTGATAAGTGTTGAACAGAAAGTAAAACAGGATGAGGTAAATTAGGAGTCACTGTAGCAATGGTGGGCTCCTTCAGATAGAGTCCACGAATATGTCTCTGGGGAGGGAACATTTCTGTTGATGCTGAATATCAGTTAAATCAATACATCAATTAAACAAGCTGCTCAAGAAAAAATAAAGATAATTATTCCCACAAAATATGCACTTATTCACACTTAAACATTATTATCTAAAAATATTTTTATATTTATTAATCTCTTGTAACTTCACCCAACAACCACCCTAAAACTTCGTCACAATTTTTATACTAGACTTCACCACTATTTTCATCCAGAAATCTTTTCCCCTTCAACCCATTATCATCACTATAGGAATGGTCTTGTACACATTTACTCTGTTTATTAACCACTATTATATATGCATATATTGTATATATACATGCATGTTTATGTGTACACACACACACACACACACACACACACACACACATGGGTGTCAACCACTCCACTAAAAATAAAAATAACTCAATACTATTGAATCCGCCAGTATGTTCTCTTAGTTCTTGGCCTGTTCCCAGAGGTTAATAATTAAAATTTTATGTTGCTATTCCACTGTTTCATCAAATATTTGTTTGTGTATGTATGTACACACATATTCATACATATATTGTTTATTTAATTTGTTTTGTCTGGTCATTATACAATTAGTGTCATTTTACATGTAATCTGTGATTTGTTATTTTTAATGACATTGTGTCATATTCATTCATATTGATAAATATAATAATAGTTAATTTAATTGCTATTTAATAATCCATTCTTTAAACATTGCAAACTGAATATTTATCAACTTACATCCATTGTGGGTCAAATAAGTTTGCAAATATGTTATATGTGTTTGCTCGCTTATAGTTTGCATTGGGTGTGGGGGACATGCTGTAAATAGGCAGGGTCCTTATAGCCTAAGGCTTGGTTTTAAGACTAAGCCTTTAGCATCCTTTTAATCCTAATATCTTCTCAACACTAAGCTTTCCCCACACCCTTGACTGTTGTATGATATGGGGCTGTGACTTTGTACCAGAGACTTCCTTATTTGTATATTGGCTTAAAGATTTTGATTTCTACACTATAAAATGGGGCAGAGGAGTCCATAAAGGAGGACAGCAGAAAAAGGCCACGTGAAGGAGAGGAGAAGCAGCCAAAATAGCGGAGTGGTGAAGTAGAAGCCACTTTGTGCAGAGAGAAGGAGATGGGAAACAAAGGTGAATAAGGTTGGTGAGGTATTGTAGAAAACTTTGATTCTAGGAAACTCGGATAAGTCAGTGGCTTTGGGAGCCCTGAATGGAAAGGGAAGTGTTTTCCCACTGTGTGTATTTCTTGCCCACTGGGTGCAAGCTAGGATTAAAGCTAATGGCCCACCAGTTCTTGGCTCCGTTGTTTTATTATTGTCTGTCCGAATCAAATGCGAACCTGCACTGGCCAGGTGGCTGTGATGGTGGCCGTGGCTACTGGCTTTACATCTAACATCTAGGTTATTGGCAGATTAATTTTTATTTTGCTATTAAAACAATGCGACTAAAAATGTATACATATTTCTGCTTGGATACATGTGTAAGAATTTATTTTATACCTTATAGTGAAATTTCTGGTTCTCTGGTATATGCACAATCAACTTTACAAATGTAGCTATTTTTTTTTTCAAATGTCAGCTACCAGGTTGTGCTCCCACTAGCAAAAAATAAGGATCCCTTGCTCTTCATGTTTCTTGAATACCTGGAAACGTCAAAATTCTTTATTTTTGCTTAGAGAATGTAAATGTTTATAATTTTAACTTTAACACCTTGATTACTTAGTGAAATCTCACATCTTTTTATATCTGCATTGGTTTTTTTGGTTGTTTTTTCCTCTGAGATGCTAGTTCATGTCTTTTGCCTATTTTTCCTATCAATTCATAAAAATATTTCTAGTGGTTATAAATACTAATTCATATGTGTTGAAAAATATATTTTCCTAACTTATAATATTCCTTCATTGTCTTTTTTTTTTTTTTTTGTATTTTTCCAAAGCTGGAAACGGGGAGAGACAGTCAGACAGACTCCTGCATGCGCCCAACCGGGACCAGAGCCACTCTAGCGCCTGGGGCAGAGGCCAAGGAGCCATCCCCAGCCCCGGGCTATCTTTGCTCCAATGGAGCCTGGGCTGCAGGAGGGGAAGAGAAAGACAGAGAGGAAGGAGAGGGGGAGGGGTGGAGAAGCAGATGGGCGCTTCTCCTGTGTGCCCTGGCCGGGAATCGAACCCGGGACTTCTGCACGCCAGGCCGACACTCTACCACTGAGCCAACCGGCCAGGGCCCCTTCACTGTCTTTTATAAGGAAACACAAGATATTAATTTAAAGTGATCGTATTTATCCTTCTTTCCTATTATAATATAACACTCACTCTTCTTTAAAAACACCTTTCTTCTCCTGAGCTTGTAAAGAGAATCTTAATGTCATCTGAAATTGATGTTTTTGTATAACAAAATACAGGAGCTAATTCCATATTTTCCCTCCACCAAGTACTGAATGGTTGATTATCCTTTTTCACTTTGTAATGTCAACTCAGTCATGTTTCAAGTCATATATTGGCAGGAACTATTTATTATACACGCAAATTTATTGAAGGATAGTAAGGATCTTATGTTTTAAATCAGCCTGAAATAGAGAAGTATTATACACAGAATAATGTTCCATGAAGATATCCACAGCCTAATCCCTAGAACCTGCAAATGCTACTTTACATGACAAAAGGAGATTTGCAGATATGATTTAGTTAAAGGTGTTGAGTGAGGAGCTAATCATGGATTATCTATCTAGGTGGGCCTATGGCATTCACAAGTGTTGTAAGGAGGCAAGAGAGACAAAGTTGCCTGACCTGTGGTGGCGCAGTGGATAAAGTGTCAACCTGGAAACTCTGAGGTTGTCGGTTCAAAACCCTGGGCTTGCCTGGTCAAGGCACATATGGGAGTTGATGCTTCCTGCTCCTCCCCTTTTTCTCTCTCTCTCTCTTTCTCTCTCTCTCTCCCCCCTCTCTAAAATGAATAAATAAGTAAAAATTATTAAAAAAAAAGAGAGAGACAAAGTCAGTAAAAGGAGATTTGACAAAGGAAGCATATGTTAGATGATATGTTTTAAAGTTGAAGGAAGACAACACAAGCCAAAGATTGCAGGTGGCCTGCGACTGCTTTTGCCAAATAGCTTCTTAAAACTTATTTCTCAAAGAGCTGTATTCTAGTCTGAAATAGGGCAATTCCATGTATAGGTTGAGTAAGCAATCCTTCACAGTGGCATTTGTAGGGCACTAGGATGATTGAGTGACCCACCAATATCCCTTCCCAGTCATATATGTGTAAATGTTACTTGTTAATACAATAATTCTCAGTATTTATGCTGTTTGTTTGTGCAGCACAGTTCTGTCATTAGCACCTCTTTAAGGCAGGGGTCCCCAAACTATGGCCCGCGGGCCACATGCGGCCCCCTGAGGCCATTTATCTGGCCCCCACCGCACTTCGGAAGGGGCACCTCTTTCACTGGTGGTCAGCGAGAGGAGCATAATTCCCATTGAAATACTGGTCAGCTTGTTGATTTAAATTTACTCGTTCTTTATTTTAAATATTGTATTTGTTCCCGTTTTGTTTTTTTTACTTTAAAATAAGATATGTGCAGTGTGCATAGGGATTTGTTCATAGCTTTTTTTATTGTCTGGCCCTCCAACGGTCTTAGGGACAGTGAACTGGCCCCCTGTGAAAAAAGTTTGGGGACCCCTGCTCTAAGGAGTCCTCACCCAGTGTAAGAAAGATGAGGTGAGTGGGTAAAGAGGGCTCCCCCTAGAGAGGGATATGTCATATTCATTCATATTGTCGATATAAATTGCATAGTGGGTGATAAGCTATTTTTTCATGCAAATCAGCATTTTTGTGCATGAAGAAACTAAACTAAGAAATTTTTTTTAAATAAGTGAACTTGATTGCATTTAAAGGAAAAAAAAAGAAAGGTATTTTAATTCAACACAGTTAGGTTATGCTTACAGCCTCTGCCATCTTCAACCTAGTCCAAGCCTCCATTGTATCTTTCCTCTATTATCAAAATTAGAAAGTCAACTTTGTCTATAGCCTCACTCCTGTACCCTAGAAGAAAATAACATAAAGAACAAGTAAATACAAAAGTAGGTGAATAATAGCCTACCGAAAAACAAGTGGATATTTCACAGGTATGAAGCACAAAGTTTATATTCGGTCTTCTTCCTTCGATTTAATGAGTCTTCCACCCCAGGGTGAAAAAATAAAACCTATTGCACTGTCATTAAAAAATTATCTACAATTTCTTTTTTGCTCCCTTCACAATGTTGAAAGTATTTATTAGGTCAAAGACTGTTAAAACAGAATATTGGAGCGATGCAGCCGAACAGCTTTTCTTATTCCATTCAATATTCCAAACTCTTCACATACAGGTCATTGGTGTAGCAAATGAGCCTGAGATTTAAAAAAAAAAAAGGGGGTGAGGAGAATATATGATCAAGGAAAGTAATGTAGATGCAGATCAAGAAAAGAAATAAGGAAAGAAATATTATTCTCTCCCTAATATAACATCCACTTGACTATCTTGTTGCACTATTGCAGAATTCTTTTAACTAATAATATTGGTCTAATTTCTGAAACAAACCACCATTAAATTTTAATACCTTAATACAATAAACATTTTATTTTGTCACATCATGACCCAAATCAATCAGCATGGGGCTTTATTCTACTGAGTCATTGAGGAACCCATTCCATTAAGTTACTTAAGGGATCTGGACTCCTTCCATTGACTCATTCAGGGAACCAGGATCCTCCTGTCTTATAGTTAGGTCATTTTCTGACTCTGAATCACTTACCTCCTGCTGACTAATGAGCATAGAAAGAGCAGAGGAATCATGCTAGAAGTTTAAGAGGTCAGCCTGGAAGTTTTATTGCTTGAATTTAGTCTAATGCACTCACCTAATTATAGAGGAGATTTATAATAGGAATAAGAGAAAATGGATATTGGTGGACATAAGCATTTCCTGCCCAAATGGCTTCTCTTACATAGAAAATGTAAGAGTATATTTTATCTTCATTCAGACACAATCTGGGGTGTGCAGTCTTTCAGGTTGTACTTTAGACTCTTGGTACACATAAACAAAAACAATAAATAGTTTTTACTTTGCAAGATGATTAGAGTAAGGTGAGGGAGATAAGTATACAAATAGAGAAAACAGTATTAAAAGATAGGGCCAATATGGGTGCTATACTATAGAAATATAAATGCGATGTGCCCATTCCTCAATGAAGGATATTAGGAACATTTTTCTTGCTGGGATATCGTCTTTGAGCAGTCTTCATGTGACATAGAGTTAGCCAGTGAAAGGAGCTGACAAGGGAAAGGTGTGTGCAGAATCTTAGGACTGTGTCAATTTTTCTTCTTTCCCAAAGGATTGATTTGGAATCATTAAAACACATGGCGACTACCTTGGCAGTATATGAAGCAGGGGCCAAATCACTAGGAGACTTTTGTGATCTCTGTGTGTGTGTGTGTGTGTGTGTGTGTGTGTGTGTGTGTGTATCATTTTCAAGAATTTTTACTTTATTTTGAACCTGCTCAAATTCATCAATACAACAGCATTTTTGGCAGGGAAAGTATGAAAACACTTTAAACATCACTTTTAGCATTAGAAAACACACATTCTCCTAAATGACCTCTGCACAAAAAAAGATGATATTTTGTATCAGTTTCAGATATTTTTAGTCCATTGATACATATTTTTTCTCCACTGAGCCAAGGGGAATTCATAATAGGGCAGGTCAGATATGAAAGATCCTAAAAAGCTTTCTTGTGTGTGAATAATTAGTCTCACCTTGTTTCTATGTGCATTTATTGCTCTTCATTGCCTGCTATATATATTCATTTAAACAGATTTTTGATAGTGAATTAGAAAATTTTCTGCCTAAATCAGAGATAATCCCAAATGTCTTTTAATAAGGACTACAAAATTAGAATATAGGTGTGAAGTAATCTTTTTGATTAAAGAAAATGGCCTGATGGATTATTTCTTTACTATGTACCCACATGGAACTCTTTTGTCCCGCTGAGTGTAAGTCCAGCCTCTTAAATAATCCTCTGTGGACTTTCTCCAATAAAGCAAGGGTGTGTGAAGAAGAAAGTAGTGGAAGGTAGTATATAAGCCTAAGGCAAATGTAGATGCATTTGAACATCTGAAGAACTGCTGTGACAAGAAACTGTGTTTGAAAGATGTGTAGTTAATCCTGGGATCCCTCACTGTTTTGTCAATGGAAATGATGAATGCTCCATACCCTTATATCCTCTCTCACCCTTGCCCTTAGCATAGGTTAAGAGTACCTCGAAAACTCCAACTATATCACAGAAAGACCAAATTCTGTCGTAATTATTTCAGATACAGTTATGATTAGAAAGTTTGCCAATAAAAGTGGCTATGTCCATGGTTTGTGGCTATGTGAGAGCTATTTCTTCCCTAGGTAGGTAGAATGGAAGAGCAGAGAAAAGATGGGCACCAGATTCAGTTGCAAGGGAAGTGGAGTAACTATATAATAAACACTAACCGCTAAGTGATCTTTACTCTCTCTTCTCCTCCTGCAATCATGACTCAAATGGTTCTAGCCAAGTTGACCTCGGATGCTGAAGATGGCTCCATGGGCTCACCTGAGGTGCTAAAATAGCTCAGTTAACCAGTGGATGTCAGTCAGGGTGCATGCTGAAGAAGTCTGTCTCTGCCTCTCGACTCTCAAAAAAAAAAAAAAAACCTTATGGAAAATAATCGCGTTCACCAACCCCAGAAGACAAACAGTGGTTGGTCTTAAGATCAATGAATAGTGATTCCAATCAATTTAGTTAGTGTATGGTTTAGGGTACATATGTAGTTTACTATGTATACTAGCTTTGGTCAACTGATGTAAAGGTGGATCTATGGCATTCAGTTGGCAGTGTAAGCTTCTGGAAAGGGTTTTGAAGCTCGACATGAAGAAAATTGGAAAAAAGTTTTGTCTTCTTTCTACATTAAACATGGTTTAACAAATTTTATGATGCATGGGGCTTTCTCAGTCATATTCTAACCACACAGTGACAAGCTTATAAACAAGAACAACAATACTATAGTAAAACATTGGTAATGGCAAAGAGTAAGATAAAATTGCAGATATTTGAATATATTTTTAGTGTTTATACAAAACATATGTCATTATGACTTTTTTCATTATTATCTGGGCACTCTGTTACTCACAGCTAAATGTGCCCTAACTGGTAAAACTAAATGCTGGTTGAAGAAAACAACTCCAATGCTAGAGAAGAACCAACTGTCTTGAAAACAGCAAAAATCTTTTAAGCATTTAATTATTTTTCTTTATTTTTATTCACTGAATAATTTTTTTAAACACCTACTCTATTTAAATGCACTGTTCTAAGATAATTTACCAAATCTCCAATCCTTTTATAAAAACATAGGAATGTTTAAAATAAAGACAATTTTATGGTGTGGATGTAATTTGGGGAGAGAAGGAATAAATTTTATTAACTTCATAGAATATTCAAGACAGTATCTTTTTATTTAAGATCACAGGTTTGTAGTGAAACAGACTGGGTATAAAATCTGGCTTTGGAATTTCCAAACCAGGTGACTTTGGGTGTGTTATTTATTTTCTCCAAGTACTATTCTCTTCCTGTAGAAATAAGAATCATATCTAACTCATTATAGCTGGGAGGATCAAATAAAACACAATTATATCAAATATTTAGACGACTTTCAATGAATAGTAACTATTCAAAATATAAGCAGCAATATTTATTATTCATTGAGTCATAAAATATTTATTAAATACCTAATATATGTCCTGTTCTAGTTTTGGGGGCTCAAAGTGAATGAGATAGAAAAAAATCCATCCTTCTCTCATAGAGCTTATATTGCAGGGCTTGAAATAATTCACTAAATACTAATTACACCAAAATTAAGCAAACATTACTTATTCAAGGGGCTTAATGTACATTTTAAAGTAAGAAAGGCAAACTAATAAGTGTTAAGTATAAGAATTTATAACAATCATTTCATGTATATTCTCCCCAAGGCTAAGAGAGTTAAATAATTCTCCAAGATTTTATCTCTAAGTGCTTTTATGAGCAAAGATTAATAGATTATTTTCCACATACAAGGACTATTGGACATTGCCATCATTCTCTTTAGGATTGAGACAAAGTGCGAAGAGTATTCGGTATTAGGAGAAGTATCTGCCTCCTCCCTAGGGGACTGTGAAGATTATATATTTCCCCAACAGAACGGATATATATATATACAGAAATTTCACAAATAGATATAATGCACCAGTCCACAAAATGTTTCATAACTCCATCCCAGCTCATTCTCAGGCACTATAGAGACGACAAATTAAAATTAACCTTCTCTACATTTACTTAGCATAAATTGTTATTCTTCATGCAACCTGGGATAGTTGCAAACATAATTAGCCAATCAGTTCATAACTAGGTTTAACCACTCAATTCTAGAAGAATAAATAAGTGTAATTTAGACTTTTGCTATAAACCTAAAATAAAATGTATCCCTGAAAGTTCTTTCTGTTTTTATAACTTTTTTTATTTAACACATCATTTGGCGTCCTTTATACTTTGCTATAAAATTTCATTCTCATCCTCTTGAGGCAGAAACTTCACTTTGACAAGCATTCAAGTTCAGTGCAGATGTAGCTTAGACCATCATCAGTTTGTGGCCAGGATTCCAAAAAACCTTAGTATTTTGCCAGTTAAAGACTTTATCTACCACCATCAGATGTTTGCCTCACAGTTGAATTCATATATGGGTAAGAAACTGTACTGGCCAGATAGCTCAGTTGGTTAGAGTATCATCCTGGTATGAAGAAGGTTGCCAGTTCAATCCCCAGTTAGGGCATATACAGAAACAGATCAATGTCTCTCTCTCTCTCCCCCCTTCCTCTGTCTCTAAAACCAATAAATATTACTTTTAAAAAAAGAAACTTAATTTGTTCAGTTAGGTGAGAATATATAGACTATTTTAATTCTCTAATACCTAGACTATAATATATTTACACATAGAGTACTCTTTTATTAAAAAAAAATCACCATTCCTTTATGAGCAAAATAAATAAAGTAGAGATTCCCAGGGATATTGGATGATGACTCAATTCACTGTTATATGTGATTACATAATAAGCCTATATAACAATATGGTGGGATTGTATAGCCCAAAATAAATGATGGCATATATCTTACTTAATTCATTTTATTGCTCCTGCCAAGCACTGGCCCAATTATTTATAGTATAATTACAAGGAAATACTATTATACTGTGAATAGTTTTTCACTCTGGTGATGCTCAAAGTTGTATGTTTTATAGATTTTCCTAGATATTATTTATTATATATCAGGTATCAAGAGCAATAATCCATTTTGATTGGTAAGACATTTTTAGATAGAGCTGTATTTTCTTTCTCAAATTACTTCTTCAATGTAGAAATATTTAAATAGGAATATATTGAAAATAAAAGAATAGATGAAAACAGTAATGAGGAGTTAAGGAAAAGAGAATTGAATTTAAAGGGTTTGTACTAAAAAAAGTAATTCTTTTCAAATAAGCAATAATTAAGGGATGATTCAGTGCTTTGTCATAGACCTAATCACAGATGCCATTTGTTTCTTTTAGACACAGATACACAGTCTTGATCCTAAATAATTATTTATGAGAGTGTTTCTTCCATATCAAATTAGATCTCTAGATTGTTGCCTATTTAAGTAAAAAGGCAACATTATTTACTTTTCCTACCGCAAAGTTATTTTAATTAAAATCTATTTTTCTCCAAATAATTTGTTTTTATGCCAGAAAGAATTTAAGATTTAAGAGGAGAGAAACTCATGTCACCATTTAAACTAGTATATACTTTACCACTGACATATTCAACATAAGTAAGTGTCTCAAAATCTTTTTTTCAATCAGGTCATATATAACTCCAAACACTGGTCTGTTTCTTTTCTTTTTACACTATTTTTAAAATTTTTAATAATTTTAATGGGACTGGTCTGTTTCTTACTGAATAATTTACTTAGATTATCTATTTTTTTTTAAATTATTCCCCCACCATCACCCTGCTACCACCACTTTAACAGTAAGGATCTTGGAGTGAAATACTGAATCTGTTAGATATGAGCTCTAGGAGAAATAATGACTATACAGTCAAATTTATCACTGTTTCCTTGGAGACCACCGTGCCTGACACATTAGGAGCTTGGAATTTACTGACTAGAAAAGGTAACAGAATCAAATTGTGTTGGATTGTACTAGACATGAGGGATCCTTCACAGAGAAACAGCAAGGTGTAGCAGGAAAAGCATAAACTCTAGGGGGGGAAAAACATGCTCTTATATCTTACTAGAAAGCCCGGCGGTCATACAAAATGACCGCTGTTCTAGATATTATAAATTGTAATTAAAATGATTTGTGCAAAGGTGTCTGCTAATTCAAACTGAATTACCCAGGGCAGGTGGCGAGGACACCCCTTTGCTTACTGCCCCACGGGGTTTCCCCCTTCTACTTGCTTAATTGCTTAAAGTAGAGTGCAATGAAGGAAACCACTGGCGGTACATTTCTTAAGAGCCACCACTAGCTCAATAAATAAAGGTGATTTAAATAATAAAATGTTAATTCACATGTCAAAGATCTCTTTGTACACAACATTTCTTGTGTAGATCTTTCCATCATTTTTAAGCTCGCCTTGCAGAGGACCATCAATTATTTTTAATTTTACGTCCGTTCTTTCACGAACTCTTGAACAGGCAACATAAAGTTGACTGTGTGCAAATGCAGGCTCAGGTAAAAAAATGCCAAAAGCAATAAAGTCCTGGTCCAGGCAAGTCAATTGGTTTGTTTCCCATGGATGCAAAAGCAAATGAACTATTAATGGATCAAATGCTATCCATGTACTGTTTGCTATTTGGATGCTGATTAGTCAATAATTTATTCAAGAGTGGTGGATAATTCTCAATTAGTGGAACTATAATATTTCCGTACTTGCAACATTGAGAAAATTCTTTCTTGCCATGGTCAAATCGATTAGTTTCTAACTTGAAGTTTAAGGACTGACAGTGTTCACATTTAATATTCATGTCACCAGAGGAATGCTCAAAAATTAAAGTTTCTCCGTTTGAAACTGTTTTAATCCTTTTTGCGTTTTGGTCAGCATTACTCTGTCGCTTTTTTGCATTTCTCTCCTGCCTTTGTTCAAGGGACTTATTTTGTCGAGACAGGCTTTTTTGTCTTGCATCTGAGGCAAGCCTTGTTTCTCCATGCTCATCAGTCTCATTTTGCCGAGAAAGACGCATTTGCTCTGCGACTGAAGCAAGCCTTGTCTTTCTCTGCTCAGTGGTTTCTTTTTGTCGAGAAAGCCGTTTTTGTGCAGCTTTAGCTCCTTTTCTCTCCTCTTCAGTGCTGTATTTTCTAGGAGGCATTCTTAAAAGAAATTATGTTAAGACGTAGTTTTTATGTAAAACAGATGATTGCCAATGCAAACAAATGTTCACCTTCCCCTTGCCATGATCAATTTGCGTTCAACCTTAAATTGTTTCAAAAGCAGATGATTGCCAATGCAAACAAATGTTCACCTTCCCCCTGACCCGCTTAATTTGCGTTCAGCCGTGGCAACTTCACCCCATTGGCTAGTACAGTTACGCAAGCAACCAATAAGCTATCGGCAACAAACAGACACTTAAGCCACATATAATAAAGATATCCCTTACTGTCTATGAGAACTTGAGAAAGTCACCTAAATTCTCTGAGACACAATTGTAATTCATATTGCCAAGGGTCATAAGAGTTAAATAAGTATTCATTTGGGTGTCCTCAGCATTTTGAGTGCCATACACTAAGTATTTAATAATATGACTTACATTCAGTTAGATTCTTATTCAATGAATCTTTTACCCCCATTTTTATTGTGCAGATTTCAAATAGCCCATATATCCTTTCTTTCTCAGTATATATGATTTAACTGCTCTTTAGTCTGAGATTTTCTGTTTTCCTTCTGGGTGAGTACATCCCAAGAGTGTAGTTTGCTCACTATAAGGTATAATGCATTCTCTGTACAAGTTACAAATTTTCCCTGTTGGAGCTATTTAATAATCAGTACAATGTAATTATTTGATTCTATATCCTTCATGCATTTCATGTGAATATCACAAACAAACTAACTAACTAACTAACTAACTAACAAAAGTACTGTACTTGTTTTTCTTCAGGCAAAGGTTTTTTTTTTTTTTTTTTTCATTTGTTTATTCAGAGATATGATTCTATGGGCATTCTGTCCAATTCTTAGTTATGTGTTATAAGAAAAATGACCGAAGGATATATTTCAGAAAATTTCAAAAACAATAGAAATAATTATTAATACTACACATTCTTTATTTTATCATAAGTGGCAAGTTTTTAACTATTTTTGAAATTTGGACTTCTAGGATTAGAAAGACCTTTGCAAAGCAGTTTTAGTTTTGCTTTTGAATTGGTTTCTTTTCATTGTATCTGTTTGTCATTGAAAGTATGTTCTGTTTGTTTCCTGTAAAATGACAGACAGAAAAAAGTGAAACAATGAAATTGATAGAGAGCTACTACTACCTTGACAGTAAAATAGGCTGTCATCAAGTCATAATTTTATTGTTCTTTTTGCAGTTTTATGTCTGTCCAATAGACCAAGAATTGCAATCATAACCTTGTGTGTGAAGAATAATAATGGAATAACTGCAAAGAGACAGAGATCTGCTCTCACTGGTGAGTGGACTGACTTCATCTGCATGAAAGAGTCAGACACTTACAGGTGGATCATGAGGATACTCAAATAATAATCAAATGCACAACTAGATCCCTTACTTCTGTTCAAGTTTTAACTCAATTGTTACTTCTTCAGAGAAATCTTCTCTAAATATCCTAGCTCTAATAGACCCCCATTAATTTTTTTTTAATTTTTAGTAAGAGAAGGGGAGGCAGAGACAGACTCCTGCATGCACCCTGATCAGGATCGACCCAGCAAGCCCACCAGGGGGCAATTTTCTGCCCCATGTTGAGCTACTACTTCATTGCTCAGGAATGGGGCCATTTTTTTAGCTCCTGAGGGGGAGGCCATAGAGACATCCTCAGCACCTGATGCCAACTTTGCTCTAACCAATCAAGATATGGCTGCGGGAGAGGAAGAGAGAGAGAGAGAAAAGGGAGAGGAGTGGAGAAGCAGATGGTTGCTTCTCCTGTGTGCCCTGACCAGGAATCGAACCCAGGACATCCATTCTCCAGTCTGATGCTCTACCAGAGAGCCAACCTGCCAGGGCCAGTAGCCTCACCCCCATTTTAAGCATTCACTGTTGCATTTTTTCTCAGCACTAAACATCATATTTGTTTGTTTATTTTACTATATCCACACACAAGAATATGAATGACATCATCGTGAACATCAAAACTCTTGCTGACTTTATATCCTGAAAATCTAGTACACTGCTCAAAGCCCTTGGCTGGTAATGACTAAGTAGTCAATGAACAAATAGATGAAGAAACTCAAATGCACAAAAATGACTTTAAAGTTAATCTTTTATATATATATTTTTAATTTAAAGTTGAGGAAAACAAACCATGACAGAGGAAGTATGTTCTTCAAGATTACACAGTAAAGATTGTGTGTCTTGATTTTCAAACCATGGTACTATATCTCGAAAGATAATTTTACACCATTGAGATAAATGGAAAATGTGCAGATTGATTAACTCTGAATGCGAGTCCCAATGCTGTCCTCCCTCCATAGATACTGAGCACATTGACTGTGGGAAGTTGACCAGGAAAGATAGTAGATGCAGCGGTCTCTCCATTAAAATCTTTTTGTTTTCTTTGCATTTTACAAGGACAGTAAAGTTAAATAAACTATATAATTGAGTTTAGCGGAACTAAAGTAGTTAAAAAGAAAGAAAAACGAAAGTACACTGATTAATGATAACAATTAAAAAAAAAACATTCCTCATTTTTTCCAATCAATTGATATATGCCCTATGCTTCCATTGAAAACAAAACCAAAGAAAATGAAAACACACACACACACACCACACACACACACCACACACAAAAGAACTCAGCTTTCTCACCAAGGAGTTATTAACAGTATCAATATCTGACTTGACACTCTTCTCTTTCTTTGGTACCCAGAATGTTGCTTTGTAACTCCTTTATATGCAGGAGTTGATGTTGTCTACCAGATTAGAAACTCATACAGGACAGAGGATGTGGGCTTTGATTTCTTTATTTTGTATCTCCTCCTGCAACACCTAGTACAAAATGCATTTATTAATCCTATTTATTGATAATAAATCTTTACTGGTTAGAAATGAATGCCACAAGTAGAACCATGATTTCTCTGCATTGCACAAAACAAAGAAGCCAAAACGAAAATGACATACAGCTTAACAAGAAAATAATTTAACTTTTCTAATTCAAATATACCATAACCAAAGTAGATAAATGGAAAAGAAATCTAACAAATTTCCAGACATAAAAATGTGGTCATATTAATTAGGATTAAAATGTGGTATTTTTCACCTCCCGATGAGTGAAAATCAAAATAATAAAATTGAAATATTGGAAATATTCTTTATTTAAAAACTGTAGACACATACACATTATCTTACATAGTATAATATATATATTTTTTAAAATTTTTAATTATGATTTTAATTTGTGTTTACATAGATTCCAGTGTCCCACCGCATATATCTTCCTCTAACCCATTATTCCCCCTCAGCCCCCTAATGCCACCTCCCACTCAAAGCCTTCCCCCCTTCCCTCCATGATTTGCTGTCCTGTTCTCTATAATGCTGTGTTATGTATATATATAAAAATAATTTCATTAATCTCTTTCCCTTCTCTGATCCCATCTTCTCTTCTACTTTCCCTCTGACCACTTTCCCTCTGGTCTCTTTAATTCTGCATCTGCTTCTATTCCACTTCTCATTTCACATTGTTCATTGGATTCCTCAAATGAGTAAGGTCATATGGTATTTTTCATTCTCTGTCTGGCTTATTTCACTTAGCTTAATAGTTTTCAGATACATCCATGTTGTCACGAAAGGTAAGATTAAATTCATCCTCACGGCCACATAGTATTCCATCGTGTATATGTACCACAGTGTTTTAATCTACTTGTCCTCTGATGGACACTTGAGCGGTTTCCAGAACTTGGTATTGTAAACAATGCTGCCATAAATATGGGGGTGCATTTTTTCTTTCGAATCAGTGATTTGGTATTCATAGGATATATTCCTAAAAGTGGGATAGCTGGGTCAAAGGGCAGTTTCATTTTTAGTTGTTTGAGGAATCTCTATACTATTTTCCACAGTGGCTGCACCAGTCTGCATGCCCACCAGCAGTGCAGGAGGGTTCCCTTTTCTCCGCATCCTCTCCAGCACTTTTATGTGTTGTTTTGTTAACAAGCTCCACTTTGACTGGTGGGAGGTGATATCTTATTGTGGTTTTAATTTGCATTTCTCTAATGATTAGTGATGTTGAACATTTTTTTCATATGTCTATTGGTCGTCTGTATATCCTCTTTGGAGAAGTGCCTGTTCATTTCCTTTGCCCATTTTTTGAATAGATTGTATATCTTTCTGATGTTGAGTTTTACACGTTCTTTATAAATTTTGGTTATTAACCCCTTATCAGACATATTGGCGAATATATTCTTCCATTGTGTGGCTTGTCTTTTTATTTTGTTAATGGTGTCTTTTGCTGTGCAAAAGCTTTTCAGTTTTATATAGCCCCATTTGTTCATCCTGCCCTTTATTTTACTTGCCTGTGGAGATAAATAAGCAAAAATATTGGTATGAGAGATATCGAAGAGTTTACTGCCTATGTTTTCTTCCAAGATGTTTATGGTTTTAAGACTTACATTTAAGTCTTTTATCCATTTTGAGTTTACTTTAGTGAATGGTGAAAGTTAGTGATCCAGTTTCATTTTTTTGCAATTACCTGTCCAATTTTCCCAACACCATTTGTTAAAGAGATGGTCTTTACTCCATTGTATGCTCTTACTTTCTTTGTCAAATACCAATTGTCCATATAGATGTGGGTTTATTTCTGGGTTCTCTGTTCTGTTCCATTAATCTGTATGCCTGTTCTTATGCCAGTACCAAACTGTTTTGAGTACAGTGGCCTTGTAGTATATTTTGATATCAGGAATGTGATACCTCCCATTTTATTCTTCTTTTTCAGGATTGCTGAAGCTATTTATATTCTTTATTGGTTCCATATAAATTTTTGGAATATGTGTTCTATATCTTTGAAGTATGTCATTGGTATTTTAATTGATATTGCATTGAATTTATAAATTGCTTTGGGAAATATAGACATTTTAATGTTGTTTATTCTTCCTATCCATGAACATGGTATATGCTTCCATTTGTTTGTATCTTCCTTGATTTCCTTTAACAATGTTTTATAATTTTCCGAGTACAAGTTTTTAACGTCTTTGGTTAAATTTACTTCTAGGTACTTTATTTTTTTTTTGTTGCAATAGTAAAGGAAATTGTTTTCTTATTTCTCTATCAGACAGTTCAATGTTGGTGTATAAAAATGCCACTGATTTCTGAATATTGATTTTATATCCTGCCACCTTGCTGAATTCATTTATCAAGTCCAATAGTTTTTTGACTGAGACTTTATGGTTTTTTTATGTATAGTATCATATCATCTGCAAATAATGATAGTTTTATTTTTTCTTTTCCAATTTAGATGCTTTTATTTCTTTTTCTTGTCTGATTGCTGTGGCTAGGAATTCCAGAACTATGTTGAATAAGAGTGGTGAAAGGGGGCACCCCTGCCTTGTACCTGATCTTAAGGGGATTTCTTTTAATTTTTGCTCATTGACTAGAATGTTAGTTTGGGTTTGTCATAGATGGCCTTTATCATGTTGAGGTATGTTCCCTGTATTCCCACTTTGCTGAGAGTTTTGATCATAAATGGGTGATAGATTTTATCAAATGCTTTTTCTGCATCTATTGATATTATCTTGTGGATTTTCTCCTTCCTTTTGTTTATGTGTTGAATCACATTGATTGATTTGCAGATATTGTACCAGCCTTGCCTCCCCAGAATAATTCCCACCTGATCATGATTTATAATTTTTTTCATGTATTGCTGGATCCACTTTGCTAATATTTTGTTGAGAATTTTAGCTTCTAAGTTCATTAAGGATATTGGTCTATAGTGTTCTTTCTTTGTGTTGTCTTTGCCTGGTTTTAGAATCAGTATTATGCTTGCCTCATAAAAGGAGTCTGGAAGTCTTCTATCCTCTTGAATTTTTTGAAATAGCTTGAGAAGGATAGGAGTTAGTTCTTCTTGAATATTTGATAAAATTTGCTGGTGAGGCCATCTGGCCCAGGACTTTTGTTTGTTGGGAGTTTTTTTTATATCTGTTTCAATCTCATTTGATGAAATAGGTCTGTTTAGGTTTTCTGATTCTTCTATATTGATTTTTGAAAGATTATATGTTTCTAGGAATTTGTCCATTTTGCCTAGGTTGTCTAATTTTATGGCATACAGTTCTTCATAGTATTTTCTTACAATCCTTTGTATTTCTGCTGTGTCAGTTGTTACTTCCCCTCTCTCATTTTTTATTTTATTTGAGTCCTCTCTCTTTTATTCTTGGTGAGACTGATTAAAGGTTCCTCGATTTTGTTTACCTTTTCAAAGAACCAGCTCTTTGATTCATTGATCCTCTGTATTGATTTTTTAAGCCTCTATGTCATTTATTTTTTCTCTATTCTTTATTATTTCCTTCCTTCTTTCTCATCTAGATTTTACTTGCTGTTCTTTTTCTAGTTCTTTTAGATGCAGGGTAAAATTGTTTATTTGAGCTTTTTCTAGCTTCTTAAGGTGTGCCTGTAGTGCTATGAACTTTTCTTTTTAGGATTGCTTTAGCTGTGTCCCATAAATTTTTAGTTGTATGTTCATTTTCATTTGTTTCAAGGAAATTTTTTATTCCTTCTTTGATCTCATTCTTAACCCATTCCTTATTTAATAACATGCTGTTTAGTTTCCAAGTGTTTTAGTGTTTTTCAATTTTTCTATTGTAGTTGATTTCTAGTTTCATGCCATTGTGATATGAAAAGATGCTTGATATGATTTCAATCTTCTTAAATTTGCTGAGACTTGTTTTGTGTCCTAGTATGTGGTCTATCCTAGAGAATGTACCATCAGCACTTGAAAATAATGTATATTCTGCTGATTTAGGGTGAAATGTTATGAAGATATCTATTAAATTCAGTTGATTTAGTGTGTCCTGTAAGTCTGCTGTTTCTTTGCTAATTTTCTTTCATGAGGATCTATCCAGTGATGTTAGTAGGGTATTAAAATCCTCTATTATTATAGTATTGCTGTTGATCTCACCCTTTATATTTATCAAAATCTGCTTTATGTATTTAGGTACTCCTATATTAGGTGTATAGATATTTATAATGGTTATTTCTTCCTGTTGGATTGCTCCCTTTATCATTATGTAGTGACTTTCTTTATCCCTTACTATAGCTTTTGTTTTAAAGTCTATTTTTTCTGATATGAGTATTGCTACCCCAGCTTTCTTTTTAAATTTCCGTTTGCATAAAATATTTTTTCCATCCCTTTACTTTTAGTGTATGTGTATCTTTTGTTTTGAGGTGTGTCTCTTGTAGACAGCATTTGTATGGTTTCTGTTTTCTCATCCATGCAGTTACTCTATGTCTTTTGATTGGAACATTTAATCTATTTATATTTAAGGTTATTATTGATATGTAGTTTTTATTGCCATTTTATTCTTTAAAGCTACCTTCCTCTTTTACTAGATATTTTTTCCCCCTTTTTCTGTTTACAACAGGCCCCTTAACATTTCTTGCAGCATTGGTTTGGTTGTAATGAATTCCTTGAGTTTTTTTTTTTTTTTTTTTTTTGCGAAGCTTTTTATTTCTTCTTCAATTTAAATAATAGCCTTGCTAATTAGAGAAGTCTTGGTTGTAGGCTCTTGATTTGCAGTACTTTGAATATTTTTTGCCATTCCCTTCTGGCCTCTAATGTTTCTGTTGTGAAGTCAGTTGTCATCCTTATGGGGGCTCCTCTGTAAGTAATAGAATGCTTTTTTCTTACAGCTTTTAGTATTTTTTTATCTCTTAATTTTTGTATTTTAATTATGATGTGTCTTGGTGTTGGCCATTTTGGATTCATCCTTAATGAAACTTTCTGTGCTTCTTAAACTTGTGTGACTTTTTCTTTCATCAATTTAAGGAAGTTTTCAACTGATTTTTTCAATCAAATTCTCTATCCCTTGTTCTTACTCTTCTCCTTCAGGAACCCCTATAATGCAGATATTATTTCTCTTCTTGTCACAGAGCTCTCTTAGAGTTTCCTCACACTTTTTGAGCCTCTTTTCTTTTTGCTGCTCTGCTTCCATAATTTCATTTATCTTGTCCTCTAACTCACTGATCCGATCCTCAGGTTCATACATCCTGCTTTTAATTCCTTCCAATGTGGTCTTCATTTCTGATATTATATTTGTCATTTCTGACTCTTTTTTTATTATTTCAATGTCCTTTTTATACTTGCTATATTTTATTTAGGTGCTTGTTATATCCATCCATTGTTGCTCTAAGATCTTTGAGCATCCTAACAATTATTATTTAAATCTGTGCATCTGGTAATTTGGTTATTTTTGACTCGTTCAAGTCCTTTTCTGGGGATTTTTCTTGATTCATTTGAGTTGCATTTCTCTGCCTTCCCATTTTTTTCTGTGTATAAGAAGGGTGTGGCCTCAGGAGTCCCATGGGTTTGGCCTCTGTGTTCCTAGGTGTGGTCTGTCTGCTGGTCACCTACTCCCTCTGCTGCTGCCTCTAGCATTCCTGTACAGGCATTGCCAGTGCTGGTTGCTTCTGTGGTCATCTGCCTTGCCTCAGGGGGTGGGACTGTGTTCACACGCTCAGGCAACAACCCTTGGCCATCCTTGGCGTTAGCCCCATCCCTGCGGGCAAGCCTGTGCTCATGTGTGCCTGGGCCTCAAGCCTCAGCCCTGCAGACGGGGCTGCACACCTGCACTCAGCTGCAGGTCTCAGCTGGTTCCTTGGCTTTTGCCTTGCCCCTGTGGGCAGGACTGCAGGCAGGACCGCTCTTATTCCCCCGCCCACAGCCACTGGTTGGACCGTTTTCATGCACCCATTCCACCACCATAGCTTCCCTCAGCCTCCTCCCCCACTTGGCTGGACTGTGCTCACACCCAGGCCAAAGCCAAAGCCAAGCCCTGGCTTCCACCCTGCTGACAGGACTGCACTTCTGTGTCCCGCCACTGCCCACCCTCCCGTGAACACTCAGCAGTGTGGGGGGGAGATGATGCAACTCAGACCTTAGCACTCAATACTGAATTTCTAATGGCTCCCTGCTTCTAAGCAACTCTGCTCTGAATGCAACAGGAGAGCTTCTCTTTGGTTAGTGACCCGCTTCTCTTTGCTGGTATTGCTGGTTCCAGGAAAAAATTTCACTTGAGATTTGGGGAGTGACTCAGCCCAGGGGTTAGGGGGCTGTCACTCAAAGTGTTTCACCCTGTGCCTCCTAGATTACACTCTCTTCCTGCTACTCTAGTACTCTCATCTCTCCCTGTCCCCTGGGGTCCTGGCAAGTGGTTGTGAAAGAGGTTTTCTGCTTGGTCCCTTTAAGAAGAATCCTGGGTCTGAGAAATCTGTCTCCTTCTCGCAAACAGTATCCTGGCTTTTTTGCAGCTAAATATTGTCTATACACCTCTTCTAGGCTCTGGGGCTGCACACTGGTGCTTCATTCCTGGGGCCCAGGACCCTCCCCTCTATGCTAAATACACTTCCTGCTGTGCAAGTCCTTCCAGGCTACTGTTTGCTCCTGGGAGTTGGGCAGCCCTCTCTACGTTTCTGCTTTTCCTACCAGTCTCAACGTGGCTTCTTCAGTGATCCTTGGTTAAAAAGTCCTCTTAGTTTAGTCCAAAGTTGGTTTTTCCAAATGATTGTTCTTAAAATTAGGTTGTACTCCACTTTGGTTCTGGGAGGTGGAAGGTGGTACATCCACCTCCTACTCCATCGCCATCTTGCCACCAGCCATAATATATATTCTCAAAAGATACAAATTTTCTGCAGACTAATCTGCTTAAACAACTCTTGTTTTACAAATTTACTATATGAAACTATTAGACAATTGTGAAGAGATGTATGCAAAGAATATCATTGTAGGAAGTAGATTATCATTGCACAATATTAAAATAAAGGCCTAATAAAAAGCCAAATATACCTAAATAAATATTAATAAGTGTTAGTATATCCATAATAAAAGCATGTAACCATAGAATCCTACTAAATAGAACATATGTCTTGGCTTAGAATAATATACAAACATGGGAAGATACTCATGATATATCAATGACAAATTAATTTTATGAAAAAGCATTTTTTAATTTTAATTTTTTTAAATATTGATTTTAGAGAGAGAGAGACTTTGGTTTGTTGTTCAACCTGTTTATGCATTCATTGGTTGATTCTTGTGTGTGCCTTGACCAATGATTGAACCTCTAACTTTGACATGTCAGGACAATGCTCTAAGCAACAGAGCCAACTGGCCAGAGCTTAACAATTATTATTCCTTGGTGATAAGATTAGTTAATCACTCTCATAAATAGTATGTAAATATCCACATTTTTTCTAATTTTTAAAAACAAACATGACCAAAGTCAACCAATATTATTCCCATAATGAAAAAAATATTGCTTTATTCATAAAATATTTCCTTAGTGTCAAGAGAAACCAATATAAAATAAATGTTTAATTTATTGATAAGTAAAAGTGAAATAAACAAGTAGGACCAAAAAATATGCATACTGCTAGAACTTTTGGCAAATATACCTTTCTACTTAACTCCAAAACTATTGTCAAATTGTTAAAATAATGATATTTTAAAATTTAACTATACATTTTTTTTGAGCCAGCAATGCTGTTCTTTAATCTGGAATATTTGTGATGCAATGAAATACACTGAATTTTCTATAGCAAATTAATATGTGTTTTATTAAATCACAGCATATACTGTTTGTGCCTTTGTATGTTGGGTTCTCTTTCCATTTAACTAAACCAGTGTGTTTTCATTGAAAATAAATTATTGTTCATGTATTCAAAGGGGAATGAGCAATTAGAATATAATTGATCCCACTGAGCATCTGATTTCAGCCTTGTGCTGAGAAAATGGTCTTGAAACAATGTCTTTGCCATTAGCATTTTCACCTAATTCAAAAGAACATTTTCTTGAATGTAAGAGTGGTATTGACCAGAATGGGAGTTAACTGCATCACTAACATTATAATTCTAACAGCTTCTCATTTTAAATACACACTTGCCACTTAAACAATGGAATATTGATAAAGTAAATAATGACAACTTATGTTTACTTTTTGCCACATTCCAAGTGGTATGTACATAGTTACTTATTTTATCTCACTATACTTCCTTGTTGCTGGAATTTAATATTTTCATATGACTATTTTTTATTTTATTAAATATTTTTTGAATTTCTGATAAACTCAGAAAATGCAGTGTTGAATAAGGCAAGTATCTCACATCAATATAAAATAGCAAATAAAAGTTTAATGAAAAATTACAATAATTACTTGGAGATACGTGAGGAAATGGCATAGGCAGTATAAGACAGGAGGGATCACTACGGGCAGGCTACAGATTCAAAACATAAGGAACACTTGAGCCAAGTGGTGCTATTTAGAAACTATCAGTCATTGAGTATCTTTTAGCTGGCAGATGCTCTAAATAAATTTTTTTTAAGCCTCACTATATTAGGTAGTTGAGCATTATCATAATTTTGTTGAGAAGGAAACTAAAACTCAAACACAGGATGGAATTTGCTGAGGTTTACAGCGGATATGTTGAAGCCAGGAGTTGGACTCTGAAATCCCTCTGTC
Source organism: Saccopteryx leptura (assembly GCF_036850995.1). NCBI lineage: Eukaryota > Metazoa > Chordata > Mammalia > Chiroptera > Emballonuridae > Saccopteryx > Saccopteryx leptura. Next base: position 23,712,426 of record NC_089503.1, read on the forward strand.
TCAAAAGCCATTGTTTTTCAACCACCATCTCACTGCACCAAATGGCTTTATTTATAAGACAAAAGAGAGCAAATCAATGGCCACAATGGCATTTCAGGGAGAGTGTGCTAAGGGATAGAAGTGTGACATCACAATAAAATTGTCTGGAGCAGGACATAGGTTTAGGAGAGCTAAAGAAACTGGATTTGGAAAATTACATAGGGATGAAATCAGGGAGAGAATGTTGGATGCTAAGGGGCTTTGAATTATAAAATCAATAATGAGGAACTGCTAACTAAAGTAGACAAGGGAATAACTTTGATTGATCTAAGCATTAGAAAGCTGATAGATTAGAGATTAGAATTCCTGGTGCAATCTTTGAGGAACTAATCTGATAAACTGCTATTAAGAAGGATAACATGGAATAAAAAGAAGGGATAACAAGTATTAAAAGGGCATGGGGGGGAAGGGGAGGTTAAAGAAGCACAATTATAAGATGGGTGAGAGTAAATGCATTCTGAAATTTCCCTTAGGCTGATGTCCAGTAACCAGCAATGTCATTGGGGTTTATTTATATCCATAAAGGCCCGCCATCATTTTCACTTGAACTCAAATTTTTAAGTTGGATTAAATCAGATGTAATAAAAAAGAATAAAACTAATTTGTGGTTACATAGTACATTATGCTAAATGCTGGTAGAAAATTGAAGAGAAAATATGAGTGTCAATTGCACCATGATTTCTCCAAGGATCTGTATGTTCTATTCTAGTCTAAAATGTGCTTGCTAACACATCTTAACTAGTTGTTTTATATTATTCAAAACTGTTAAACAAACATTTGGTGAATAGGCAATATGTGCTAGGGAGGGAATTTACAGTTGCATAAGAAATGTGCCCTGAAAAATTTCACATTCTCACAAGTAGCAGATTTATAAAGGAGTCAATTATAATATAATATAAAGCAAAGAGCTAAGTAATAAATGTTTGTAGAACAGAAGATATAGTAGTTTGTACTTTCTCAGAGCAACAGAGAAGCTGCAGAGAAGAGAAAATACTTAATTAGGTTTTGAAGATGGCTAGGAACCAGGAAATGAAAGATCCCTGGATGGTCAAGGTGAGAAATAATTCAAAGGAAGTATTAGTACTACTCTTCGAAAGAAGCAAAAAACATGGACAGATTTTGGTCAAAGGTAATTTTGGGACATAAAGCTGAAGAGAGAAATGAAGAATATTAATGTTTTGCTAAGAGTTTAGTCTTTAATGTTGTTAAAGAGAAAAATAGAACCCTACATAATAATAGAATAATTACTAAGCACAAAGTGGACAAGTTTTGCTACTGAGCAGTTAACCCAGTTCAGAAAAGAGTCTAGGCATTGAACTAGGAGGATCAGGGGACTACAAATTCTCCTTCTCTTCTGTTCTAGAAAAGCAAAGTGTTGGGCAGATAAAATATATTATGCACATTTTGTTAAAAATGGCGTTGCCCACATGGAAGCCGTCACTGATATTAATGTGTGTTGGGGGCGGGCTGTGGACAGGCAGGATCCTTGTAGCCTGCGGCTTGGTTTTAAGACTAAGCCTTTCCCACCCTTTTTGATGTGAGGTGGTGCAATCGCATCATGCCTCAGACAAGTGACTTTGTATTAGAGACTTCCCTATTTTCTATATTGGATTAACAGTTTTGATTTCTACACTATAAAGTGGGGCAGACCAGGAGCTTGCTCTCTTGGTTCCTGAGATTAGCATTAGAGAGCAGAGAGCAGAATAAGGCCACGTGGAGGAGAGGAGAGGCAGCCAAGATGGCGGAGTGCTGAGAGAGAAGCCAGTTTGTGCAGAGTTTGTGTAGAGAAGGAGATGGGGAACAAAGGAGAATGAGGTTAGTGAGCTAGAAACCTTTGGTTCTAGGAAACTCGGTTAAGTCAGTAGCTTTGTGAGCACTGAATGAGTAGGTTTTGGAGCCCAGGGTGTGTTTTTACTTGCCCACTGGGTGCAACCTAGGATTAAAGCTAATGGCCCACCAGTTTGTGGCTCCATTGTTTCATTACCGACTGTCCGAATCCAATGCGAACTTGCATGGACCGAGTGGCTGTGATGGTGGCCATGTATACTGGCTTTACACAAAGTCTCTTAGAGTTGGTAATTGGCAGGTCATATATTGGCTTATTGGTCAGGTATGCACTAGGCTAGCTAGAGGTAATCTGCATAAATGGTGAATCCACTACAAGATAGTGGCACTTTTATGGCTCTCTGATGTGGCTAAAAAGCCTGAATCAAGGTGATAACACTGAGTCATTGGTGTATATTGGTTTAAATAGACTCAGCAGTCAGGTCAAAGTATATCAGTATATGTCATTGTGTGAAAATAGAGTTAATCAATGTATTTAGTAAGAGGAAAAATATCACATTTGGGGTTTATGTTAATAGGTTTGATGGATTGCTAAGTAAAGAGGTAAGGCAATAAAATAAGGTAGTGGAAGCTATGCTAAGAAATATATAAAAGTAAAGATTTCAAGAACTAATGAGAGACTTAGTTTTGAATTTGGGGAGTGAGAAAAGAAAGAAAGATTCTATTTGCCACTATGAAGTTTCTATCATATGGACTAGAGAATACAAGAGAGTAAGATGAGAGGAGATAGAAAAGGGGGATATAATTTGTTATTGGAAGATTGGATTAATGTCTGCTCAGGGTATAAAAATAGATGTATCTTTTAGACAAAAGGTATAAATTTCTAGATATTAAATGAAGGAGTAAGGCTAAAAAAATAAGTACTTTGTAATTAGGGACTTAGTGTCATAATTAAAACTACGGAAGTGTTTGGATAGAATGCTCAATGGAATAAAGATTCAGAAGAAAAACAAAATAGCTGATTAGTGGAGAACAGTAATTTTTATGAACGTAAGGTGACAATTTAGTTGGAAACAAAGAGTAGTCAGAGAAGTGGAAGAGAACCACAAAAGAGAAGGGGACTAGACATTAAGGGAACAGAGAAACAGAGAGCAATCAACAGCAACGTGTGTCAGAGAGAAGTCAAAGAAGAAAAAAAGAAAAAGTAGGAAAAGACCAATACATTTCTAATCAGGCGGTCAGTGGGGACCATACAAAGAGCTGTTGTAGTGTGGATGGTGCTATAGACTCCAGACAGTAATGGCCGAGTCTGTTAAAGGTCATAGAATGGATATATACTGCTCACAAAAACCAGGGGATATTTCAAAATGAATATAAAGCAATAAAATATCCCCTAATTTTTGTGAGCAGTGTATATAAAAAGCTTGATTAGGAAGGGATGAAACACTAGGAGTAATACTTCTAGAAGAATAAAAGTTTCTCAGACGAAGCAGGGTTCCTGAGGGGGGGAGGCAAAAGCAGGACAAGAAGAAGTTAGTTTGCAAAAGAGGATGCAGATCCTTCTTTAATACACAGGCAAAAGGATAAAGATTTGTGAAGATGTTAATATAGTTGTAGGTCTGAGGGGGGGGGTTAAAGGTGTTAATGCTTCCCCAGGCCTATTTTCATTCTAATTTCAAGGAAAGATAATATGAGGGGAATAGAGTGCATGTAAGAATAGTTGTGAAAGGAAGAACACAGTTGCTCTGATAGATTTGTATGTTCATTTTAGTTTAGTCTTGACAGGTGCAAAAATATGCATAATTAGTAATTCTTAAAGTTCTAAATGTTTTTTTATATTTTAAAATATTTTTATTAATTTTTAAAATGTATTATGTTAACATGAATTCAAGTGTTTTACCCAATATAACACCTCCACTACCCCAACAATGTGCCCCCCATTTTACCCTCTTTCCCCCTTCCCCACCCCACTGGATTTGCTGTCCTGTTATCTGTATCTATGTGTTATATATGTATAATATCACTAATCCCTTCACTTTCTCTAATCCCATCCCCTTCCCCACCTTCCCTCTGACAGCTGTCCCTCTGCTCCCCATGACCCTGCCTCTGCCTCTGTTCAATTCCTCAGTTCATTGTGTTCATTAGATTCCACATATAAGTGAGATCATATGGTACTTATCTTTCTCTGCCTGGCTTATTTCACTTAGCATAATAGTCTCCAGCTCCATTCATACTGTCACGAAAGGTAAGATTTCCTTCTCTTCACAGCTGTGTAGTATTCCATTGTGTATGATGTAAGGCCAGTGGTCACGGTAGTGCCAGTACAGGTTCTCATTGGATTCATGCAAACAGTAAATGAACAGTGGAGCCAGAAAATGGTGGGCCATTCCATTTATTAAAGTCTCATAATAGCAAGCGAGCAAACAGGCAGGGAAGACTGCTTCCCTCTCTCTCCCTGGACTCACGCGGACTCATAGGCCCCCCCAAAACAAAACAGCAATCCCCAGCAAAACAAGCTGGGCTGAAATCTCAAGGCTCCCAAGCCCCTCAGCGCTCTCTCTCTCTCTCTCTCTCTCTCTCTCTCTGGACTCTTTAGAAAAACAGGCTGGGAAAAAAGAACCTTCTCCAGAAAACAATAGCAAACAACGGCCCCTCCCAAGCAGGAAGACAATCTGCCACCCTGAGGGCAAGGATCCGCAGCCTTCCACTTACCACATACACATGGTGCTGCCATTGTGAGCAAATCTAAACACTCTTGTTTACCCAACTATATGTACCACAGCTTTTCTATCTACTCATCCACTGATGGACAGTTGGGCCATTTCCAGATCTTGGCTATTGTAAACAATGCTACAATAAACATGAGGGTGCATTTCTTCTTTTGAATTAGTGTTTTAGGATTCTTAGGATATAATCCTAAAAGTTGGATGACTGGGTCAAAAGGCAGCTTCATTTTTAATTTTTTGAGGAAATGCTATATTGTTTTCCACAGTGGCTGCATAAGTCTGCATTTCCTTTTAATGCTTATTTTATATAATATTGTTTTAATGTAATGAAAATTAATAAGTGGTTGGTGTCTGAATTTGAGATGCTCGTGTAATTCCAAGTTAATACTTAGTAGTCCAAATAAAACTTAACAGAAGGATTGCCACTAAAGATGTACTTAACCTCATTAATTTAGTTTCTACTACAAGGCATTATGTTACTGTTAATGAAGAGGATTTAACAAAGACTTTTATTTGTAGAATGACTAATTTCAGGCTGGGGCAGGTATGGGATAAGTTGATCTTGAATTGTTTTTGGTATTCTAGAAAGTAAAAGAGAATGAAAACAGGTCGCAAGAGCCTGGATTGGCAGGGAGAGCTTGCTTCAGCTCTCTGAGCACAGAAATAACTAAGGACAATAATAAATTACAAATCACTGCAAAACAGGAATTTATTAGTTCATAAAAATAAAGAGATGAAATAAATAGAGGGGGAGGAAAGGCTCTCCCTTGCAGTCAAATGCCAAGTGCAAACTGGTAAGTGTGGATAGGATGGAAGATTTGGATGTCTTATTTTTCAACCATCATTCAAAGATTGGTTCAGTCAGGAGTCATTAATAAATTTAATTTAGGAGAGAGGAGGTTTTGCTAAGATGCAGGGTATCTGTATGATTTTAAAGTATTTTCCTACAGACACTTTACTAGTAGCAAGGAGAAAAATAGTAACTATAGTGGGAAAATGGAAAACTTTGGTCGAGAGATTAAAATGAACTAAAGTAAAAGGCAAACAAACCCCAAGAGAAGAACTCAAATCAAGGGATATTTTACAATATACTCACTGGCACTCCTCAAAACTGACCGGGACAGGAACACAAGGGAAGACGGAGACACTGACAGAGGTCGGATCAGTGCAGGTTAAGGTGACATTGTGACTAAATTCAATGTGCTATTCTAGATTGGCTCCAGGGATAGACAAGACTTCAGTGCAAAACCTGGTGACATAAAAAAGAAGTCTGTAGGTATTGAATAGTAAAGTACTCATGTTAATGTCTTAGTTCTGGGAGTAAAGCATATAAGACCTCTGTTGTACTGTCTTTAAAACATTTTGATCAATCCAGAATTATTCCAAAATCAAAGTTCATTAGGAAGTTAGGAGTAGGAGAGCAGATAGATATTGGGTGCCTTCCAATGTGTTGCCCTTAGAACAACACAGTATCTCTCATGTAGTATTCTAGCCAGTAATGCACAACCTAAACCCAACAATGAAGAAAAAGCAGACAAGCTCAACATGCAGAACATTGTATTACAACAGAAAATATTGAATTAGTTGGAGGTGTCTGTCAGGGTTGAAACTGTCAGTGTCATAAGACAGAGAAATGTTGAGGGTACATTTCAGATTAAAAGAGATCAAAAGATATGGGAACTAAATGTGATGAGATCTTAGACTGGATTCTGTGTGGGAAGAAGAATAGTACTTTACAGGGCATCAGTGGTTCAACTGACAAACATTGTAATATGGGTGATAGACTAGGAATCATATTTAAATTTAATCAAGAAACCAACTATGGCCCTGGCCGGTTGGCTCAGCGGTAGAGCGTCGGCCTGGCGTGCGGGGGACCCAGGTTCGATTCCCTGCCAGGGCACATAGGAGAAGCGCCCATTTGCTTCTCCCCCCCCCCCCCCCCCCCCCCCCCCCCCCCGCTCCTTCCTCTCTGTCTCTCTCTTCCCCTCCCGCAGCCAAGGCTCCATTGGAGCAAAGATGGCCCGGGCGCTGGGGATGGCTCCTTGGCCTCTGCCCCAGGCGCTAGAGTGGCTCTGGTCGTGGCAGAGCATCGCCCCCTGGTGGGCAGAGCTTCGCCCCTGGTGGGTGTGCCGGGTGGATCCCGGTCGGGCGCATGCGGGAGTCTGTCTGACTGTCTCTCCCCGTTTCCAACTTCAGAAAAAATAAAATAAAAATAAATATATACAGCATAATTGGTTTCTTTTTTTTTTTTTTTCTTTTCTGAAGCTGGAAACGGGGAGAGACAGTCAGACAGACTCCCGCATGTGCCTGACCGGGATCCACCCGGCACGCTGAGAAGCAAATGGGCGCTTCTCCTATGTGCCCTGGCCGGGAATCGAACCTGGGTCCCCCGCACGCCAGGCCGACGCTCTACCGCTGAGCCAACCGGCCAGGGCCCAACTATGCTGTATTTATATAACAGAATATCCTGTTCTAAGGAACTATATCTTTAAGTATTTAGAGGTAAAGGGAGAGTATGGATACCTCTTGATCTCAAAAGCTTCAGAAAAATAAGCATGCTAGTAATATACACAGGAGGGCCAAAGTGAGTTTAAAATTGTGAGTATGCAAAACATGGAGTTTATTCTTGTGTTATTTTTTATTAATTATTGCATTAGGGACTTGTAATACAACTGTAAACCTACTTTTGCCCACCTATAGAGGAACAGTATATCAAAAAATACAAATTTGAACTCAACTGAACATGAACAATAAGGGTCACAAAAAATGGTTACAGGAATGACTGAGTCATTTATTCAGGGTGGGATGAGACATCCTGCTGCAGTTTCCCTTGAAGCCTGGGAGGAGGGTCTTATCACTTGACTGCTAGCCTACTTAAATATTTGGGAATGTGGTACCTTTCTTTGTTCCTAGAGGCTCTGATCAAAGGGCCTCATGTAATGGTCTCCAGCCAAAATTTTCCTATAAAATAGATAGGGTCCCTGACCGCCCCAGAAGCTCGAGAGAATGCCTTCTGGTAGCTGCGCATGGTGGCTGACTTTGGAACCCACACCGAGGCTTCCCGGTCTAGTGATGTGTTCCTGCATGGTTTGGTGAGATTTGTACGTACTCATAATTCTCTTTTTCTTAGTCTATTGCTTTAACTAGCAATTATTCTAGAGCCCAGGCTGATATTACTCTTTCTGGTAATGTTATGTAGCTTATCATTGCACTTTCTTTTTCTTTATTCTACTTTAGTAGAATCATAAATTCAAACCCCTTTTGATTTTGTATTGATTATTTTTATTGTTATTAATCATAATAAATTTTTCCCTAAAATCCATCCATGAGTAATTGTATCTCTGTACCATGCCTCCTGCACAACATACCGCCCCTGTGTAGAAAAACAAAAAAAATGAGTGCAAAATATTGATAATTGATATATTTGAATATAGATGTTCTTATTTACACTTTTGCAACTTTTCTGCATATTAGAAACTTTCTAGCTTTTACCTCTTTTGGAAAAAAATATAAGTTTCTTCTACTAAAGTCATCCTAATACTTGAGGTAGAATGATTATAGTAATAGAAATTTTAAACTGAAAGGAGCTTCCTAAAATGTTAAGCTTAGAGAACACATTTTTCATATTTGTATCTCCAGAGCTTTGAATGGTGCCTGGTAAATAAAAGATGTTCAAAATTCACCTGCTGAAGGAATGGATGGATGGATAGGTGCTGTTAAGGACAATGAAACTGGCAGTATCAGCTGCTAATAAGTGGCAGATATATTTTTTCCTTCTGTGAATAACTTGTGAGAAGGCACAGTTTTGTAATACTGTATCTAAATCCATGAAAAAAACAATACTGGTGATGTTTTGATCCCAAGTAAATAATGAGCTTGATGTTTTTTATCCGTTGTCATGACTGAAGGATCCTTCGTGTTCATAACTATGATTCAGATATTTAGAAGAGAGAAAATGGTATATATTTAGGCCTAAGTAAAATCAATGAGTTAGAAATTTTAGGTGATATATCTTAACCGAGGTTTCTCTGCCACAACATCACAGTGATTTAGAAAAACATGTGAGCTTTCTTTTCTTGTTTCCTCATCAATGGGGTAACGATGTATATTTTAGCACATCATATATAGAAGAAGAGAATAGAGGTTCTTTTATTTCAAGCTTGTAAACATAGAAAAGTGACTGAAAAACTGAGAAAAGAGAAAATAAACAGATTGAGATTATTTGATGCAATATGGGTTTAAAGGAAAAAAAATGGCTACTTCTCTTGATGGACCCTTAAAATGTGTGGATACACAACCTTCTGTTCTGGGTACCTAGAGAATAGGAATGTCTTGTGTATATCTGGCAACTTTCTGAGATGTTTTTATTTCACCTCAACGTCTTCAAATCTACTTCACTGCCATATAAAATGGGTTTGGCATGTGCCTAATCTCTTTCTAGGTTTTTAGTGGGCACTTACAAAAGGTGTAAGGAGCAATGAATCCCCAGATAGCCCCAACACTCCTTTTCTTACTGCCTGTCTTGAAGAGGAGCAAAGATAAACATGTATTCTTGTGTGTAATTTAAATGAAAACTACATTTTTTTCTCTCATTTACCTGAGAAAATTCTTGTATAAGCAGTTGGTAAATTTTGCATTTCAGTAACTGTTATTTAATGGAATTTTAAAAAGCTGAAGCCGAAATTTAGGCTTTTTTTATAACTCCCTCAATGCTCAAGGTATCTGCTTATCAAAATGCTTTTCAAAGTGATGAGTTAAATACTAGCAAGGAAGTGACTGGTGGAAGGAAAGCTTTTAGTGTTGAGACAGAATGCGTAATTGTGAACCTTGCTGTGGCCTGTGTATTAGCATAAAGCTAGGAGTTGAGGTTATGTTTTAAAATGCTGGGCAAATCCTTTTAAAGTTCCATGTACTGATTAATGGATTGGTGAGTTGAGATTTTCAATGTTGTCTTAATTAATATTTGTGCTATATTCTGGGGCTTTTGCAAAAACATCTTTGTAGCAGTAAGAAAATCTGTTTAATGTGGAAGGAAAAAAAGAGAAAGTAAAGTTAAAGGGAAATGACTCTCTTTTTCTGTCACATGGATTATCAAGTATTATTGACAGTGTTTAAGTGAATGGCAGTGGCTATAAGCACACTTTGTATTTCATCAACACAATTTGGCATAGACCAATTTTACTAGAGGGATGAGTTTGGAAAATTCAAAGATGAACTCAAAAGAATCACAAAATTGGGTAATGAAAGGGAAACATTTAAATATAGTGGATGAAGTATAAGAATAAAATAAGGTAAATAGAGGAAAAGCTTAACAGTCTTTGTGGGTGGAGCACAGAGCGCATTCCTAGCAGCTGTGGCTGATGCAATGCTGTGAGAATACTCCAGCTCCCAGAAGCCTCATGGGCATACCCAGGAAGGAAGCTCGCCTGCTATAGGGAAGTGACTTAGTGTCAACCACGCAGCTCCCTGATCTTTTCAGTCATTGGCTATGAAGGACACGCTGAAACATCCTATTGGCTGAACCCATGTATATAAGCTAGCTTACTTCCTGAATAAAGTGGATCTGCATCACTGAACCTGGTTCCTGGAGTCGGGTCTTTGCATCTCTGTCGTCCTCACCCCTGCATGACTTGTCCACAAGTCTTCAAATATATGTTGGCTGTAAAATCCAGATGATGGAAGCTAGATATGTTTGACTTCCAATAAAGATAGAAAAAAAAAACCATTCAAAATATTTGTTAGGCTTCATCTTTGACTCTGAGACCACAACCCTGAAAAAAAAAACAAAAGTGTGTTTAATCAAATTACAGGGTTTTGTTGTTTGTTTTTCTCACTCCTAAATAAGTGTAGTGTTTCTGTGGTGGCAACCTTCTATCTTTCTCTTTTACAATACTTTGTGATTACTTTTTGTATTGAAAGTCATTTTATGGTACAAAATAACTTTTAGACTATAGCTATCTAGACTGAATTTGAGGAAAGAAATAAAAGAAAGTGGAAAAATAAATAAAGTGTGTTTCTGGAACTTCCATACAGTTATGTTTTTTTATACTTACCAGATCCTCCCCCCTTTTCAGGTGAAATATATTTTTGTCAGATATATGTCTTTCCTAGAAATATTAAGAATAATAGATATTGGGTTGAGGACCATGGCCTCTGTCATACTAGCATTACCTGATGTGCTGTTAAGGTACTTAAAGAAAATTTCAAATGGCTTGAGATGATATGAAAAAAATATATATATCTTTGATGTAGAGGAACAAAAAATGGAAAAAATAAAAGGTTGGGCTCCTTCAATTTTATGCACTTTCAGATACTCTCTAATTTTTCACATTAGCTGATGATTTGTGTGATCTTCCTAAAGAACATATAAATTGCAAGTGCCAAAAATTACCATTTAGCTCCATGATAGTCAGTCTTTTACTCATTTTTACATACTAATGTGCTTTGAGAGGTATAAGAAGGCTCTTGATCCAAAGAATCTCTGTTTATCTACCACCATATCTTCTAACATTTTACCATTTTTTTAGCCACCATCAGAACATAAGTGATATTCTCCTATTAGTAGTTCATTCTTTGAGTTTAAATAATCTTTTAAACTCTAGATACATCTTCAGGAACTCTTGACCAGGCACTAGGTAAAAAAATGAGGACTATAAAGATCTATAAAAGGTGTTTCTTGACCTCAAGGAGTGTTCAGGCCAGTAATGGATATGCATAAATTTACAAAAAAATAAAGTAGAAGGTCGTGTTACACCTTTAAAAGCACCAGGAACATAGAGAAAGATATCTGAGATAGAGTTAGTAGCTCAAAAATTCCAAAATATTTTTCTTGTATTAACCTATAATTTAAAAAAAATTATGCCTGACCAGGCAGTGGTGCAGTTGATAGAGCGTTGGACTGGGACGCGAAGGACCTGGTTTGAGACCCTGAGATCACAGGTTGAGCGTGGTCTCATTGAGTTTGAGCAAGGTTCACCAGCTTGAGCCCAAGGTTGCTGGCTCAAGCAAGGGGTCACTTGGTCTGCTGTAGAGCCCCGGTCAAGGCACATATGAGAAATCAATCAATGGACAACTAAGGAACTGCAATAAAGAATAGATGTTTCGCATCTCTCTCCCTTCCTGTTTGTCTGCCCCTATCTGTCCTTCTCTCTGACTCTCTCTGTCTCTGCCACCAAAAAAATAAAATAAATAAAAAAACATATTTGGGATCAAAGAATTGCAATTCTGGAAGCACAGACTCAGGGTGAAGGCAAGGGTTTCTTTGGGGGGAAAAAGGAATAATTACAAGAAAAGAGAAGTAATTCCTATTGGTGCTAACAAGCTAAGCTACTCTTGGTTATTCATGATGGGTTACGGGTTCTGTTTTCAGATTGATAGACCATAATCATCAGTCCTTGTAACAGGGTGTAAGTGTCCCACTGGTTTTACAAACAATTGTGTGTAAAACAATGCTGGCTTTAGCTCAGTTCAGAAATTTAAGGAGAAGGGTGCAAAGGAGTTCCTTTGGATTAACAGCTCTGACTCCATTTTAAAATCACTTAATTTTTTCTTATTTTTCACACCTAGGAGAAGAAATACCTTGAGCAGTTAGCAGTTTTAACCATTTATGATAATATCATGGAGCAGATATTTTTGCATTTCCATCCAGCTGAGTGGAAAACACTGACTTGGATTTTAATTATCATATTGGAATAGGGGCTAAGGGCTTGGAAGTAATAAATACAATCTAGGTCACATAGACCAGGTCTCAAATTTGAGGATCAGTAAGATGTGGTTCAGAGTTATCTTTACTTTTTTTCTCTCATACCAATAAACAGTATAATGTATATATATGGTAAAGGTTAAAATTGAGTTTATACAGCTGCCGATTGAGTTCTACTACTAGCTCACATAAGGACCACCAAATTTTGGTGGTCTTGGCAGTATACAGAAAATGGTATATTTGCAAAAAGTGAGCACCATTGCCTTTCTATACTCTTAGCAACTGCAGTAGCCAAAAAATAACTTGTACCTCTGTTGAAAGCATTGATTCTCACATTCAGCAAGTCATGTCAGCTAAACCCTGAAAAATTTTAGTGTCAGCAGGTTGGAAACCTCCCATTATCTCTTCCCTTACAACAGAGGTCTTAATATTTATTTCACTCAACTTACCATGTAACTAAACAGATAAAAAATATATACAGATACATGAGAGAATTCAAGAAGGTGTCCTAAAGGTTTATAAACTCTTCTTAACTCTGACTTTGATACCAAGAACATATAACGGTGCAATGAAATAAAAACAAACAAACAAAAAGAAAACATTCTGCAATTAATGGCACAATTGCCATGTGGAATGAATATATTGAGACAAGTAGAAGCTACACATTAGAGGTAGATTTTAAAATAAGAATATAATGAGTATTTATTTGTAATTTCACCATGTAAACCTTGTATTTTTTTCAGAACTAAATGTGGCTTGTACAATTAAACTAACATAAAATTGTACAGAAGAAAGATTAGAAATAGTCAAAGAAAGGTAGTGAAAATAACATATTCCACACTGCCATAATAAGATAATAATGTTTCTTTTTTTTTCTACCCATAATGAAAATAACATTTATTTTTGTTAATAAGTCAACGGTACTCATTATAATTTCACACAGTATAAAAAGAAATCTAAAGAAGAAAGTGAGAATATCTGAAAATAGTAATATTAAAAGATTATTGAGTATTAAGTAATGCTAAAACAAATTCCTGCCACACTTTCTTTGTGTGTGTGTGTGTGTGTGTGTGTGTGTGTGTGTGTGTGTGTGTGAGACAGAGACAGAGAGAGGGACAGATAGGGACAGACAGACAGGAAAAGAGAGAGATGAGGAGCATCAATTCTTTTTTTTTTTTAATTTTTTTTTAAAAAATTTTTTTAATTTACTTTATTTATTCATTTTTTAGAGAGGAGAGAGACAGAGGAGAGAGAGACAGAGAGAGAAGGGGGGAGGAGCTGGAAGCATCAACTCCCATATGTGCCTTGACCAGGCAAGCCCAGGGTTTCGAACCGGCGACCTCACCATTTCCAGGTCGATGCTTTATCCACTGCGCCACCACAGGTCAGGCGAGGAGCATCAATTCTTTGTTGCAGCACCTTAGTCATTCATTGATTACTTTCTCATATGTGCCTTGACCAGGGGCTACAGCAGAGCGAGTGACCCCTTGCTCAAGCCAGCGACCTTGGGCTCAATCTGGTGAGCCTTGCACAAACCAGATGAGGCTGCACTCAAGCCGGGGACCTTCAGGTTTCGAACCTGGGTCTTCTGCATCCCAATCTGATACTCTATCCACTGCACCACCAACTGGTTAGGCTCCTGCCATGCTTTCTAAGCACACATCACACAGCTATATATACCATGCTATTTTATAGCTTGATTTCTCACTCAATTTTATGTTGTAGATATAGTTTCATGTCAGTAAATAAATACAGAAGTAGATTTTTATTCACTGTATTCATTTCATTGTGGGGATGTAACATAGTATCTAATTCTTCATTATTTTAATTTAAATAGTTTTCCATTATTAAATATTATAATCAAACAGTACATATTCTAAAACAGCCATATAGTAAATGTATAATTGCAAAAATGAAAAAAGCTCCGAGCTTGTATCAAAATTATTAGCATGGCTGGATGAGGAAATTCTAAATAAGACTTGCAGAAATAATTTTCAGAACAATACTATGGAATAAGGCCACTAGGGGAATAGCTTTCTCTCCCATAGTCTGAAAAGTTAGTCATCAAGAAGTTCTCTTTGGAACTCCTAACTTCAAGAGGATAATGCCTTACATAGGATTTGTAGACCATAGACTTTTGGCACCCCTCCCAAATAAAGAACACTTAACCTCTCATCTTCAGAATTAGGAAGGTGCCTTTGTTGTCTCACTTGTCATTCCCAGGAAAATTCTCCTGAGCTGTGATTCAAGTATCAGAGAGCTCTGGCATAGGAAATGTGGACTGGAGCTTTGCTACACTGTAGGAATTGCACTGCTTTATTTAAAAAATTCAATAGACATTAAATCTGCAAAAATAATCTTATTTGATATTTCTGAGTTAACTTAATTACTAAAATACTAATATTAGAGTGCTTGATAATGTATAGTCCTTTTATATAATAATTCTGACAATAAAATGTTTACTTTGATAATATTGTCTCTTACTTCAGAGATGAGAAATTTAAAGTGTGAAAAGTAACCTATAGGTCTGAGGTCACAGTTTATACTTTAATGGAGAGATCATCCCTACTCAAAAGACTAGTGGTTGGTTCCTTTCTGCTATATCCCCTTTTGTCTAGAAAACTAACCATAACTAAAATTTTTCCTTTTAAAACCTCCTAGTTTTTGCTTTCTACTAAAGAAGACTTTATTTTTCCTTTGTGTTTTACTTTTTTTTTTATTTTGTCCATCTCAAGATTCAGCATTTGGGATGTTAATTTGTCCCCTAATAAAAAAAGACAATAATTTTGAATGTAAATTGAAACTTCTCCAAAGAGGACATACAGATGGCCAATAGGTATATAAAAAAAATTCCTGGCCCTGGCCGGTTGGCTCAGTGGTAGAGCATTGGCCTGGCATTCAGGAGTCCAAGGTTTGATTCCCTGCCAGGGCACACAGGAGAAGTGCCCGTCTGCTTCTCCACCCCTCCCCCTCTCCTTCCTCTCTGTCTCTCTCTTCTTCTCCCTCAGCCAAGGCTCCATTGGAGCAAAGATGGCCGGGGCACTGAGGATGGCTCTGTGGCCTTTACCTCAGGCGCTAGAATGGCTCTGGTTGCAACAGAGTGATGCCCCAGATGGGCAGAGCATCACCCCCTCGTGGGCATGCCAGGTGGATCCCGGT
Source organism: Saccopteryx leptura (assembly GCF_036850995.1). Taxonomy (NCBI): domain Eukaryota; kingdom Metazoa; phylum Chordata; class Mammalia; order Chiroptera; family Emballonuridae; genus Saccopteryx; species Saccopteryx leptura. The sequence goes on from NC_089503.1 coordinate 23,727,837, forward strand.
TGGGCACATGCGGGAGTCTGTCTGACTGCCTCCCCGTTTCCAGCTTCAGAAAAATATAAATAAATAAATAAATAAATAAATAAATAAATAAAATTTTAAAAAAAGAAAAAAATTCCCAGTGTCACTAATCATTAGAGAAATGCAAATTAAAATCATGATGAGATATCACATAATACCTATTAAAATGTTATCAATAAATCAACAAATAACAAGAATTGATGAGGATGTCAAGAAAAGAGAACTCTTGTGCACTGTTCTTGGGAATATAGATTGGTGCAGCCACTGTAGAAAGCAGAGTATGAAGGTTCCTAAAAATATTAAAAATAAAACCACCTTCTGACCCAGAGATTCTACTTCTGGTAATATATCCCAAGAAACCCAAAACAGTAATTCTAAAGAATACATACACCTCTATGTTCCTTGAAGCATTTTATATATATATAACAGCCAAAATATGGAAGCAAACCAAGTGCCCGTCGATAGAAGAGTGGATAAAATAAATGGTGATGAGGCCCTGGCCAGGTAGCTCAGTCGACAGCATCGTCCTGATACACCATGTTTGCAGGATCAGTTCCCATCAAGGCACATACTAGAATAATCAATCAATGAATGCCTCAATGGGTAGAACAACAAGTTGATATTTCTCTCTTTTTTCCTCTATCTCTCTTTCTCTATGTCTTTCTTTCCCTTATCTCTCTATCTCTAAAATCAATAAGTAGTAATTTTTAAAAATTGGTGGTATATATATATATATATATATATAATGGAGAATTACTCAGCCATTAAATATTGAAATCTTACCACTTATATCATATAGATGAACATAGAGGGTATTATATTATGCTAAATGAAATAAGTCAGACAGAGAAAGACAAGTACAGCACCATAAGATTTCAACTGATATGTATGTAAAATCTGAAGAGTAAAATAAATGAACAAATGAAATAAAAACAGACTCATAGATACAGAGACAGACGAGTGATTGCAAGGGCGAGAGGGTTGGGGAGCTGAGTGAAAGTGAAGGAATTAAGATCTACAATTTGATAATCACTAAAGAGTCACAGATATGTAAAGTACAGCATAGGGAATATTGTCAATGATATTGTGATAACTATGTACAGTGCTAGGTGGGTACTTGAAATGTCAGGGGGACCTGTTTATAAAGTATATGATTGTCTAACCACTATGCAGCACACCTGGAATTAATTCAAAGTAAATTTAAATGTAAACGGTAATTAAAAATAAAAATTTACAAAGACAGTAATTGCAATTTTTATTTAAACACAAGTTAAATCTATTTCTTCCTAACTTTTTTTGTAGCTAAAGCCTCAACTCTGAATTATAGGGGTAAATGACATAACACCTGTTTCTTCAGACATTTCAAAATTGCCTTTCATATAGTAATCAACATTATCATTTAAGTGGCTCAGGTGAAAGGGAGAAGAGTGTGCCATTTGTTTATCAAGTCCTGAAATTGTGCACTACCATTGGTTTTAAGGTGAAAAATCCCCTTTCTCTATTCCAGCCACATGTTATAAAGAAATTAGATGTCAAGCCTAGTCATTAAATCATGCTGAACATTACTAATTTAGTAAGGCTGTTATTTGCTGCACACTAAGACAGGTACTTAGGAACTCTTCGATGAGTAATTTTGAAATGTGACAACCCACTTGATAATCATCGTCAATGTATCTTCAGTCTCAGCAAAAGAATCCCCTTGAAATGCTCAGTGTTTACCCACTTCTGTAGGCTGAGAACATGGCTTAATTATCTACGACAAAATTATACCATGTTCAATCAAAACTAACCACTTGATATATGTACTGGAATCTAAACTGCTCAGTTTTTCTGGTGATTGCTAGACCCTAAAAACACTAGACTAATCTTGAGCTTAAATCTGTAAACAATTTTGCCTTTTCAACAGGTCTACTTCCGTCACCTATGCCTTATCATTTTCTTTTTCTCTTTAAAATTCCATACGAACAAATCAAAGCTAGATTTTGAAGAGCACCCTACAAGACCTATGAACATTTTGAAATATTTTAGAGGTTAACTCACCCTATTCCCAAATATTCTATGAGGCTTCAAGTTCTGGGCCGCTTTCCCTTTTCCCTTTTTAGAAACACGTACTTCCTGAGATCTTCAAGAGGCTCAGCAATTCTTATTTTCTCTGTAAAGCCCTGTCTGAGTTGACCTTCTCCACTCTCTGCCACATAGTCTACCCTTTCTATAAGCTGCCGGTTTTTATTCAGTCCCCGAAGCAGTGATAGTTCTCAGCATCATCACGATGCATTATGGGTTGTTGGTTTGCTTTTCATCCCTCCTACTGGAATGTTAGGTTCCTTTGTCTTGGGGATGCCTTAATAATCCTCTGTCTCATGCAGGGCCAATGTACATACAGTAAATGTTCAATGAATGTTAACTTGTAGCAGCAGCAAAAGCACTAACCCTTTTAGTGAACCTGCTACTGAAGAATTACTTTTACTTTATGTGATGTCACTCATTTTAAGTTTATTGTGACATGTTTCATGTCCTGATTTATGGTTTATCTTCTAGAATGTTCCAAGTACACTGTGAAATATGTAGAACCTGCTGTGGTTGGGTGCAATATGTGTTAGGTATCTGTCAGGACTAGTTTATCGATAATGTTCTAATCTATTTTCCTGCTGATCTTCTGTCTAGTTCTTCTATCATGTACTGAAAATAAAGTTTGAAGTTTAACTATTATTACAGAATTATCTATTTCTCCAGAAAGTTCCCTTAGGTTTTATTTGTTGTTGTTGTTTTTATTAATTTTAATGGGGTGACATTGATCAATCAGGGTACATATGTTCAGAGAAAACATCTCTAGGTTATTTTGACATTTGATTATACTGCATTCCAATCACCCAAAGTCCAATTGTCTTCTGTCACCTTCTAACTGGTTTTCTTTGTGCCCCTCCCCTCTCTGAATCCCCTCCCACTCCTCCCCACTCCCTGTAACCACCACACTCTTGTCCATGTCTCTGAGTCTCATTGTTATGTCCCACCTAAGTATGGAATCATATAGTTCTTAGTTTTTTCTGATTTACTTATTTTGCTCAGTATAATGTTATCAAGGTCCATCGATGTTGTTGTAAATGATCCAATGTCATCATTTCTTATGGCTGAGTAGTATTCCATAGTATATATGTACCAAAGCTTTTTAATCCAGTCATCCACTGACAGACACTTGGGCTGTTTCCAGATCTTCGCTATTGTGAACAATGCTGCCATAAACATGGGGGTGCATTTCTTCTTTTCAAACACTGCTATGGTGTTCTTGGGGTATATTCCTAAAAGTGGTATAGCTAAGTCAAAAGGCAGTTTGATTTTTAATTCTTTAAGGAATCTCCATACTGTTTTCCACAGTGGCTGCACCAGTCTGCATTCCCACCAGCAGTGCAGGAGGGTTCCCTTTTCTCCACATCCTCGCCAGCACTTATTCTGTGTTGTTTTGTTGATGAGCACCATTCTGACTGGTGTGAGGTGATATCTCATTGTGGTTTTAATTTGCATTTCTCTAATGATTGGTGATGTTGAGCATTTTTTCATATGCATATTGGCCATCTGTATGTCCTCTTTGGAAAAGTGTTTATTCATTTCTTTTTCCCATTTTTTGATTGAATTATTTGTCTTTCTGGTGTTGAGCTTTACAAGTTCTTTATAAATTTTGGTTATTAACCCCTTATCAGATGTACTTTCAAATATGTTCTCCCATTGTGTAGTTTGTCTTTTTATTCTGTTCTTATTGTCTTTAGCTGTGCAAAAGCTTTTTAGTTTGATATAGTCCCATTTGTTTATCCTGTCTTTTATTTCTCTTGCCCGTGGAGATAAATCTGCAAATACATTGCTGTGAGAGATGTCAGAGAGTTTACTGCCTATGTTTTCTTTTAAGATGCTTATGGTTTTACAGCTTATATTTAAGTCTTTTATCCATTTTGAGTTTATTTTTGTGAATGGTGTAAGTTGGTGGTCTAGTTTCATTTTTTTGCAGGTAGCTGTCCAATTTTCCCAACACCATTTGTTGAAGAGGCTGTCTTTACTCCAATGTATGCTCTTACCTCCTTTGTCAAATATCAGTTGTCCATAAAAGTATGGGTTTATTTCTGGGTTCTCAGTTCTGTTCCATTAATCTATGTGCCTGTTCTTATGCCAGTACCAGGCTGTTTTGAGTACAATGGCCTTGTAGTATAACTTGATATCCAGAAGTGTGATACCTCCCACTTTATTCTTCCTTTTCAAGGTTGCTGAGGCTATTCGTGTTCTCTTTTGGTTCCATATAAATTTTTGGAATATGTGTTCTATATCTTTGAAGTAAGTGTTTGGTATTTTAATTGGTATTGCATTGAATTTATAAATTGCTTTTGGTAATATAGACATTTTAATGATGTTTATTCTTTCTAACCATGAGCACAGTATATGCTTCCACTTGTTTGTATCTTCCCTTATTTATTTTATCAATGTTTTATAATTTTCCAAGTACAAGTCTTTATTCTCCCTGGTTAAATTTATTCCTAGGTACTTTATTTTTTTGGTTGCAATAGTGAAGGGGATTGCTTCCTTAATTACTCTTTCTGACAGTTCATTGTTAGTGTATAAAAATGCCTCTGATTTTTGAGTATTAATTTTATATCTTGCTACCTTACTGAATTCATTTATCAGGTAGTAGTTTTTGACTGAGACTTTAGGGTTTTCTATATACAATATCATATCATCTGCAAATAATGATAGTTTTACTTCTTCTTTTCCACTTTGGATGACTTTTATTTCTTCTTCTTGTCTGATTGCTGTGGCTAGGACTTCCAGGACTATGTTGAATAAAAGTGGTGAAAGGAGGCACTCCTGCCCTGTTCCTGATCTTAAGGGAATGCTTTAATTTTTGCCCATTGAGTATGATGTTGGCTGTGGGTTTGTCATAGATTGCTTTATCATGTTGAGGTATGTTCCCTGTATTCCCACTTTGCTGAGAGTTTTGATCATGAATGGGTGCTGGATTTTATCAAATGCTTTTTCTGCATCAATTGAAATTATCATGTGGGTTTTCTCCTTCCTTTGTTTATGTGATGAATCACATTGATTGATTTGTGAATATTGTACCAGCCTTGCCTCCCAAGAATAAATCCCACTTGATCACGGTGTATGATTTTTTTCATATATTGCTGGATCCAGTTTGCTAATATTTTGTTGAGGATTTTAGCATCTAAATTCATCAAGGATATTGTCCTATAATTTTCTTTCTCTGTGTTGTCTTTTCCTGGTTTTGGAATCAGAATTATGCTCGCCCCATAAAAGAAGCTTGGAAGTTTTCCTTCCTCTTGAATTTTTTGAAATAGCTTGAGCAAGATAGGAGTTAGTTCTATGAATATTTGGTAGAATTTCATTAGGCCCAGGACTTTTCTTTTGGGGGAGTTTTTTGATAACTGCTTTGATCTCATTTTTTGAAATGGGTCTGTTTAGGTTTTCTGATTCTTCCAGATTAATTTTTGGAAGATTATGTGTTTCAAGGAATTTGTCCATTTCATCTAGGTTGTATAGTTTTTGGGCATACAGTTTTTCATAGTATTTTCTTACAATATTTTGTATTTCTGTTGTGTCAGTTGTTATTTCTCCACTCTCATTTCTAATTTTATTTATTTGAGTCCTCTCTCTTTTTCTCTTGGTGAGTCTGGTTAAAGGTTCATTGATCTTGTTTACATTTTCAAAGAACCAGATCCTGGTTTCACTGATCCTTTCTATTGTTTCTTTAGCCTCTATGTCATTTATTTCTGCTGTAATCTTTATTATTTCCTTCCTTCTACTACTTTTGGGCTTTACTTGCTGTTCTTTCTCTAGTTCTTTTAGATGCAGGGTCAAGTTGTTTACTTGAGCTTTTTCTAGCTTCTTGAGGTATGCCTATAATGCTATGAACTTCGCTCTCAGGACTGCTTTTACTGTATCTCATAAATTTTGAGTTGATATATATGCTCGTTATCATTCATTTCTAGGAATTTTTTTATTTCTTCTTTGATCTCATTGTTCACCCATTCATTATTTAATAACATGCTATTTAGTTTTCAAGTGTTTGAGTATTTTTCAGTTTTTTTGTTGTGGTTGATTTCTAGTTTCATGCCATTGTAATTAGAGAAAGTGCTCGATATGATTTCAATCTTCTTAAATTTGTTGAGACCGCTTTTGTGCCCTAACATGTGGTCTATCCTAGAGAATGTACCATGAGCACTTGAAAAGAATGTATATCCTGCTGCTTTAGGGTGAAAAGTTTTGAAGATATTTATTAAATCGAGTTGATTTAATGTGTCCTTTAAGTCTGCTGTTTCTTTGTTAATTTTCTTTCTTGAGGATCTATCTAGTGATGTTAGTGGGGTATTGAAATCCCCTACTATTATAGTATTTCTGTTGATCTCACCCTTTATATCCATCAAAGTTTGCTTTATATATTAGGTGTTCCTATATTAGGTGCGTAGATATTTATAATGGTTATATCTTCCTGTTGAATTGCTTTCTTTATCATTATATAGTGACCTTCTTTATCTCTTACTATAGTCTTTGTTTTAAAGTCCATTTTGTTTGGTATAAGTATTGCTACCCAAGCTTTTTTTCATTTCCATTTTTCTGAAATATTTTTTTCCATCCTTTTATCTTCAGTCTATGTGCATCTTTTGTTTTAAGATGTGTCTCTTACAGACAGCATATGTATGGGTCCTGTTTTCTTATCCACACAGCTACCCTATGTCTTTTGATTAGATCATTTAATCCATTTACCTTTAAGGTTATTATTGATATGTAATTGTTTATTGCCATTTTATTCTTTAAAACTGTATTCTCTTTTGCATATTCTTTTTCTCCTTTTATCTGTTTACAACAGGCCCCTTAGCATTTCTTGCAGCATTGGTTTGGTTGTTATGAATTCCTTGAGGTTTTTTTTTTTCTCTGGGAAGCTTTTTATTTCTCCTTCAATTTTAAATGAAAGCCATGATGGATAAAGGAGTCTTGGTTGTAGACTCTTGTTCTCCATTACTTTGAATATTTCTTGCCATTTTCTTCTCGCCTCAAGTGTTTCTGTTGAGAAGTCGGAAGTCATTCTTATGGGGGCTCCTTTGTAGGTGATAGCCTTTTTTTCTCTAGCAGCTTTTAATATTTTCTCTTTATCACTTATCTTTGGTATTTTAATTATGATGTGTCTTCGTTTAGATTTCTTTGAGTTTCTCTTTAATGGAGTTCTCTGTGCTTCTTGAACTTGTGAGATGTTTTCCTGCCTTAATTGAGGGAAGTTTTCAGCTCTGATATATTTGAACAAAGTCTCTATCCCTTGTTGTTTCTCTTCTTCTCCAGGAACCCCTATGATGTGGATGTTATTTCTCTTCATGTTGTCACAGAGCTCTCTTAGAGTTTCCTCAGACTTTTTGAGTCTCTTTTCTTTTTTCTGCTCTGCTTCTGTGCCTTTATTTATCTTGTCCTCTAATTCACCAATTCAATTCTCAGCTTTATCCATCCTGCTTTTAATTCCTTCCATTGCGTTCTTCATTTCTGATATTGTATTTGTCATTTCTGACTAATTCTTTTTTATTATTTCCATGTCTTTTTTTTTTATATTTGCCATCTCTTTATTTACATGTTTGTAATGAGCATCTATTGTTGTTCTAATATCTTTAAGCATTCTAACAATTGTTATTTTAAACTCTGCATCTGGTAATTTGGTTATATCTGACTCATTCAGGTTCTTTTTTTGGGATTTCTCTTGATTCATTTGTGTTGCATTTCTCTGCCTTCTCATTTTGTCTGTGTAAAAGGAGGTTTTGGCCACTGGAGTCCACTGGGTGTGTCTTCTGTGTTCCCTAGGTGTGGTCTGTCTGCAGGCCTGCCACCTCTCTGCTGTTGCTGCCTAGGGCGTTCGGGTATGGGCATTGCCAGTGCCTGCCCACTGGGGCTGTTGCTGTGGTTTCTGCATCTCCTTCACAGGAGTGACTGTAATCATATACTCGGGTGTACAAGCCTCGGTAGCCTTGGCCTTTGCTCCAGCCCCAAGGGTGGTGTTATGCTTGGCCCTGAGGGAAGGGGTGAGCACCTTTGCTCAGCTGCAGGTCTGTACCTGATTCCTCCTTTTTCCCCACCCCTGCAGGAGGACCCTGCTTGTGGGAAGGCTGCAAGCCTTGGCTCCACAGGCCAGGAAGTACTGTGTGCCCAAGCTCAGTAGTGGGACTCCGCCTGTTCTGGGCTTTTGGCTCCACCCCTGCAGGAGGAGCTGGCTCCTGCATCAGGCCACAAGCCTCAGTTCTACAGGCGGGGCAAGGCTGCGCTCCTGCGCCCTTGCTCAAGGGCGGGTCTCCTCCTGTTCTGGGGTTCCTGCCCTTCCTTCACAGGCTGGATTGCAGGCAGCCTGCAGCTGGGCTTGATCACTTTCGTGCGTCCGCTCCTTCTCAGCCGGGCAAGACTGAGCTCACAACTGGGCTTCAATGGTGGCCGGCCAGCTTGCACCCTTGCTGATGGAACTGAGCTTCCGTGTCCCACTACTGCCCACCCTCCAGCGAACCCTCAGCCATGTGGGTGGGGTGCTGCAACTCAGACCCTAAGACTCACTACTGTAGTCCCGAAAGCTCCCTCCTTCTAAGTGACTCTGTTCTGAGTGCCATGGGAGAGCTTGTTTGGCTGGTGTCCTGCTTCCCTTTGCTGGTATTGTTGTTTCCAGGGGAAATATTCACTTCAGATTTGGGGAGTGACTCACCCCAGAGGTTAGAGTGGCTGTCTCTCAAAATGTTTCTCCTTGTGCCTCCTAGATTACACTCTCTTCCCACTCCTCAGGTCCTCTCCTCTCTCCCTGTCCCCCGGAGCCCTAGGTGAGTGGTTGTGAGAGAGGTGTTCTGTGTGGTCCCTTTAAGAAGAATCCTGAGTCTCAAAAATCAGTCTCTTTCTCACAAACAGTATCCTGACTTGTTTCCAGCTAAATACTGTCCATACGCTTCTTCTAGGCTCTGGGGCTGCAGGCTGGGGCTTTGTTACTGGGACTCAGGACCCTTCCCTCTCCACTAGACTCACTTCCCGCCATGTGAGACTCTCCCAACTGCCGTTTGCTCCGGGGTGCTGAGCAGTCCTCTTTACATTTCCACTTTTCCCACCAGTCTCAGTGTGCCTTCTTCAGTGTTTCATGGTTGAAGAGTCCTCTTAGTTTAGTCCAAAGTTTTTTTTTTCCAGATGATGGTTCTTAAAATTAATTTGTAATCCCCTTTGTTTCTGGGAGGTGGAAGTTGGTACGTCTGCCTACTCCACTGCCATTTTGTCTTCTCTTCTGTTAGGTTTTTCTTCACATATTATGTCTTCTAACCTCAATGGAATAACATTAGTAATTAATAAATGAAAAAATATTGTGAACTACACAAATTTGGGAAATGAAACAACACATTTCTGAAAAATAAATGGCCCAAAAGAAATCACAAGAGAAGTTATCAAATAATTTTAAAGGACTGAAAGCTTATATACAACTACCAAATCCTATGAAGTGCAGCAAAAGTAGATCAGATAAAAATGTATTTTAAAAATACCATTATTGCCTGACCAGGTGGTGGCGTAGTATATAGAGCATGGGTCCCCAAACTTTTACACAGGGATCCAGTTCACTGTGCCTCAGAGTGATGGAGGGCCGCCACATATAGTACTCCTCTCACTGACCACCAGTGAAAGAGGTGCCCCTTCCAAAAGTGCGGCGGGTGGCCGAATAACTGGCCTTTGGGGGCCGCATGCAGCCCGCGGTTCTTAGTTTGGGGATGCCTGATATAGAGCATCAGACTGGGATGCAGAGGACCCAGGTTTGAAAACCCAAGGTCACTGGCTTGAGAGCAGGCTCATCCAGGTTGAGTGTGAGGTCTCTGGCTTGAGTGTGGGATCACAGACATGAACCCATGGTCACTAGCTTGAGCCCAAAGGTCGCTGGCTTGAGCAAGGGGTCATTTTCTCTGCTGTAGCCCTCTGGTCAAGGCACATATGAGAAAGAAACTGATGAACAACTAAGTAGCTGCAACGAAGGATTGATGTTTCTCATCTCTCTCTCTTCCTGTCTGTCTGTCCCTATCTGTCCCTCACTCTGTCTCTCTCTGTTTCTGTCACAAAAACAAGCAAAACAAAACAAAACCAATTATTGATTTATTATTTTCTCTGTCATGAAAAAGCATGTATGTGTGTAAAATCAAGTGATATGATAGTATGTACAAAATGATTCCACTGTGTTTTTTAAGTTAATAGGAAAATTATTTTGAAATGTATTATTCCTATTATACAGATATGAAATCAAGATTTTGAGAGTTTACGTGAATAGTGAATACCAACTTCATGTAGCTCAGAAGTGGCTTGTTTTGAATTCATGCAGTCAGCATCTTTCTTGAAGACAGGCAAGGTAAGGGCATAGCAGGGATCACAGAGGAGTGAGGAATTAATGGCAGTTTTTCTAGGACTCAAAGATTTCAGAATGAATGCGTGAAGAAAATCTGTTCTTCAGGCGAAATTAAACTTAGATGATAATCTATTTCTAGTTATGGCATTTCTGCCATTTTGCAGTAGTATTTTTGTAGAATATGAAAATGTCTATTTCAGTGCCCTGTGAGCATAACTTTATATATAGCATGTGAAAATGTGGGCCGAGGGAAGAAATGCTCACTGCTTTAATACTGCAGTGGTGATACACTCTGAATATGTTGCCTGTCCTCATAGACTAAAGGTGGAAACAAACTTCTTTGTACAGTGGGGAGGAAACACAGTTGGCTGTCTCATCACCTGTACCTGCCCACTCAGGTAGACGTATCCACCACCTGTTGTAGCTTTTATATCCACCGCCCTTTATGGGGGGCTTCCTGCAGAGATCTCAGAAGAGCCATAATTACTCTCTTCTCTGATTTCATCTAACCCAGCATATTTATGAAAAATTTAACCCTGAAAATATGTTGATTAAAAGAGGTGGGAACAAACAACACACGCACAAAAGATTTCTACTCTCTATCCATTGGGAGAGAATAATACGTGGCAATCATATGCTTCAGACTCTGTGTCCTGGTTCTCTGTTTCACTACATGATTGTGTGCTTATTACAGAGTGCCAGTCACAGCCTCAGTGACTTACTCAGTAAAATGGGAGAATCATGTTTAACTTGAGGTTTGAATGATAACCTGTAGTGCATTGATACTTTCAGCATTCAATAAATGTTTTTGTTGTTTAGTACTAAATCTATGACTTGGATCCTTTCTGTTTACTCATAAGAAAGATTGACTATTATACCAAATGATCAAATACTTAGAACTAAGTATCCTTCTTATCCAGTTATATAAGTCAGAACAGCCCTCATTTTTTTTAAAAGCTAGTCTTCAGGTATATTCACTGAATAGTAATAACCTTTATTTATTTTTTTTCTTTCTTATCTTCAATAGAGCTTTGTTAAGATACTCTTAACTAGGTAGAGTCATCCTTTGGTATCCTGAATTTGTTCCAGGACATCCTGTGGCTACCAAAATCCATTGGTACTCAAGTTCCTTACATAAAATGATAGAGTATTTGCATATAACCTACATATACCTTCCCATATATATGAACTTAAATCACCTCTAGATTATCTATAAAACCTAATGCAATATAAATGCTATGTAGATAGTTGCTGTACTGAATTGTTTAGGGACAAGACAAGAAGAAATCAGTACATGTCAGTATAAATGCAGCCATCTTTGGCCTAACTACATTGTAGGCCTTACTACATATAATTTTAGTACATGTCAGCAATGACATAAATTTATTTCCCCAAATATTTTTTATTCACTATACAACACAGACTTAAGGCTGGCTTTTCTAGAAGGCAAAGTTGCCTGTTGGAGAATTGAATTGAATCAAACCCAAATTGTACCTGCATTTAAATTCCCTTTACCTATTGGCTATGAATGCATCACAAGAAATATTCTGTTTGAGTGAATTTTGTGTTTGTTATAATTTAAGTATTTCTTGACAGAATGATGCTTTGAACTGTGTTTGAATTTTTATATCCTAAGAATAAGTTAGTATCAGCTTTTTACTTGAAGTCAGCTTTTGAGTTCCTGATATAGAAGATATTAAGAGAGTGGTTAACTACCAATTAAAACAGAAATCAAGACTAACAGAAGAGAAACTTGAAATCTGTTTTATTGGATAGAAAGGCAACTCATCACAATTCATTAAATAAAACAGTTCTTTATGACTTATTAGGTGAGAAGACTATGTACAACAATTCTATATTTCCTATTGAATTTTGAAAACATGACAGCAAGAACATCCAAAAGATTATACACTCCCTAAATTTACTAAAGTTTGGAAGGGGAAGGAAAATAATTTATTCTCCCTTTCTCCATTGAATGCCCCCCAAATAATGATATACTGAATCAGTGCTGACATATTTCCATTGTCACATTAATTCACTTCCTAAATTGTGTTGTCAGACTGGTTTTACTTTTCATCAATTTATTTGGTGTTATTCCTGGTTCTCATGTATGCACTGAAAGTTGCATATCTAAAAAAATACGGAAAATGAAAAGGCATTTAGGCACTTTACAGACAAATTAGAATGGATTAAATAAATAGTGGAAATGTACTCTTACACATGCTTGTTTCTCCTAACAGTGTTTTCTTGAAATGTTGTGAGTTTTGAAGCCCCAAATGGACTAAAAAATATAAAACTTAAAAAGCATATATTGATGGAATGAAATTTGTCCTTTAGAAAATTTCTACTGATATGTTTTATCAGTAGAAATAGATTTTTATTTTACAAAATGCTAATGAGTCAGCTTATCGATCATCTACCAGTTACATTATCTTCTTTTCCTGAAATATATAAAAATAATTAGAACTAGCACCAGAGAATAATTCTCTGTAGTTCCTATAGAAGGTGAAAGAACACATATGACCCTCTCAGAGTATTGGCTAAATCGGGTTTTTTAATCTGCATTTTTTATCTTTGATAAAATAAAAAGAAGATAGAAAAGAAGACAATTATGTCAGACATATGCATGCCCTACTGGTGTGCATGGTCCTGCATCTTTACAGTGGAACAATAGATCTCAACCTTCTAAGGAGCACACTGCTGATCAGAGAAGAGCCTTCTGTAGTAACTAGTGAAAAGATTCCTCAGGAGCTGCAAGAGCCTGGCCACCATGTGTATCAGAGTGGAATTAGTTGAGTGTATGCCAAAAGAGAGAGAGAGAGAGAGAGAGAGAGAGGCCTCCCAGGCTGTGCTCAGAACACGGCAATGTGCCCTCCGCCCTGTCTCTCTCCCTGCCGCACTCCTTTGTCAGACTCATCACACAGTGCGTCTGCTCCAAGTCTGCATTCTTTTTGAAGTTTGTATAGTGAGTCTTTGACTCAGTTGGTTCAGGGCTGTTAATTCTTCGTTTCCATAAGAATCATGTTCATTACCAAATGGAAAAGATGGAGCAACTGGAGTTTTACTTTCAAATCTGTCTCTTAAATAAAAAGTTACAACAGGACACAAGGGCATGAGGAACTGGTGATATTGACATCTTGGCCACACTGTCCATCACATGGGTTTTTTTTTTTTATCACTGCCGGGAGTGAAAGAGTACACAGTCTTCTTTGTGGCACAAAATGAATGCTTCCCTGTGGGTTAAATATACCATGAAACCCCTTTTCATAACGAGAAAGAAAGGTTCTGCTTGCATGAAACCAAATGTTGACAGATAAAAAGAAATCACAGCAGAAACAGAATGACCCAGTGGAGAATTCAGGGAGTTACCTTTTTTTTAAATTTTTTTTTAATTTATTCATTTTTAGAGAGGAGAGAGAGAGGGAGAGAGAGAGACAGAGAGGAAGAGAGAGGAGAGAGAGACAAAGAGAGAGAAGGGGGGAGGAGCTAGAAGCATCAACTCCCATATGTGCCTTGACCAGGCAAGCCCAGGGTTTCGAACCGGTGACCTCAGCATTTCCAGGTCGACACTTTATCCACTGCGCCACAACAGGCAGGCATACCTTTTTTTTTAAAAAAAACAAAAAACCCAGATCAGGTTGTCATCTACCAAGTAAACACACCACTGTGAACTCTAAAACTTCTATTGGTCTAATAAACTTCTCCAACATAGCCCTGTCCATAGCCGTTGCCATTTATCCCTATGTTGTATTTCATTGATTCTGCACTAATTCTTTACCTGTGTGCTTTGAAGGTAAGGATAGTTATGAAGGAAATGGATACATGGTAAACATTTGAACATTTTCATGGCTCTCTAAACTTCTCTGTTTCTAGTATCTGTTCTCCCAAAGCATTATGGCTTCTGAGGAGCTCATGACATTTCCCATGCTTTTCTTTTTTTGCTAGAATGTTGTACTATTTAGCACTGCATGTCAGCGTGGCAGACTCATCTGTATTTCAAACTGCTTTCTCAACCAAACCTTCCTCATCTGACTGATAGGGTTGTTCTGGTTTTGGAACCACCATAAAAATTTCTACTGCTCTCTATTCTAGTTTTATAACATGAAATTATGATTTATGAATTCTTTATATACTTCTTAAGGATTACTTTATTCATCCTTGGATCTCTGGTACATAGAACAGTATCTGGCAAAGAGTAGAATCTCAAAAAAAAAATGCTATCAATATAAACTGAATAGATGAATGATGGATAAATCTACCAATGAACAAATCTAAAAATAGCGAGGGTTATTAAGAATTCTTCATGATAGCAGCAGACTGGTTTTCTGTCCCATGTGGTCATTTGTTTAGGTGTTTATTGTTTATTTATGTATTTATTTAGAAAATATTTCTTGAGGATCAATTCTTTCTAGAGATAATAACAGACACTGGAAATATATCATGTGTAAGAAAGACAGTTTTTGCTCTCAAATTACTCAAACATAACATTATCCAGGGTTTTTCTTCTGTTGGATATTTTTCCTTTTTTAATCACAGAAAATGCAAGTACACCACAAAAGAGGATACTTACCACTACAGCCGTTGGTACAGCCAATAAATACCACTAGTTGAAAGCGTGATTTAGACTTTACTGCTGATATTACCCAGCTGAGCCAAAAAGTGAGCTTCATGGCCTCAAAGCCACCTTTGTTATTTACTGATTGCTTTTAACCTTCCAAGCTGCACAGTCTTGTTCCATTACTGCTCTTTGATTTATACGATTAGTACAAATTTTTTGTACTAATGATGGTTTGCTGTAAAGGTGATTGTGCACTTTCTGCCCCTTTGTTCTCTTATGAAAATGAGATGTTGCATTTTCAGTGGCTGTTTCCCCAAGGATAATTTTTAAATGATAACAGCCATAGCAATAACCATCATGTAAACACCATAATCACAGACACAGATATATATGTATCTTTAAAACACCTAATAGTAATTGCATATGCTTTTTGCAATAGATTCAATATATTTGAGTTCTAAACTGATACATATCTTAAGAACATACCTGAGGTCAACACTATTGGAGGAATATAATCTATGTCTGAAAATTAGACTTTTGATATTCCTATAATAATGGATATGGTCTTGGCACAGGATCTGTTCTGGATGACTACACTTACCTGCACACCCATTCTCCCAGATAATTAATAGATTATATTGGCTAAGAAGGTACATTTTGTTTCTTCTTAGTAGTGGAACACATTTTTATCCTCATTTAAATTAATTATAATGTTTTCTCAATTAAATGTACTCTTCAAAACATTAAGTAATAAGAAGAAAGTACCCTTTCCTCCTTAATAATTCAGAATAAGAACATAGTCGATACTTGAAATTTCCATGGCAGCTGTGTGTTCCATTAGATGTACAGACTTAAATAATTCTATCTGTGAAGTGCCCTCTAAACTTTTTCTCTTTCTCCCATCAGCCACTCTCACCTCCTCCCCTTCCACTTCCTGGTGCAGCTTTCATATAAGTACAGTCTACAATTGAGATAGGTAAAGTTTAGTGAAATGTTTGTCACCTCCTGTTGAGACTGTAATGCTGGGACAAAAATATGAGAGTAGCTTGTAAATAATTTGAAGTACGCAAGTTTCACATCATTCTGTCTGATTATGCTTTCTGAGAAGATGATTTTACTGGTATTTATGCAAAGTAAAAGAAAAAAAGCTTTTTAAATATTAAGGATACTTACAAAATACTAGAGAAATTAAGTATTCAATATTTGCAATGACCACAGAGCAAGTACGAGTAACAAGCAGTAGAAATATCTGTACACTTTTCTTTCTTTCTTTCTTTCTTTCTTTCTTTCTTTCTTTCTTTCTTTCTTTCTTTCTTTCTTTCTTTCTTTCTTTCTTTCTTTCTCTTTCTTTCTTTCTTTCCCTCTCTCTTTCTTTCTCTTTTCCTCCCTTTCTCCCTCCCTTCCTCCCTCCCCTTCCCTCCCTCCCTCCCTCCCCCTTCCTTCCTTCCTTCCTTCCTTCCTTCCTTCCTTCCTTCCTTCCTTCCTTCCTTCCTTCCTTTTTTCTTTTTTTTTCTTTCTTAGATAAAATGATAATATATGTTTGATTGAGATGGACACTTAAAAGTTTTTTAGTTGAATTTACTAGGGGACATTGGTTAATAAAATCATACAGGTTTCAAGGGTACAATTCCATATACATTATCTCCTTAATGTGTCATTTGCTGACCACCCAAAGTTAAGACTATTTCCATTTCCATCAATGTTTATCCCTCCTTTGCCTTTTTCTACCTTTCCATATCCTTCTTTTCCTCTGGCAATCACCATAGTTTTTTGTGTCTTTTTTTTTTTTCATAATCCCTTCAACATTTTTTTTTTTTTGTACTCTTCTGAAGTTGTAAACGGGGAGGCAGTCAGACAGACTCCCACATGCGCCTGACTGGGATCCACCCGGCACGCCCGCCAGGGGGTGATGCTCTGCCCATCTGGGTTGTCGCTCTGCTGCAATCAGAGCCATTCTAGCACCTGAGGCAGAGGCCACAGAGCCATCCCAGCGCCAGGGAAAACTTTGCTCCAATGGAGCCCTGGCTGCAGGGGGTGGGGGAGAGAGAGACAGAGAGGAAGGAGAGGAGGAGGAGTGGAGAAGCAGATGGGCGCTTCTCCTGTGTGCCCTGGCCGGGAATCGAACCCGGGACTCCCACATGCCAGACTGACGCTCTACCACTGAGCCAACTGGCCAGGGTCCCCTCTTGAGCTCCTTCCCTCTGACACCTGTCAGTCTGTTCTCTGTATTTGAATCTATTTCGTTTGTTAGTTTATTTTGTTCATTAAATTTCACATGTAAGTGAAATAAGATATTACTTGTCTTTCTCTGACTGCTGTTTCGCTTTGCATAATGCTGTTCAGGTTCATCTATGCTGTCTCAAAAAGTAAGACTTTTTTCTTTTTTATAACCAAATAGTATTTCATTGTGTAACTGTCCCACAGCCTTTTTATCCACTCATCTACTGATGGGTACTTTGTCCGCTTCCAACTCTTGGCTATTAAAAATAATGCTGCAATGAACGTAAGGGTGCATATATTTTTTTGAATAAGTATTTTGGGTTTCTTTGGATATATTCTTGGAAGTAGAATGGCTGGGTCTAAGGAAGTTCCATTTGTAATTTTTTGAGGTAACTCCATAGTGCTTTCCACATTGGCTGCACCAGTCTACATTCCCACCAACAGTGCACAAGGGTTCCCTTTTCTCCTCCACATCTCACTAACACTGTGTATTGATTTATTGATAACAGCCATTCTAACAGATGTGAGGTGATATCTCATTGTGGTTTTAATTAGTATTTATCTAGTGATTAGCAATGGCAAGATTCTTTTTATATGTCTACTAGCTGTACATAGCCATGTGTTGCTGTGGCTCACTCTGGTTAAATAGAAAAAAAAAAAGAAAAGAGAAAATGCATGTTTCTAACATGTTTAATTTCACAATGCTTGTGGGTATCCAATATTTTTTGTTGTTCCATTGTCTGTGCAGATATAAAGTTTGTCTGCTTTCCGAGTCTAGAACACACCACATATGATATAATTGCCCATGTGAGAAGCAATCTGTGTATAGATCTAAAGTACACAATTCTAAAGATTGGCCCTGAGCTTTGTTGATAGTGATTTGCAAACGCCAATTGAATTGGGAATTGCAATGTCTTAAATTGAAATGGCATATCTGTTGGAATTAGGAATGCAAGGAATGAAGACATCTTCACCCTTAAAAGGTCTTGTCAAGATTGTTGCTTCTACAATGTTGCTTATTAATTTTTTACAGCATACAGATCCAAACACTTCATGTTTTACTATGAAATCCATCAGCGATTTCAGCTTCTGTCTGAAAACATGTGCTGTGATGTCATGCCTATCCACTGGTGATTGGCCAGGAAGAAAGAGCTATTGTATATTGTCCCAAGCTGAATTTCATGTGATTGTAATGAATAGGTCTGGACACCTGTAGTGACGAACATACGCAATTGCATCTTGAGCATACTCATGCATATGATGTGGACTGCCTGTATATGAAGATGGCAAAATTGTTAGTCTTCCAATGATAGTTGTATTACCATCATTTACAACTGCATCTCCCAAATGAACATATTCTTCAGAGCAAAGCTTAGTCTGATTCAAATGGATAAATATCAATTGTTCTGTTTCGATTTTTGCATACATAGCTATGATGTATTGGTGAAACAATTGACAGCATTTCAAAATGTGATTGTCTTCATTCTCTTGAATCATTAATCGGTATGAATATTAGTTCATTGTGCTGCATTTTATATTTGTTTTTTTGACACTGACTGGTTTATCATCCTAACATTGAAGTGATATCCATCAGCATCATCCCCCCAAAATGATTGAATATTGCAGGACATTGAAGCATCGATGAGTTTCTGCAAGTTTTGTCAATTGATTGTTTCTCTGATGAAGAACAATATCTCTAGGTTGGAATTGATCTCTGACTATTACAATAGCCACTTCATCTATAGTTGGAGCATTGAATTTTCCATACATGTTCTCCAGCAGCCGTTTTGTCAGCATGAATAACAATCTTGTTTGTATTGGATAGCATCATGTCAATTGCTGTTTTGAACAAATGCACTAAATTGTTTTTTTTCATGGAGAAGTTCTAGCAGTTGGGAAACAATGGACCTTTTTATGCCGGTAGAAATTCCGCAGCATGCATTCAATTCATCATTGCCATCACTGATGAAATATATTTATGGGAATTTATGTTGACCATCTGGGAATGGAAGCAGGAAGCTGGCTTTATGATAAATTTGTCCTTTCACTTTGAAACTTGGCATGAATTGAGCTGTTATAATTTCTGCACCAAATGACGTCATTTGGAAGCATGAGTTTTATTTCCTGATGTTAGATAGGAAATGCTTTGATTCGGCGGTATACCTGGCAAGCAAAGTTTTTGATGGCTCTCACGGTTCTCCAAGTTGAGGCAGTTTAATTTTTCTGGTGGCACAACACATTCCTTTTGTTTCTCCATTAAATTTTAGAGCCTTGCAATAAGGACACACTTCAGTCATAGTGCCGATGAGAACATGCCGGCTCAAACTATAATCATCAGCTGGGTTGTACCAGAATGCAAGGCGATTGTAATTGCGTGATTGCTGAGCATGGAGTTGTGTTTGACGCTGATTCACTGTTTCTCACTGATGCCTTTCAGCTACTCTCAGCCTATCACGTTCATTCTGTTGAGAATGAAGCAGATCTGAAGCTGCAGAATGTGACTGCCGTGCTCGCAACCGTGCATCCTCAAGTCTGGCTGCATGTCGTAAATGGATCGTAAATTAGAAACATTGAAATGGAACTGTAAAATATTTAATATAGCATGTGTTGCTTTTATGTCCAACAGATAGCGCTATTTTTCAAAAAAAGCATGTTTTTACCTGTCACAGGTGTGACATCTATATCTATATAATAGTATGTGTATAAAAAAGAGCATGAATTCAAATGCAACATTTTCTCAAAATTTCAAAGCAATCCGTGAAGAACTTTCAGAGATTTAAGATTTTGAACAAACAAACATTTACATTTTTATTTATATAGATTGATCATTTGTATGTCCTCTTTGGAGAAGTGTCTATTCACGTCCTTGCCCATTTTTAAACTGGATTGTTAGCTTTTGGTGTTAGGTTTCATACGTTCTTAATAAATTTTAGATATTAACCCCTTCACATTTATCATTGGCAAATATGTTCTTCCATTCAGTGAGTTGTCTTTTCATTTTTATGATGGTTTCCTTCACTATGCAAAAACTTTTAGTTTGATGTTGTTTCATTTATTAATTTATTTTTCTTTTGCTTCCTTTACCTACAGAGATATATCAGAAAAACATATTGTTATGAGAAATGTCTGAGATTTTACTGCTTATTTTCTTCTAGGATTTAAATATAAGCCCTTTATATTTCTTTTTTAATTTGAGGATATATGCCATTTAGAAGCCTTTTAAATTAACAAGCATAAAACAATCTTTATTAATAATAAGATAAATTATATTTTATGTTTTTCCAGCATCTTATTACCCAATAGAATAAAAGGGTTTAGTCATTTTTCTTTGTATGCTGTCTTCTCATGAATTGTGACTTCAAACATTTTATGTGGAATGAGTGCTTTAATTAGCAAACTAATTAGCAAGCATTCATTAAATATACTGCACACAAAAATTAGGGGATATTTCAAAATGATATGAAGCAATAAAATATCCCCTAATTTTTGTAAGCAGTGTAGTTGTAGGGGTAATGTTGGGGAGATAGTTTTCCCCTTTTGCTCAAAAACTTACGTAAAATTAAGTGGATACATATACAAACATAATAAGTGTCTAAAGATGCTATTCCTGAGCCTGAAGTGTGTTTTCTCTGTCCTTGACTCCTCACCTCTGTCACCTTTTCCAAAAAGCCTTTTAGAACATCTCCCTCTATATTTAATGCTTTATGTCTATATTCCCATAGGATGGAAAAGGGTAATAGTTATACTCTAAGATCATCTACATGTGGAAAAAAAACAGTTTGGCTTAGATATTTAGAAAATATTTCCCAAACTAGATCCAGTTTATGTTAATCCTTAGGGATTGCTGAACTTGGCTTTGTAGGAAGGAGATGGACAATCTTGTGATTTTCAATGAAATCTAAAAGAAAAAGAAAAAGTATTAAGTGTGAACATTTCCTTTCAGTTAAGAAAGGGTAAAATATTGAATTATATGATATTAAGACAACTGAATGATCACATGAAAAAACTAAATGTATTTTCTTACTTCATACTAAGAACAAAACAGATTCCATTTGAATTAAAGAAAGAAATGTAAACCAAAACAGAACTACTATTTTCAATTATTAGATAAAAATATCAGAGAACAGTTTTAACACAAGATATTTAAATCACAAAAATACAATTTATTAAAGAGAAGATCAATAAATTCAACATCAAAATTTTAAGTATATCAGATAATAAAAGGCACTATAAACAAAGTCAATTCAGATAATAGCCTGGGAGTAATTGGTTACAAGATATATAACAAGTAACAAAATGCTATAAAGCATATATAAAGTACACCTGCCATTTAATATGAAACAAACAGACAAAAATTATCACTTAGAAAAATAGGTAAAAGACATAGGCAAAAAGATTCACAGAAGATACATAATTGCCTTGCAAATACATGAAATGATGCCCAATGTATTTAAGCAAAGTGAAAAAATAATAATATAGCTCTTATCTTTTCATCAGTAATGGCAAAAATCAAAATGTTCTATACTATCAAAGTTTGGCAAAGCTAAGGGGTGAACTTGGCACTATCGTTTACTGCTGGATGGTATAAATTAGTTTACTGACATACTATGTATGTCAGTTACATAGTAGAGTGAATCTCTTTCATATTTATGTCTACCAATCAAGTTTAAATATCTTTTTCTTACTTTAGGATGTTTCAACTTTATGTATCCTGCTAGCTTAACTTAGAACTAACATAGATGTCAGAATTTAAAATTCTATCCAATTCTGAATGTAGAACACAAAGGTGTGACCTGTTTCTTTCAGGATCAAGATTAAGAAATATTGTTATGTGAGAATGAAGTCATTTTCTATCTTCAGAAGATGTCAGTTGCTTTAATAGTCACATCAAAAGTTAAATTTATTTTTTAAATGAAGGTTTCAGATTATAATGCAGAATCTAACCATGCCCCAGAGCCATCTTTTTTTTTTTTTTTATTGCATGATTCTACACAGAAGCCATCGTGATTCCGATGGCAAAGATTAGCTTGAGTAGGTGGTACTGAGTTAATTCATATCCTGGCTGCCCAGGGAGACCTAAATTTAAGTTGCTTATATTTTTTTTCCAAGGGCAAGAAATAAAAATGAACCAAATGCCATTTCCTTGGTGCAGTGCATTTCAAAACCTAGGCTTTGTCTCATATCTTCTCTTTGCACTACCATTTATTTGCATTTTGTCCACAATGAAAGTTTTATACTGCCAACTTTGAACATCAGAGACACCAAAAGGATTTTGTTGAACACAGAGCTTTGGAGGTGAGGCACTATATGGAAGAATGGATACATAAATAAGCAGAATGAAGATTTTTTTTAACCTCATTTATTTACTTGTAATTCATTCAAAGGCAGCACATTTAAAAATCTTCAAGTAAGACAAAATCATATTTTGAGATTGTTTACCAAGATAGTAAATGCCTTAAAACTAGGAATTGTATCTGTATCTCAGGAATCCTCTGTTTGAGAAACAGTTGCTGAGTGACGTTGTTCCAGGCCCTACATTCACAAAGATGAATGTATGAGGGTCGTCATATCAAATGAAGATATACTGAATCTGGAGAAGTCAGATGTATGAATTGATATTTTCCAACAAATACAGAGCAAAATGTGGTACTTCTTAATATCTTCCATAATTTCTCAGAGCTTGCCTGTATTAAAAAATGCTCATTAAACATGCTTTCTACAGATAAAGTGCATTATAAATACAAAATCATTCATTATCTGACTTCTTTCTTCCCCGATATCTTGATTTAAGAAAACTAACAATACAAAAGAAGGTTCATGGTTTTATTATGCTATTCCCTGTTGTAACAGGGTTGAAGAGTTAAAGCTAGAAGCTACACACATCAGAATTGATTAAAGTCAACACACTCTTTGTGCTTAAAGTATTTTTGGTGGCTACCCAAAGGGAAACTTCTCTTGCTCCTCTATGGCCTCTGATTAAGAAAAGGGAAAAGACAAGAGACATAGTCAAAAGCTACCCTACCTTCTATACAGAGCTGTTGTAGAGACTGTTAGTGCTTTGCACTTGTAGGATCAGAAATTACAGCAGGGCTGCATAATATAGAGTCAAATGAGGGCTTTGCATGTAAAACAGTTTTCTGAATGTCTTTTTCTGCACCTTCCTCTGAAAGTCTTCTCCCATTGCTTGCTGTCTCCACGGTAACAGCATCACTGGGATCCTGTTAAAATGTGTTTTGAAAGCTGCCTTTACTTGAAAAGTTGGTATATGACAGAGCTGTCCATATCTCTAATTCTGTCATATTATTTTTTAATAAAAAAAGTGTGTACAGAATAAAATTTGCTTCTTAATGATCAAAGTTATTCTTTCAAAAATTTTTGTGGCCTGTTTTATATAATTATGATGCTCAATGAACCATCATGCTATTTAAAAGTCTTTTGTACATGTTTTTATTAATAGAATAAATAGGTAAATTTTAGTTTGGCTGAAGCATTTAGAGTATGTTCCTATGTTGCTGGAAACATTCATGGTGAGAACCCTGGATCAAGAACCAAGAAGCATTTGTTTTTGTCCAGGTTTTGCTGTAGACTAGTCTTGCAATCTTGGTCAAGTCATGTCTAGCAACTCAGTTTTCTCACCTAGAAAGTAAGGGTAAATAAGGTGATGTCTAAAAGTTCTCTAACATTTCTTCATTTTTTCTATAGGTCAGGACTGATTTTACTGAATAAATGATTGATTCCCTCATTGATTTTGCACTTATGATCACCTAATACCCAATATTTTTGTCTGTGATCCTATTCTCTTTTGCAATTAATGTTCAGTATCTAATATACATATTTAGTCTGGGTTGTAAAAAAACACTGAGACTGGCAAAAGCATCATTGTGGACTTGCTTCTTTATGTAAATTTATAAGAGAATCAATAAAACATAGATCTGTGCTGTCTAATTCTATAACCACTGGCCACATATTGCTATTTATATTTAAATTTAGTTAATTGAAGTTAAATTAAGTTAAAATTTATGTCCTCGTTTGCACTAGCTACCTGTGGCTAACAGCTACCATACTGAACAACACAAATGTAAATAATTTACATCATTGCAGAACATTTTATTGGACAGAACTGGCCTAGGTCATTTTTCATTTCTACCAGTGGAATGCCCTCTCTCAGGATTAAAGATTCTGTTCAATATATAAACTACTAAAAATATGCCTTTGTGTTTAGGGAACAAATTAATATTTTCAAGTTGATGTCCTAATACTCAGTAGAGTACCTAACATGATGTGTGACTAACATTTAGGGAACACTAAAAGTATTTACAATAAATAAATAAATGAGTGAATGAATTGATTAAAAGCCAAGTTTGGTAATTTTTGTGAAAAATGAGGAAACTAGTGTAAAGAAAAATAACTTTTTGTACCAGATGTTGAGTTTTCCCAGTGGAATAAAAATAATGTTAAAAGTAGCTTTAATGATTTGGAATCATGGTCATCATTTCAAGTACCTACATAGACAGGAAGGCATGTCATAAATTTAAGAGGTTGAATGTAAGAAGCTTTAAGAAGGAGCAAGTCTATGCTAACCTGAAGAAAATATTCTCCTCATTTTCATGGAAAAGAAATCAAAACCTAGATATGTATGTGAAGTCTCTTAAGTTTAAATGTTGACAAATAATTACTTTAGCTAGCTAATTAGCTATCTACCTGCCTATCAATATATTATTTAACTAACAACCTTCACTTTGAACACACATTAATATTTTGATGTAAACAATAGTTCAGATAATTTTTATTTTTTAAATTATAAAATTATGGCTTTAAGAGGTTAAGTGCAAATTTTCATAACTAAAAAGTGGGAGTATCAAGAAGTAAACTCCTATACTTTGGGATTGATTTCTATTCTCTCTTTCTTGAATAAACTTACAGTAAAGGCAACAAAATATAATTTTTACAAAAGGGATTCAAAAAATACTCTAAATTGGGATTAATCAGGTGAAGTTCTAGTTATATACTTCTGCATAATAAACTACCCCAAATATACATCAGCAAAATTTTGGAAAATACAATATGCCAAAAGCTATTCTTTGCCTTTACATAAAAAAACACTCATTTTTATTATCACACTTATGCATTTATTATTTAATCATCAAATACTTATTAAATTCCTGCTATGATCCAGTAGCATGTTAGCTCCATAGAAGAATAAGACATACCTAAGATGGTTATATAATAAAAGAATAACAACTGTCATTCAACACCCTTTTGTAAAGAAAAAGGTTATTTGCAAAAATCACAGCAGGTATTGAAATTATGTCAGCTTCTCTCATGTATTAGTTTTTAAAATTTGGGTGGTTAACTATGATAGATTTCACTAGGCAGTATCTTCTCAAGATCTCTTGTCTGGTTGCAATTATGAAACAGCTAGTCTTGGTGTTCTCTTGTGAGCTTTCTTCCTTAAATGCCTGGCAGTTCATGGTGCTTATTCTCTGAAACCTTAGTGAAGTATTGGCCTGAGCAGTTATGAGTGATCTTTCCATGAGACCTGAGCTTTCTGACAGCATGACGGCTGTGTTCCAAGGATGAGGGTTCTAGAAGTGAGTAGATATAATACTATAACTGTTTTTATGACTTAACTTCAGAGGACATATAATATTACATTCACCTTAACCTATTAGTCAAGGTGGTCAAGTGCAAGGTACCCAGATTCTACCTCTTATTAGGGACATGGCAAAGTTTAGAAAAACATGTGACTAAAGATTATTGTAGCTATTTTATTGTAAAACATAATCAGCCATCAAGGCTTTAAAGACTTTTTTTCTGTAAGGAAGCATTCATTTTGATCACTTACTTATTCATTATTTTTAAATAATATTTATTGAATTTTTATTGTTATATATATATATATTCTAGAAAAGGAAGAAACAAACTCCAATTTAGATGCTGATCTAAGTTGTAGAAATAGTGATCTAAATAGTAGAAATAGTGTGTTCAAAGTTCTATTGAAGAGGCAAGTGTAACATTCAAAGGAAGTACAATAGGGGATAAAAACTTGCCAACGTATCTCTATTTAGAGCCCGGATATTACTTTCTACTTTTAATAATTATACTCAATACACAAAAATCAAATACTGTCATTCCCACTTGTTTGGTCAACATATATAGCACTGTTGACTTACTAAATGTGCATTACTCTTCATAAAGTGTTTGAGCTATTTTTTTTTTGCACAGATTTTGTATTAAAATTTTGGTAATGTGATATTAGAAATAATTATATTCTTGATAATGGAAAATTCATTCTGGGTTGAATTCGTTTCTTTTTATAATTATGTTTTCATTTTAAAGACAATTTGTGTGTTTGTGTTTTGTATTTTTCCAAAGTTAGAAGCAGAGAGGCAGTCAGACAGACTCTCACATGCACCCATCTAGGACATGCCCACCAGGGGGCGATGCTCTGCCCTTCAGGGGTGTTGCTCTGTTGCAACGGAGCCATTTCTAGGGCCTGAGGCAGAAGCCATGGAGCCATCTTCAGCACCTGGGCCAACTTTGCTCCAATGGAGCCTTGGCTGCGGGAGGGGAAGAGAGAGATAGACAGATAGGAGAGGGGGAAGGGTGGAGAAGTGGATGAGCACTTCTCCTGTGTGCCCTTGCCAGGCATTGAACCCAGGACTTCCACATGCTGGGCTGACACTCTACCACTCAGCCAACCGGCCAGGGCTAAAGACAATTATTTTAAAGAAGCATTTTAGGTTCACAGCAAACTGAGGGGTAGTACAGAGATTTCTGATATGCCCTTTTACTGACACGTGCATAACTTCCCCTTTATCAGTATCACTGAATCATTTACCAGAAGGGAGATTCTTTTTTTTTTTTACCAAAGATGAACCTACATTGACAAATGATAATTACCCAAAGTCCATAATTTACCTTAGAATTCACTCTCACCGTTGTACATCTGTGGGATTAGACAAATGTATAACAACCTATCTGTATCATTATAGTGTTCCACAAAATATAATTTACTGTTCTGAAAATTCCTTATGCTCTGCCTCTTCATACTCCCACCACCCTCACCCTTGCCAACCACTGATCTTTGTATTGTCTTCCTAGTTTTTCCTCTTCCAGAACACTGTACAGTTGCAATCATACTGTGTTTAGCCTTTTTAAATTGGCTTCCTTTACTTAATCATATACATTTATGATTTTTCTATAGTTTTTTCATGGCTTGGCAGCTCATTTTCTCTTAATGAAATATAATGAATAGTTCATTGTCTGGATATACCACAGTTTATTTATCCATTTACCTGCTGAAGAAAATCTTGGTTGCTTCTTAGTTTTGCCTTATATGAATAAAGCCACTATCAATTTCCATGTGCAGGTTTTTGTGTAAAAGTGTTTTCAGACAGTTTTGGTAAATACCAAGAAGGACAATTGCTGGATTGAGTGATAAAATATGTTTAGGTTTATATAGAAACTGCCCAACTCACTTCCAAAGTGGCTGTACCATTTTGCATTCTCTCCAACGAGTAAGAGTTCCTGTTGCGATTCACCTTCACTGGCATTTGGTGTTGCCAGCGTTCTAGATTTTGGGCATTCTAATTACTATGTACTGATATTTTATTGTTGTTTTAATTTGCATCTCCCTGTTGACAAGGTGAATGTTTTTTCATGTTTATTTTTTATCTGTATATCTTCTCTGGTGAGTTATCTGTTAAATTCCTTGGCCCATTTTTTAAATTGGTTGTTTTCTTTCTTTTTATTTTCTATTTTTTAAGTGAGAGGAAGTGAAATAGTGAGATTGACTCCGGCAGGCACCCGATTAAGATCCACCTGGCAACCCCCATCTGGGGCTGATGCTAAAATCAACTGGACTATTTTTAGTGCCTAAGGCTGATGCACTCAGACCAACTGAGCAATCTTCAGTGCCCAATGGGAAGCACAAATCAATCAAGCCACTGGCTGTGAGAGATGAAGAGGAAGGGAAGGGGGAGAGGAAAAGGGAGAGAAGCAGGTGATCATTTCTCTTATGTACCCTGACAAGGAAGTGAACGTGGAACATCCATATGTTAGGCTGGTGCTTATCCACTGAGCCAACTGGCCAGAGCCAGGAATTTTCTTACTGTTGAGTTTTCAGAGTTTTCTGTATATTTTGAAAAGCAATTTTTTATCAAATGTGTCTTTTGCAAATATTTTCTTCTACTTTGTTGTTTGTCTTATAATTTCTTGGCATTGTCTTTCAAAGAGAAGAAGTTTTTCATTTTAGTGATTTCTAGCTTCTCAATTATTTCTTTTATGAATTGTGTCTTTAGTGTTATATTTTAAAAAGCTATCACTATACTCAAAATCATCTAGATCTTTTCCTATTTTATTGTTTAGGAGTTCTATCAGTTTGTATTTTACATTCAGGTCTGTAATTAATTTTTTGGTAATGTTTGAAAAGGATATAGCATTATATATTGATACATTTTTTTATATATGGGTGTTCTGTTAGATTTTTTAAAAGAAACAATTACCCAACCTCCCAATATTATAACCTTGTAAATTTATTTAACAGATTTTTCCTACTGAGAAAAGTATGTCATATGGATACCTGGGTAAAGAAAAATGGTGTCTACCCTGGCTGAATAGTTCAGTTGGTTAGAGCATTGCCCCAAAGTATAAAGGTCATAGGTTTAATCCCCAGTCAGGGCATATACAGGAACAGATTAATATTCCTATCTCTCTCTTGCTCTCTCCTGCCCTTTCTCTAAAATCAATAAAAAAAGAAAGAAAAATGGTTTCTAATATCTCACATTCTACCTTTGACATGGTGACTTCATGTCAAAAATATTGTTATTTAGTGTATTAATTTCATATAAAGTTAAGCACACATTTACCATTTAACTAACCAGTAACACTCGAAGGTATTTATCATACAGAAATAAAAATATGTTTACACACACACACATACACACACACAGACAAAAAGAAAAAACAAACTATAAATAAATGTTTAAAGCAGCTCTATTTATTACACCCCTAAAATTCTGGAAACAACCCAAATGTTTTTTTATGGCACAACAGTTAATGAAAGTGTTAGATATTTATACCTTAGGATATTACTCAGCAATAAACCAGATTGAATTATTGACATACACAACTTAATTGAATTGCAAAGGGCATATGGTATATGAAGATAATCCAGTCTCAAATAGGTGTATACTGTATGATTTCATTTATATGACCAACCCAAAAAACAAAGCCATATCAAAAATAAATAGATAAATGATTTTCAGGAGTTAAAAAGAAGAAGGTCTGGTTACAAAGGGGATCCAAGAATGAATCTCTTGGGGTGATGAAACTGCTCTGTAATCTTATTGTTGTAGTAATTATGCAAATCTGTGCAAGTTAAAACTGATAGAATGATACACAAATATGTCAATTTGTATATTAATTCTAAAAATAATTAAATAGAGAATAGTTTTTCTTTCTGTTTGGTTGGAGTCACTGTTCTACTCTAACAAATACTGCGACTCTTGCAAACTCTAGCCCTCTTACAAAATTCTACCACCTAATCTTTTAAAAACTACTAAGTTCTTCCAAACCAGAGGGGCTTTTTCCTCTTATAAATAGGTAACTTTTTTAAAACTATGGAGCAGACAGAGAGAGTCAGAGAGAGGGACAGATAGGGACAGACAGACAGGAAGGGAGAGAAATGAGAAACATCAATTCTTCGTTGCGGCTCCTTAGTTGTTCATTGATTGATTTCTCATATGTGCCTTGACCAGGGGGCTACAGCAGACTGAGTGACCCCTTGCTTGAGCCAGTGACCTTGCGTCCAAGCTGGTGAGCCTTACTCACACCAGATGAGCCCACGCTCAAGCTGGTGACCTCGGGGTCTCGAACCTGGGTCCTCCACATTTTAGTCCAAGGCTCTATCCACTGTGCACCACCTTGTCAGGCTTCAACCTTTTTCTTACATTCCCTAATACCCCACATTCAAGAAAGCACTGTTTTTGACAGTATTCTATTATTTTTAATAAAACAGTTATTATCTAAAATTCTCACTTTTCCTGACTGAAAAAAAGTTTAGATAATAATACAATTGCTGAAAAATAGTGTAAAAATATTAATATTTGCATATGGCACTTGGAAGCCCATGAAGAATGACTAGCTTAGGCTGAATTTACTTTTGTACAGTCCAGCTGCTTGTTACTACTGAAAATAAGATTTAAAAAGGCCTTTACAGCCTGACCAGGTGGTGGCGCAGTGGATAGAGCGTCGGACTGGGATGCAGAAGG
Source organism: Saccopteryx leptura (assembly GCF_036850995.1). Lineage (NCBI taxonomy): Eukaryota > Metazoa > Chordata > Mammalia > Chiroptera > Emballonuridae > Saccopteryx > Saccopteryx leptura. The sequence goes on from NC_089503.1 coordinate 23,758,288, forward strand.
ACCCAGGTTCGAGACCCTGAGGCCACCAGCTTGAGTGTGGGCTCATCTGGTTTGAACAAAGCTCACCAGCTTGGACCCAAGGTTGATGGCTTGAGCAAGGGGTTACTCAATCTGCTGCAGCCTCACAGTCAAGGTACATATGAGAAAGCAATCAATGAACAATTAAGGAGCTGCAACAAAAAACTGATGATTGATGCTTCTCATCTCTCTCCATTCCTGTCTGTCTATTCTTCTCTCTGAGTCTCTCACTGTCACTGTAAAAACAAACAAACAAACAAACAAAAAAAACGGCCTCTACAATCTGACCCTGAGAGACAAGCGAAGCAAGAGACATGACATCAGAGATTGTGCACACATGGCATTTGACACGATATAGCACAAAAAAATGAGAGCAGAATATGAAAATAGTCTATGACCTGTCAACTCACCCACACATAAATGCTATAAATATTTCTTTCTTAGCTATTTTTTAGGTTGGAGTTGAGAGTGAACGTTATTTACATGTTACTTTGAATTTCCTGCAAAATGGATGCACACATAAGAAAGGAAATTGGCTGGGCTAAAGGAAAACTGATGAGTTTGCTTAATGTGGTGACTGAAATAAAAGGCTCTGTAGTTAGAATTGGGTGTAAATATCAACTTTGCCATTTTCGCACTCAATGCTCTTGTGACAGTTAATTAAGTTCTCTTGCTTTAGTTTCCTCATTTGCACAATATGAACATGATAGTACTGACTTCTATGACTTCTCTGAGGTTCATATGAGTAAGATGCTTATATCATAGAAGAACTTGATCAATGTTGATTTATTTTATTATTACTTGTAACAAATGATGACAATATTCTTTGATGATGTATAAGAATTATGGAAATAAATTTTCATAATCAGGCTCCAAGTTTACACTGGACTCCTTAGTGTCTATACTCTTGGAAAGAGCTACTAATAATTCTTTAGGACAGTATCAAATAAGAGATTATAATCTATCCATCTCACACTGCACAGGTTGTTGTCTTTCTACTTCATAACCTATAAACCATATGTTAGGAGGGTCTTATCAAGCAACATGCTCACTGGAGATATATCTGGCAATAAATCCTTTAATGCAGCAAGAAATAGACACTACTGGTTTCGCCAGTCTGTACTATCATGTTAATATCGTCTCTGCAACTTTTCTGCTTTTTTCTGAGCCACTGTCTTTGTCAACTGATCCTCTTTGGCAGTTGTTGTAAAAGCTGTCTCTCACTTATTTCATTCCTTAACAGAGTTTTCTATCTCAGTGTCTCAAACACAGTAAGTTTCTGGTAAACGTGGATTAAAGTTAATTGAATTAAAAGTCATTATGTCATAGGTTTATACACACACACACACACACACACACATATATATAATATATATATATATAATATATATATAATATATATATATAATATATATATATATATATATATATTTGAGAGTCTTCCACTTGAAAATATTTAGAATAATTTTCATTTAATGATCATCAGGTAGGTATTTTTCACTCCGCTGGTGTCTTTGAATGCCACAAAAAATAATAAAGAAGTAAAACACTGAGAGCTGGAAAGAAAGGGATTGACAAAGCAAGGAAAATACCATAGCTCTAAGCCAGTGACCTTGAAATAGATCTGCCAAATACTTTAATGCCTGTGACAAGGGAACATGCTGAGAGTTTACACACTGTACCTTGGATGGCCAGTAACATACAGATTTCCTGCAAAGTAAGTGTCACTATCCTGAAGGCATATTTAATGATGCTTTGATTTAAAGAAGGTGATCTGATGCTATGGGGAAATCACTACAAAGGTGGGAAATGGTCTATAGAGACAAAGTTCAATACCACAAAATGTCAGGTGAGAGGTGAAATGACAGGGAAAACATGTAAAAAGATATTTCTATTGTCTGTGTCTCAATGTTCTAGTTGAAGGGGGACTATAGAAATCATAATGCAGTAGAGAAGGAAGGAGATGCTGTATCCCATTGAAATCCATAAATTCTGAAACAGGAAAGGCTTTGCTTTAATGACACTAAACTCTTGCACAGGAAACCCCAAAGGGAAAAAATCCTCTCCTCCTAAGGAAAAGAAAAAAAATATTGAATGAAAAGTATTTAGTCTCTGACCAGTTTGCTAAGTGGTAGAGCATTGGCCTGGTGTGTGGTTGTCCTGGGTTTGATTCCCAGTCAGGGTACACAGGAGAAGTGAACATCTGTTTCTTCACTCCCATCCCCTCTTGCTTCTCTCTCTTTCACTTCCTGAAGCCTTGGCTTGATTCGAGCAAGTTGTGCCCAGGCACTGAGTATGGCTCCATGGCCTCCACCTCAGGTGTTAAGAAGAGCTCAGTTGCAGGGCAACAGAGTAAGAACACAGATGGGCAGAGCATCACCCCCTAGTGAGCTTGCCCGATGAATCCCTGTGGAAGCTCATGTGGGTGTCTGTCTCTGCCTTCCCTCCTCTCATTGATTGAATTAAAAAAAGTGTTTAAGAGAACAAATCCAAGAAAATATCTCTCATTTAGTCTTCCCACTACTTGTATTATTCTTTAAAAGGCAACTGGTCCTGGGTATTAACAAATATGAAGTAATCAAAATAAGACCTATGAATAAAATAATATCTGCATAAATAAAATATGCTAAAATTAATTAGCTTTTAATGATTTTGTATATTGATTTTAGAGAAAGGGGAGAAAGGGAGAGAGAGAAAAAGAGAGAAAGAAAGGCTGTGGGGGAAGAGTGGGAAGCATCAATTCATAGTAATTGCTTCTCATATGTGCCTTGACTTGGCAAGCCCATGATCTCTCATACTGGTGACCTCAGCCTTCCATGTCATTGCTTTATCCACTGTGCCACCACAGGGAAGTCAAAAATTAATCATTTTTAAGTAAAAAAAAGAACATAAGCAAAAACAAGTAAAAAGCACAAATCAAAATATTATCCAGAACCTCAAAAATTGTTGAAAGCATAAATTATCTTCAAAAGGTACTAGTAAATTGTAAAAATTCAAGGAAAGAATAGAAAAACTAAAAAAATGTGATGTAACGTGAAGTAGCAAAACTCAGGGAACAGTTGGGAATTAACATAAAAATCATCATAAATAAATTTAAATAGAAGATATATGTAGCCTAATGACAACATAACAACTTGAAAGGAACAGTGATAAATAAGTGATGAGATAAGAAGGATGCTACGTGGGGACATAGGAGATTCTCCATCTTTGTAAACCATATACATTTTTCATGAGAAAGAGAAAGGAAAAAAAATCTGTTAAGCATAGAATAAAGCTTTTCTAACATAAAGACATAGATTAAATAAAAGTGGCAATTGTGATCTAGGAGATATTGGCAGAGAAAAAAATCACAGAAAAATATATCCTTGTAAAATTAATAAAATTTGAAGGCAAAATAGCCCATGCATACACAAACAGAAAACAAGAAACTTTGTTAAAATTGGTTTGGACAACATGCAGTCAGGTGTTCCTCATGCTTTTCTGAAGCTAAAGATAAAATAATAGATGGAATGCTACTAATATATTTATTTATTTTTTATTTTTTTAAGAGAGAGGAGTAAAGATAATGTTACAGACTCCCACATGCACCCTACCCAGCAAACCCATCTGGGGCCAATGCTCAAGTACCGAGCTATTTTTTTTAGCACCTGAGGCTGATGTGCTCCAATAAAACTATCCTCAGTGCCCTGGGAGATGCTCAAACCCATTGAGCCACTGGTTGCAGGATGAGAAGAGGGAGACAGAGAGAAAAAGAAACAGATGGTTGCTTCTTCTGTGTGCCTTGTGTGACTTTCTCCTGTGTGACCAGGAATTAAACTTGGAATGTCCATATGCCAGGCCAACACTCTATCCATTGAACCACCAGCCAGGGCCAGAGGTGGAATTCTAAAAGAAAGAGTATAATCCAAGAATTTTACGTAAAACCACTTTGGCCTTAAACTCGAAGAGCAATAGAACAATACTCAACTTTACAAGGCTTCAGGGAACATACCATCTATGTGTTTTTCTTTAGAAAAACTACCTGATAGTAAAATGTAGTCAGTAATGAAAGTACATTCAAAACAAAGAGATTGGAAGATAGGAATTGTGGTAAAGAGCCAGAGGAAGATACTGAAGTGATTTATATACCAAATTAAACAAATTTTCAAGCAACTTTTTTATAATTGACTATAATAACAATATAACCAATATAAAATGATAAACAGATCAATAGAAGGAATATGGGTATCCTCTTTCAATGGCATGAAGTCAATGTATGTTATAAAGTTAAAGTTATACTATCTAGTACACAATCTTATAAATAAATGTCAATATACTTTTTCTTATCTCTGGAGAAATTATCTAAAAAATAATATGCCTATGGAGAAAGATTTTTCTGGAGCTCAGTATAGCTTATCTTCTTACATCTTCTGTTCCATTTGATTTCCTCTTATTTGGTTGAGTTTAAGCAAAACTAAACCTGAGTGCTATTAAAAAAAAAACATATTTCTTATCTTCTTTGTGTATGTATAATAGATGTAGACAAATATTTCAGGCATTGTTATCCAAATTTCAGTAGTGGTTATCAAAGGTAATATTTGTAAATTTATTTTTATGTTTGTATGCACACTTCAATTTTTCAAATGGGTATATATGATTTCTTAACAATAACAAAAGTCATTACTTTCTAAAATCATAAAAATAAAAATATGTATCTCAAACCAAATTAGTTCTTAAGGATGTGTTCTAGGAAGGAAGGCAATCCAGTCCAGAGTCCAAACTTAACTTAATTTGTCCATATAAATTGACCACAGGTCTTCAGAAACCGTTAGTCTGAGATGTGTATCTGTGTGAGTGTGTGTTGAAGTTGTTGGAGGATTGTTTTGTATTTTGATAGACACATTACATCAGTGTCAAGGTTTTCATCACAAACACTTGATAAAACTAACAGATTTCTCAAGCCAATCAATGTGAAAAAAAAGAACAGTGTGTTGAGCAAAGGCAGTTACCTGTATAATTAATGCCCTTTGAGACTCCAACTAGTAGAAGAAATGAAGCAGTCAAGGCATACACCATGGAATGAAGAAGAAAAGAGAACCTGAAGCCAGCGTGCATTTGAGGTTCTCATAATAAGGGCATTCTCAAGGAAGAATGAACATAGAAATGGGAGAAAGGCTTGGTTGTGAGGCAGTCATTCTTGCTGTCAAAACATTCATGGCTTTTCAGCAATCCACAAAAGACCAATCCACTAGAACTGTGGTAGTCAACCCAATCCCTACCGCCCACTAGTGGGCGTTCCAGCTTTCATGGTCGGTGGTAGCGGAGCAACCAAAGTATAAATAAAAAGATAGATTTAACTATAGTAAGTTTTTTGGGTTTTTTTACAGTTTTTTTTAATAATTCTTTTATTTTTTACAATTTATTTATTTTTTACATTTTATTTATTCATTATTTTAGAGAGAGGAGACACAGAGAGAGAAAGAGACAGAGAGAGAAAGGAGATAGAAAGAACAGAGGGAGGAGCAGGAAGTATCAACTCCCATATGTGCCTTGGCCAGGAAAGCTTGGGTTTCGAACCGGCGACCTCAGTGTTCCAGGTCGAAGCTTTTACCCACTGCGCCACCACAGGTCAGGCAGTAAGTTATTTTATAAAGATTTATTCTGCCAAACTTAGTGAAAATTTGACATACAGTACTTGGCAAGTAACTATTATTATATGCTTTAACTTGCTGTAACTCTGCTTTATAAATTTTATAAAGTAAAGTTACTTCCCTACTTTATAAAGCACCATTACTGTGGAACCGGTGGGCGGTTAGAAAATTTTACTACTGCCCTGGCCGGTTGGCTCAGTGGTAGAGCGTCGGCCTGGCGTGCAGAAGTCCTGGGTTCGATTCCCGGCCAGGGCACACAGGAGAAGTGTCCATCTGCTTCTCCACCCCTCCCCCTCTCCTTCCTCTCTGTCTCTCTCTTCCCCTCCTGCAGCCAAGGCTCCATTGGAGCAAAAGATGGCCCGGGCGCTGGGGATGGCTCCTTGGCCTCTGCCCCAGGGGCTAGAGTGGCTCTGGTTGCAACAGAGCGATGCCCAGAGGGGCAGAGCATCGCCCCCTGGTGGGTAGAGCGTCGCCCCCTGGTGGGCGTGCCGGGTGGATCCCGGTCAGGCGCATGCGGGAGTCTGTCTGACTGTCTCTCCCCGTTTCCAGCTTCAGAAAAAATACAAAAAAAAAAAAAGAAAGAAAATTTTACTAATAGATATACATAGAGATACAAAAGTGGGCAGTAGGTATAAAAAGGTTGACTACCCCTGCACTAGAATATGAATCAGATCTAATCAGGGCACCATAAAATAAGAAGCCTCAGATCTTCTGGCTTGGATCCTAATAGCTTTGTCAACATCAGAACCTCTTGCTATAAACAAAAAACTAAGACATTCCCACAACCCTTACCCTTGGTTATATTTTGAAGACCTAGCTAACTGTCAAAGTTTACTAGCAAAGTGTAAATCTGTGAATCAAGTTTTTTGTAAAATAGTTTTTGTTTCTATCAACTAACCTGTGGGTTGAAAAGGTAAAACATGGCCCCTTGTTTAGACTTGGAAAGATCTGATCATTAGAAAGCAAGTAAGTAAATATTCAATAGAAAGTAAAGGGAGGCATTTGCATTTCAATTTCTTACATCACATATGGCAGAGAAAACACCACTTTTGATAATGGAGACAGTTAATGATTTTTTTCAGGAAAATGAAGATAATAAAAGTAACTGTGTTGTGCCCTTAATTTCCTAAATTGTTTCAACTTATAATCAAATATTTTTAAGCACATAAGGAAGGCATCTCTTTTATTGTCAGAGCTTTGTAAAAATACTTTCCTGATAGACTTGTAACAATTGTGGGTTTAATGCCACAATTTCTACATTGTGTCACTAATTAACTACCTTCACGGATAAGATTTGTTATGCTATCCTAATAAACCATATTGTATTTGCTTATTTTTGCTAACTTTTTCTTTAGCATACAAAAGACAAAGCATTTTCTGCTGTTCTGTTAGATTCTGTTGTGTACTTGGAAGCTTTAGAGAGACTCTTGAGTTCCTATAAGCTTCTCTATTTTTTATGTTATTCCAAAAGTCTTGAAATATTTTAGTTATGTTATTAAACCATGAAGGTATTTGAGCATCTGATCCTAAGCTTCATTCTCTTGGTAGGGTTATCCCATACTGTTCAACCCACTTTGTAAATATCACTCAAATAAGCAAGTTATAAAACTAGACACTAAGTTATATACTGTAAGAAATAATCTATATACATGGCTTGAAACTGCACCCAGTATAGTCACTAATATTTGGAGAAAGATTAATATTCATAGTGTTTTTTTTTCTAAAAAGAAAAAATAAAAGAACAGGAGCTTATAAGGAAGCAAATTATGATATAATGTTTTGTGGTGGTTTTGTATTGTGACCACTTGGCTAAACTGAAAATAAATTTTCTCAAATCACCTTCTCTAAATGATTCCAGGTAGAGTTGTCCAAATTCTAAATGAGAAAATAAAGAGACAATATGCTTAGTGGACAATTCCATCAGTTCTCCTTTGAGACCCACTATGGCAATGGATTCACTGGGGAACAATTTTTTTCATTTTCTGTTGCTTGAGGTTTTAGAACTGTTTCTATATACCTCTGCATTACTGATTCCAAATCTGAAATCTGTTTTTTGATGCATGCTCCAGTTTTTATGCAATTTTAATTTCTTTTTTTTTACAGTTAATGGAATGCATTGGTTTTTAAATTTGAGTTAAAGGGAAATGACTCTTGGATTGAACATAACCACAAGGCAATTAATGTTTTATAAACATCACTTTTACATAATTGTAGTTGTTTTTAAATGTAAAAAATTATTATCTGATAAAAACACCCTCTTATTTTGTTTTAAGAATGAATCATGGCTTCTTTGAGTAGGCATAAATGTAAGAATAGTCCTGACACCTTCTGTTATATATGTGACTGTTACACATCAAAGGCTTTCAACGTAAAAGGCGCAATATTTCATCATTTGTGATACATGCATATATTGCCTATTTTCAAGTTCCCCTTGGTGATCAAGGCAAGAATTGGGCTCCTCATATTGTTTGTCATAATTGTGAGGAAATGCTTCATGACTAGGCAAAAGGAAAATGCAAAGGAATGCCTTTTGGTATTCCCATGGTTTGGCATGAACCTATGGACCACAGCAGTGACTGTTATTTCTGTCTGATCCATACAAAGTGCATCAGCAAGAAAAAATGGCATATGATCACATATCCTAATATTCCTTCAACAATACGGCCTATCTCATATTCTGAGACAGTCCCGGTTCCAGTTTTCAATGCTTTTATTTCTTCTAAGGACGAAGAAAGTGAATATGGTGATCAAGTCTATTTTGACAAGATGCATGAGGAAATGGTTGTAGAATCTGAAGGGTCTTCTTCTGATGCTAAGCAGTCATTAACCCCTCAGCAGTTTAGCCAACCCGAATTGAATGACTTAGTAAGAATGACATAAAAATTGTCCTCGACTTTCTGAAGTATGAGGAGCATAACTGGATCATTTGTGGATCTTAAAATGGTAAATTTTCTGCTAGGACAACAGAGAGGTTTCACAAAATATTCTTGTTTTCTGTGTTTGTGGACAGCCGAGCTCGGGAAAAACACTGGACACAGAAGGAGTGGACAAAACGTGAAGCTCTGGAAGTAGGGATGCAAAATATTGTGAATGAGCCTGTAGTTAATTGAGACAGGATCATTCTTCCCCACTTCACATCAAACCTGGCTTAATGAAACAGTTTGTTCAGGTTTTAAATAGAGAAAGTGAATGCTTTCAACATATTATTTCTTTTTTTCCTGCCTTGTCTTTTGAGAAGATAAAAGCAGGTATATTTGATGGATCTCAAATTTGAATCCTCATATGTGGTGAAGAATTTTCCAGGAAGATGAATAAGGAGTAGAAAGCAGCATGGCAGTCTTTTGTGGCAGTTACAAAGAACTTCCTTGGCAACAAAACAGTAGAAAATTATGAACTTCTGATTCAAAGGATGCTGTTGGCTTTCCGCAACATTGGATGTAACATGAGCATTAAGATTCACTTTCTGAACAGTCACCTTGATAAGTTTCCCAAAATTCTTGGAGCTGTTAGTGATGAACAGACTATTGCTGGAGCATCAGACGAGATTGTCCTCAACAAGTACACAAATGCAAGAGCTACAAACACAAATTTTTGCCTGAATAGAATTTAAATAAGTGTTTTAATATGTTCTATTTCAAAATTGTAGACAAATTCTGATGCAATTATATCTTTTAGTGTATTTACTACATTATATAAATTATTATATTTTCACAAAGATGATGCCCCAAAAGACATCTACTTCATTATGTTAAACTAAACGTTGAAAATTTTACAATAAGATGAAAACCTAAAATTTTGAATTGCAAAAAAACTGTAGCTTACAGAGAAAAACTAATGTCACATTTGAGATCAGCACACTCGAGTTAGGTAAGAACAAGTGTGTTTGTGGATGCAACAAAAATTTTGTTCCCCAGTGTTATGAGCGGCTACCGAGGTGCCCTGCCTGTTTGTGCCTGTGCTCAAGGAAGGCTGCTGAAGAACCTTTCTCTGACCTTCCAGTTTCCTCTTTCTGACCGTTATTTCTACAGGTTCTTCAATAATAATGCATCCTCTTAGATGTACAATAAATCCTTCATTCCATAATAATTATGGAATGAGTTTTCTTTGATTGAATGAGTTTTCTTTGATTGAACCCTGACTGAGACATGTTTATTTTTATAACACAAAATTCTGGAATGCATAAAAGATCTAAGATCAAAGTGTAATTTATGGTAGTATATAATCCTAATTCTCTCCCTCCACCCCACTCCTCGTTTTGAATTTACCTGGATCAGCCTTTTTCAAAAAGATTTAATAAAACCTTATTTTTTTGCACCATCTTCATAAAGTGTTGATAACTTGCACAGAAAAGAATATGCATTCTTATTTACATAACTTACAATCAGCTTCCAGCCATATTAGTGGTCAAAACAGCAATCAAGTAAACATATATGAATGGGTTATTTCTGTGTAAACATTCAGGGTTCTAGGCCTGACACAACATTCTCTCTATCTCTCTGTTTTTTTCTCTGACAGACAACTAAATCACACATGGAAAAATATATACCTTATAATACCATCTTTGGAATATAAGCAAACATGTTAATTTTCTATGATCACTAAATTATTTTAATCTAAATTTAGCTGATATACTGATAAACATATGTACATTTTCAATTTCTGGGCTTCTTATAGAATGAACAATTTTTATTTTGTTTATACAGGAAATATTTTATTGAGCTTAAACATGTCCTGTGTTATAGCTTTATTATAAGATTAGTTGCAATATCATTTTTATCCTTGATATAACTTTCATGGTATTTAAAATTTTGGTCATTATATACCTGCCATTATCATTCTAAAGAAAACTTCATTTTTTTCTCAGTTTCTCTTTTCATTCATTTTTACCTGTTTTCCAAAGTTTCTGCCATCCTGCCTCCCTTCATACCTCTATATTATTATTTTTTATTTATTATTATTATTTTATTTTTTGACAGAGACAGAAAAAGACCGAGAGAGGGATAGATAGGGACAGACAGGAAGGGAGAGGTGAGAAGCATCAATTCTTTGTTGCAGCAGTACCTTAGTTGTTCATTGATTGCTTTCTCATATGTGCCTTGACTGGGGGGCTGCTATAGCAGACCAAGTGACCCCTTGCTCAAGCCAGCAACCCTGGGCTCAATCAAGCTGGTGAGCCTTGCTCAAACCAGATGAGTTCGTGCTCAAGCTGGTGACTTCGGGGTTTTGAACCTGGGTCTTCCACATCCCAGTCTGATGCTCTATCCACTGCACCACTGCCTGGTCAGGCTCTATTTTATTTTTTTTAAGATTTTGTTGTTTCTGGATGTTTTCTATAGTTGATAATCACAAAACATTTTTAAAATTTTATTATTGTTTCTTGTCATCATAAATCCATGTATATACCATCATGTTTTAGTATGTTAAAATGCTGAACACTAAACATTCTTCATGACTCTATTATGGTTCTAAACAAAAAATATATTTTATTTTCTTTATTTTTTAATGTTCTAATTAATGATATGTCATCTTTTCTGGGTACTGTTGACCAGTGCAATTCCATCAATAGAATAAAAGATCAGAAATTTTGTGTATTTATATGCATTATTTATCTACATATTTGAGTTGAGTTTATTATAGAGATATCCATAAAGATCTATGTGCTTTGACAGTAAATTATTAATTTTAATATTTTTATAAAGTACATAAATTTATCTATTAAATGGATTGGAGTAATAGTCTAATTTTTTAGCAACATATTGGTCTTCTTTTGAGGAAATAATGTTTTATAAGAGTATATAGTAAGTAGTTTGAAAATGTGCATATATATTCATCAAAAATAAATGAGTTTTAAGGAGCATTTTTTAGGACATATAATTTATTTCCTTATTTTGTATAATGTCCATAAAAGTGATTCTAGTGCCGTTAGTCCTCTTGACATCTATAGATGGAAAAATAAATATTGCTTATTGTGAAAGATTTATTTTCTGCCCTGACATAATTGAGTCAATCAATAAAATTTAATGTTCCTTTTGACATTTTGCTATGCACAAAACATGTTACAAATAAGTCAAAAGTGCATATGAAAAAAAAAATCACCTAAATTCCCCTGTGGCAGACATGTCACTTTAGAGATTTAAAATAAAATGATAATAATAATAATAATAACCATATAAATATAGACCTTTTTCCTCTTTCCATGTGGCTCCATCCACCTTGAAGGCAGTTAAGGCCATGCACAGCCTTTTTTGAGAGTGTGAAAACAGAAATTCAGCTTGCATTGCTGAGCCCCTTTTTAGCTGTATGCAGAGCTAGCCCCTTGCAGGGTGAGTGCATTTTAACCATTCTTCACCATGTGGATAGAGACCTGGCCTGTAGGAAGCCCCATCATTGCTCAGTTGTGCCAGCCAGCAACTATGTGAAAGAGTCTGACAGGTTCAGGCTAATGGCAGCAAGCAAACTACCCTGCACTTATAAGAGGCTTTGAAGGTAATGAAATGACTATTTGATTGCCATCTATTTAGCTAGTTTGACTATCACTTGTTGTGAGCATACAACAAGCCCAGTACTTTCAAACTTTGCAACCCCCAAAATACCATGTTTGAACCGATCTGGAGCTGATTAAACTCTGGGGTATTGATTCATGCATCTAAGAAAAAAAAAAAGAGCTTAATAAGTGCCAGTTCTGGAAGTTACATTTTGTTGTGCTTTTCTCATGGGCGGGAATGCATGTGTACTATATAGGATACCATGTTCTCTGGGATAAGGTTACATGGACTTATGAATAATTAGAAGGGTGATTAATAGGTCCAAATTATAAACAAAGCAACTAGATGATCTGAAAGGATATTCCATCAGCTCATGGAAAATTCTGAAGAGATGTTTTATTTTGATATTTTAGAGTAATAGAATTTGTCTTTGAGACCTGGTCCTGCCATTTACTATATAATCTATTTAGGTTAAATATAGTTTTTTTCTAATCCTCAATGAATTCATCTCTAAAGCATAAATAATAATACTATCTGCCTCATTAGGTTGTTAAAAGAATTAATGAGATAATGTATAACCTGACATTTGATCCAATACCTGCCAAATAATAATTGTGTTTGTATATGTGTAGGTTTATACTCATTATATATTAAATATACTGTAAATATTGATGACATAGAATATATAATTATATATTTTAGGTACATCCATTGAAATAGGAAAATTCAGGTTCCATAGTATCTTTCTGAGTCTCTGATAAATGCTTTCATTTTATATTAATGGATCCATTTGTTTTAGGTATTTTTTGTAGTTCTTTTCATTGTATTTTAGTCACATGATTATAATTGAGCTATCTTGTTTGGACTTGGAAAACCTGCCTCTCTCTTTTAAAAGATCCATTTTTTCTCTTATATGATTGCATAGCATCCTGTGTTGTTTTTTATGTACTTTATCAAGTTAGTATATTTTTTTCTTTTTGCTTGAAGAACAACACCCATATTGCTTATCAGAGTATCTCACAACCTGTATGTCAGGTGTATAGCTGGTTTTCGATAAATATTAAATGAATAAGTAAGAAAATAAATGAAAACGTTAATGAATGAATGAAAAGTATTTCAAATTAAATTATGTCTTGCTGCATTTTCAAAATACATTATTTCAAGGTTGTTTCATTTTGTGCTGTTTTTTTTTTCCCCTCCAAATTCATTGATAAATGATCTAATAGTATTAACCTAGGATCCTAAATTCAGATCCCTACAAGGTATGAAAATTATTATAAAGAAAATAAAACAAGCCATGGGAAAAATGACAAATGGCGATTGACATTCTGTCTTAGTGTCAGGAAGGCAATAAATTCAGTTTAGGGGTTGCGGTAACTGTTAAGGTGTGCCCTGTGTATAGATGAGTGACTGTTCTCAGCAGCAACTGATCTTTTACTACATGGACATTCCAGCCAATTATTATCAAAAAATTTTTAAAGTCAGAAATATATCTCTTTTTTTTTTGTTTCTATGTGAAATCTGTAAGTATTTGAATAGTGTGAATATATTTAACGTAAATACTGTACCACCAAATCCTTGGATGAACTAGGCTTTGTGTTTAGGTATGACCCATAGAACCCCGAGTTTTGCTTCTGGTTTGACTAAGCAATCTATGTTATATTGATCATTGTCTTCTGAAATGATTTCTAATGACACATTCTTAATGGGCAGCATTAATTTGGCAAAATTTATGTTTGCATAAGCCAAATCAGTGGGTTCATTTCCCTTTTCAGAATATCTGATGGCTTTAAATGTCAACTGATGATCTTTTTCACAAGTCAATCTAATTTTTTCATTGCTACTTTATTTTTTAGATTTTTTTTATTGATTTTGGAGAATGAGGAAGAGAGAGAAAAAGAAAGAAACATCGTTCTGATCAGTTGGCTTAGTGATAGAGTGTTGGCCCGGTGTGTGGAAGTCCTGGGTTTGATTCCCGGCCAGGGCACACGGAAGAAGTGTCCATCTGCTTCTCTACACTTTCCCCTCTCCTTCCTCTCTATCTCTTTCTTCTCCTCCCACAGCCAAGGCTCCATTGGAGCTAAACTGGACTGGGAGCTGAGGACGGCTCTATGGCCTCCACCTCAGACACTAGAATGGCTCCGGTTGCAACAGAGCAATGGCTCAGATAGGCAGAGCATCGCCCCCTGGTGGGCATGCCTGGTGGATCCTGGTCGAGCATATGCGGGAGTCTGTTTCTCTGCCTCCCTGCTTCTCACTTCAGAAAAAAAAAGAAAAAAAATAAGAAACATTGATTTGTTGTGTCACTTATTTATGCATTTGTTGATTGATTCTTGTATGTGCTCTGACTGAGAATTGAAACCATAACCTTGGTGTATCTAGATGATGCTCTAACTAACAGAGCTAAAAGGCTAGGGATTATTTCATTTTTGAAAACCCCAAAATTATCAAAGAAGAACATGCCCCTCTCCAAAACTAAATAAAAAATATTCTCAAGACTATACTGTCAGCCATGTGTAGATGCTAATGTCAGTTTCCTTATTTCTTGATTTGGACATTACTCTTCCTTATTTAGGGCGAAGTTTTGTTCAAGGCTTCTTCGTCCTCTATCGCCCCACCCAGGAATAAAGAATGACTGTCTCTGGGCCAAGGCAAACAGCTGACCCACAGGAGAGGGCTTGCCACTGATATCTTTGAGCCTCCTCTGGGCTGGGGAATGTAGAAGAGAAACCAAGATGCTAGGTGACACTGCAGACTCCCCACTTGAGCTTCAAGCAAAACCACTCTTGGACTGTGCATTTTATTAATCTTGTTGTTTTGGATAAAATATTTCTATGATCCTCCCCCCAAAAAAAGTTAGAAATGCAAAATGCCATGACACTGCAATCTCCTTGCCCTGTTTCACTCCTCCAGCTACATTTCTCACCTGTAAAATTTGCTCATGGTATATTTCTCAGTTGCTCAAATCACAGAAATATATACTTTTTTCCACTCAAGATATATTCAACTCCCCTAGTAGTCAAGGAAACAATGATAAAAAAAGATGAAGCGATTAAGAACTACAATGTGTTTGTTACAGAATAGTCATAGAAATATAAAGTACAGCATTCTTACAGTACAAGAAATATAGTCAGTAAATATTCTAATAACTATACATTGTGTCAGATGGGTGAGAGATTTATTGGGATTATTACTTAGTAAGTTATGCAATGTCTAATCACAAACAAATGCAGTAATTTATATCAACTGTAATTAAAAAGCAAAAAATGGTTTAAATATAAAAAAAGAAAACTAGATAAAATTTCCCACTAACAATTTGTAAATCTTCAAATTGATACATATAGCCTTGTGAGGGTCTAGGTAGTTGCTATTTTCAAATTCTTTTAATGGTAGCAAATGGATAGAAATTACTTTTTTGAGAGAAATTAAGCAAAATTTGCTAAAAAATTGCTTTGTCTCAGCAAGTCCTCTTTAAGTCATTTTTAAAAAAATTAGAAATACAAAAATTTTTCCATAGGCAGGGCTGTTCATTATAAAAGTTTTAATACATTAAAAAATTTGAAACTATTTAATGTATACTTATAAATAATTTAGTAAATTATTATAAGATGTATAATATAAATGAGACTGTTCAGTTACAGAGGAAATGTCCTTTATAATTAGGTAAAAATAAATCAAAATATAAAATAGGATTTTTATATGATGTCAAATTAAAAAAAATTTTTATTAATAAAAAATATGAGCAATTTAGTTCATATAAGTAACCAACAGAAGGTAGAATTATGGTTATTGAAGAAAAAATCTTTAATTTTAATCTTCAGCATTTTCTAAATATTCTATAATTAACATGTTTTCTGTAGCCTTCCCCACCCAGCAAAAAAAAAAAAAAAAAAAAAAAAATATATATATATATATATATATATATTCATGAGTGCTTAAGATACTATAAATAGACTAACCAAAAAGATTATTTTTTATATTGTCTTATTTTCTATAGCTTTAATAACTGATGACCCAAATAGGTTGTAGTAGAAAACATGACATTTTATTAAATAGAACTAAAAACTAAGAGGGAAATTAGAGGCACAGACAACAGAGCCACTTTGACAAAGACTTCAACACTGACTAATATCCTTGCCCAAAGTCATCACCAAGGATCTAGCTATCATGCTACCGCAAGTACTAAATCGTGTATTTTCACTGTAATAGAAAAAGATGATCTTAATAACAACAGGTTCCAAGACAAGAAACTTTTCAACAAGACAACTAACTATAAGGAAATTTGTTAGAACTTTACATAAAAATTGGGCACAAAAGTTTAGGAAACATCTGGAAAAACTTAAAAAAAATATCACCTTTGTTCAGTAACCTTTGATTCATTTTGCTTTTTGATACCTACAAAAATCAGACACTATGATGGATTCAGTTAGTTATAATATGCCTTTAATATGTAATTTAAATGAATTTTAGTATAGTAGAACATTTATTATTCTGAGAGTGAGAAAAGTCCAAATTCACTGAGTTTGATATATGCATCAGGATATTCTTGAAAGAATAATTCATATTCTCTTGTCAAGTCTGACTTCAAAGCACCACTAATAGATAAAGCAAGGCAGAGTGTAATTAAAACCAACTAAATTCAAACAAAGGCAAAATTATTTAAGTATATTCACCCACTTTGAATCTTAGTATACTCATTTCCCTCTCATTTCAATGAACATTAGTTTTAGAGTGAAGTTACATCTTATGTTGGGAAGTTAAGGAGGGCAGTAAACTGTTATAGAACTCCATTATTCTTGAGAACTTAAAATGACAATGAAAAGCACAGCTGTGACTAAAATCACAAATGCTTTTATGTTTATTTGTTTTCAATGTTATAGATCATAATAGATATAGCATTTAGTATTTTGTACATAAATATACCATGTGTACATATTGGTCTGCTGTAATTGTTTTAAAAGGAAGGCCACGAGGAATAAATTTCTGTTAACCAGAGGGAATACCCGAAGAGTCTACTTGGTAGCAATAATGAGTGTCAAATGGCAGGGTTGTGTGAATTATCATTTCAAAAAACTAAATGCTTTTGTGAAGTCACTTTTAATTTCATAGTCAACATGTAAAAAATATGTTTCTTGTTTCTGAATAAGCCAAGATACAACATTAGAGTAGAGCAGGAGAATTAGGTGAATGTTTATACTGAGGGCAGGCTAACAAAATAGAATTTTTAGTTCATCTTGATTTTAGAATTGCCATGTAGTAAATGTTGTACCCCTCAAAATTTCCATGTTGAATCCTAATTCTTATTGCAATGGTATGAGGAGGCAAGGTCTTTTGTAGATGACTAGGTCATGGGGGCAGACCCTCATCAATGGGGTCAGTGCCCTTATAGAAGAGACCCCAGAGAGCTCCCTTGGCCCCTCCTCCATGTAGGGCCACTGAGACACGGTATCTGTGAATCAGGACCTGGTTCTCTGGAGACATCAAATTTGTCAGTGCTTTGATCTTGGCCTTTCAAGTCTCTAGAACTGTGAGAATGATTTTTTTGTTGTTTAAATCATTAGTCTATTGTGTAAGACTAAGACAAAAAAGAAATTGTTTCACTCCTTTTTAAAGTGTAACAATTTTTTTTCAAGCAAAGGGAAGTTTTTTTCTTCTCTATTTGATGGTGGAAGAAACAAGACAATCCACACAAAATAAAGTCAGAGAAAGTTTAACAGTTTAGAAGACTAAATGTGCATTGGACTGACAAAAAAACAATCACAACAAAAATAAAGGAACACAAATTAAACAATGACAATTAAGTAATTCTATTCTTCTTAGCACTATTTTTTTTTTAATCAAATGAAAGGCAAGGAGGTGGAGAGACAGACTCCCTCA
Organism: Saccopteryx leptura; assembly: GCF_036850995.1. Classification (NCBI taxonomy): domain Eukaryota; kingdom Metazoa; phylum Chordata; class Mammalia; order Chiroptera; family Emballonuridae; genus Saccopteryx; species Saccopteryx leptura. Next base: position 23,776,298 of record NC_089503.1, read on the forward strand.
TGCCCCCTGACCAGGATCCACCCTGTAGCCTCCACCTGGGGCTGATGTACTGCACGTCTGGGGCCACTGTTTTGTTGCTCCATGACTGAGCTACTACAGCCCTTGAAGCCAGTCCATGGAGCCATTCTCAGTGCCCAGGGCCAACCTGCTTATTCAAGACATGGCTGTGGAAGGGGAAGCAGGGAGGGAGGAGTGGAGAAGCAGATGGTTGCCTCTTTTGTGTGCCCTGACTGGGAATCAAACTTGACACTTTTATACGCCAAGCCAACACTCTAGAGCTGAGCCAACCAGCCTGGGCTCTTAGCAAACTCAAAGATAGAAAATATGTAAATGAACAGTGATGAGGCTTTTTGGGTATTTCCAGACGTAAATCCCTCACCGATTCCTGCCATTAATATATTATAAAATATTTTTAGCTAAGAGAAAGAACAAAATTCTGCCTTGTGTGATAAATTTAATGGACTTTGAGGATATTATGCTGAGTAAAATAAACCAAAGAAAAATACTACATGGTATTGCTTACATATGGAAAATTTAAAAAGTCAAACCTATAGAAACAAAGAGTAGAAAAGTTGTTGTCAGGGACTGGGATTGTGGGAGAAATAGGGAGAGTTTGGTAAAAGGGCACACATTCCTGGCTACAATATGAATTAGGACTGAGGATCTAATGAAAAACATGTTGAGTATAATTGATATTTATTGTATAATTACAGTTTGTTAAGAAAACAGTACTTACGTGCCCATGCGCGCGTGAGCACACACACACACACACACACACACACACACACACACACACACATAAAGAAAAATTCTCTTGAGATAAATTTTTAAGCTTCTACTACCGTGTCCATCAACCTATATCTGAGCCTATATAACTGGTCATTCCTTTTTTTTCGGCTACTGCTTATTGCTTTTATTGAAGACCAACCCTCAATAAGATTCCACAATCTGTTTTCTACTCATGAACATTATTAACTCCCCTTTTTCTTTTTTCTGAATCATCAGCTTTCTCATTCAGTATAATCTTTCTGATGGTCATACCAATATACTAAATTGTAATAGTTCTCATATTTACACAAACTCTTGGTTTTGCTTACTGTTACCACCAACTCCATTTCCTGTTAGAGCAAGACTCACAGCATTGTGTGTGTTGTCTCTTGTTTCCAGTCAAGTTTTAAGCCTCCTCTCTAATCAAACTGCTGTTCTCAAGGTCTCCAGTGATGTCTGTGAGGATAAGTCCAATGATCAATTCTTCCTTCTTTTCCTACTTGATTGATCAGCGGCATTTGACATGGTTCTTCACTTTTGCCATGAAATACTCTCTTTACTAGACTTCCAGACAGTATATTACTGAGAATTCTTCCTTAAAGACTTCTCCTTGTCACCAATCTTTGTTGGTTCATCATCATCTTCCAAATCTTTATAAAGCTCTATCCTTAAACTTTTAGTCATTTTTTAATCAGAATTAATCCCTTGGAAATCTCATGTCATCTAATAGTTTTATACTGATCAATATGCTGACAAACCCCCATTTATAATTCCAGCTACAATTTGTTTCCTAAACTTCAGATCCATATATCCAGCTATATGCTCAACTCTTCACTTTGATATATGATGTGTTTCATACTACACATGCCTAAAACTAAGCCCCAATCTTTCCTCGATCTTATTACAATCTGTTTCTACAGCTTTCTTTTTTATTCAGTTAATAGCAAATTTATTCTCATAACTACCCTTACCAGATATCTTGGACTTATTTTCAATGCCTGTTTTTCTCAAAAATCCTATGTGATATGAATAATCAACCAATCCTGTCATATCTACCTTTGTGAAATATTTAGATTTCAAATGATCTTCACACCCCTCACCTCTGTCGTCATGGCTCAAGTCTCTATCATCCCTCAAATGAATTATGCATTTAGTTTATTTAACACAGCACTGAAAGTGAATCTTCTAAAATATGTTAAATGACATTCCTTTACTCAAAACACTCCATTGTTATTTACTGAACTCAGAGAAGTCTAAGTAGCTAATAAATAAATATTAGAGAGTGGGAAGGGAGTGTTATCTCTCAGGAGTTTATTCTTTCAAAAAGTTACTATTGAGGACCTTTTAAGCAGCGATTATGTGTGATTCTTGGCATTATTTTAATTGAACCCATTTGGCATAGTTATTCAGTCATTCCTCTATGTCCGGCAGTATTCTTAGGTGACCTTTCAACAGTCTTGCTTTGATAAAGGAAATAATACCATGCATTTTGAGAAGTAATAAATGACAATTCTTTGTCTATATTTTTTCTTCTTAGGTAACACTTGTTTGTCAACACTAGGATTTGTATCTCAACATTTATAATTAAGTTCTACATATAGCAGGGAAATGTTTTTAAATATTTATATGTTGTAGAGATTCAACCTATATTGTGGAAATAATAGGGCAAATAGCATAATTTAAGCAATAATTTTTAATGTAACATTTTTATTGAGTGTCTACTATATTTGTGACACTGAATCTTTTGTGAGCTTTTAATTATGTTTTATAATTTAGTAGGCATTTCTAATAATTAGTCTTGATATTGACACTGCTAGTTTTTCTGTTTCTGATCAATAAAATTATATATATCAATTACAGAGTCTTGGCTTTGGTGACAAAATACAATACTATAGTTAAATCCCCAAGCAATACCTGAATCTTTTCTAGTATTTGATATGGTTTTTGTACTTGTGAATAAACACTTCTACTTGTGGGACAAGTCAACATCCAAATGATTTACATAAAATAGCAACATGAAACTTTGAAAAAAATAAAGCTAGCCTGACAAGTCAGTGGCGCAGTGGATAGAGCATCAGACTGGGATGCGCAAGGACCCAGGTTCAAGACCCCGACCGAGGTCACCAGCTTGAGCGTGGGCTCATCTGGCTTGAGCAAAAAAAAAAGCTCACCAGCTTGGACCCAAGGTCGCTAGCTCAAGCAAGGGGTTACTCGGTCAGCTGAAGGCCTGCAGTCAAGGCACATATGAAAAAGCAATCTGAACAACTAAGGACTCCCAACGAAAAACGGATGATTGATGCTTCTCATCTCTCTCCATCCCTGTCTGTCTGTCCCTATCTATCCCTCTCTCTGACTCTCTCTCTGTCCCTGTAAAAAAAAAAAAAAAAAAGAAAGAAAAAAAAGAAAACTAAGTGGGTTTTTGGGGTTTTTTTTTAGAAGTGGTAAATCTGGTATAGTCTGGTTTTTTTTAATGATAGTAAAATTCACATGTTCTTAAAATATGTGTTCTTTATAAAAATCACTCAGTGATTTCAAGCTATCACTATAGCAACTATTTGCATCAGAGTACTATTTTCTCCCAGAGCTATTTCTGTATCATTAACTCCTTGATAATACTTTATTATTTGATATCTGTAAAGTCCATATGCAATTTAGCTTCTAATTTAGTTAACAAATTATGTCTGACAAAAGAGAAACTTATAGAACAATAAGCAACACAATTAATTACCATATGAAGTAGGAAACCACTATATTTGTCAGAAGCATTATGTCTTCAAAATAATTTTACCAAGTAATTAAGTATAAACATATCCCATTCCATTATCAGGACATATCCTTTTTTAAAAATTTATTCATTATAATAAAGCAAAACCAGAAACTAGAACTAGTAAAATTGCAAAACTGAATTTATTAAACAAGCTTTTTTCTTATTAAAACAAACCAAAGAAGATGTAAAATAATGTCTAACTCTATGTAAGAAAAAAGAAGTTACATTTTGTTATATTTCGCTCATTATCCTATTGACAATGATTACGTAGAGAAGAAGGTATCATTTCAGTTTAAGACAATAATTTGATAGTGTATATATTTCTATTCTCCTTGACTATTTTTTGAAGCACTAGTTTTTGAAAAGATTTAAAGGCAATATGAGGATTCCAGAGACCTGAGACCATTGTGGTTGACTTTCACTTTTTTTCCCCTGTCTGGAAGAAAAGAAAGGTATAAATAAGAAAAGCTTTTCAAGAAAAAGCAATAAAGTGCAGTTTGTTTTCATCACCTCAAGGACCTCATATGTTTAATGCTCCGTAACTTAGGTGAATCCCGTTATCTGTCTATATAAAGAGATTACTGACATACACCTGTACAATGACATATAGAATGCACTGTTGAATTTGATGTCTCAGGCAGGTGTTGCAAAAGGCTGGATATGATGCAATTTCATCTACATATTTCAACCATAAATACTAGTTGCTATGTAAACCTACTGGGTAGTCAAATGTTGACTAAGTAAATAGAAATAAGAACTTACCACCTTCTTGCTATGTCTCAGACTTCCCCAGCCACTTCCCCCTGTTACTGTATGCTAATAGCTTTAGCCTGATAAAGCTGAAAAATATATCAACTTTGATAAACCTATAATTCTAATTAGCTCTGGATGTTGTTTTTTTTAATTTTATAAGAAGCACAGGTATTTCTGGGTATTGTCTAATTTTTATATCCTGGAAAAAAATGATCAACTCCACATTGCCTAGTCATTTCAATGAAAAGTTGACCAAATTCCCTATTCCAAATCACTGTTTCAGTTGAGTTCTTTAGTAGAATTAGTTTTTATATAGGAAACATTTAAAATAAAAAAATTTTTTTTTACAAAGACAGAGAGAGGGATAGACAGACAGACAGGAATGAAGAGATGACAAGCATCAATCATTAGTTTTTCATTGCTCATTGTGACACCTTAGTTGTTCATTGATTGCTTTCTCGTATGTGCCTTGACCGTGAGGCTACAGCAGATGGAGTAACCCCTTGCTTGAGCCAGCGACCTTGGGTCCAAGCTGGTGAGCTTTTGCTCTAACCAGATGAGCCAGCGCTAAAGCTGGCGACCTCAGGGTCTCGAATCTGGGTTCTCCTCATCCCAGTCCGACGCTCTATCCACTGTGCCAACACCTGGTCAGGCTATAATAAAAAATATTAATTTAACATGTAAACAAATGCTTTTGTATACTTGATATATTTTATACTAACAGCAGCAGCTGGACAAATCATTTTTTTCATGTTGAAAAAAATTTAATTGTTTAAACATTTTTAGGGTTACAAATCATTGTAAAACAAATGGAAAGATAAAAGGGTGTTAGCCTTTGAGGCGAGAAAGATATTCACAATAATATGCAGCTACTAAATATTCTTGGATGAAAATTATTTTTTCCCTAAAGCAAGACATTCTCTCAGATGCTTTGTGTGGCAGCATGTCATTTTGAATGCAGTGACTTTACATGGGAGTTGCTAAAACGTGTTCGTTTTACACTGAGTTGCTGAAGTCATCTTTATTTCAGTCCAGTAACTAATAAAATTACAGTGTTAAGCAGTATTAAAGGAAATACCTCTGAAAATACAACTTTTAAGTGGTTTTTCAATACTGCCCCTAGCTTCATGCCTGCCTGGTGATCATCAAAGCTCATCTTGTATTTCTTGAGCTTCTTTTTATCTTTTTCTTTTTTTCTACCCTTAAGAGCTTCTTGATTCTTTAGTCTTAAAAACACATATCCAATCTAAAAGCTCAATTGTTGGTTCCTGTTTACTTCACATCATTATGACATTCAAACACTGGCCGAATGTTTTTGCTGCCAGACTAAATTCCATGTAAGGCTCTGAGTACCATGACTGGAGTTATTTTCAAGCCTCACATTTCCCCTTTTTCTTGAGCTTTCTTAAATTTGCAGAGCAATATATTTATAATACATACTTAGCACTAAAACCCATGGAACACTAGTAAATAACCGTTTGTGAATTCATTCATGCATTGATGGATTCTGGAAGTAATTATAATACATTGCTTTTTAACTGTAAATAAGAAAGATATGAAAAGTTACTGTTCTGTACATGATTTTCATCCTATCTTCACATGTCATCTTAAAACAAAATCCTCAGTAATATATAAAAATCTACTGATAGAGAGAGGTGGATAGGAATAAATACCTGATTGTGCACAAAATTTTGAATATACTGACACAAACCAAAGTTCAGAATGGGGTTAGTTCTATTTCTTTCTATTTTATCAGCTTTCTTCTTTGTACAAGATGACAACATGTACTTTTCTTGAAAAAGAAATGACACTTATTATTCAGTTAACAATCTCAAATGAATAACAATAATGGATTATCATCAAATTACTCAGTAAGTGGATCCAAACATGGTAAGAATAGAACTAATGTGCTTATTTTAAAAAGAGAAAAAAACAAGCTATTGAGAGAATTAAATCAAAGTGATTGAGCTAAGCCAAGCAAACTTATATGTCAGTCTAATTTGTAATGTATTTTAGACATGTTATTTATCTTGCCTGAGCCTCAGTTTTCTTATTTTAAATATTGAGATAAGGGCAATAACCTTGTCATAGGATTTGTAAGCAGTAATTGGGTCTGTGCACATTAGACACTAGGAATGATGGATGTTAATGTTAAAAATTGCCAACATCAACCTGATTAGGCAATGGCACAGTAGATAGAGCATTGGAATGGGATGCAGAGAACCCAGGTTTGAAACTGCGAGGTTATTGCCTTAAGTGCAAGCTCATCCCACTTGAGTGAGGGGTCACTGGTGTGAGCATGGGGTCATAGACATAACCCCATGGTCGCTGGCTTGAGCAAGGGGTTACTCGCTCTCCTGTAAACCCCCAGGTCAAGACAAATATGACAAAGCAATCAATGAACAACAAAGTGCCAGAACAAAGAATTGATGCTTCTTATCTCTCTTCCTTCCTGTCTATCTGTCCCTCTCTCTGACTCTCTCTCTGTCAAAAAAAAAAAAAAATTGCCAACATCAGCATAACTTGATTATGTCGTCATCATCATTACTATTATCATTATAATGTTATCATTGTACTTTTTGTTTGTGTTGTGGTTATTGGTTTGAACAGAAAAAGTAATTTTAAATATTTGCAGGATAGTGGTTAAGCATAAACATTTAGAAGTTAGACTGCTTTTAAATCAGTCCTCTCCTGAATAAGCTGTATGATCTTACAGCCTTCACTTAAGCTCCTAAATTACAATTCTTTCACTTGTGAAATCTAAATAATCATACAGTCCTTTTAGACTATAGTGAAGATTAACTGACATAACTTCTGTGTTTTCTGACACACATTAGGAACCTGTAAGTGTTGATTTTCATCTCTGTCACTATTACTGTTATTATTATTGCATTAGATATTTTGCGTTCTCCCATTTCTTACATCTTCTTATCTCAATTATTCCATGTCATACATAAAGCAGTGCTTAAAATATTTTCTGCTAATAACTTGATAGAAAATACCAAAGAAATAAAGACAGTTATTTATTAAATTTTGAGGTTTTCTGTTTAAAGTAAACTTTGTGAGGTATGATTTATATACAATATATTGTCCTCTTTTAATTGTATAGTTCAATGAGTTTTGACAACTATGTATACCTTTGGAACCATCACTGTAGGTTTTTGGGGTTTTAAGTTGACTTTTGACTCTAATAGCATGATAAAAGCTTTTAGTGGAAAATGTAACTTGAAAGGCAATAACTTGACCTACTAGGATTCCTTTTCCTAAATCCTGCCGGATTCAGATTATATTTTTGTCCTTCATAACAGATTTGAAAGACTGCCTGACTCATGTTAGATAAAAATTGCATGGGCTAAATGTAGGGATAAGAACAATCAGAGAGAATGGATCCTTTGCCCAGCCTTCCAACTGAGTAGGGAATTGTTGGGCAGATAAGTAATTTTATGCTCACTCTGTTAAAGATGGCCACTGCTCTCATGTGTTGATGCTTTCAGATGATACAGCTAATTGCCTTTAATGCTTGGGAAGGGTCTTGGTTATGCTACTGTGTGTTGGGGGAGGGCTTTCTTGCTGAAAATTTTTAAAAGGAGGAGCTAGGAGGCCATTTTGGAGGAGAGGAGACCACCTTGTGGTAGGGAGGAGGAGCTCATGTTGTAGCAGGGCAGGGAGGCCTAGTGGAGGAGAGGAGGCAGCAAAAATGGCGGAATGCTGAAGGAGAAGCCAGTTTGTGCAGGAGAAGGAGATGGGGAACAGAGGTGAGTAAGTCACAGATAATAATAGATGAAAAGAACTTAGAGACAAGAGACTATGGTACAAAGGACATCAAATTAAAGAACATTTGATAAGACAGTTTTTAAAAATCCAGAGCTTGTTAGAAGAGGACATTTTAATTCTGGGACCCATTTTGAGGATCAAGATATGCTCAGTCTTTCTAAGTGAAAGTCTCTCAGAGTTGCAAATCTTCCACTTGATTAAAAGAAACTAAAACAATTTTTATAGCTTATTATTTTAGCTATTTATCTTTTGAGAATTAAGCCCCTTGCAAAAGAACTACCATACTTGGTTGATTTTTCTTTTTTTCTTTTTATTTTTGTCCCCCCTCTTCTGAGTTTTAACATTGATGTATAATAGGTTGAAAAATTAAACATTTAAAAGTGTACAGTTCAGGGATATTTAGCACATTCAGAGGGACATGCAACTTCTATCTATTGATAGTTCCAAAACATTGTCATTATTGCAAAATGAAACCTCATACCCTTGATGCAGTCACTTCATACTCGCCCCTTCTCCGGCCCCCGGCAATCCCCGACTGGCTTCTTGTGTATATGGGTTTGCTGAGTCTGGATATTTCATATCAATAGAATCATACAATGTGAGATTTCATGTCTGGCTTCTTTCAATTAAAATAATTTTGAGGTTTATCTACTTTTGTTTTTATTAATAAATAATATTCCATTGTATGATTATAGCACAATTTGTTTATCTGCTTACTGCTGGCAGAATTTTGGACTGTTTTCACTTTTTGGATGTAATAAATAGCACTACTATGTACTTGGGTATGGCTTTAAAGGAATGATAAGTATAGTCTGTACTCTACTGAAAATTAAAAGTTTAACGCTAATGGTAAGGAAATTATGGCAAAAACTATTACTGTTGTTAAATTAATATTTCTCTATATTCTCAGTGATAAAAAGTCTTTATATTTAAAGTGATTAATTTATTTGTTGGAGTTCTGTATTAGGGCTCCAATATTTATTTAAATAGTAACTGAGATTCTTTGTTACAAAATTTGTAAACTATTACTCATGTTTAATTTTTATTAGTAGATACTTATTTAGATATTTGTTCTTGGTGGTAAGAATAGAGTCATATCCAACTCTGTCTTCTTGAATTTCATCTATGAACTTGACACATGAGAGCTGCTCAGTAAATAACATAATTTGAATAAATACATGAATGCATACATGTATAAATAAGTAAAGGAAAACTTGATGGGAGTGGAACTCTGAAAGAATGAGCCAATTTGGTAAGTTTCAAAGACTAAAGATAAATAGTAAACATTTAAATTGGACTCAATAATCCTCATTTTCTTGTTTAATCTCCTCCTCTTGGGTGGGGGTTGGAGCTAATGTCTTATTTCTAATCAACAGAATAATAAATGGACTATTGCACTTAGATTATGTTATAAAGGGTATCGTATATATCTTCTCTGTCTCCCTCTTTGCTTTTCCTACTTGGTCAATCTGGTGAAGATAGTGGCCACATTTTGACAGTTTGAATTATCCTATGGAGAAGACCATAGCAGAAAGAAACTTAAGAAAAGACTCAGTCTAACATCCCACCAAGAATTGAGTTCTTCTACCAACCATGTAAAAGAGCTTGGAAAAAGTTCTTTCTCCCATTAAATCTGAAGACAATTGCAGTTCTGGGCAACACTTTGCAGTCTAAGAAACTATAATGCAGAGGATCCAGCTAAGCTATGTTACAGAAATGATGAGATAATAAATGTTTTTCTTTATCCTGCTAAGTGTAGGATAATTAGTTACACAGAAATAGGTAGCTATAAAGAACTGGTACATAGATAAAAGAAAAATTGGCTTCAAAGAAGTGTTATGGTTGAGCAATTATAAAACTCATTCATGATTTCAGCAAAATTTACAAATTCTGTATAAGTTTTTGAAAAGAAACAGACTAATATACATTGAATATTATAGCTGTAGTGATTTTAAATTATTTACTGGGTCTTATCAGTGATTACTCTGTAAACAGTGCACTTAATATTATATGTTAATATATTATATAGTAGTAATAATATTATATGTAAGTAATTTAATATCATTATTATTATTCCAGGAAAATAATAATTACACCATTGGAAATTGGTGTGTGTGAGGGTATAGGAGAACAAATTTGGGAGAAAGGAGAGAGCTGACAATATAAATTAGATTTATTTTAATGTTTTTGAAAAAATTGAATTTAAAATGAAATTTTAGTATTAAAAATAATCAAAAACTTTTATAGATAAAGATAAGAAGTCACATTAGTAAACATTTTTTTTTTTTTAAGCAACAGAGAGAGACAGACAGACAGAGAGAAATGAGAAGCATCAGCTCATAGTTACGGTACCATAGTTGTTCATCGATTGCATTCTCATGTGTGCCTTGACTGGGGCGGGGGGTGCTCCAGTGGAGCCAGTGACCTGTTGCTCAAGCCAGCAACCTTGAGCTCAAGCCAGAGACCTGGGGCTTCAAGCCGACAACCTTTGGGCTCAAGCCAGTGACCACGGGGTCATGCCTATGATCCCATGCTCAAGCTGGTGACCCTGTGCTCAAGCTGATGAGCCTGCACTCAATTAGTGACCTCGGAGTTTTGAACCTGGGTCCTCAGCATCCCAGGTCAATGCTCTATCCACAGTGTCACTGCCTGGTCAGGCTGGGGCACAAAATTTTATTATATGAAAACTTATTTCAACATCTTTTATATATATAAACACAGGGCCCATGGACAATTCTTCTCCTTGGGAAAGCACATAAAGTGGCATTAGTCCTTAATGTGGGTTGCTTCTTCTCTGTTTTTACCCTGGGCATGTAGCCATTTAGGACCTAACTAAATAAGAAGCCCAAACACTTTTTGAAAAAAAATATACTGAAACCATTTTTTTTTTGCCATGAGACTCAAAGTTGAAGGGAACTTTAGGGAATGAACTGAGTTGGCCAAGACCAAGATCTTCACTTTAAAAAGAATATCATTGTGATGGGGTCAAGCCTCATTTAAGCTCAATTGCTTTCTGCAAGAGCTCAAAAAACTCAGAATAACAGTTATTTTCATGGTTTGTTACAGGAAAAGAACAAAGATCTTTTAGAATCAGAAAAAAAAAAAAAATGGAGGTACATAAAGCAGAGTCCAGGAGAAACAAGGCACAAGCTTCCAGTGTTCTTCTTTGAGTGGAGTCCCATTGAGTCTCTGTAGTATTAACATTAACTACTTGATCTAATATTTGCTCCACAGAAGTCAAACTGATAGAGCACGGCCCAGGACTCCAAGTGGACAAAGACTGGCATTAACCATAAATCGCACTATTAGAATAACCTATCTGCCTTGGCTCCAAACATCAGCTATATAAAAACTCTCTTAGGAGTCAGGATATTCCAAGGGCTTTAAGGTTATCTCTGGGGAGCTGTTCAAGGATTAAACTTGAAAACTTTTCAAATGTGCCTGGTTTTGTCAATTTATGCTTATTAAATTAACTGTTGACTGCACTGTCAATTTGGAAGTTATTATGAGGAAAAAGAAATTCTAGAATTGGAAGGTGATTTACTAACAAGGACTTCTGGGTTCATAGCAGAAGAGCTGGACCAGAGCAATGGGTTGGGAGACCCACAGACCACAGTACTGTGTAAAAATTTCTTTAACATTTACATGTGAATTAAAAGACCTTTACAGTGGATTAATCACATTATGAAGCATAATCTCCTAATCCCCTCTCACATCTATTTCTGAATCCATCTTTTAATATTTCCCTTTATTTCCAAAATTAAGGCATTTAATTCTAGTATCTGATCTGGCAGAGGAAGAAGAAAGGATAGATTTCTAACTCTAGTGGGGTCACAGTGTCTACTCTGTCAGACAGCTATGTAGCATAGAGCTTCACTTCTAATTAGAAGCTAGAATCTCCTGCTCTTGAAAGCAAGAGGAAAAAAATACAATTTAAGAAACTTTGATGAAGCTGTCATGCTCTAAAAGTCACACATTACTCTGGAGACAAAGGCAATTTTATGGATAAGAACAAGTCTTCATTGGTTAAGAAAGAACACATTCTCTTAGACAAGTAAAAAAGAAGGGTAAAAGGTGTTAAAATGATTCAGTAACCATGCTACCTTAACAATTTTTTTTTGGTCACCTTTAATCAAAACCAAATATGCCTCTAAAAGGTGACTGAACTATTACTGCTAATTTTTACTAGACCTAGACAACTCAATTACTAGGCTTTATGTTTGAACAGCAGGGATATTGTTCCCTGCTGCTGCCAATCAGGTGCCGTTTATAATATCCTTATCCAATTAGTCTTCCTTTGAAAATTAAAATTATTATGTACACAGTGATTGCTTACTGTTCACTATTCCACAAGTTAGTTTTCAACATATTGTTTGTAACTTCACCATATGTTAGAGTCATTAGATACCGATCTTCCATTCCACAAAGCCTTTGCAGGAAAGATGCACATACCTTTTTACATGTAAAGTGGTCTGACTGAAGAGACTAATTAGAAATGTCATTTTTTTGTAAGAATTAGCATATCCATTATTTTATTAACTGGCTTGATTGAATATCAATGCACTCCTACAACATAAGGCATATCTCTAAAGTATTGTTCTAACATTTCAGATTGGTCTCTGACAGGCAGGCAGAATTAATGTGTCAGATTTTACATGACTGAAAGTCAAGAATTTTGGTCTTAAAATGTTTGAATTGTACAAAAGTACTGCTTTATTTCGAGGGTAAATCTTACCTGCTTATAATTATATGTACTCATTTGATTGGGTAAAATAAATATTCCTTTGCCAAGTGCAATGATACAGGATGTGTTCGTGGAAATGTTTGGCTTTAGAAGTTCCCTGGAACATACATAAATTCATTCTAGGCCCTGGCCGGTTGGCTCAGTGGTGGAGCGTCGGTCTGGTGTGCAGAAGTCCCGAGTTTGATTCCTGGCCAGGGCACACAGGAGAAGCGCCCATCTGCTTCTCCACCCCTCCCCCTCTCCTTCCTCTCTGTCTCTCTCTTCTCTCCATTGGAGCAAAGTTTGCCTGGGCGCTGAGGATGGCTCTGTGGCCTCTGCCTCAGGTGCTAGAATGGCTCTGATTGCGGCAGAGCAACACCCCAGATGGGCAGAGCATCGCCCCCTGGTGGCCATGCCCGGTGGATACCGGTTGGGCACATGCGGGAGTCTGTCTGAATGCCTCCCCATTTCCAGCTTCAGAAAAATAAAAAAAAAAAAAAAAAAAAAATCATTCTAGAATTTGACATTATGGCATTTTGGAAGATAAACTTTGGCAGAGAATGCTCTCAGGCATGTGTATATATTAGCATCCATAAAATTGGGTAGAAACACAGGAAATCAAAGTTTTATTCTGCACAGCCCTGACTGCAGAGGTTAAATCTGAAGGCGGCTTGGTTTGCATTGTAAAATCTGGATCAATTCCAGTAGAATGACCCTTCTTTATTTATTTTATTTACTTATTTTGACAGAGACAGAGAGAGAGTCAGAGAGAGGGACAGATAGGAACAGAAAGACAGGAAGAGAGAGAGATGAGAAGCATCAATTCTTCATTGCTGCTCCTTAGTTGTTCATTGATTGCTTTCTCATATGTGCCTTGAGTGGGGGCTAGAGCAGAGCGAGTGACCCCTTGCTCAAGCCAGCGACCTTGGGCTCAAGCCAGTGGCCTTGGGCTTCAAGCCAATGACCTTTTGGCCTCAAGCCAGAGACTATGGGGTCATGTCTATTGATGGTCAAATAAGTTTGTAAATATGATATATATGTTTTCTCTCTTATAGTTTGCATTGTGTGTGGGGGGACAAGGCTGTAAGCATTCTGGGTCGTTATAGCCTAAGGCTTAGTTTTAAGACTAGGCTTTTTCCTACACCCTTGACCATTGCTTGATGTAGGGTGGTGCACTCTCATGAGGAATCCCATTATGCCTCAGATAAGTGACTTTGTATCAGAGACTTTCTTGTTTGTATATTGGATTAAAAGTTTTGATTTCTACACTATAAAGTGGGGCAGACCCAGAGCTTGCTCTCTCTGGGTTCCTGAGATTAGCATTAGAGAGGAGAGCAGAGAAAGGCCACGTGGAGGAGGCCAGGAGAAGCAGCCAAGATGGTGGAGTGTTGAAGAAGAAGCCAGTTTGTGCAGAGTTTGTGCAGAGAGGAGATGGAAAACAGAGGTGAATAAGGCTGGTGAGGTTAGAAACCTTAGATTCTAGGAAACTTGGATAAGTTAGTAGCTTTGTGAGCACTGAATGAGTGGGTTTTGGAGCCCAGTGTGTGTTTCTACTTGCCTATTGGGTGCAAGCTAGGATTAAAGATGATGACCCACAAGTTTTTGGCTCCATTTTTTTTTTTTTCTTATTTTTTTCTTTTTGTATTTTTCTGGAGCTGGAAACGGGGAGAGACAGTCAGACAGACTCCCGCATGCGCCCGACCAGGATCCACCCGGCACACCCACCAGGGGGCGACGCTCTGCCCACCAGGGGGCAATGCTTTGCCCCTCCAGGGCTTTGCTCTGCTGCAACCAGAGCCACTCCAGCGCCTGGGGCAGAGGTCAAGGAGCCATCCTCAGCGTCCGGGCCATCTTTGCTCCAATGGAGCCTCGGCTGCGGGAGGGGAAGAGAGAGGCAGAGAGGAAGGAGAGGGGGAGGGGTGGAGAAGCAGATGGGCACTTCTCCTGTGTGTCCTGACTGGGAATCGAACCCGGGACTTCCGCACGCCAGGCCTACGCTCTACCACTGGCTCCATTGTTTCTTTACTGATTGTCTAAATCTAACCTGAACCTGCATGGGCCAGGTGGCTGTCATGGTGGCTGCAGCTACTGGCTTTTACATCTATGATCTCACACTCAAGCCGGCAACCCCACGCTCAAGCTGGTGAGCCCATACTGAAGCCAGCAACCTCCGGGTTTTGAACCTGGGTCCTCTATGTCCCAGTTCAATGCTCTTATCTACTGCTCCACTGCCTGGTCAGGCAGAATGACCCTTCTTTAATCAAAAATATTTTAATCTCTTGTTACTGGCCTTAAGGGGTTTGTTTGCCTATATGCATCAAAGTCCGAGAAGACATAAACAGAAATTTGTTACAAATAAAGGGTTTATTAATTCAGTAAGTAGCCCACATCCAGACACACGGGTGAACTCATGCTCAAAGACCTAGGTCTGAGGACTTCCAGGGGGTGGGTTATGTTGGTCAAATAAGTTATATAGGGAAAAATTATTACTCATGGTGACTGAGGAAGTCCGAGTCATGGTCAGGGTTGTGGTCTTTATTAACTGATTGGTGCTAGGGTCAGGGCTAGTTGATCTGTGCTTCTGGTTCTGCTGTCAGCCATGGTAATGTTTTGTCTCGTTTCACTACTTTTCTGAATCTGGAGCTGAAACATAGCTGAACCTAAATGTTATTCTTAGGTTGTCTAAATCTCTTTCTCTGTGATAAGTGGACTAGGGACTTTGTTTCTAAGATTATTTGATGCTCATCAGAACCTCATTCTCTTTAAGGTTTAATTATTAAGGGGATGAAAATGCAAGAGAGAAGGAGGCAGGTGAGTCATGGTGCTTGAGTCAAAAGGAAAGAAAGGAGAAAAGGTCATTTTAAAGAAATGAAGTTTCTATTTCTGGAACAAGCCAGTGTTTGAGGTGCCCATTGTTGCAGAGCCAATCTCACAGATGACTGAATGGAATATGAATGTTCTTAATCAAATTGTAAGCAACCTGAGAAGGCAGTTGTCTTTACCATGTCTAATGCTTGCCCTCGTATTCTCCTGGTGCTGCCTGTTTTTATAGGGTTCTGAAGCTTTAGTAGTGGTCCAAGGGGCAAAGTCCATGCAACTAGTCACATAGACAAGGGAGTAGTAAGGTGCTCTGTTCTTGACATGAGATACCGTCTTTCTTTGCATTCCTCCCATGACAGAATAGTTCAGACTGGCTCTCTCTTGATTCTCAATCTTTGGGTTCCTCCCAGATGCTTGCTTCCAAGGACACTCCTCAGCTCCTCCAGCAACGATAAGCTTCTTCTACATTTCATAGAGAAAGGCCAGAGAGCCATTAAGAGAGAATAGCAAACAAATTAACTATTTCCTAACCCTTTCATAATCTCTTAATGAAAGATTCTTAGCTATGAGTCCCCTGTCATTTCTACGGTTTACACCTCCATCACTTAGAATTAAAATATGTATATTATAAACAGGCGTAGGGGTTAGACTTTACTATCAGGACATATGTTGAAAATTAAGTTTCTCTGGTGTTTTTTAGGGATGACTCTATTAATATGTACCTGTGACCTATTAATTAGTTATTAGTGATGTTTTACAATCAGCTAGCTAGTAATACTTTTAAGATGATCATAACTTCTTTTTGTTAAAGGTTAGGTATTATATATAACAAAACACAGAATAATAGAGAACTGGGTAGGACAGTCATTATGAAACCAGGTAGCACTTTCAAAATGAAGATGTATAGGCTTTGCAGTGAGACAGGGACTGTAAAATCCACAGACACAGGAAAAAGGCTTTGGGACTGGAAAGTTGCCACAACAGGGAAATTCATGTTCCACAGGTAATTACACATGTAGAGAGACTTTGAGTGCATCACTGTGTTTCTGAGGGCAAGAGAAGTGAAAACCAGCTTTCTTAGTCCTGTTTTTTATGGCTAGTTACTCAGGCATGATAGTTTCTCTGATGCTAACATTCTGTAATAAACACAGTTACTTTAAATAGATGAGCTTAGAAAAGATACTTATTTTCTGAGCATTGACTAGTATCTTTTCAAAAAGGCTCTAACAACTCTTGAGCTCTTGCAGCTCTTAGTTTTTATTCTAGGGGAATAGAATATAGGAACTAAATTTGGTTTCTCTTTCAAGTTTGATGGCTGGATATGTGTTGGTCAAATAAGTTTGTAAATATGATATATAGGTTTTCTCACTTATAGCTTGCATTGGGTGTGAGAGTCAGGCTGTAAGCAGGCAGGGTCATTATACCCTAACGCAGGGGTCCAAACTACGGTCCACTAGCTGCATGTGGCCCCCTGAGGCCATTTATTTGGTCCCCGCCGCACTTCCAGAAGAGGCACCTCTTTCATTGATGGTCAGTGAGAGAAGCACAGGATGCATCCTGTGTACTGTATGTGGCGGCACCGCAAAGTACGGCATCGCTCACATACAGTACTACTTCTGGTGACGCGGGATGCATGCATCATGGCTCTGGAAGCACATCATATCACTTGTTACAGCTAGCAGTGACAAATATGGAACCAGCCATTGACCATCTCATTAGCCAAAAGCAGGCCCATAGTTCCCATTGAAATACTGGTCAGTTTGTTGATTTAAATTTACTTGTTCTTTATTTTAAATATTGTATTTGTTCCGATTTTGTTTTTTTACTTTAAAATAAGATATGTGCAGTGTGTATAGGGATTTGTTCATAGTTTTTTTATAGTCCGGCCCTCCAATGGTCTGAGGGACAGTGAACTGGCCCCCTGTATAAAAAGTTTGGGGACCCCTGCCCTAATGCTTAGTTTTTAGACTAGACCTTTCCCACCCTAAATGACTTTGTTTCAGAGACTTCCTTGTTTGTATACTGAATTAAAGGTTTTGATTTCTACACTATAAAATGGGGGAGACCAGGAGCTTGCACTCTCTCAGTTCCTGAGATTAGCATTAGAGGAAAGAGCAGAGAAAGGCCACATGGAGGAGAGGAGAAGCAGCAAAGATGGTGGAGTGCTGAAGGAGAAGTCAGTTTGTGCAGAGTTTGTGCAGAGAGAAGGAGATGGGGAACAGAGGTGAATAAGGCTGGTGAGGTACAAAGCGTTGATCCTAGGAAAACTTGGATAAGTCAGTGTCTTTGTGAGCCCTGAATGGAAAGGGAAGTCTTTTCTCACTGTGTGTATTTCTTGCCCACCGGGTGCAAGCTAGAATTAAAAGGTAATGACCCACCAGTTCTTGGCTCCATTGTTTCATTACCGTCTGAGTCCAATGCGAACCTGAACGGGCCAGGCAGCTGTGATGATGGCTGTGGATACTGGCCATACAGCATGTGACTTTACATTTGATTTCTCCACTCACAAATCCCATTGAATAACAGTAAAAGTATACAAAAGGAATAAAATCTTAACGATATGAATGGGAAGATAGAACATCAGAATATCAAAAATATTTGTGGCTCCTCAAAATAAAAGCGGATGGATATATGAAACAAAGAGTACACAAAAGTTCCTTCTACCAACATCTATAGAATATTCATGCAAATAGCCTTTAACTGCCCTGTTTTTACCTCTGTGTTTGCCACAGCAGCATTCATCATCAATTTAAAATTGATAATATACTCAAAAATTTAATGAGCTACCTGAACTACACTGACAGTTTCTAGGAAAGATTTTAGCTTCTTAGAATAAAACCACTCATATTTTGGTCTACTTGCATCCTGCCCATATGAACGTTAAAACTGTTGATTAGTGTTTATTATTTTAATTTTATTTTATTTTAATTTATTGTGCTTACATAGATTTTAGTGCCCCCCCAAATATATCCCCCATCCTCCATGTTCCCCACAACATCCCCCTTGCCCCCTCCCTGCAACGCCCTCCCCCTTCTCTCCAGGTTTGCTTTTCTGCTCTCATCCCATCCTCTCATCCCCTTCCCTTCTGACCACTTTCCCTCTGGACCCTTTGATCCTACCTCTGTCTCTATTCTGTTCCTCAGTTCATATTGTTCATTGGATTCAACTGAATGAAGTCATATGATATTTTTCTTTCTCTGCCTGGTTTATTTCATTTAATATAAAAGTTTCCAGGGCCATCCATTTTGTCACAAAAGGTAAGATTTCCTTTTTTTTCATGGCCCCATAGTATTCCATTGTGTATATGTACCACCGCTTTTAAATCCACTCATCCACTGACAGACACTTGGGCTCTTTCCAGATATTGGCTATTGTAAACAATGCTGCCATATACATGGAGGTCCATTTCTTCTATTGAATATATTCCAATATATCTTCATATATTCTATTCTATTGAATATATCCCAAGAATTTAGGAATATTCTTGGGATATATTCCTAAAAGTGGGATAGCTGGGTCAAAAGGCAGCCCATTTCTAATTTTTTGAGGAATCTCCATACAGTTTTCCACAGAGGCTGCACCAGTCTACATTCCCACAAGCAGTGCAGGAGGGTTCCCTTTTTCCACATTGTTGCCAGACTTATTATGTGCTGTTTTGTTAATGAGAGCAATTCTGACAGATGTGAGGTAATATCTCATTGTGGTTTTAATTTGCATTTCTCTAATGATTAGTGATGTGGAGCATTTTTTCATCAGCCTATTAGTCATCTGTATGTCCTCTTTGGAGAGTGTCTATTCATTTCTTTTGCCCATTTTTTTATTGGATTGTTTATCTTCCTGGTGTTGAGTTTTACAAGTTCTTTATATATTTTGGTTATTAACCCCTTATCAGATGTTTTGTCAAATATGTTTTCCCATTGTGTGGTTTGTATTTTATTTTGTTCATATTGTCTTTAGCTATGCAAAAGCTTTTTAGTTTGATATAGTCCCATTTGTTTATCCTGTCCTTTATTTCCCTTGCCCATGGAGATAAATCAGCAAATATATTGCTACAAGTGATGTCAGACAGCTTATTGCCTATGGTTTCACAGCTTACATTTAAGTCTCATCCATTTTGTGGGGTTTTTTTTCTGCACTTTTCTGAAGTTGGAAACAAGGAGGGAGTCAGACAAACTCCCACATGCACCCCACTGGGATCCATCCAGCACGCCCACCAGGGTGCGATGCTCTGCCCATCCGCAGCATTGATCTGTTGCAACCAGAGCCATTCTAGCGCCTGAGGCAGAGGCCACAGAGCCATCCTTAGCGCCCGGGCCAACTTTGCTCCTATAGAGCCTTGGCTGCAGGATAGGAAGAGAGAGAGACAGAGAGGAAGGAGAGGGGGAGGGGTGGAGAAGCAGATGGGCGCTTCTCCTGTGTGCCCTGGCAGGAATCGAACCCAGGACTCCTGCACACCAGGCCAATGCTCTACCACTGAGTGAATCGGCCAGGGACTTGAGTTTATTTTTTTGAATGGTGTAAGTTGGTAGTCTAATTTCATTTATTTGCTGGTAGCTGTTCAATTTTCCCAACACCATTTATTAAAGAGACTGTCTTTACTCCATTGTATGCTATTACTACCTTTGTCAAATATCAATTGTCCATAAAGGTGCTGGTTTATTTCTGGGTTCACTGTTCTGTTCCATTGATCTGAATGCCTGTTCTTATGCCAGTACCAAGCTGTTTTGAGTACAGTGGCCTTGTAGTATAACTTGATACCAGGAAGTGTGGTACCACTCACTTTATTCTTTTTCAAGATTGCTGAGACTATTCGTGTTCTTTTTTGGTTCCATATAAATTTTTGGAATATGTGTTTTATATTTTTTAAGTATGTCATTGGTATTTTTAATAAGAATTACACTGAATTTATAAATTGCTTTGGGTAATATGGACATTTTAATGATGTTTATTCTTCCTAACCATGAACACTGTATATGCTTCCACTTGTTTGTATTTTTCTTGATTTCTTTTATCAATGTTTTATAATTTTCTGAGTACAAGTCTTTAACCTCCTTGGTTAAATTTACTCCTAGGTACTTTATTTTTTTTTGGTTATGATATTGAAAGGTATTGTTTCCTTAATTTCTCTTTCAGACAGATCATTTTTGGTGTATAAAAATGCCTCTGATTTCTGAGTATTAATTTTATATCCTGCCACCTTGATGAATTCATTTATGAAGTTCAGTAGTGTTTTGACTGTGACTTTAGGCTTTTCTTTTTACAGTATCATATCATCAGCAAATAATGATAAAGTTTTACTTTTTCTTTTTCAATTTGAAAGCCTTTTATGTCTTCTTCTTGTCTGATTGCTGTGGCTAGGACTTCCAGAACTATGTTGAATAGGAGTGGTGAAAGGGGCACCCCTGCCTTGTTCCTGATCTTAAGGCGATTACTTTTAACTTTTGCCCATTGAGTATGATGTTGGCTATGAGTCTGTCATAGTTGGCCTTTATCATGTTAAGGTATGTTCCCACTTTGCTGAGAGTTTTGATCATAAATGGGTGCTGGATTTTATTAAATATTTTTCTGCATCTATTGATATTATCATGTGGGTTTTCTCCTTCTTTTTGTTTATGTGATGAATCGCATTGATTGATTTGCGAATATTGTACCAGCCTTTCCTCCCCAGAATAAATCCCACTTGATCGTGGTGTATGGTTTTTTTTTTT
This sequence comes from Saccopteryx leptura, assembly GCF_036850995.1. Lineage (NCBI taxonomy): Eukaryota > Metazoa > Chordata > Mammalia > Chiroptera > Emballonuridae > Saccopteryx > Saccopteryx leptura. Next base: position 23,797,611 of record NC_089503.1, read on the forward strand.
CATGTATTGCTGGATCCGATTTGCTAATATTTTGTTTAGAATTTTAGCATCTAAATTCATCAAAAATATTGGCCTATAGTTTTCTTTCTTTGTGTTGTCTTTGCATAGTTTTGGAATCAGAATTATGCTCGCCTCATAAAAGAAGCATGGAAGTTTTCCTACTTCTTGAATTTTTTGAAATAGCTTGAGAAGGATAGGAGTCAGTTCTTCTTTGAGTATTTGGTAGAATATGCCTGTGAAGCCATGTGGCCCAGGGCTTTTGTTTGTTGGGAGTTTTTGATGACTGTTTTGATCTAATTTGTTGTAATCAGTCTATTCAGGTTTTCTGATTCTTCAAGATTGATTTTTGAAAAATTGTATTTTTCAAGGAATTTTTCCATTTCACCTAGGTTGTCTAATTTTTTGACATACAGTTATTCATAGTATTTTCTTACAATCCTTTGTATTTCTGCTGTGTCAGTTGTTACTTCTCCCCTCTCATTTCTAATTTTATTAATTTAAGTCCTCTCTCTTTTTTTAATTTTTGAATAAGTCTGGTTAAAGGTTCATCAATCTTATTTACCTTTTCAAAGAACCAGCTCTTGATTTCATTGATCCTTTATATTGTTTTTTCAGTCTCTGTGTCATTTATTTCTGCTCTGATCTTTATTATTTCCTTCCTTCTACTAACTCTGGGCTTTGCTTGCTGTTTGTTTTCTAGTTCTATTAGTTGCAGGGTTAATTTGTACATTTGAGCTTTTTCTAGTTTCTTAAGGTATGCCTGTAATGCTATAAACTTCCTCTCAGGACGGCTTTTGCTGTGCCCCATAGACTTTGAGTTGTTGTATGCTCATTATCATTTATTTCAAGGAAATTTTTTATTTCTCTCTTGATCTTATTGTTGACCCATTTGTTATTTAATAACATGCTGTTTAGTTTCAAAGTGTTTGAGTGTTTTTCACTTTTTCTATTGTAGTTGATTTCTAGTTTCATTCCATTGTGGTCAGAGAAGATGTTTGATATGATTTTAATCTTCCTAAATTTGTTGAGACTGGTTTTATGCCCTAATATGTGGTCTATCCTAGAGAATGTACCATGGCCATTTGAAAAGAATGTATATTCTGCTGCTTTAGGGTGAAAGGTTCTGAAGATATCTATTAAATCCAGTTGATCTATCTAGTGTGTCTCTTAATTTTGCTTTTTTGTTGTTAATTTTTCTCTCTTAATGATCTATCCAGTGATGTTAATGGGATATTGAAATCCCCTACTATATAGTATTGCTGATGATCTCACCCTTTATGTCTATCAAAGTCTGTTTTATATATTTAGGTGCTCTTATATTAGGTGCATAGATATTTATAATGGTTATATCTTTCTGTTGGATTGCTCCCTTTATCACTATGTAGTGACCTTTCTTATCTCTTACTATTGTCTTTTTTCAAAGTCTATTTTGTCAGATATATAAATTTTTTTATTTCCATTTGCATGAAATATTTTTTTTATCCTTTTACTTTCAGTCTATGTGTAACTTTTTTTTTGAGGTAGATCTCTTGTAGATAGCATATGTATGGGTCCTGTTTTCTTATCCATTCAGTACCCTATGTCTTTTGATAGGACCATTTAATCCATTTGCATTTAAGGTTATTATTGATAGGTAGTTGTTTATTGCCATGTTTTTTTAAATCTACATTCCTTTTTTACTAGACTTTTTTCTCCCTTTGTTCTGTCTACAGCAGGCACCTTAACATTTTTTGCAGCATTGGTTTATTTATGATGAATTCCTTGAGTTTTTCTTTTTCTTTTTGGTCTGGGAAGCTTTTTATTTCTTCTTCAATTTTAAATAATAGCCTTGCTGGATAAAGAAGTCTTGGTTGTAGTTTCTTGTTCTGTATTACTTTGAATATTTCTTGCCATTCCCTTCTGGCCTCAAGTGTTTCAATTGAAAAGTCAGATGTCATTCTTATGGGGATTCCTTTGTAGGTGATTGACTGTTTTTCTCTTGCAGCTTTTAGTATTCTTTTTTTTTATCCCTTTGCTTTGGTATTTTGATTATGATGTGTGTTGTTGTGGGTCTCTTTGGGTTCTTTTTTAATTGGGTTCTCTCTGCTTCTTGAAGCTGTGTGACTCTTTCCTACATCAATTTAGGGAAGTTTGCAGCTATAATTTCTTCAGTCTGATTCTCTATCCCTGTTTTTTCTCTTTTTTTCAAGAACCCATATTATGCAGATATTGTTTCTCTTCATATTGTCACAGAGCTCTCTTAGAGTTCCCTCAGACTTTTTGATCTTTTTTTTTTTTGCTGTTCTGTTTCTGTGCTTTCGCTTATCTTGTCCTCTAAGTTGCTGTTTTGATCCTCTCCTTTATCCAGCCTGCTTTAATTCCTTCTACTATAGACTTCATTTCTGATAATAGTGTTTGTCATTTCTGTGTGGGTTTTTTTTTTTATGATTTTCATGTCCTTTTTGATGCTTACACTTTTTTTATTTAAGTGGTCATTAAGTCCATCCATTGTAACTTTGAGATCCTTAGGCATCCTAACAATCATTATTTTATACTCTGCCTCCTGTAATTTGATGATTTCCATTTCATCCAGATCTTTTTCTGGAGATTTTTCTTGTTTGTTCATATGACTTAAGTTCCTCTGTCTTCCCACTGTTTCAGTGTGTGGCTTGCAGACTTGTTCAAGTTGTGGTCTCCTTAATTAGTAGTGCTGCTTTAAAGTCCTAATTTGTCTGTTTTCAGTTTACTTAACTCAGGAGGGACCTTGTTTACTGATATCAGCAGGGGCTTATTTGTAACTGTATCCAGGAACACGGTGGGTGTGACCTCTGAGAATCTGAAGGCATCTTCTGCCAACTGCTCTCCAGGGCCCGGGCACATTCTCAGTATCATTAGGGGGAGGTGTATCTCAGATCTCCCTGGAGACCTGATTTACTGCCCCTCCCCTTTAATTTCTACTTTTGGCTATGTCTTTCACGCTGATTGGAGCTGGAGAGCTTTTTGAAGGTAGGACACCCGAAACCACTTTAGGCTTATGCTCTGTGGAGGGATTAATCCCTCCCCCAGCAGGATCAGTATGGATTCTTCTTTGCTCTTTGGTTTTTGAGACCTATTCTTCTAGTCCAAAGTTTGTTTTTCATGATGATTGTCCCTCGATTAATGTATTTTAATGATGGATCTACAGACTCATAGAGAAAACCCAGGGAGTTTTAGCAGGAAGACCAAGTGGAGTGCTTTCCATTGCTTCTGCAGCAAATTGTCACAAATATGGTGGTTTTAAATAACAAAAATTTATTATTATTATTATATCATTCTAGAGGTCAGAAGTCCAAATAAGTCTCAATAGTTTAAAATCAAGATGTGAAAAAAAGTTTGATTTGTTCCAATGACTCTAAACTAGAATTTGGTTTTTTGTTTTTTATTGTTGCTGTTTTCTGGCTCCCAGAGATGACCTGCATTATTGGCTTACAGTTCTTTCTCACTATCTCACCCTGCATTATTCTGACACACTCTTAGCCTTCCCGTCTTATATTCAAAGACCCTTGTCTTTACATTGGACTCACAGGATAACCTAAAATTATCTCTCTGTTTAAGTTCAGTTGATTAGCAAATTTAATTCCATTTATAATTTTAATTCTCCTTTCCCATGTAATATAAAATATTTAAGGTTTCACAGATTGCACATGGATTCATAGTACTTTGTCCATATGATGCCAGAATAGCGAGTCCCTAGGGGAATTTGAGCCCCAAGCCAAAAGCATTCTTGGCTTTGCACTTAAAAAAAATTCAAGACGTGAGCCTGATAAGTGGAAAAGTGGGAAGAAGTTTATTGAGCAAAAAGGATAAGCAAGAAAAGCCACTCCACAACAAAATAAGATGAGAGACACAAAAGAAAGTGAGACCTCAACTGACTCTAGAGATTAAACTTGTGTTTGTAGTTTCCATGGAAAATTACTGGTATGGGGTAACAGTGAAAAAAAATGTTGGGGTTAGCTTTAACCTTCCAAGGATAAATTTTGTGGTCTGTTTTTCTTTTGTGATATGGGTAAAACATAAGGGATGGATTAATCAATCCTTACAAGAATTTTCTTTGTTTCAGAGACAACTTGTGGTCTGCTAGCACCTCTGGTGAACCAAGTTCCATGTCAGGCAGCACATAACTTTGTTTGTCTTATAGTTCTTATTCCCCTCTTCTACATTATATAAACATGAATAAACAATCTAGATTATTTTAGAAAGAACAAAAAATTGACAAATGAAATAATTGATACCAGAGGAAACAGTCTCTACTCCAAAAATCACAATTAAAACTATGTATTTTGCCTGACCTGACCAGGCGGTGGTGCAATGGAAAGAACATCGGACTGGGGTGCTGAGGACCCAGGTTTGAGAGTCCAAGGTCGCCAGCTTGAGCGCAGGCTCATCTGGTTTGAGCATAAGCTCACCAGCTTTGACCCAAGGTCGCTGGCTCGGGCAAGGGGTTACCGAGTAACCGTTACTCGGTCTGCTGAAGGCCCGTGGTCAAGGCATATATGAGAAAGCAATCAATGAACAACTAAGGTGTTGCAATGCACAATGAAAAGCTAATGATTGATGCTTCTCATCTCTCCATTCCTGTCTATCTGTCCCTGTCTATCTCTCTCTCTGACTCTCTCTCTATGTCTGTAAAATCAAACAAACAAACAAAAAAAAACTATGTATTAAAAAAACTATGTATTTAATTAATGTTCTCAGATAAAAGATAAAAAGATGTTGCCATCATACAATAAAAGCAGAAAGAAACAATCACAAATTAAAGGGGGGGGGGTTCTTAATAATGAAAAATATGACAAATAACAATGAAAGAATTAAGTAAAAAAAAAACTGTGGGCCTTGGCTGGTTGGCTCAGCCGTAGAGCATTGGCCCAGTGTGTGGAAGTCTCGGGTTTGATTCCCAGCCAGGGCACACAGGTGAAGCGCCCATCTGCTTCTCCACCCTTCCCCTTCTCCTTTCTCTCTGTCTCTCTTTTCCTCTCCTTCAGCCAAGGCTCCATAGGAAAAAAATTGGCCTGCGTGCTGAGGATGGTTGCATAGCCTCCGCCTCAGGCACTAGAATGACTCCAGTTGCAACAGAGCAACGGCCCAGATGGACAGAGGATCAGCCCTTAGTGGGCATGCTGGGTGGATCTCGATCAGGCACATGTGGGAGTCTGTCTCTCTGCCTCCCCATTTCTCACTTCAGAAAAAAAAATTCAAAAAAAGAAAGAAAAAGAAATTGTGAAATCTCCCAAAACATAAAGTGAATTGACAATTGACTCATCTATGTAAAATAAAAATCAACACTAACACAACTGACAGGTTATTTCAAGAGAAACAATCTGTAAAATTGGTCATTGAGAAAGAGAAATTAAGAAACAGAGAACTTACAGAGGAAGGAATATAGAATAATAAAATAAAATTTTTCTGGGTTTCCTTGTCTTCTTCTTCTTGCCCTCAATTTCCCTTCATTATTTTTCTTTACTCTATAGCACAAACCACGATCTGTGATTTTAGTTTGGAATCTGATTATTTTTTTCTATGACCCAGTTCAAGTGTAAACTAGATAAACAAAATTAGCATATTTTGCACCCTAATTTAGAGCACTTATCTAGAATAATGCTTAACACATAGTAGATATTCAATAAATATCAATTAGTGAATGTTTGCTTAGTCAGTCTGTGTCTGGTTAAAAAAAAAAGAAAAAAAATGAAAACAACCTATGTTCTCTTTCTTTGCCCACTTTCTAGAGAATTTGCAATGCTACTATGAAACCAACATTTAGGGTTGCCTTTAGGTCTTTAGGATTCTATTCTGCTAATCATAATGTTTAACAGACTCCAGATTTTAAATTAAAGAGATTGACATATTTATTCTGAATATTAATTAAGAGTCTTTTGGATACTGGGCTTTCACAGATGCCCAACTTTCAAATATGTCTTCGAAAGGGAAATCACAGTGACATCCAAATTCTTAGCTCTACGCTCAGGGTTTCAATAACTTGACATTTTTTAAGAGTAAATACGTATTTGATGACATTATGGGAGAGAAAAATTAATATTTCCTCTGCCCTTCTAACTTCTTGGCTGATACCCTCCTCTTCTCCTCTAGAGCACAAAAGACAGATTGATAACTGAAAAACAAACAGAAGCATAGTAACATGTATACTTCCCATATGCATCAGATATACCCTGCAAAGTTGAATAACTCTCTGAAATGTCCCAAGCCATCACCTTAAATACCATTACCAGCTAAGGATAAAAGGTATTGGGGCTTGAGGAAAGCAGCTATGAATGACTAGCCCAAAAAGGAGAGAAAACAAGAGTAAGGTTGTTACGTGTATTTAATTTTTTACCTTCCCTATTGATAAGAGATTCTAGAGATCTGCTTATTCTATTATTCCTGGTACAGAAAAGGAGATACTATTACAAATGGAGATTTCCTTTATAAATGTAAATTTCTTTTCCAAAAGGATAACTTCTATTCAATTTTCAGAGCTTCTACTATGTCTGCTGTTTCTTAAAAATAATTAGATCAAGATAAACTTTATGTTAAAGAGGCATATTTTGGGTTGACATATTCTGCTCCCCTTCAGTACTTCCAGTGCAATAATAGGAAGAAATTATAATACTTCTAAAGCCATTAAAATGTTATTTAAATTTTTCAGAGTTCTGCCTACTATCTTTTTATTCTTGTTAAGTCAAGCATTACTACTTCAGTTATATGAGTATAACTTAAGGTATATGACTCCAAAAGTCTACACCAGTAACAAATATTTTACTTATATTTATTTAATGCAAAATTTGGGTTGGTAGAGGAGCAGGATATGATATAATAGTTTCTGTATTCTCTCCCTTGATGTTAGCTAAGCCTAAGTATAATAATTTTATTTTTTTGACAGAGACAGAGAGAGGGACAGATAGGGACAGACAGGCGGAAGGAGAGAAATGAGAAGCATCAATTCTTTGTTGCAGCATCTTAGTTGTTTGTTGATTGCTTGTTCATTTATTGCTTTCTCATATGTACCTTGACTGGAGGGCTACAGCAGACGGAGTGACCCCTTGCTCAGGTCAGCAACCTTTTGCTCAAGCCTTTGATCTTGTGCTTCAAGCCAGCAACCTTTGTGCTCAAGCTAGTGACCATGGGGTCATTCATATCTGTGATCCCATGCTCAAGCCAGCAACTCTGCCCTCAAGCTGGTGAGCCAGTGCTCAAGACAGCTGAACCAGCACACAGGCTAGTGACCTCAGGGTTTGGAACCTGGATCTTCCACGTCCCAGTTCATCACTCTATCCACTGCACCACCACTGGTCAGGCAGTATAATGAAAAATTTACTCCTCCCCTTTAACTATTATTTAGCAGGATTGTGTAGTTAATCTAAAGAAGATAAGATACATGTTGTTGTTAATCATAATTATTTTTACTTGGTTGCTTTAGTCGGTACAAATGAAGAATTGGAAAAGATATCACTTTTGCATGTTATAATTCTAATCTGGGTAAGAATTATAGCACAGTTCTACCAATACAAATGTATTGTATGTTTTAGGATCTTTTTCAAAAAACTATTTGAACAGCATTGAAGGAGTTTATAGCAGGCCTCTCCCACATGTACCATTTTGATATGTGAATTACTTTTAGCTAAATGCAATGGAGACCCTGTGGGCTCAGGAGAAATTCTGTTTCTCCCTTAACTACCTAGAACAATATAAATTAAAAAACTTTCCCATAATAAGAGTTATTGCTAGGAATAACTTTCTATGACCTATCTAGTGGGCAGTTCTAATTGCTGAACATCTGTTCTTTCTGTCATTCTGTGGATGAACTTTTTATTTTCTGAAACCTCAAAGCATTGTGGGGTGAAGAATAATTTTTTCTCTGCATTTTCAGGTGCTGCCAGCAGGTGTAATAATTACAAATTAACACGAAATAAATAAAAGGGAACCTCGAATTCATAAGAAAGTCAGACCCCATATACATGGGAAATTCAGACAGGAAAAATTAAAGTGACATGTATATGGCAGTCTGAGCTAAGGACCCTTGAGTCTTCAGATGGAAAGAAGGTCATTCTCAGGACTATAATAAGAGCAGATACTGAGTAATTAGATGTCTTCCCTGCCCTGTACATACATCATAAAAAAGTAATACCTCGGGTAATAACTCTTATTATGACCAAGGCCCCAAATTTAGATTTTTCTAGGTACTTAAGGGAAGGGTAAGAATTTCTTCTGAGCCCACATGGTCCCAATTGCCTTCAGTTCAAAATAATTCCACACCATTGTAGTACAGCTTGGGGAACCCTATTCTGAACTTCTTCAGTATCTTACCTTATGTTTTGGTTCAGGATGTCAGATATACCTCATTACATCTGTTGGTTCTGAGCCTCTCAGATATGTTGGGTTTCCATATGTACTTAAATTAAATTTGGTTATTTTCTCTTTTTGGTCTGTTTCACATAGAATTAATTATTAGATCAGTGAAAAGAACCTAGGGGTTGGAGTAAAATTTCTTTCTCCTCCACACCTTACAACTCAATTTGTTCTAATTTCAAAACAATAGCAAGTATTAAATACTTGTTACTCTTCAAATATGCTTCTAAATCATGTCTCATTCTGTCCACTAATATTTAACTCTCCTAGTAAAGGAGAAAAATTAGTAAAAAAAAATTAGTAAAATTTGCCCAATCCTAATCAAGCTCCTAACTTCAACCAGCCCCTGAAACCTTTAGTAATATCTTACCTTTGTCCACTGTCTAAGACACTACTTATTTAGTCTGCCAAGGTAGGATCTTAGCTTTGCTTTATCAACAGTTTATTTTTGTAGTTTTTCCATAGAGTCAGCATTTGATAATTCCAAAAAATTGCCAATAATTACACTTTAAAATACAATTTTATTATCACTTAGAATTGTTATTTTATTGTGTGTGTGTGTGTGTGTGTGTGTGTGTGTGTGACAGAGACAGAGAGAGGGACAGACAGGGACTGACAGGTAGGAAGGGAGAGAGATGAGAAGCATCAATTCTTTGTTGCAACATCTTAGTTGTTCATTGATTGCTTTCTCATATGTGCCTGGACCAGGGGACTACATCAGAGTGAGTGACCCCTTGCTCAAGCCAGTGACCATGGGCTCAAGCTGGTAGGCCTTGCTCAGACAAGTTGAGCCCGTGCTCAAGCCAGCAACCTTGGGGTTTCAAACCTGGGTCCTCTGTGTCCCAGTCTGACACTCTATCCACTGTGCCACCACCTGGTCAGGCTAGAATTGTTATTTTTATAAAATGAGCTATTTCAGATTTAATTAAATATAAATTTTTAAATTATCACTCTTGTGCACATGTAAAAAGGAAAAGGTAAGTGAGGTAAATAAGATAATATATTCTTAAATCTTTTCACATTGATGCATCTAGTTTTCAGATATGTAAAACTATAAATAAGACACCACTTAGTTATGGGAAAATAGTTTCCCTAAAACTCCTAAACTCCTAGTTGAAAATAGGTCTCTTAGAGATAAGACATCAATTAATCTCATAAAAAACCCAGAGAGATTCTGCTTTACTTTAGTCAAAGAAACTCATTCACTTTGACAGGGCCTCGATTCGATGACAGGATGGTCTTGTCTGTAGAGTTTCTGATGGTGGGACCCATGTTCTCTAAAGTCCTTCACAGAAAAATCGACCTTTTTGGTTCTCAGATTTGTGAGACTTGTATATCCCATTATGCTTCCCCTCTTCTAGTAAGTCCTGGGAGCTCAAATAAAGGATCTTTCTCTCTCCCCTCCCTTTCAAAATAAACAATATCTTATTTTCTTATCTTAGCCATAAGTATATAAAGAGCTTTTGGAGGTATAGTATTTCATTATTTGAATGTCTGAATAAACTCCCACGGTCTTAGGATTCAGTAATGGCATGTTCAATAGTGCCTCTGGGAAGATGATTGCCTTGAGTCAGAAGTTATCAGAAGGTGTGAATACAGAAAAAATAAAATAAAATTGTGATTACTTTTTAAAGAATGAAAAAATGACCCAGAAATAGGCTTGAGTATCTTTTTTTTTCAATGTCGTAAAATTTTAAAATATGGATTTAATATATTTTGAACATTTTGTTTTTTTCTGTATGTTCTTTGACCTTTGAGGCAAGAGGTCTGAGTCACTGGGTAGAGACTGGAATAGGAAAATTCAGTAGGGAGCCTGCGTGCATCTGTAGGCACCATCACTCCTCCCCAAGGAAGAATAAACTAGAATGAATATTAGAGAAGAAAGAGGAGATAAAAATTATTGCATATTCTGTAAAAAGATGATACATGTTTCCTGGCTAGACCTTGAAAGCATACCACATTCCCTTTTAAGATACCATTATAGAAGAACATATAAAAATAAAAAGAAGTAGTGTTATTTAAAGGGCTATTTTGTTTACCGGAGTAGTTTCTCTTAAAAGTAGACATAGGAGTTTTGTTCTCTTGAATACCTTTCACAGAGAAGTCAGAATCCTCCTATTCAAAAAGTATAGTTTTTTGTGCAAGCACAAATATAAAAATATATTTTGTGTAGAGAAAAGTATCCACTGATCCAAGGAGTTTATTGATTAGAAAACCACAGATTATGATCTGGTACACTTCTTTATAACTAAGTAGTCCACAGAAAATGCACTAGGAAGGAAGAAGCCAGCAAACAAGAGGAAGAATCAAGGAAAACATAATAAATATAAACTCATTGGAATGGAGTACAAAATTAGGCAATTAATTCAGTGGAAAAAGAAGCAACAGCCACAGAGTGAAACAAAAAGAAACATTCTTTTGATGAAGGAGAGAAAAAAAAAGTATTGTTAAGAAAGATAAAAAAATAGTTCAAATGCACAAGGATTTTCAGTCAATGGAGTAAAGCCCTAGAAATGTTTAACTGAAACAAAGTAGGTGCAGGGTATGGCGGCATGTTCTCCAGTAACTGCGAGAAAGGACATAAAAAACCACAGACTGAGGTAAAGAAGACATGAGAGTATATCTGGGACAGTGTACTTTATTGAAGGACTGGAACACACACATCTTTTGGTTGTTTGTTTTCTGCTTTGTTCGATTTACCTGTTCTTCCTTGTAGCCCAATCCTCTACCTTCTAAATGAACAAGTTTAATCCTATTTATTTCCTTTGGGGTTGACTCCGCCTTTCTTAAATTTCCCAAATTGATTAAGTCCTTGCCAATTTAAATCCTCTGTTTCTCTGACTGCATTCAAAGATTCAGGATTCATACATGACTTAAACCAGAGGGGGGATCAGAAGTTTCCAAAAAATTTTTATCTTCTTTTTTTTTTTTATTTGTTGTGTTTACATAGTTACAAATGTTCCCCTGAATATATCCCCCTTCCCCCCGTGTTCTCTTTGATATCTCCTTTGCCCCCTCCCCTCAGTGGCTTCCCCCTTTTCCTCCAGGACTTACTAGCCTGCCCTCTATCTCTCTGTGCTATGTGTATATACTTTCACTATCATCTTTCCTTTCTTTGTTCCCCTCCTCTCATCCCCTTTCCCTCTGACTGCTTTCCCTCTGGACTCTTTAACCCTTTCTCTGCCTCTCTTCCGTTCCTCAGTTCACATTGTTCCATCTTTATCTTCTATGAACAAAGCTACACGTTTTTCTTCCAGGTTCTCCAAGGTAGAAACGTATAAGACTATTGGTCGTCATTACATTAGCCACTTGGAAAGTATGTGTATGAGCAATGGAAAAAGAGACAAGGTATCTGATATCCTTATTTGTGAACTTCTATTTTTACCTAAACTAATCCTACTCTGATAATTCAGTTATGTGAGCTAATCTATTATTGCTCTTTTGACTTCAAATAGCATGGATTCAGATTTTGTGTTTTCAGGGGGAGGTGTACTGGCTTAATTAATGATGTTTTCTTATTAATGATAAAATATATTAATGAGAAAAGCTAATTAAATAACATTTTTTTATTTTGTTTTTCAAAACTTCACTACAGAATTTATATTTTGAGTTAATGTTTATCATCTAAAAAAATTATCTTTTAATGTTATCTCTAAATCCATATTCAGCCTTCCTTTAGCTGTATGTTTACACAGACACACACACACACACTTTCTCAGGATTGTCTACATCAGGGGTCTCAAACTCAACTCAGCATGTGGGCCGCAGAGCAAGATCACAGCCTTCGGCGGCCGCACTAGGTCTACAAAAGGCAACTGTTACGCAAAACTTTTCTCACTGCAGTTGAAAACAAAAAAAAAATCAGTATAACAAGCACAATCGTACATGCAGTTTACTCAGTGTCACAAAACGACCAGAAACTGTAGTTCGCATCACAACTGCTGTTAACTAAGCTAATATCTAGCTAGGATGCTAGAGAAATGAAAAATACAAGTAGGCCCCTAGGCTTACTTAATTTTATCCAAAATATTTTGAACTTCGTGGATTAGTCTGCGGGCCGCACAAAATTGTTCGGTGGGCTGCATGCGGCCCACGGGCCACGAGTTTGAGACCCCTGGTCTACATAGAGCTTCTTCAATTAAGAACCTCTTTTTCAGTTTTCATCCACTCCAATTTGACTTACATCATAACAACTCAACTAAAATCACCTCATAAATGCATTAGCACCTACTGGGTTGACAAGCCAATAGTCAGGTTAATAATCAGATTTTCCACTTATTCAACCTTTCAGGAACACTTAAAGTAGTTTTTTATATTTTCCTTAGGAGCAAACTCTCATATTGAACTTTCTATGTACCAAACATTTTCTAAGAGCTTTCAACATATTAGTGCATTTATTCTTACAAGAACACTCAGAGTTTGGAAAGAATATCATTACTATTTTACAGAAGAGGAAATTAAATATCACTAAGAGAGTAGTGACTTTCTCATAACCATGCCCATAATAGGTAGAAATTGGATTAGAACCCAGTTATTTTAATTACAGTCTGTCCTCTTAAAGTCTATATTACACTTTTCTCTCGTTTACCTTATACTAACTTTCTAAATACATTTTCTTCTCCTAGTTTCTTGCATGCTACAATTTATTTATTTATTTTTTATCAGATATCAGGTGTTTATTCTCTGATTTTGTTGTTGCTGTTGTTTTCTATATTTGGTTTTTAGATTTTTGAATGCTCCAGAGTTCAATTTGAATCAGTCTTTTCTATATAATTTTCTTGGTCAGTAGCTACACATTTAGAAAAGTAACAATTTATTACTGACACCCAAATCTATGTCATTATTCCTAAATTCTCCCAAAGTGCTATAGTCATCTTTCCTTTCTCTCTCTCTCTCTTTTTTGTTACAGAGAGAGAGAGAGAGAGAGAGAGAGAGGCAGACAAGTAGGGAGAGAGGTGAGAAGCATCAATTCTTCATTTTGGCACCTTAATTGTTCATTGATTACTTTCTCATATGTGCCTTGACCTGAGGACTACAGCAGACCTTTGCTCATGGCAGTGACCTTGAGCTCAAGCTGGTGAGCTGTGCTCAAACCAGATGAGCCTGCACTCCAGTCGACAACCTCAGGGTTTCACACCTGGGTCCTCTGTGCTCCAGTCTGACAATCTATCCACTGTGCCACTGCCTGGTCAGGCACAGTCATCTTCTCTTTAAAGTATAACATCATAAATACAACCTGTCTGTGTTGTCAAAACCACAAGCCTCAATTAAAATAAAGCATATAAAGTAAAGCATGTTCTTTCCACAGACTTCTTTACCCCTTTTAATAACAGCATCACCCATAATGATTCTTCAGCTCAAAATCTTGGGTTACCTTAGTTATTTTCCTTTTTCTTGTCTTTCACAAGCAAATAATTCATGCCTGTTTACCCCCAAAATATAGATAGACTCCCTTAGCTTTTCTTTATCTCTGATACTACTGCGTGGCTGTTTAGTACCAGACTCCTCATCAGTCTGTTTGTTTCTGTGCGTGTCTCCTGACAGTACATTTTCATCATAGTAGACAGTAATTTTGAAAAAAATAAAAAATAAAAATTTCACTCACCTCTGTTTGCATTAAACTGTTCAATGATTCTCTATGAACTTGGAATAAATGTCAGACTCTATATAAGGCATATATATGTCCTAACTTCTGCTTACATCTTCTGTCTTATCTCCTTTGCTATTCACTTCATTTCTGCAATAATTATTGTTTTGTTGATCTTTGAATATGTCAGATGTGTTCTATATTCAGTCTTTGCACTTTCTATTTTTCTCCCTGAGTGGCATTTACTCATCTTTCAGGATCCAGCTCTAATGCTATCTCCTCAGAGATGCCTTCTGCGACATTCTAATTACTCTATCACTTAAACCTGATTGTTTTCTTCTTAGTACCACCACTCTTTGTTATTATATTGTTTATTTATTTATAGCTATTTATTCTTTCTATTTTAAGCACAGGAATGAAAGCTCCATTGGGGCAGACATTGTCTGTCTTTTTCATAACTTTGTCTTCTATACTTAGAATAATACCCGCCATAGAAATAATTACTGTACTTTTTAATGAATACATGACAAAATTATTTTATAAAGTTAATCTAATTAACTTTTACAATAGGCTTCTGAGATATAAACCGTGGTTCTGAGAACTTTTTTTTTTTATTTATGTATTTATTTCTACAAGACACAGATCTCATGAGGCTTAAAGCTATGATTACAGTTCTAACTTGGATGATTTTTCTTGTCCACTTAATAATTTTACTCCCAATTGAGATATATATTTTAAATATGTTTAAATAGATAATTTGGCTGTTTGAAGGGGGGAATTTTAACACTGTAGAGTATGCAGAACCTAAGTGTCCTTAAGTATTCCAATTTTCTGTGGCACTCCCTTTTTTAATTTCTATTAATATACATCAAGACAAACAACTGCAAAATCTCATGTCCAGTATCCTAAGTGACTGCAAGAATAAAAATAATAGTAACAATAATATTAATAATAGCTAATATATACATCGGGTTGACCATGTACCAAGCATTTTTTTTAAGAACTATATGTATTTATATACTCATACAATTTCAATTCATACCCTCCCAAACATTTCCAAAGACTTCATGGAAAGTGTCTCTATTTAATGTATCACACACCACCTTTTATTCTGAATAGTAGTTCTAGGTCTTCTCTGTTTAAATCCCTCCTCCCCAACATCTAGCCACATATTTCTCTAGTGATTTCCATATGTTTTGCTCTAAAGCAATGATATACTTTCTATGACATTTCTTCACAATATATAATAAAAAAATATAAGGATATAATAAATTTCACAAAGGATCTGGAATACTCAGAAAACAAATTTAAAGAAAGAATACTTAAACAGAATAGAATTCACTGCTCTAAATCCCATTAGCTAAAACCCATGTTAGAGTTCTCTCTCTCCTATACTGGTAGGACACTTCTCTATTTATTTCAGTTTTGGGGGTTTCATTGGCAAGTGATTCTTGAATAAATTAAAGCATAAGACAGATGATTCTATAAGGATTATGACTAAATATTTCATGTCATCAGTTAACAGTAAGAGAAGAAAAATTGCAACAAGGGTGCAGGATGTTGAGCTTGCCTTGTTTGTTGAATTCAGTAAGAGACTCCAGTCTTGTGGGGAAATATATTGCTTAACATTTAGAGAAAATTTTCAGTTGTGTGGATTGGAACATCTTGCTGAGATACAGCCAAAATATATTTACCCCGGTGATCTTATGTATTTGGAAGAAGACTCTTAAAAGTTCAACTATTAGTACATTACATGACATTCATATGAGCTGAATTTTCTAAGCTTAGACATAAAAGGCCAAGCATGAGCAACTTAAACTAAGTGTCTTAAAAGAAAAAAAAGAATAGTTTACAAAATTTTGCTTTATTCTTTCTTTCTCCCTTTCTTCTTTCTTTCTTTCTTTCTTTCTTTCTTTCTTTCTTTCTTTCTTTCTTTCTTTCTTTCTTTCTTTCTTTCTTTCTTTCTCTTTCTTTCTTTCTTTCTTTCTCTTTCTTTCTTTCTTTCTTTCTTTCTTTCTTTCTTTCTTTCTTTCTTTTTTCTTTCTCTCTCCCTTTCTTTCCTTCCTTCCTTCCTTCCTTCCTTCCTTCCTTCCTTCCTTCCTTCCTTCCTTCCTTCCTTCCTTCCTTCCTTCCTTCTTTCCTTCTCTCTCTCTCTCTCTTTCTTTCTTGCTCTCTCTTTTAAGAAAAGGAGAGAAAGAGAGAGAAAGGGACAGACAAGAACAGACAGAAATGGAAAGAGATAGAAGCATCAACTCATAGTTGCAGCACCTTAGTTGTTCAGTGAATACTTTCTCATATGTGCCTTGACTGAGGGGCTACAACTGAGCCAGTGAACCCCTTGCTCAAATTAGTGACCTTGGGCTCAAGCCAGTGACCTTGGGCTTAAACCCAGTGACCTTTGGGCTCAAGCCAGCAACCATGGTGACATGTCTATGATCCCATGCTCAAGCCAGCGACCCTGTGCTTAAGCTGGTGAGCCCATGCTCAAGCCAGTGACCTTGGGGTTTCAAACCTCGGTCCTCAGCATCCTAGGCTGACACTCTGTGCACTGCACCACTGCCTGGCTAGATCCCTCCTTCATTTCTCATCAAGAAAGTTTTTTTTGTGTGTGTGTGTGGCACACACAGAGAGAGTCAGAGATAGGAACAGATAGAGACAAACAGACAGGAAGGGAGAAAGATGAGAAACATCAATTCTTCGTTGTGATTCCTTAGTTGTTCATTGATTGATTTCTCATATGTGCCTTGACCGGAGGGCCACAGCAGACCGAGTGACCCTTTGCTCAAGCCAGTGACCTTGGGTTCAAGCTGGTGAGCTTTGCTCAAACCAGATAAGCCTGCGCTCAAGCTGGCGACCTCGGGGTCTCAAACCTGGGTCCTACTTGTCCCAGTCCAGTGCTCTATCCACTGTGCCACCGCCTGGTCAGGCTCATCAAGAAAGTTCTTAACTAAATTTATAAACTAGAGATTAAGGCTAATCCACTCTTCTAAAAGGACATAGTCATCTTAATCACAAAGATACACCTCTTCAAACTACTTTGCTTCACAGTTTGTATCATTCTTTGACACTTCTTGAACCTATAAATAAACAGCATCCTAGCATAAGCAACATATTTTATAGCAATTGATAAGTAACAATTAATTTGCATTTACATGGACTTACTTATGAATCTTAGGAGGACCTGGTGTTTAATCCTGCACAGAGCTATTCAATGGTGAACAGTGAGTTAACTGGAGGAAGAAGAAGAAGAAGAAGAAGAAGAAGAAGAAGAAGAAGAAGAAGAAGAAGAAGAAGAAGAAGAAGAAGAAGAAGAAGAAGAAGAAGAAGAAAAAGAAGAAGAAGAAGAAGAAGAAGAAGAAGAAGAAGAAGAAGAAGAAGAAGAAGAGGAGGAGGAGGAGGAGAAAGAGGAGGAGGAGGAGGAGGAGGAAGAAGAAAAGGAAGAAGAAGTGGAGTTAGCTTTAGAAAAATTTAGGTGATAAAACTTGAATCCAAAGTATAAGACAAAGATTATTTAAAATGTGACAATGACTAACAAATAATAAAATATTTTATAAACTTTTACTTAGGGTAAAAACAAATTTTAATATATTAAATATAAAAATAAGTCCTGAGAAATTTTATAACTGTTTACAATACTTAAATAGTTCTCAATAATAAGAACCACATTTAACTATTCTTGACCACTGTAATTTACAATCACTACAATCAGGGACTGCACCTGGACTGATATATGATCCAAGTGATCCTCTGCACACTGGTTTCAATATCTATTTGTGGGTTTATGTTTGAGGAAAGTGTGTCATGTCTTACAGAGTTAAAACTTTAGATAAAGATAGACTTTAGAATTATATATTATAAGTAACAAAGTAATTTTTTTAGAAAACAATGAATTAAACTATATTTACAAGTAATAGCACTATGTAAATAGCTCCTTAAAAATTAACTGCATTGCTGGTGGTGGTGTAGTGAATGGAGTGTTGACCCAAAATGTTCAGGTTTCTGGTTCAAAACCCTGAATATGCCAGCTTGAGCATGGGCACAAAAGCTTGAGTGTTGGGTCTCCAGTTTTAGTGGAGATTTCTGGCTTGAGTGTGGGATCCTCAACATTATTCTAAGGTCTCTGGCTATAGCAAGACCTTTCTGTCAAGGTTGCTGACTTGAGCAAGGGTTCACCGGCTTGGCTTATTCCATGCTCCACCCTAATCAAGACAGGTATGACAAGCAATCAATGAAGAACTAAAGTGAAACAACTACAAGTTGATGCTTCTCATCTCTCTCTTCTCTCTAAAAATAAATAAATAAATAAATAAATAAATAAATAAATAAATAAATAGAATAAACTGGTCTCAACCATGTTGCTCAATTGGTTAGAGCATCATCCCAATATACCTAAGTTGTTGATTTGATCCCTGGTCAGGGCACATACAAAGATCAACCAATGCATGCATAAATAAGTGGAACAACAAATCAATGTCTCTCTTTCTCTTTTTCTTCGTCTCTCTCTAAACTCAGTAAATAAAATTAAACTATTATGGAATATTAATATTATTTCATACTACTTGGGTATAAAATTACATACTATTTGGGTATGGAATTTCCAAAGTATGCAACTTTGGTGTAAAATGCTATTTCTGTATTTATTTTATTTATTATATTCACATATTAATAAACTTTGCTCTTAGAATTATATTTGCAATACTTTAATAAGCCATTGTCTTAATTTATAGTTTAAAATTTCAGGTTAGAATTAATTTACTTTTTAATCTTCTAAATTTAGGGCAATTTTCTTTGTATTCATGTAGTTTAGACTTCCAAGAGAATTTGGAATCATGAATACTGTCATTTTAAAAGATTCATTCTGGCCCTGGTCAGTGGTTCATTGGAGAGAGCGTCGGCCCAATATGTGGATATCCCCAGTTAGATTCCATATCAGAGCATACAAGAGAAGCAACCGTCTGCTTCCTTTTCCTCTTCTCTCCCTCTTCCCATCCCACAGCCAGTAGCTTGATTGGTTCACACCTGGCCCGGGGCACTAATGATAGCTTAGTTGGTCCAAGCGTGGGTCAGCTTCAGGTGCAAAAAATACCTCGTTTGATTTCAAGCAGTCTCATATGGGGTTGCTGCGTGGATCCCCGTGGGGGCCATGCAGTAGTATACCTCACTGTCTCCCCTCCTCTCACCTAATATACTTTATTTTTTATGAATTCATTTATTCATCCAAAAATCTTAAGAGGTGTGTACAAGATTAAACTTCCATGTTTCTTTTGGTGAGAATCCAAAGAGTTGGTAATCTTTTTTTTTTTTCTTTTTTCTTTTGTGGCAGACATAGAGAGATAGAGAGAGGGACAGATAGGGACAGACATACAGAAAAGGAGAGAGATGAGAAGAATCAATTCTTCATTGTGCCACTTTATTGTTCATTTATTTATTTATTTATTTATTTATTTATTTATTTTATTTTTCTAAAGCTGGAAACAGGGAGAGACAGTCAGACAGACTCCCGCATGCACCCGACTGGGATCCACCCGGCACGCCCACCATGGGGCGACGCTCTGCCCATCCTGGGCGTCGCCATGTTGCGACCAGAGCCACTCTAGCGCCTGAGGCAGAGGCCAAGGAGCCATCCCCAGCGCCCGGGCCATCTTTGCTCCAATGGAGCCTTGGCTGCGGGAAGGGAAGAGAGAGACAGAGAGGAAAGCGCGGCGGAGGGGTGGAGAAGCAAATGGGCGCTTCTCCTGTGTGCCCTGGCCGGGAATCGAACCCGGGTCCTCCGCACGCTAGGCCGATGCTCTACCGCTGAGCCAACCGGCCAGGGCCCTATTGTTCATTTATTGTTGTTCATTTATTGCTTTCTCATATGTTTCTAGACTGGGAAGCTACAGCAGAGCAAGTGACCCCTTGCTCATACCAGTGACCTTGGGTTCAAGCCAGAAACCGTGGGGTCATGGTGTCGTGTCTAAAATCCCAAGCTCAAGCTAGCGACCCTGTGATCAACCTGGTGAGATTGTGCTCAAGCCCAATGAGCCCTTGCTCAAGCCAGTGACCTTGGGGTTTCAAACCTGGGTCCTCAGCCCGGTGCTCTATCCACTGCACCACTGTCTGGTTAGGTGGTATTCCCTTTCTTAAAGGAATTTATTTAAATCAAGAAGTATGGTGTGGATAGAGCAAGTTAGCTAAATTTGAATGAATTCAACATTCTTTAATGATGTATGAGTTTGTGATATGATCAAATTAATACTTAGTGCAAAGAAAATGCAATATATTTATGATGCTAAAATTTTTACTGGAAACTTCTGAATGTTCTGGAAGATACCCAACTGGTTAATTTAAGCTAAATTGATCTCAGCTGAAAGTAACATAAGGTGTTAAATAAAAGTAATTTTGCATGTCATTTCATATGGTTAAAACTTTATAATTTATACATTTTAATATATATTTATTTATCTATTTAATTAGACAATCAACCCATTCTGTATTCCTAAAGGTTAAAGTGTTTAAGTTATAATATTTTCTACCTTGCCATCAGGAATTTAGGTATATGTTTTCTAGCTATATAACCAAATTATAAGGATACAGAGAATGTTTTCAAATTTTTCTTAATCAGTTAATAAAAATGGTGTCCCACTTTTACATATTAAATACACCAAATAAAAGAGAGCCATGTACTTTAATTATATCTTATTAAATTAGCTTATTCGTTTCCACATTATTAAAATTCACTTACTTTTTAACAAAATTTTACTTAACTTTGTGCTAAAACATCTCTCAGCTTTAAATTTATTGACGACCTCAAGATTATGAATTTTGATTTTAGGCCTGATGAGAGAAAATAGATAACTCCTAAAAGATACCATATCAATCAATTCTATTTGTTTTCTTTATGAAAAATCTCATAATAAAAATAAATAGGGTTTCAACATTCTCATAAGGAGAAAGTCTTCTACATTAAAATATATTGAGCTAAAAAAATATTTATATTCCTGACCAGTTGTGGCACAGTGGATAGAACATTTACCCAGAATTTGAGGTCCCAGATTTGAAATTCTGAGGTTGCTGGATTTAGTGTAAGATCATTGACATAACCCTAAGTCACTGACTTGAGCAAGGGGTCACTAGCTCAGCTTGAGTCTCCTGGACAAGTACATATGAGAAGCAATCAATGCATAACTAAAGGGAAGCAACTATGAGTTGATGCTTCTCGCTATCTCGCCATCTCTCTCTTTCTCTCTCTCAAAATTAATAAAAAATATATATATTTATATATAATCTGCTATCTGTGGAATAAAACTTTGGGGAAAGAGAATGAGCCTTAGTGTTAGAAAGATAACTGTATTATTTCCTCTGCCATTACCAGTCATGCATATCAAGAACATATAAACAGTAATCCCTTCTTATCTGTAATTTTATTTCCCAAGGTTTCAGTTACCCCTGGTCAAATAAGACTAAAAATATTAAATGGTAAATTCCAGAAATAAATGATTCGTAAGTTTAAAATCACATGCCATTCTGAGTCACGTGATGAAATTTTATACTGCCTTGCTCCATCTTGCCTTATGTGAACTATCCCTTTGACCTGTATATCTACACTATTTGTACAGTGTGCAATAAGATATTTAAAGAGAGAGCAAGAACACATTCATATAACTTTTATTACAGTATATTGTTGTAATTGTTCAAATATTTATTAACTATTGTTATTAATCTCTTGCTGTGCCTAATTTATAAATTAAACTTTATCATAGGCATGTATATATGTATAGGAAAATCCATAGTGTATATAGGGTTCAGTACTATCTATGATTTGAAGCATCCACTGAGTGTTTTGAAATGTAATCCCCCATTGATAACGGGAGACTACTGGACCTTCTTTACAGACTTAGCTTCATCCAGGTTACTTTAGTTTCAAGGTCAGAAACTGACAGCCAACTAAATGGGAGTTGATATTTTCAAACAACAGCACAGATAAGGACCTATTATCCAAAATATACAAAGAACTCATAAAACTCAACAACAAACAAGCAAACAATCCAATAAAAAATGGGAAGAGGACATGAACAGACACCTCTCCCAGGAAGAAATACAAATGGCCAATAGATATATGAAATGATGCTCATCTTCATTAGCTATTAGAGAAATGCAAATCAAAACTACAATGAGATACTACCTCACATCTGTTAGGTTATCTATGATCAACAAGACAAGTAATAACAAGTATTGGAGAGGCTGTGGAGAATAAGGAACCCTCATCCACTGTCGGTAGGACTGTAAAGTAGTACAACCATTATGGAAGAAAGTATGGTGGTTCCTCAAAAAATTAAAAATAAAACTACCATATGGCCCAGCAATCCCTCTACTGGGTATATACCTCTACTGGGTATATACCCTCTACTGGGTATCAAAACTCAAACACACTGGTACATAAAGACACACGCAGCCCCATGTTCATTGCAGCATTGTTCACAGTGGCCAAGACATGGAAAGAACCAAAAAGCCCTTTAATAGATGATTGGTTAAAGAAGATGTGGTACATATATACTATGGAATACTACTCAGCCATAAGAAATGATGACATCGGATCATTTACAACAACATGGATGGATCTTGATAACATTATACTGAGTGAAATAAGTAAATCAGAAAAAACTAAGATCTATATGATTCTATACATAGGTGGGACATAAAAATGAGACTCAGGAACATGGACAAGAGTGTGGTAGTTACTGCGGGGGGGGGAGAGGGAGAGGAGGGGCACAAAGAAAACCAGTTAGAAGGTGACAGAAGACAATTAGACTTTGGGTGATGGGTATGCAACATAATCAAATGTTAAAATAACCTGGAGATATTTTCATTAAACCTTTGTACCCTGACTGATCAATGTCACCCCATAAAAATTAATAAAAAAATAAAATAAATTAACTGTAGTTTGTTGTGAATAGTCAAGAGACCCAAAAGTCACTGTCTGAAGAGGAGAAAGGGAGATGGATACCTTGTGTAGTGAGAATCATAACCAAAGTCAGGGATGATCAAGCCTGTATACTAGCGCTACGACTGTAGTGATTGTGTCTCAATTCTCCCCACCTTCCTGTACAAGACTAAAGTTTAGTGGGGAGCTCATATGTGTGCTCACCACTTGATCATTAGTAAGTAAAAAATCTCTGTACTATTTTCCACCAAGATCACAGAAAAGGGAATTAAGAACTCAGGAAAGGGTGTGAATTGGAGTTGTTTCTTTATCTGTAAAATCAGGTTTGTAATAATATTTAGCTAAAATCATTACCAATAATGGTGATTTCAAACATACCTAGTACAGAATATGACATACAACGTGGTTGAATTGGGCTAGTTAATGGAAAAATGGAATATTTAAATTTGATAGCAAAGTAATAGTCACTTTATGAAAGGGACACATGGAAGAAAGAAAATTAAGTGAATAATATGTACTAAAGTTTTGTCTTGCCTCTGGTGTGTAAGCTCTATTTTAAAGCAAAGGGTGATACAAATCCAGGAGGATTTGATTATCACAGCATAACATCTTGTGTCAAGCTATTCTTCATGAGGCTTTTTTTCTTCCTGAATTGAGAGTTGAATGTCTCCCTTCCTCAAATGGAAGAAGAATGTCGAAAGCACATAAGGTCATTATTACAAGAAGAGATTGTACTGGCATATACAAAGACTTTTTGCTTGGCAATGGCATATATATAATCCTGTGACAGAGAAAGAAAATCTGCTTGTTTGTTTCAGAGCTTTTATGGATATATATGATCACGGCTTGACTCTGAAACCATTCTGGACCTCATTCAAGATCTCAAGTAGGAATAAATGTCACCCAGTGCTGAAATACTATAAAAGTGATTCAATTCAGTATTTACAGATGGCCCCCAATTTATGGTGGTTCGACTTACAGTTTTTCAACTTTATGATGGTGCAAGAGCTATACACATTCAGAAGAAACCGTACTTTGCATTTTGATCTTTTCTTGGGCTAGTGTTACACAGTATGGAAACTCTCTTATGATGCTGGGCAGCAGCCTGAGCCATAGCTCCCAGTCAGGCACATGATCATGGGATAAACAGCGGATTCTCTACAGTGTATTCATTGTGGTCGATGATTTTGCCCAACTGTAGGTTAATGCATGTATTTTGAGCATACTTAAAATAGGCGAAGCTAAGCTATGACATTTGGTAGTTTAGAGATATTAAATGCATTTCACTTGTTATATTTTCAATTTACAATGGGTTTATTGGGAGGTAATCCTATCATAAATCGAGGATCATCTGTATTTATAAATATGACAAAAATTTGCATCCTCTTCTAAAAATTATTAAAGATGTAGTTATTTCAACCATGATATACTGACATTTATTTAAATTGTTATAACAGGGGAGTGACATCATATAGCAAGATATGCAAAAATATTATATGAATTATCTAATTGAAAAATTTCTGATTAAATCTCAAAAATGCTTTGAAAGTTTTTATTTTGTTCTAATATAAAAAGTTAGGAATTGGATAATATGCTGTTTTTAAAGATTGATCTTTTAATTCATTGTTTTTTATTTAATAAAAAATATTTTACTATAATTTCGTAACTCATTTTCCAGATAAAGAATAATGGGAATCAACTGAAACTGTTGAATAATGTCTTGACATCAAAGATATATAAGGGTCATTAGTATTGATAAGCATTTAGCAACCCTGTTTTTCTTTCGTTAAAGAAACTGCTAGGTGTTCATGATGTGTCTGGCTCTCTAAAATCTTTAAAAATAACAAACATTTTGCTTGTGTATCTTTGTTAGTTTTGTTAGTTGTTACAATGAAATTAAAATTTAAAAATGCACTGAAGCATTTTTTTTTTGAGAGAGAGAAGGAGAGAGAGAAGGGAGACACAAGGGGGGAGAAGCAGGAATCATCAACTTCCATGTGTGCCTTGACCTGGTAAGCCCAAGGTTTTGAACCAGCGACCTCAGCTTTCCATGTTGACGCTTTATCCACTGCACCACCACAGGTCAGACTGAAGCATTTTTTGAAAGTTTTATTTTTAGTATTTTTAGTCATGCTGTAGATGACTGAATAAGATGTCAGTGTGTCTATTCCACCATATCAGTGAAAACAGTAAGCCAACTCAGTGTTTCTGCTCAATCACCTCATGCCTTAATCTTTGAAAACCGAGACCTGCAATACATGACCAAATAGCACCTGGGATTTTGTGGAAATGTGTGACTTATAGAACATAATACACTGAATGTCTAGTTTCCTCAAGTTCTTTTTTTTATTTTGTAGAAGACATAAAATTATTAATATTCTTTACCTCTAAGAAAACTAACCCAAGTAATAGCGTGAACCTAGAAATGACTTATGCATGGTTCCAAAATTACCTTTCATCTAATTTTCCAGAAAGGTAAAAACAAAGTATTATCCAGTGAGCTAAATTCTCAGCAGGGGAACAACATTTTAAACTGGTTGCCATGGTAATTCCATTCCTGTGTGCAATTCTCACTCAACTTAGCTTGATGGCATTTGGACTGAGTAATGAAATGGAAGGAAAGGACTGATGATTTTACTTTCTTTGAAAATATCCACAGTTAGAAGTGTACATATTTTGCTCCTTTCTTTTACCCTCACCTCACTTTTTCTCCAAAGGCTACTACTTTCACAACTACTATTAAAATTTTAGTGAATGCATCCATATAAATGCCTTCACATCCAGACTAATAGCATGTCAGGATACTCTACAGACAGGGTTAAGTTCTTGGACACCAATTGTTCATGAGCCACATTTAGTAGGTTGTCCACATCTTTTACTTTGAGCTAATTATCATCAATAACACTATATAAGGACCATATTTCATGTCAGGATTAAAATGTTCACCTGATTTTCTCCAGTTTGAGTGTTTGAGCTCACAAATATGATACTAATTCTTAAAAAAAATTACTACTTTTAGTTTTCTCCAAAGCATTAGCATCACCTATAGAGATATAGTTATATTATATCTACTTATCTGTCTATCTATCCATTAATCTATAATCTATCATCTATCTATCATCTATTTCAATGGCTTATTGCTTTCCAGAGGCTATACACTAACATATATATTAGAGAAATGTGCTACAGATGGTTACAGTCATGGCATATATGAAAATATGAGAAAACCAAATGACCACTCAAACACACCTCAAAAAATATTGAAACAAAAATTTAGCCCCTGGCCAGTTGGCTCAGTGGTAGAGCATCAGCCTGGCATGTGGATGTTCTGGGTTTGATTCCTGGCCAGGGCACACAGAAGAAGCGTCCATCTGCTTCTTCATCCTTCCCCTTCTTCTTTTTCTTTATCTCTCTCTTCCACTCCTGCAGCCAAGGCTCCATTGGAGCAAAGTTGGCCCGGGTGCTGAGGATGATGGCGCCATGACCTTTGCCTCAGGCACTAGAATAGCTCTGGTTGCAATGGAGCAACACCCCAGATGGGCAGAGCATTGCCTCCAAGTGGGCATGCTGGGTGGATTCCTGTTGAGCGCATGCTGGAGTCTGTCTCTCTGCCTCCTTGTTTCTTACTTCAGAAAAATACATAAAAAACCAAAAAATTAAGTTACTATCTGTGTTTGAGCTTGGATTGATCTTTCCCTTCCAACACACATTCTTTTTTTTTTCTCAGAGGTGTAATCATTCCACACATGCCTTGTAATGTTGGTGTAAGGATCAAATGAAACATGTCTGTACAAAAAAATCACAAATTCAACAAATGCATTTTCTTTCTTGTTATTGTAGATGTGCATAACTATATTTTTCAGTTAACACTCAAATCCCTAAATACATTTTGTGGATGAATGCTTTGTGTAATTGAGCAAGTAGGTGAGAATGAAGGATTGTGCCATTTCAACATCTCACATTCACATAGGGAAAGAATCTTCCTAAAGACTGTGCTGAGAGTGGCGACTTATCTGGTTCCCACCAGTTTGGATTCTTTCAGTATTTTATATTTTACTGACTAGAAGGTTTCTTTATACTAACTAAAAATTTAATTTATGACAATGAAATCTATCCCAAGTGTAAAGCCAGTAGCCACGGCAACCATCACAGCCGCCTGGTCCATGCAGGTTCCCATTAGATTTGGAGTTGGTAATGAAACAACAGAGCCAAGAACTGGTGGGCCATTATCTTGAATCTTAGCTTGCACCTGGTGGGCAAGTAAAAACACATACTGGGCTCCAAAACCCACTCACTCAGTGCTCACAAAGCTACTGACTTATCTGAGTTTCCTAGAATCAAAGGTTTCGAGCTTACTAGCCTTATTCACCTCTGTTCCCCATCTCCTCTCTGCACAAACTGGCTTCTTCTTCAGCACTCTGCCATCTTGGCTGCTTCTCCTGTCTTCCACGTGGCTTTACTCTGCTGTCCTTTCTCTGCTCTCCCCTCTAATGCTAATCTCAGGAACTGAGAGAACAAGCTCCTGGTCTGCCCTACTTTATAGTGTAGAAATCAAAACCTTTAATCCAATATACAAATAAGGAAGTCTCTGATACAAAGTCACTTATCTGAGGCATAATTGGATTCCTCATGAGAGTGTAGCACCTCACATCATGCAATCAGTCAAGGGTGTGGGGAAAAGCTTAGACTTAAAACTAAGCCTTAGGCTATAACAACCCAGCCTGCTAACAGCCTGTCCCCCACACCCAATACAGACTATAAGTAAGAAAACATATATTTATATTTAAAAACTTATTTGACAAACACCAAGGAATGTGAAACATCTGAATTCTAGAATTGATGCTGAATATATTTAACACATTATATATACTCCATGATTTCTGATATAAAGTTCTATTCCCCCCCATTTTTTTTTTTTTTTTTGTATTTTTCTGAAGCTGGAAACGGGGAGAGACAGTCAGACAGACTCCCGCATGCACCTGACCGGAATCCACCCGGCACGCCCACCAGGGGCGATGCTCTGCCCACCAGGGGGCAATGCTCTGCCCCTCTGGGGCATCACTCTGCCATAACCAGAGCCACTCTAGCGCCTGGGGCAGAGGCCAAGGAGCCATCCCCAGCGCCCGGGCCATCTTTGCTCCAATGGAGCCTTGGCTGCGGGAGGGGAAGAGAGAGACAGAGAGGAAGGAAGGGGGGGTGGAGAAGCAAATGGGCGCTTCTCCTATGTGCCCTGGCCAGGAATCGAACCCGGGTCCCCCGCATGCCAGGCCGACACTCTACTGCTGAGTCAACCAGCCAGGGCTATTCCCTTTTTTTTAATGAGCCAATAGAACATTACCAAGTTGTTAAAAGGAGATTTTTTGTTTGTTTACATTTGCTTTTGGTTCTGTAAAGCCAGAAGCCAGGTATACCATCACAGCAGCCCGGCTCATGCAGGTTCACATTGGATTCGGAGAGTCGGTAAAGAAACAACGGAGCCTGTAAAGCCAGCAGCCCGGCCCATGCAGGTTCACATTGGATTCAGACAGTCGGTAAAGAAAAATGGAGCCAAAAACTGATAGGCCATTTTCTTTAATTCTAGCTTGCACCCGGCGGGCAAGTAAAAATACACACTGGGCTCCAAAACCCACTCACATTCAGTGCTCACAAAGCCACTGACTTATCCGAGTTTCCTAGAATCAAAGGTTTCTAGCTCACCAGCCTTATTCTCCTCAGTTCCCCATCTCCTTCCTTCTCTCTACACAAACTCTACACAAACTGGCATCTCACTCAGCACTCCGCCATCTTGGCTGCTTCTCCTGGCCACATGGCCTCTTTCTGCTCTCTGCTCTGCTCCCTCTGCTTTCTCATGCTAATCATCCCAGGAACCAAGAGAGAAAGCTCCCGCTCCATCCCCATTTTATAGTGTAGAAATTCAAACCCTTGGCCCTGGCCGGTTGGCTCAGCGGTAGAGCGTCGGCCTAGCGTGTGGAGGACCCGGGTTCGATTCCCGGCCAGGGCACACAGGAGAAGCGCCCATTTGCTTCTCCACCCCTCCGCCGCGCTTTCCTCTCTGTCTCTCTCTTCCCCTCCCGCAGCTAAGGCTCCATTGGAGCAAAGATGGCCCGGGTGCTGGGGATGGCTCTGTGGCCTCTGCCTCAGGCGCTAGAGTGGCTCTGGTCGCAACATGGCGACCCCCCGGAGGGGCAGAGCATCGCCCCCTGGGGGGCAGAGCGTCGCCCCATGGTGGGCGTGCCGGGTGGATCCCGGTTGGGTGCATGCGGGAGTCTGTCTGACTGTCTCTCCCTGTTTCCAGCTTCAGAAAAATGAAAAAAAAAAACAAAAAAAACAAAAAAAACAAACAAACAAAAAAGAAATTCAAACCCTTAATCCAATATACAAAATAGGGAAGTCTCTAATACAGTCACTTCTCTGAGGCATGATTGGATTGTACCACCCCTCATCAAAAAAGGGTGGGGAAGGCTTAATCCCAAAACCAAGCCCCAGGCTACAAGGATTCTGCCTGCCCAGAGACACACATTAAATATCACCTGGGCGACAGCCTCCACGGGGGCAGTGCCATCTTTAACAAAGTGAGCATAATATATTTTATCTGCCCAACAATCCACCCCTATGCTCACTTTACTACCCACAATCTACATCACCGACATCCCTGTGCAAGGAAATTAGGCACATTACACAAATTACAACATGACAAATCATACAGTTTCAACAATCACAAAGGTACACTTCACTAGTCTCTGAGCACTTTGCCCAAAGCGCAAAATGTCCTCGGCCTACGGGAAAAGGTTCCCGGGGCAGGGGAGTGCTTCCAGCAAAGCCATCCCCCAGCCCCATCAGGGTATTTCACATTGTCCAAAATCCATAATCTGTAAATCCATCCAACAAAGGAGCCAATGCCCACTCCAGTCGTAGTCCAGGAAATCAGTCCACGCACATGGGGCGTCAGCCACCCCCCTCATCCCTGCCATCCTGGCAGGTCTTACACTGTCCCAAAGAGGAGCACATGGCAATGGCAGTCAGCATTTCCATCTCTGCTCCAGAGAACATGTCCAGCCCTATGTCCCAAAATTGCAGACCTACCGGGGCCGCAGTAGGTGCTCCTTCCAGCTGGGCTTCCATCTTCTGGAGACTGTAGATCACAACTCCAGCTCGATTCTCCTCATCTTCCAAAGAGGAACTGAAAACACCAGCTCCCACTGCAGGGCTCGAGTCCTGGGCTGCCGCAGCCTTCTGCTCCGCAGACCTTGCAGCCTCAGCCTCAGGCCCGGCCTCCTGCCGCTGCTGGCTCTCCACAACATCCAGGGCAATCTGCAACTCACAAACCTGTAAATCCTCCTCCAGTAGCTGCTCCATTTCCAGGCGAATCTCGCAAACCTGGTCGGGCTCCTCCTCCAGCGCTTCCTCCAGCTCCACGGTCAGCATCTCTTTCTCCCACGTTTGCTCCAGCTCCTTC